>NC_137936.1:18974107-19574107 GCF_963969265.1 Rhamphochromis sp. 'chilingali'
GTCAGTAACGTTATTGGTAAAATATTTCAGAAACTTGTTTCCACAGGACTGGCATTTGGAGGGCCATTTTTATTGATTTTAAAAGTATTCTGGGATTATGACATGTGACGAGTTGCAAAAGATAGGTTTCCCTCACTTCCTTGAATTTAGCTGGTAAGACAACATCAGGTTCTTCCAAGTACTGAGGGAAGCATTTAATTTATTCTTTTCTCCACTTCCTCACAGCCTTTCTGCGTTTCCTCTTTAAAATTCCTAATTCCTCAGTTAATGAGGGAAGAGCCGTAGCTTAAAAATTTTCAAACCTGACTGGAGATATAGACTCCAAAGCACTTGAGGTTCACCTGCTCAACCAGTAAGCTGCGAGCTCTAACCAGAACCTGCAGCAAGTGGAGAAATGAATCACATGCCAATATGCCAAGATCACCAAGGCCCAGAGCAGAGCATAGATTCTTGTGTGTGGCCAGCTGTAGTTAAAAACAGAGTTGGAGTCCATCAGGAGTCATCAGCAGAAGCTGAGATTCCCTGGAAAAGCAAGTACAAAAGCTGAGGCTGAGTGACAGACTGTTAAGGGAACTGTAATTGATATAAACAATTCATCCATATGAAGGACTCTCAAAAATCACACTCGTATCAAGAGGGGAGTGATGGTGGAAACTACTAAATCTGCCATCCTGTTAAGAATACTACTCACATGTGTTTTCAATACCTGGTATATGTTATGCCTCCTTGGCCTTCTCCTTTGCCATCATTATATAAATAATGAAGTTCATTTTCAGTCAACACGTCAGGATTTATTTATTTTTTTTACAGCTCTGTAACAATAAGTAAGTTGTGGAAGTTTTATGTATATACTGATGTATTTAAAAAAAAAAAAAAAAGACAGTGGAACATATTGTTTAGACATGTCCTGAATGATATTATGACGACTTCTGCTACTTCACATTCACAGTGCTCTCACAGTAGGAGCATCTCCACACCATTATTATTTGAGCTTCAGTTTCACTTCAAGCTGCCAAACAAAGCTGGGAGCTCAGTGTCTCTTCCTGGCATTAGCATTCCACAGTCATACCAGCTTTAGCCTCACAATGGTGAGGATGAACAATTGATTTGTACTACTTATCCTTCACACTCACACTGAACACTACACTGAGAAAAATGTGCCTTTTTTACAATAACCTGGATAAAATGAAGGCAAACATGAACGCATATCGTCCAGCTACATCTACTGCATCACGGGCTTATGCATTATAAAAATATCCATTACCTTCCTGCCGTGTTGCACTAATCTTTTTACACACACACACACACACACACACACACACACACACACACACACACACACACACACACACACACACACACACACACACACACACACACACACACACACACACACACACAGAAAAGTTCAATGAATTATGGATTTGTGTATCAAAACATAAGCTGTGAGCTGTAGATGTCGAATGATATAAACATTTGGAATGAAACAGGCTTTGTGACAAAAGCAAACATTAAAGCCATGAAATTAAAAGTTTCTTATATATTGTTCTGATATAATATGTAATGTAGCTGCAGACCTAGAGGTAACTGTACGCATGTATGCATGTGTTTTAATTTTATATTAATTGAATAAGTATGGCCAAATAGTTACCATGGGAAGATTCTTAACAAATTCAATAGCAAAGAGCTCAAAACATGCCTCAATTCCTCTGTATGTTGCTTAATAAAGTACACCAATATAATATTATGATCATTGTTGAATTTCTGCTGGAATTCAACAGAGGAATAGGTACGTCTTTCTGCTTCAGTAGTCTTGCATATCTTTGGCATTCTGCATGAATAAGAAGATGCCGACACATCAAACACCTTTACAAACAAACAGGTGCCTTATCCAACCAAGGACAGGTGAATTTAAAATCATACATTTCTAACTTTTGTCCATCCATGTTGTCCCTCAAGTACTTTCTTTATAATTTTGTTCTTCCCTCAAAGGGACAATCTTGTGTTATAAGTCTGATCAACAAAACAAAGTATGCCTGGATTTGCTGTTGTACTACAGTAACAATTAGAAACCACCATCTCCAGCTTTCTTTGTGTCAACTTAAAATCACATTTACGACAGTAAACTTTACAATACACTACAATACACTATTTTGACATTTTCTAACATAAGGAGACATTGATATCTGGGGCCTGGATCTCCTCCATACCTGCTTCATACCCTGGTGGACGGGGCTATGGCTCCCCACACTCCCTAGCAGATCGTTACATGGAGAAACCTTTGGAATACAAGCATGCTGATCCACACAGGTATGCACACAGGTGTTCACAGACGCGGACTACAGCTTTCTTGGCTGCTGCCTCAAAGCACATTGTGCGCTGTCTATCTTGCGTGCTGCACAATATCGTTTATTATTTAGTATCTACTGTTATCTACTGCTAGCTAGTTTATTGTGATGGTGCTGTTTTTTTTATTATGTTGCTCTTTGTTGTTTGCTTTCTCTTCTGTTTTTTTTCTCCATACAGGTGATCCAGGTGTTTTGTTTGTTTGGTTTTTTTTTTTTCTTTCTTCCCCCCCTTCTCACTGTCTCTTCTCCCCTTTGGTTTTCTTTCTCTCCCTCTCTTTCTTTCATTCTTTCTCCCTGTCCTATCCCCCAGTCATGTCTGTCCCGTTTGTAGCAACCGAAAATAAAATAAATTCATAATTATAATAAAGGTCAATCAAATGGACCAGTATGGCAAGGCCATGATGATCCACTTGGTAAAATAAATCTGCTTGGCATCTTTCTTGGCCTTAAGACAACAATTCTGATGGCTAAAGATCCAAACGGGACACAAAAAAAAAACAAAAAACAAAAAAAAAAAACATAAGGAGACATTTACTTTTTTAATTTCAGTCATGGCACCTCATCTTTTTATGCCGTCTGTACTCGATGCAAGTCTTTTACACATAAGGTCAGAATTTTTAGGAGTATCCGCCTTTGTGCGGACATGGTAGACCACAAAAATCATCAGCCTCCAGTCTGGTCCAGGATAATTACTCTAAACTGAAAGGCCATCAATCAAAGAGCAAACGAGGCGAGCAAGGCTGCCTGTGACGCCTGACCCTCTCACAGGCCTAGAAATCAGAGGCTGTCCTGGCCTTGAAGCCTTCAGACATGAAAGGCCCGATCAGACCGATGCATCCGACGTTGCCAAAGCAAACATCATCACTCAGCTTTTCATCCTACATTTAAACGTTGCACCAACTTTGCATCCAATTTAAACTATAAAGTAAACAACTCAATAAATAGACTAAAACTGTACTTAATAATGTGTAATAAAGTGAAATGACTAAAGAGTCCTGTAGACCTGTAGAGAAAAAAAAAGGGAAAAAAAAGAAAAAGAAAGGAAACTCAGTCATAAAAGGCCTTGATCAGATTTTGTGCTAATGCAAAGTATCAAAGATAAGTTCTTCTGACGTTTCGTCTTATACACACAAACACCAAGGTCTGCGCATTGTAAACTTTGATGGTTAAGAAATGAAACTGGAGGTATTTTGTCAAAATCCTGCAAGTTTTGTAAATGCTTTGATTCATGAAAATTTTGTGTGCAAGTTGTGTAAAAAGTGGCATATACCCACTCCACTAGAGCAAAGAATAATCCCATTTAGTATAGGCATGTAGGGGACGTAAACTGGTACTACTGGTGCACTTTAAAAATTAACCACACTATTATTTCATACTTTTATGGCAGTAAATCTATTTCCCTACCGTGCTTAATCATCTGGGAAATCAGTTGCTAAGAACATCCCTAATGAAAAATCAGAGAAAATTATTTGAACAGCTGGGTCAGAAGACTGTTTAGAGACTCGTATTCCTGCCGTGCTACTTGCTGCCAATCACTTAATGATGCCAATTTAGTCATAAAGCACACTTTCATTGTTTCCTCCACTGCTTTTAGCACAGTCTTCAAAGATTCTTTTGTCAGAGTTCAAATGCATAACAAAATACTCAGCTTCACATTTAAAAACTGTTCTGAAAAAGCCTGTGGCTCATCAAGCAAACTAATAATGTACTGTGTCTCTTATAATAAGCTAAATGAAGCAGTGAATAGGATGTAAAAATTAGAAGAGGGCCAATAGTAGCTGCAATTAACCACAGGAAAAAGACAGGAAGTTTATTCCATCTCTGAGTCACTATGGCAACCTTAACTTGCAAGTTCAAAAAAAGCACAGGAAATGAAAAGAGGAGGGGTGAAATGTGAGGTTCTCTCAACGGTTTACACATTTTCTTCAGAGCATACCAGCTGAAACTTGCTTAGCTGACACATTTCACTGAATGAAAGAATTCAATCCACCTCACCCCATTATGAAGCCAAATGCTGTTCCTGGCCTCAACGTTACACTGATCTGATTTTGCTAAACAAAAAGACAACATTTTCAGTGTCTGGTGAATTAAAAAGTTCTGTTGTAAAATACTGTTGGCACTGTAGGTTTGACTGGGAGGTTCACTAGGCACAGTCGCTCCTGAAAAATTTAATATTTTTAGTAGTACCAACCCCCCTGCCTCCAATTATTGCAAGCTGAATGTCTGCAGCACCTGAAAGTAATTGCACACAAGTGCATTTAGATTTCTGAATCAGTATTGTACCTACCTACTGACCTCAGAGGATGTGGAAATTGCTTTGAGACGTCATCATGCAGACTCAAGCAACAGAGAGATACCACTACAGTATCCATCTCACCAAGGAAACCTTTGATCAGTACTAGCACAATGCTATGTCAAGACACTCTTAACGTAGCACATCTCAAACAGAAAAAAAACTTAAATCTACAACCAACAGATTTGCAAAGGAGAAAAAATGTACAATAAAAGCAAGCAATAAATAATAAATGCCCCTTGAGACACTCAGTTTGTTTGCAGATGACACCCCTTCTTGAGTTTGTGTCTTTACTGACAATCTGTTCTGGGCCATAAGAAAAAAAGAAAAAAAAAACAAAAAACACACACACACAAATACTAGCATGACACACTGGCCTTAAAGAATACAGCTCTCTATACACTGAGAACAACCACCAGACTTCTCTGGTTTATGCATAACCTTGAGTTGTGCACATAGTCATTGGGGCATTAACTGTCAACTGCGCACCATGCTGCATGTCATGGTGGTGGTGAGGGACGAAAAAGCAGTAAAGCCGGCAAATGGTTCTGTCTAACTAGTTCCCCAAGTATTTTTTTTCCCCTGGAGATTCACCAATCTTGCTCTTTTCCTACAGCTTACTGCTGAAAATGTTTTTTTAACCAAGTTCAATCTAGTCTGAACTCTCTGAGAGGCAAGTATCACAAATACAAGAGAACGTCGGAAATATTCATTTAAAACAAAAAAAAAAAAAAAAAAGGGAATTTAAGGTTGTGTATGAATTAAAGCATCCATATGTGACAGAGTTACTTAAGGTTACAAAGCTTTTTTTTTTTTTTTTTTTTAACATTTCCACTGAAGTACAGTGTTTACATTCTTAGTCATATGCCCCTCAGTATTAGACAAAAGATTAGCTTAACAGTTCTCTTTTTTTATTGGATCTTTTTTGCAAAGAATGCAAAAAAGTGTTAATACAGAACCTGACTGAACAAATTCTTGGATTTTTTTTCTGCAGCAAGAAATGTGTCTTGTGCTCTTTTTGGCTGATATTTTATACAACTTAAAAAAAAGGGGGAGGGGTCAGCACGCACACACACACCCACACAGAATAAGCCAAGCACAGAAACAAGGAAACTAGTCTGGACTTGTCTAAGGACAACCTCTTTCCAGAGTGTAATATGAAACAAAGTCGTCTTCCCAAGAAATAACACATCATCATCAGTGATGACATGTGAAAAAGCACAACTCCAACCAAGCTCCAATTGTGTTGAACTACCACTGACGCAGCAAGTTTCCTGTCCGCAGACAAACAAGTCATAGACATTTCTAATTCTGGTTCTTTTCTTTCTCCCCACTCATTGTCCTGGGGCTGTAAACGTGTTTACCCTTATGGATATATATTCATTATCACACACTTTATTACCATTATGGACACTGCTTTACAATGTCAATGCTCAGCTTCCTGTACACTTTGGCACTTTATGGCCTAATGAACTCTCTGTTCTCTCAATGCTATGACCTTTTCAAGTTGACCCTGCCACCCGACTACTTCAACACAATCAGACATCACTGTCCCATAACAAGACAGTGAAATATTCATGTATTTATACAAGAGTCATACACATTTGTCTACCACCTGCTTGTACAACACTGCCCTTATGCTTCACGTGCAAGTTATTTATCATATCGGTGCATCCTGAACACAAACCTGTTCTGTTTGTCAATATTCATTATGCTGTCAACAATATGCTGACCGCAATTCAGTTCAGGTAGGTATTATGGCAAAAAAAAAATTTAAATGAGGCACTAGAAATCAAAATAAAGTTTGTTAAAATATTTAGTCAATGCTCAATACCATTATTAAGAATATCAATTAAAGACTAGCACTGAAATACTCAGAACTCTGTTCTGACATTAATTACTCGTGAAGAGTGTGTTTTTAGAAAACACACTGGTATGCAGAGAGAAGGAAGTCTAATTTATCTGTGCACTGTGCTGGGTATGTGATTTTAATTAATGTGTATGTGTGTGTTCGTGTGAGTGGATGAGTACTCTCCAGGAATACGGAGTGCTCCTACTCTCACAGAGAGCTCTTTGTGTGGGCACATTGCCCCTGAACCAGCATGTCTACCAAAGCCTCGTTGAAGCTTTGTTTGGCTTGTTTTCCTTTTGTTTATTCCACTTCCTTTCAGGTTCCTCTCTGTGCAGCTGATCAGAATGATGACCATGGATAGAGCGAAAGAGGCTTATTGAGAAAAAAGAAAAAGGAATAAATGCCAACACCTGATAACTGAATGATTTTAAAAAGCCACCGAACACTCAAACTAGCTGTACTTCATTCAATCATTAAGGTGTTTTGACATTTTTACAAACAAATGAGGAAACCTGTGCACTGTTAGCGAAAAACAAAACCATCAGAACGATGGTCCAACTACGGAGACCATAAATAACTCAATAAGCTCTTGCTGAGAGGGCCAAGTAAGTATTTTTGTTCATTTGCTGTGCTCATTTGTCAACATTTTAGCACAGTTTGTGGCTATGCAGCCCATTCATAACTTCAATACACACTGCAAAAGTTATTGACAGATCTCTAAAGTGACTGCAGCTACTCATGTTGCCTACAGGGCATAAAAGGTAATGGGGACTCCAGTGTATTAAAAGCTACACTGCTCACCAAACCTAAGCTGACCCCCTTGCCTGTCCAAAACACTTTTTGAGAGTTTTTTATTGATTTTGTTTTAGACTTAAAAAAGTTACGTTAAAAAGCGAATAAAAACCAGGCAAATGTTATGACTCCATTTCACTTTACTATACTGTAGCCCATGTAGAGCTGGGCGATAGAACGATAACGATATGTATCGCGATATAACTTTTACTCGATAGAGAAATTAGGCTATCGCGATAGACCTCGCCGCTCTTGTCCTCTCGTCCTCGCTCTTAAAAAAAAAAAAAAAAAAAAAAGGTCAGCCAATCTAAATTAAGTAGCGCAGAGCCGAACCAATCACAGCCGCAGCGTCACGTCGCGTGACTTGTTACGTACAGCACAAGTGCCAAGCCGCACGTGGGTTTGTTTGGGAAGCAGCCAGCGGGTAATGGAGCCAGCGCGTAATGGAGGAAATGAGTGTGCCGACTAGAAAAATCAACCGAGCGTGACCGAAGAGAAAACAGATGATGGTTCCAATGCCGGAGAGATTGTCGAACGGAAGAGCCATAGAAGCTCCGTAGTGTGAAGGTATTTCGGCTATTTCAAGTCTGACAAAAAACAGAGTAGCGTGCACTGTATCGTTATCGCCTGAAATGAAAAAAACATATCGTGATATGAAAAAATCTCATATCGCCCAGCTCTAAGCCCATGTATTGTGTCCACTTTTCTGTATGCCGTTTAATGGTACAGAATCACGGTATGATTTACTGGCACGGTTTTAAAAATAGCAATGAAACCATCTATCTATAACAGCCCACTGGAACAACTGGAAATAGAGAAACAGCAAGCATGAAAGACAGACCAGAGGCTCTGTGAGGAAAAAAAAAGCCACAATCTGTGAATCTTTAAAAGTTCCCAAAGAGTCGATATAGCCACTGCTTATAAGCGTGCCTGATGACCAATCATCTTTGCGTTTAGAAATAGCAACCACAGGCAGTCACATTCTCAGCAGGTGATTACTGTTGCATCTAAAACAATGACAATATGGAGTCAGTATTGAATTTAAATACACTTTCACTTATTCAGTGTGCTAGATTTTACAGCTGTGAAATGAACTACTCCACACCAGTCACTGATGAAGCAAAAATATTGTGCCTGGAATCTCAAAATTCTGCTAATTTTTTTTTTTTAAGAGAGAAGTACTAAATCAATAAATAAAAGATTTAAAAAACAGTTTAAACTTTGTGTGCACATAAAAGGTCTTCATGCAGTCCAGTTAGTATCTATTGATAGAAGCAAAGTGTGTAAAAGTAAAAGTGGGGAAAAGGGCCATAAATTAAACACTGTATTTTATTCCATGATGGTTTAAGGTATCAAGAATTAAAACACAGAGTCGCAAGTTTTCTTTTAAGACATATCCGGGTGCACGGTCACCATCATTACTCTTGGTGACATCCTTTCCACAGGTTATTGTCCCACACAGTCCTGTTTGCTTTGAAAACACTCTCTGCTCCAGCGATAATTGCCATAGTAACAAGAGAACTGAACCCAAAGCTGTCTGGATCTTTCCACACATTGACAATTACAGTTCACTGAAGCTGACATGCACAAGACTGCCATCAAACACTGGGTCAAAGATGACTAGACAAAGAAGATTCATTCATTAACACCACTGCACTGAGAGAAAAGCCTCAGAGCTGACCCTTGATGATAAAAACATTTACTTGACACTCACATGGTTTCCTAATTGCATTCAAGAAGTGGCACAAAAAAGGGTGGAGATATAGTCTCTGCTTGTTGCACTCAGCTGCTGATTTTTTTTACGCCTTTTTAACTGTTGTCAATCCTGTACTGACTCACTGTGCATTAATGCTCTTTTACAGAAACATCCCCAACAGTCACTCAAGGTAAAAGCAGCCCTACGCAACACAAACAGCCCAAGCTAATGGAAACATTATAAGCATATCAGAACCACAAAGACAGTATGAGGAAGTTGACTTCAAAGGGAAAAAAAACTTTCTTTGACTGTACAAAAGTCGAAACAAACTCCAGAATGTGGCGTTGTGAGGGTCAGGCTCAAGAAGAATGAAGAAGTCCCTCATTTATACTGTTTATACATAATCTCATGTAATCTCAGTAAGCAGTTCATCATGCATGAACCATTAAGCATTTTGCAAGACTAAGCCTTTGTTAAACTGTGCAAACTTTATGTCTGGGAGGAGATCTATAGGACTCTTAAAGACAAAGACATTGTTTTCTCTAAGTTCTCTGAAGGCTTAGTAATTGTCTAACCCAGAAATTATTACAAGGGAAATTTAAGTTGTTTTGTTTGGTTGCATGTGAACATGGTGTCCAAGCTCTCACGTAGAAGCTGTGCATGTTCTCATAGGACTATAATTAAGTCAAACACATGCTGCACCAACACAAGTCCCCATTATTAGACTATTGATACAAGGCAAAGAAAAAAAACTAAACTAAACACCTTGTCTTCATCTATCCATCATCTGCTTCTTTATTTTATTTTATTTTTTTAATCCAAAGCAAGTTCTATCCAAGACCTCTCTCTAGTGCAATCAAAATTAATTTAAAATACTGAGTAGATTTTTTTCTGTTTTTTTTTTTTTTTAATTTAAACAAGTAACAGGCCAATCACAGCTTTACATTGATTATCTCTTTAATCTGACACTGAATCACAAAGAAAAAACAAAGAAAATTTGCCAAAAATCTAAAAACATGCATAATTCTGATGTGGGGTACATTTGCTGGCTGCCAGTGCCAGGCACCAGACCTGACAAGGAGTGCTTTAACACAGAAACTGGAGCAGAGTGAACCTAGCTGTCATCAAGTTTTCACGTCCTGATGTGAACCCTTCAGGTGGCTGATAATGAAGTTCTGCTGATGCAGGTGCAAATGTAGATGTAGATGTTCTGAAACTCCAGTTTTGACTAGTATTATAATACCAACTGTAATGGGGTGTGACAACACAAGCTGCCTGTCTGAGAGAGTCTAAATAAATAATTTAAAGAAAAATGTCTTGGTATGAATAGCCTGGCTTTTAGATACGAGTAGTAAGAGAGTCAGTAAAGGTAGGTTATAGCTGGATATCATACAGCAACGCAGAACAAGATTTAAATTTAACTCCACAGATATGTGGAAAGACTTGTTAAAAAAAAGCTAATAAAAAGTATCATGTAAGAAAACCAGCTCTGGTATAAAAAGATTTGTTTAACGCTGCCAGCTTTGTCAAACTCGGGGATTTATTTTCCTGTTTAAGAAACTATACTTTTGTGCATCACATTAGCTTTTCCGGTATATACGTCAAGCACTAAGGCTGAGACCTTACCACAATCACTGCATTACATCCTCTGCTTTCCTGTCTTTCTATAGCTGCTCCATCAAATAAAGGCAAAACAAATTTGTGTTACTGTCAGTAGGAGTCTTGAAAAGTTCCAAAATTTAGCTCCCACCTGTACTGATGACTGTGTGGGTGCATGTAAATGTGTTTATAGTCTGAACACAAAAATGGGAGCAAAGAACATATGCAGTCCAGAACTTAATGTCAGCATAAACAGACTACACCCAAACAACTGAGTCATCCGTGTCCCTGCTCCTCTAATGCTCGTCTCTTTTCATGTAAAAGGTCACAGTTTGATCCTCAGACGAATGTCAGGTTCCTATCCTTCCTCATGCTGCATCTCTGAGGCGCATTAACCTTCAGAAGTCATATTTCAGGAGCTACATGACCACACGCGTTCAAATGCATGGAGCAAAGATCTGTGTGCTGTGTTTGCAGATTCATGATCTGTTAAGGTAAAAGAAGCAACAAATGTAGTCAACATGCATTAGTGGCTGTTTTAACTGCATCTATCTATCAAGTGCACAATGTCTCTTTAAGGGTACAGTGGGTCATTTTTAATGTAGATTGCTACTGCCAACTGGGAAGTGAAACAAAAGTGAATGTAGCTGCCTAATCAAAATCAAGTAACAAATCAGAGTGAAGTGCAAGACATCAATGAACTGTTTATTTTGGACTTTGGCAGTAGCAGCTTAGAGCAATAACTCATAGCAATAACTCATAGCATTTCTGCAGCCTGACCCTGCTCACTTCCTGCTTTACAGGAAACACGCTACACAGCTCTGCCCTGCCCTTCCTGTTCACTGAGCCTGTATTTTTACACACATACAGTTTGCAGTGGTTGATGTCCGTTGCTCCAACCACTACTAACTCAACCAAGTAACAGAAGACATTAACCAAGCTACATACTGCACTGCATCATTTTATCTAACAGTGTGTATATATAATCTGCAGAATTAACCTTAGTATACAAAAACATTCAAACTAAACTCTCTGCAGATCATAACTGCCACTATTCTGTTGCACTGAAAGTCCAATCTACCTTGTCTTTGCCCCTGAATGACAACATGAGATTGAGCCAATGAAAACCCCCGAGACACACAGCTTGGATAACATCAGGACTACACATGTGCCTGGACTGACCTGGTCTGTAATTGAGAAGTTGGTGTTAACAAAGCAGTTCTCCTGTAAAGATGAAAAAGTTCTATTTAAGGTTCCCTTGAGAAACTGCTGAGACCCTCCCCAGAATCCTCCATTGTCACCAGCTCCCCACAGTCTTTAATCAAACTGGAATCTAAAGGGCAGGCCATTTTTCATCACAGGCCCAGGCAAAATCACCAAAATTGATTAAAAATTAAGATCTTTAAAAAAAGAACCCTTCATATGAGCACGAAGACCCGTATGTCTTATTATATTAAAATTGGCATCATCATCGTTATGTCAAGGTTTTTATAAAACATGAAAAATCTATCCAATCAAAACATACCATATAAAAGGAAGACAAACACAGAGACAATGAAGGGAGGGGTGGGCAAAATTGCTGGTGTCTATGCTCCTCAATGATGACCAAGAGCTCAGCTTTCTGTCATCGGCTGTTAGAGGTCAGCGTACATATCAAGCTAAAGCCTTACGATCAAATGGCTTCCACTAAAAGTCATTTCAGAGATTAGCATTCATCCCCATCAAATAGTCCTCTACTTTTTTTTTTCTTTCAATCCAAGTCAGATTCCTCTTCTCTCATATAAGCATGGTTCACTCAATCTGGTGCCCACTGTACAGCTGCATTCATGTCTACATCAATCAGTGCATTGGTTTTAATTGAAGAACACTGAAGAGATTTCTGAGCTGACACAAGTGGCAGACTGTCAGGTTCCTTTATTTTCACAGTTGTGACTATCTGTTTGCTAGGCCTAGTGTGGAAATATCAGATGTTGCTTAGACTGTGTGGCAGAAAATACCATGTGCAGCATTTTTTTAGTTGCTGAAAACAGTCAAGAAAATTAATGGGCTTGTTTAGTCAGACTAAATGTATCAGGACAGAAGTGCTAAGATGCATCTGAGACAGGAGGTGTATGTTTTTTGGAGGTTTTATTTGCCCCTCTCTTCTCTTATTGATTTAAAAAAAAAAAGAAAGAAAGAAAGAAAGAAAAAAGCTCTGAACACTAACACTGTTTCCCTTTCTTTTCCAATACGGAGTGCCACACTGAGACATTTTTTAATACTTTTATCATCCAGTCCATTACAAATATAGACTTTGTGAAGTCAGATCCAAGGTGCAAGATTATAGTCTCAAGTTTGCCGGCACTTGCTGATTTGTTTCCCTCTGAAGGTACAGAGCTGCAGGTCTAAATGAGTGCAGTGTTTTACAGAGGCAAAAAAGCGAGCAGAAAAACAGGAAGTCAACCTAGTGTGACTGGCAGCCGTTGTGGGCAAGTTTGAGTCAGTGCATAGCATTCTTCCTTTGGCTCAGTTTCCCTTTGAGACATACTCAAAGAAGATTGGTCAGATGCTCAGAAAAGGTCAGAATCACTTGTCAATGCAGAGAATTATTGACACAAAAACTAAAAATAAGAGCACCACTTTGAAAGATTAGATTAAAACTTTCAGCACCAAACCAAGCTCAGGAAAACACATCTCACATTTAAGATCAAAAGCCATTTAAAATTGGACACAAAGTCATGTCTCTGAACCACTACAACTAAAGAGGCATGCAGGTACATCACTGATTATCTGCCTTCTGCTAAAGCCATGTATCTCCTGCATAGTTCACCTCAGTACAGTTGTCTGTTCTCTTCAAATTAACTGGCAGAGCTCAACTACTAACTGACAGCAAAGCATGCAGCACAGCCATTCAACACCCCAAACCTTTATCACATCAGGTTCCCTTTAAGCTCCTTCCTCCAGCACCCTGTTCATCAACCTCTTAATTCCTAGCCATGTTGAGTTGGGTGAGGCCTAAAGTTTTGAGCTCAACCCTTTTAATCTCACCTGTTCCACTTTCTGTAGCCTTTATTTTTTAAACTGCTGCCACATTTTAAGAAAAGGGACTTCTGTCTGTCAGTCTCCAGAGGGTGCTAAGAATAAAGATTTAGGTTTCAATCATCACATGTCTGTTTCCACACATGAAAACCAGGTAATGTAGAAGTTACCGAAAGTTACCGAAGTTACAACACACTTAAAATACTGTTTCGTTTCACTAAAGGAACTGCATGGGTAAAGCAGGCAGGAGGCAGGACACATGACACTCCCTCACTGTAAATTCGACAAACAAATACCTGTATTATCATCATATGGCTACAAATGGACATTTTTGTTTTCTCATGTGCTTCCATTAGCTAATGTCTAGAAAAGTTCAGGACTGCGATGCCTTCAATGTTATTAAAGAAAACATACCGATGATCAAGTGTTGCCTAACATGCTCTATTTTTAGTGCATTTCCTGCTTGTAAAAGCAAAAGTAAAGCATCTGTGGAATCACTCACTGCAGCTCTCCGTTATTTAAGGTCTCCTCCCCTGCCTCGAACATCTTTTATTTACAAAATACTCCTGATAGTAAGACACTCCTGATAAGCAATAATGTTACATGCCTCAGTGCTGCTATTGGACGGACTGGCAAACTACATGAAGTATTAGGCAAGAAAAACAAAACAGCCAAGAAAAACTACAAACATAAAAAGGTAGAAAATGTTTATTTAAGAAAACTAGGCAGTGTTATAATTCCTTTTGTGACACTAGAAGTAACATATAACTTATGCAATCCATTGACCTCTGTCCTGAAGCTAAAGCAAGCCAGGGAGCATTATCTCAGTAAACAAGTGAGTGAATCATTTTCTGAATGAGATGCTGCTCTTCAGCAGAAAGAACATGAAGCTGCAAAATAACATTATGCTACAAAAGTGAGGCAGTGCCATGCGCCACACAAATGATGACTCCAAGTTCCAAGCTCTCTCCAAGTTGGC
Organism: Rhamphochromis sp. 'chilingali'; assembly: GCF_963969265.1. Lineage (NCBI taxonomy): Eukaryota > Metazoa > Chordata > Actinopteri > Cichliformes > Cichlidae > Rhamphochromis > Rhamphochromis sp. 'chilingali'. The sequence continues at coordinate 18,988,685 of NC_137936.1, forward strand.
CTAAGTATGCTGGGTGCCATCATTGCCACTCCGTTTCTCAAACATATGCATTCATTGCTACTAGGCATGCACCCCCTTGAGACCCCCCAATTGACCATACATTTTTGATTTTACAAATGAACAGTTGTCCAGTTCAAGCATCACACCAACCACACACATTGACAGCAGGAAGGATATGGTGAAAAAAGGGAAAGCTCTTTTTCCAAAAGGTCTGCTTTTAAATATCTATTTCTGAGTCTGACTTCAGTTCAACTCTCAGATCTCGTGCAGATCCAGCCAAGTCTGCTCACTCTTGGTTAAACAGAAATAGTTAACAGTGACCGTGGTCCCACCCTCTCTCTGTTCTCCTACTCAGTATTCCCTGGCTAAAAAGAGCCTCAGTGTGGGAACACACCAAACTGAGGCCCCACAGAAAAACCACATAATTACAAATCACAATAAAGCCCTCAGTACTGTGTTCCTGCCTGAAGCTCAGCTGCACCCTACTCTGCTCCAACTCGAGGCCTTTGCTCACAGCTACATGCCCCCCTTCTTTTGACACTTTCTTTCAGTCTGCTTAGCCGTACCCCCCTCCCCCCCCCCACACACACACACCCTCCCCCCCTTTCATCTCTCGTCTTTCTCTTGTCCCTGCAGTAAGATCCTGAGAGAGAACAAAGGACGCGACCCTAAGCGACGGCCTCGAGGTAAAAGAGCCGGCATCAGGAACAGGCTACGGGCTCGCGCACACCGCGCACCCATGCCCAGTATCCTGCTAGCCAATATTCAATCCATCGAGAACAAGCTTGATGACCTCAGAGCCAGAATCAAGTTCCAGAGAGACATTCGGGACTGCAACCTCCTCTGCTTCACCGAGACTTGGCTGAACCCAGCGATACCAGACCACGCCGTGCAGCCGACGGGGTTCTTTTCGGTTTACCACATGGACAGGACAATGGAGTCGGGGAAGAAAAGAGGTGGTGGAGTGTGTTTGATGGTGAACAACAGATGGTGCGACAGCACAAACATCTCCCCACTCACACGCTCTTGCTCGCCCAATCTGGAGCTTTTGATCGTTAAGTGTCGCCCTTTCTATCTCCCTTGGGAATTCACTGCGGTCATTGCCTGCACTGTTTACATTCCGCCTCACGCGGACTCGGACACTGCCTTATGTGAGCTACATGAGGCTCTCACACATCAACAAACACTTCACCGAGATGCCGCACTCATTGTTATGGGAGATTTTAACAGAGTGAATCTCAAACGGACATTTCACAACCTTCACCAGCACATCAACTGCCCCACCCGGGGCACGAGGACATTAGACCACTGCTACACCCCGTTCAAGAACTGTTACAAGGCTCAACCCCTGCCGGCATTTGGAAAATCGGACCATTCCGCCATCTTCCTCATACCTGCTTACAAACAAAGGCTAAAGCAGCAACCACCAATCAGGAGGGAGGTCGCTCGCTGGACGGACCAATCGGTGGCCGCGCTGCAGGACGCACTGGATGACGCAGACTGGGACATGTTTCGGCGCAGCTCTGATGACATCAACATGTTTACGGAAGCGGTTGTGGGATTTATCGGGAAACTAGCGAACGACACAGCAGAAAGAACTATCATCCGAATGTTTCCCAACCAGAAGCCGTGGGTGGATAAAAACATCCACGACGCTCTGAGATCACGCACCGCTGCCTACAATGAAGGGCTTGTCTCCGGTAATATGGACCTATACAAGGCTGCGTCCTACAACGTGCGCAGCGCGGTCCGAAAGGCAAAGCGGAGCTACGGGGAAAAACTAGAGTCACAGCTACGACAGTGCGACTCTAGGAGCCTGTGGAAAGGACTGCGGACTATAACGGACTATAAACGACCAGCTTCTTCAATGATGAATGCCGATGCTTCACTGGCTGATGAGCTGAACACGTTTTATGCTCGCTTCGACGCCGCAGCAATTATAACAACAAACGGCTGCGCGCGCTCGGAGTGCACCAGTGAAGAAAATGCATTCGTCATCACAGAGCATGCCGTGAGGAACACCTTCAGGAGGGTGAACACCAGGAAGGCAGCAGGACCAGATGCAATCCCTGGCCGGGTCCTTAGAGCCTGCGCTGATCAACTAGCACCGGTGTTCACGGAGATCTTCAACCTCTCCCTGGCCCAAGCTGTGGTTCCCACGTGCTTCAAACGGTCCATTATTGTCCCTGTTCCAAAGAAACAACAGCCCGCTTTCCACAATGACTACCGTCCAGTAGCACTGACTTCAATTGTGATGAAGTGTTTTGAAAGACTGATGAGAGATCACATCACTTCTTCACTTCCTCCCACCATCGACTCACTTCAGTTTGCTTACCGGACTAATCGTTCCACAGACGATGCCATATCTCACCTGCTCCACACATCCCTGAGTCACCTGGACACTGGCAGAGGGAATTATGTTAGGATGCTGTTCGTGGACTACAGTTCAGCATTCAACACAATAATTCCCTCTAAGCTTTTCACCAAGTTGACGGATCTAGGACTCAGCTCATCACTGTGTCAGTGGATCCTCAACTTCCTCACAGACAGACCCCAATCAGTGAGGGTAGGAAAACAAGTCTCCCCCTCCATCTCACTCAGCACTGGAGTGCCTCAGGGCTGTGTTTTAAGCCCCCTGCTGTACTCACTGTACACTTATGACTGTGTAGCCACATCCGACACCACCTCCATTGTCAAGTTTGCTGACGACACTGCTGTTGTGGGCCTGATCTCCGACAACATCGAGACGGCCTACCTGGAGGAGATTAGGAACCTGGAGACCTGGTGCCAGGAGAATAACCTCCTCCTAAACGTCAGCAAGACTAAGGAGCTGATCGTGGACTTCACTACAAAGCAGGCGAGGAATTACAAACCCCTCATCATCAGTGGCACGCCAGTGGAGAGAGTGGACAGTTTCCGATACCTGGGTGTCCACATCACTCAGGACCTGTCATGGTCCTGTCACATCAACACCCTGGTTAAGAAAGCCCGTCAGCGTCTCTTCTTCCTCAGAAGACTTAGAGACTTCCATCTGCCACTGAAGGTGCTCAAGAACTTCTACTCCTGCACCATCGAGAGCGTCCTGACGTCAAACATCTGCACCTGGTTTGGGAACAGCACCAAGCAGGACAGACGAGATCTGCAAAGGGTGGTGCGCTCGGCAGAACGCATCATTCAATCAGAGCTCCCTGACCTGCTGTCCATCTACACCAAGCGGTGCAAGTCCAAAGCTAGGAAGATTATGATGGACCTCTCCCATCCCAACAATGGACTCTTCTCACTGTTGAGGTCTGGGAAGCGCTTCCGCTCCCTTAAGGCCAAAACAGAGAGAATGAGGAGGAGCTTCTTCCCCCAGGCTATTCGGGCCCTGAACCAGGTGTAGGACTGGACTCTCCCAAACACGTCACTATAAGACTGGATTCTCACACACGTCACCACACGCACCACCACACATTTCCTATAATCCTATAATTCCTATAATTTATAATCCTTATCTTTATAATCTCTTCTGCTATTTGCACATTCTTTACTGTAAATTCCTAAGTTAATTTGTAAATTTTTGTAGTAAATTGTAAATATTGTAAAACTTTTCTTCTGTCATTTAATGGTCGGGCATTGTACAGCTACAAGCATTTCACCCCCATGTCATACTGTGTATGGTTGTGTGTGTGACAAATAAAATTTGAATTTGAATTTGAAGTCTTACTGTGGATTTGGACAAACAGATACAAACGAGGTAGCAGTATGGTGCCTCCATGTCTCTGTAGTTCTGGAGTTGTTCTGTAAAAGGCATAACATACAGTCTACTCTGGCTGGACATTGGTTTGATGTACCCAGAGTTCATAACTATATGTATAATTACACCTAAACCTTTATGCCTGGCATTTTGAATCATTATGTGTCAATGGGCTGTTACTCATTGTGTCCATCTCTCTCCTTTTTTTATTCAAGTCACACAATCCTCCAAAAGCAGCCTACACTATAGTCGTAACTATTCTCTAATATAGAGTACTCAGCCTGCTTCACTTCAACTCACATGAACACTTAAGAAGTAGAGATTTAATACTACAGCTTGCAGTAGTTAAGTGGAAAAGGGGCTGCAGGACTGCTGCAGGCACATCGTTGACAGACAATGTTCAGCCTTCCCAAGAGGCTCTGCGCAATGATCAGCTACAGATAATAAAAAAAAAAACAACTTTTTACCTGTAGCTGTGCCTCACCAAGACATTGTTCAGATCGTTTTGTTTAGGTCAACACTACAAGAGCCTATAATAACTTTCTGTTAAAGCACCAACTATAAACACACAAAAACATTTTATTAGCCAAGGAATGGTGCCATCGAAATAAAGAGCTAATACAGTCCAATAAAGAGCTAAAGCTACGGCTTTAAACAAACAAGACTAAGCCGATCATTAAGCTGCATTCAGGCATAAGAAGCAAGTCTCTCCAATGACTTAAAAAGGTATATGGGTTCAATTATTGCTACAGGCAAGTGGTGGTCTGAAAAGATGGCAAGGGCAGAAACACAAGTAAGATAACTCACAGAGATAGAAACAGTACAGAAAATCCACACAGCTAAATGCATGCAGAATAATCCTGGAAATAAATAAATCCTGCAAAAAGTGAAATGCCACTGCCTCTAAAGTCTTTTACACACAATAGCATGTGAGACCTTACAACTAAGTATCCAGACATGCACAGGATGATTTCACAAAGATAACTAAAATCAGTTACTTTTAAAGTCAGATATAAGATATTAGATCAGCTCCTCCTGTATCCACTCACTGGATGATTATTTATAACCCGGTACCTGACAACAGATAACAAGTCATCCCCGAAAAGGTTCAAAGGTTAAGAATTAACCTAAAGAGTCATAAAAATGGATAGCTGTGCTTTTTATGGACAGGCCATACCTAACTTAAGAGTTATTGCATGTGTTCCCATTTAGTCAGCTCTTGTTTTTATTTGTCAGCTAGGAAAAGTAGGTCACTAGAAAAAGCATGATTTCATCATCCGGCACCTTTTCTCTGTCAATATTTAGGCGACAACATTAGTTCTATGTCCACTGACAACTTTTTGGCTGTTATTATTTTCTTTTTCTGTTAGAGAAAAGTTACTCCAATTACACCAGGGGTCGGCAACCCTGGGCACGCGTGCCGAAGGGTTAACTGATGGCACGACCATAGCTGGACTGGCCATCGGGCACACCGGGCATTTGCTCGGTGGGCCGATGATTTTTTTTTTTTGTAACGGTATAAACAATGAAAGGTGGTGGATTGGCCAGATGCTGGTCGGTGTGTAAAAATAACTCAGTTGTTTGGTGGTGGCTATGGCGGAGCTTCCACAGATTCAGTAACATCAGCAAGTGGTGGAGGCCAGCAGGTGGATGAGACAAAGGGGAGGTAAGAGGAGAGACCCGAGGCGGCCGCCGGTCCGAGTGTCAGGTGAACTGAACTTCAGGTAAGAAGTTATGACCTGCAGTCTATGTGGGTCAGATATGAACCAAGTTTAGGTGGATTTTATTTTCGTTGTGCTGACTTTTTACAGTCAGTTACAATAACTCGTACTGCGTGCTAGCTAGCACGATGGAATGGGGTGGGTGCTTTGAAGTTACTGATGTTGAACTTTATTTTATTCATAAGCTTAGTAGAGTTGCCAACCGTCCTGTAAAAACAGAATCGTCTCGTATTCAGAGAAAATATTGTGCGTTTCGTGTTGAGCTGAAAAGGAACACAGTTTGTCCCGTACTTCAGCTGAAATGGAAAAAGACACAAACCTGGAGTTATTCTGTCGTTACGCTGCAAAGCTGTCTCTTCTCTCATTCTCTCCCCTCCCTCTCCTGTTTCTACTTCAATCATTAAACTGATCAATGATCAGCTGATCGGCTTTTCTCTCTTGTTTGTTTATCTCCCACTTTGCGCCAGAAAGAGGAAACCAGCGGAGGTCGCGTTAAATAACAGCAGCACGTTTAAGCTTGATCAGCTGTTGTTAGAATTTATTTAATATTAATTTCTAGTATCAGCTGATGTTTGCTGGAACCACAGCTGTAAACCTGCTGGTCATGATGTCAGTTTGGTTATCTGGTGAGAGGGAACCATGAAGATGAAACCAGGAGATGTCCTTACTGAATCATCAGAGCTGAACAGGTGATGGAGAAACAGGTTTACCTTTTAGGTGACATGGATGAGTTGAAGGGAAGTTATGAACTGTTTCTGAGAGACAAATAACACCAGGATCCTTTTCTAAGTAGCTGAAAGCTGGTAACTGTGCAGGGGCGGGTCTAGCAAAGTTTTGCCAGGGGGCCAGGTAGGGCATTAACAGGGAGAGGGGGGCACAAAGAAATACTTTCTTATTCTCATTTAAAATATCTAGCTTTTATTAAATAATTATCTGAAGCTTACAACCAAAGTTTTTATCTGACGTAAAATGTATAGAAATCATACATATACCAACAAGACTGTACATCACTGTCACAACAGCGTTTGTTTCATTCAAAGGCTTTATGGCTTTAATACCTGGTGGGCCGGTCTCTAGTCAAAATGCCCGGGCTGTTTTTTTGTCCCAGTCCAGCCCTGGGCACGACACGCAGTGAATTAATCTGAGAAGGTGCATCAAAAAATAAATGGCCGCACCAGCGGTGCACATCACAAATCAGCTCGCATAGACACATTAGTTGTGCCACTTCTTAATGACGGTATCTTAGCTAACAACCCCAACTACCAGATTCAACTTGTAATTGGCTAAAAATAACTTGGCCTACTGGTGAGAGGGACGTTGTTAGCTTTCCACATTCTGACACTTCAAAAGCTTCAGGAGCTTTCTGCTCAGCGTAGCATCAGCACCACGGAAAGACACGGATACATCCGTAGACTCAAGACAATTCACAATGCGTTTTGGGGACTTTCAGGTGTTTGGACCAATGTTTTCTTTTCTGATCAAACCAGAAATCTTTAATGAGCAGCTAGATCTGTCTCGCATTAACTGGCTGAGGTAACACCAGTTAATGCAACATCGAAGCAGCTGGAATCCATAGCTGTGCGTGTTCATGGAGTTTGCATTTTCACCTGCTGTACATCACTACCTGACAAGTTTAACTGTCTTCAGAACATTGCAGAGGCCTTATTGACAGTATTTGGCTCTACATATCTGTGTGAGCAGATTCTCTCTCACATGAGTCCTCAGGTAGCCGTCTGAATGCTGGACACTCGGAGATGTCTCTGAGTGGGAGAACAGAGATCACATTAACATGTGTGTCTCTGTATTAACAAACATGATATATTGGCCCAGTTCATTTTTCTTATCATTGTTGTGAGGAGACCATAAATAGCATTTGCATTTTCTGTTGTACAGTTCATTTGCTGTTATGAAGTTCTTGTTATGGATAAAAAGTGTCTTTTTTTTGTTTCAAAATAGCTGATAAGTACTCGCTGATAGCCGTCAACATCTGCGAACAAATGTAATTCTATAAAGTGGTTCTATATAGTGTGTAACTGTTCATATAGAGCATTATTAAATTTATTGATAATGCAATCATGTGGCACACTGACTTCTGAGGAAATTTTAAATGGCACTCGTCATCAGAAAGGTTGCCGACCCCTGAATTACACCAACATTAAGTAACACTTAAACAACTGTGTCTCAGGGAAGGAATTTGGAATAACGTAAATAAACCATCACGTGCTCCACTTATTTGTTTTCCTAACCTTCAGCTCAATGATATTTGACAAGTGAGCATGAGCCATTGGTGTAGTTGTTGCAGTCACAGTTATTTGAGTAGAAAGTGGCTAGGGTGTCAGTTTTAGGCTAGGTTAGGATTTATAGTAACAATAACCTAATATCTACTTTATACTTCCAGCATTCTAAGGATAAGAATTTGGCTAATGTCATAGGTTTTTTCCTTTACCTTGAAAAACTCCTGAGTTGTATGCTTTGAGTTATTACCAATTTGCACTGTGAAACACTTTCTAATCAGTTTTGCAGCATTTGGTTGAATCTGAGCAGATGGTATAGCTCTGTTCACTTAAAAATTCATCCTGCAACTTTTATCAGCAGTCACAGCATCAATAAACACTGGTGACCTGGTTCCACTGGCAGCCATACATCCCTCTACCATAACATTGCCCCCACATGTTTGACAGATGAGCTGGTAGAAGTTAATCGTGGCTTCTTATGTTCGCATTACGTTTTTGCCCCCCCCAAACTGTGCAGACTCTTTTAGATGTTTTTTGTTCTTTCGTTTGTTTTTTCCTTGGCAAAGTGTAATCTGGGCTTCCTGTTCCCAAGTGCAACCAGTTGTAAACCCTCTGCATTTCCATTCATAAAGGCATCTCTTGATTGTAGACTTTAACAATGATACACCTTCATCCCTCAGAGTGTTCTTGACTTGATTAGATGTTGTAAAGGGCTTTTTCTTAACAGAAATAATTCTCTCATCATCCACTTTAATTGTCTTCTGCAATCATTCAGGATGTTTGGGGTTGCTGACCTGGCCGATACATTATTTTTAAGCATGTACCAGGGTGTGGATTGGGCCTAAAGTTTTTGCTGTCTCTGACATGTTTAATTTGGTTTTTGCAAGCTGATGATGGCCTCCTTCACTTGTACTGTCACCTCTCATATTAAGAGTTCCACTGAACAGTTACCAAGTGCAGAAGGAACAGACCTAATCTGCCAATTACTTTTGGTATTACATTGGGAACTAAGCACAATAAGTTGTTTTTGTGAAACAACTTGAATTAAAGCTGACAGACTGCCTTTCAAAACATGATAGTGATCTCTCTCTCATACAAGTGAGATACCTCCCCCTTATTACAGTTACAGCCCCTAAATAAATCAGTACTCTGACACTAAGCTGCAGTTATATAAATGTTATATGTGTTACCACATAGCTTGACACCTATCTTACTTTGCTAAATGTTTTACGAAAAACTTTTTACACCACCCGCTTTTAATAGCAGACGTTCTATTTATGTAATGCCTCTACATGCAAAGTGGACAGAGGAGGGGACACAGCTTCATGCTTTTACATGCAAAAACCAATAAATCACCATGTCATCATCCAGACAACGTGTCACAGCTACTGAGAGTATAGTCTAAAAGGTTATGAAATCAACTAGAAAACACTTCTATTGTTGCCGTTAATTATACATAATTTAATAAGCACTTCCTACTAAACACATTTCCTTCACAGGAAGGTTTTTTGTTTTTTTGGAGCTGATATGAAACTGAACACAAGTTCAGATGTCATGTTTGAGGGAATGTCACACTGCTTTCCTCCTGCCAAATTATACACCACACGAAAGCTCTCAATAACACACACTCACACAAACATACACAACTAACAAGTGGCAAAACCCAGCTTATGCTGCCAGGGATTTTTCTTTATAAAAAAATCCCAGGGGTCTTAATTGTGCCCTGCTGCTTTAAGAGTGAATGTTTATGGGGTGGAAAACAAAACAACACACAAAGTACAAACACACTTTATTGCTCATACACATTCTTTCCAAAAACCTTTTTTAGCTTGAGGGGTGTATTCAGTCAAATCTGACTATTATGTGAAAAAGATCATTTATAGCAGTCGTCTAGTATCACAAACACTTATGTGAATGTGTGTGAATGGGTGGATGACTGGATATGTAAAGCGCTTTGGGGTCCTTAGGGACTAGTAAAGCGCTATATAAATACAGGCCATTTACCATTTATCAACAACTACAGTTCAACTATGCACACACACACTATGCTACTGGCCAATTAAGGGGTATGCAAGTCATATGTCAGTCTCTTTTTTTGTTAGTGTCTGCACTCTTTCTTCTTTTATTTTCCTTAAGCATACAGTTTTAAATAAGAAACAGAAATGCTTCATAAAACTTGTTAAAAAGCTCGTCACATATACTTGTTTAACTCTTTGCGACACACTGCCGTGCCTGCACTTTGCCAACATAAACCAAGCAACTGACACAGGATGGGAGTGCTGGTTTCCTCAAACCCGTCAAACAAAAGGCTCGCATCTAGTTCTCTTTTACATGCAGTCAGCTAAAAGAGGAAGTGAGAGATGGGGGATGGGGGGTTTGGTACTGAAACAGGAAATGACATCAATTGCATCTGCACAGTTAGCAACCATGAAGGAGGGAGCATCACCACTTGGGGGGGGGGGGGGGGGGGTTTGAGGTAATTCGGGGTACTGACTTAGATTTATATAAAAAAAATAGATTATTTACTTATTTAATAAGCAGAATAGGAATATTCTGAATGGTTTTCATGAAAACTTTTCAAGAATATGGGAGGAATAAAACAGTAATGCCATTTTGAACTCAAAGGGATGAGATTGCCTAAAATTCTTCTTCAGTGTGCTCCACTGCTTTTTTTTTTGAGTTACTAAGTAATTTTCCAAGAAGAAATCCTTAATTTTATTAGACACTCCAGTCTACATTTCCAGGGGAAATTTATTTTGCAGAACCAACATGTATCCTATGGCAATATTAATATTTGTGAGGTCAGTATAGCAATAAAAAAGCCATTCAGGTCGTCTGATAAGGGGGAGGAGAATGCAGTAGAGGTTTCAGCTGCAGCAAGGTTAGCAGCAATGCACAACTTCAGCATGTGTTCAGATATTTTTTTTAAAAAAAGGATAAGATGGGACTTAAGCAACTCAGCAACCATGACTATCATTTTTTATGTTAATAATTAACTGTTCTTTTTCACAAAGCCAAACCACATGAGTGTAGCAACATGAACTGTTTCAGTTTGGTGCTCTAATGAAACTCTACTGCTGTTGACCTCAGTTTGGTAGATTTTCAAGGAATCTTTTAGAGGACAGAACTGTGTAAAACAGTATTATTGTTACACAGGACTTGACAACAAAAATAGCTGTCTACATGGCAGGAAAATTAATTACCTTTTACTGTGGTTTTAATGGGGAGAAATTATGTGGATAATACACATGTAGTTATTTTATTTGTCCATCTGCCAGATAGTGGAGAGGTTAGCAGATACAATAATACTGCACCATAGAAACTGCACATTTAGAGTGCAGCTGTCATAATATTAGTACCCTGAATCCTCTGTGGGAGAAAAAAAAACGTGCCCTCGCCCACTGTAACATGTAAACTAAACCCACCATCTATCATGTTCATATCATATAAAGCCCTGCAGCATAAGTTATGTTAGTCACCTCACTTGTTGCATTTTCCCCACAGCATACAGCTCTAATGAACCAACACCACCAAACAGAGGTCAGCATCATCTTAAAGCCTGTAGAGTGAGAGATCAAATGACATCGTAGACAAACTTTTACCAGATACTGAAAGACTTTAAAGAAGCGAGGATGGAGTACAGTGTGAAACACAAAAGGAAAATAGTTCCAACATGCACTCCTGGGAGAGAGACACCTCCATTCTTCTAAAGTCTGCTTCCTGACAATGTCACTACACTATCCTTTCACATCACAGAAGCACACTGTCACTAGTTACAAAAAACAGAGATACAGTCATTTCATTTGTTTGTGACATTTTGCAAGATTAAATTTCAGATGTAGCTAACCTTCTTATCATCTAGACGCTGTCTCTATTTGTCCACTCCTGAAGGTTTTTCTGCGTGCTACCACCTTGAAAACACAAGGTACTAAAAGATAAGACAAAGCGGATCAAACTGAGGCTGCGCTGTGAACAAGCACAGCGGGGACATTTACAGGAGAATGTAGAAGCCATGATGCGCATACCAAATTTGACCTGAACTATGGACCCACTCTCTCAGCTTAGATCCCCACTAATAATCCCACAAGTTTTTCTACAATGATTTTATCCTACATTTAATTCAACCTAATTTTATCCCAATCTCACCAATCATCCAAGTGCCCCCGTCTCCCTTTTTTTCCCACATTTGGCTTTTCAAGTGTACTTAAGCTGTTCCAGTTTAAATAGGCTCAAAGCTGATGGTGCATGCTCCCCCTGGAACTCAGGAGGACGAGAACAACCAGAGCAGAAAAATGACAGGATGACCCAATGAGAATGGAGGGGAAATGAAGTGAGATCACTTCCTACAATGGAAAGAAAAAGGAAATGGATTGTGGTGGGGAAGGGAGGGGATAGCAATTTACTGTGTGTGTGCTTAATGACATGATCAGCCCAAGAAAGTCCCGACCCCTAGCTCTCCATTGCCTTGTCATCAGTCAAACCTACTATTTTTATGGTTTCAATCATAATTTCTCTGTACACAGAGTTCATCATTCTATCAATAAATACCAGAGCAACGCCACCCCAGAAAGAAAAGACAGCGCCATAATGGGATGTTCAAAACATCTTAATTTTGACAAAATGTTGCACAATTTTGACCAAATCAATCCACAGACAACCATATAAACATGCGTCAAAGTAGTCAAAACTGCCTTTGTAGTAGTTCCCCCTACAACAGGTGTCTCAAGGACATGCCATGATGAAACGCACACAGACTCACAAAGGAAAAACAAATACCAACCACACGATCATGGATGGTAATTACATAAATTCTGGGAAAACAAATGAACTCATGGTTCAACACCTGAAGGTTGAATGCTTACCTTCTCTACTGTACAGGGTCTACAACTTAAGCGTCAGAGGATAAGATCAAAGACACTATACATATAACAAGACAAATCTGAATAAACATGAATGGATTCCCTTGAGATTAAATTGGATTTCATTTCATTGTATTTGCAATTTACCCAATCCTTTAAAAACAATCATTCATTCATCTTATTTTGCATCTTTCTGTTTCCGGCAGGAACTGTTTCAAAATGCTAAATTCCTGTGTCTGTGCCGGACTGTCTGTGCTGTGCAGTAGCCACTTCCTCCTTACTCTTTTATCTAAGCTAATGGGCATGCACACAAATGAGGCTTGTGATCTGGTTTGGCGTCTTTCACACCCTGTGATATCTAGAACTAAGCTGCAACAACCTGAAGGATGCATTTTAAAACAGCTACTATTCACACACACTCACACAGAAAATGTCGACATGCTGCTTTCAGCTCTTTGCTAATGTAGTATTTTAAGAAACAGCGGGAAGTGTGTAACAATCAAGCAAAGATATGAGCTATGGATAGACACTCAGAAGACGATGGTAGAAGATTTTCCAAGCTATCAGTATTTCCAGAGCAAAGAGGATAGTGAAGCCAAGTCCCAGTGGACCTGTACTGAGACATGCAGTCTGCAGGAACAGGCTTTATCTTCAGAGCTCTCCCTGTAATTGCAGGATATTCAACCCTTTCACATACCAATTCACAGATCTGCCATCCAGTGCGTCATACAGTTAATTGGACAGCACTGTGGTGCAGACTGTTGAGTAAACAAGGTCAAGTCACCCAAAAACACAGGGCAGCAGCTCACTTGATACATTTCACAGAACAGGCACATTTCTGCCAATATGTCTCCAAGAAGTTGAAGTTCAGTAAACGGACGTTCATTCCTGAAAAACGAGTCAGTCTGACTTGTTTTCTCCAGAGAAACCCGGGTCTCTGTAATGAGCCAACTGTGATTACACGACACATCCACTAAAGCTTTGCCATCGACTTTAATAAGAGGGAGGCACTCTGTCTCAGTGCGGACCACATTGAACTGACCAACTGCAGAACGCGTCACCTTGTGCAGTCATCGGGCACGTGTACAGTAAATAGGTGATCCTGTTGAAGACTCACCTTTGCAATACGTGTTCATAAAAATTAAGTCTTCATTTGAGCACAGGATCGGGTGCACACCATTAAAAATAAATGCAGGGTTTTGGAAAATTCTGTTAAATTTGGAGAGTTACTGCTAAATTGCCCCCTCGCCTTTTTGTGTGTGTGTTTCTATAATTCGCTTATTTGTAATGTGGTGAGAAAAGAGCAAGGTGAAGAGCAAATGAAACAAATTGAGTATTACACGTTGTGCAATAATAAGAAGCACGTTAGCAGTGTTTTTGCAGAGCAGTCAAACACACTGAACACCAACTGGAAAACACATAATCAGTTCAGATGTACACTCCTGCTCTCTACTATCACAACTGCAATAGCTCAGGTTTCCCAGTCTGGATCTGCTTAGATTGCAGTTTTCACAAATTGTAGCCTCACTCTGTGATCGATACTTTGCAGTGCCACACTTTGAGAGAGCTACATTCATTTCTCTTAAACTCTTTGATAAAGTAACCGTTTTCCTCCAGGAACCTATAGTTGGAAACTGCCTCTGAAGATATGTGCTAGCGGGGACAATCTAATGAAGCTCAGTGGGAAGAAATCTTCATCCCCGCAGGTTTGCCTCTGTCTTTTCATTGTAATGACATTAAAAATGTATTTTTTTAATTAACTAATAAATGAATGAGCAACCGTTACTCACAAGTACTGGGTAACGGGTGCAACAAGTTGGGGCTCAAGGGTAGTAAAACACATAAAAATATTGCAATAACTTCTAATCAAACAAATCTACAAAATCCAAACAATGCTTGAATGCTTACTTAAAGTCCAACTCCATGATAAAGACTTCAATGTGCATGAGGATGACTGCTAATTAATCTGTGCATGTTGCTGAAAAGGGTAGCTGTAAAAGAGGAACAGAAAATGACTGGTTTCATATCATGTGTGTGTCTAGCTTAAAGAATTTGTCATTCATAATGATGGCCAGTGCATTTAGGCATGCGAACGTTGTCAAAATGATCTGCTGAGGTTCAAACAAAGCATCAAAACGGTAAAGAAAGGTGATTTAAGTGACTTTGAACATAGCATGGCTGTTCGTGCCAAACAGGCTGATCTGAGCATATCAGAAACTCCTGATCTGCTGGGATTTTCCAACACAGGAAAAGTTTAGGGTCTACAAAGAATTGTCTGAGAAAGAGAAAATATCCAATTAAAAAAAAAATCCTCGTTTATGCCAGAGGTCAGAGAAAAATGACCAGGCTGCTTCCAGCTGATAGGACAGCCACAATAACTCAGACAAACCCTCCTTACAACTAAAGCATGCAGACGAGCACCTCTGAACTCGCACCACGTCGAACCTTGAAGCGGATGGGCTAAAGCAGCAGAAGACCACACACAGCAAATTAAACTAAACTGATGCTACAGTTTACTTTTAACTCACATGAGCTCACCAAAAATGGACAATAGAGGATTTAAAAAAAAAGTCTAATTGAGATGGTAGAGTCAGAATTTGGCATTAACAGCATGAAAGCACGGATCCATTCTGCCTTGTATAGTTCAGGATGGGGGTGGTGGTGTAATGGAGTAGGAGATATTTTCTTGGCATACTTTGGGCCGCTAACTACAAACCAAGCAAACCAATGGGTTGAATGGATTTTTTTCTTTGACTAATTTGTTTCATTTGTTGAAAGGAGGAAATGATCAAAGTTGACATAACAGGAGATCAGTCATATCCGCCCCTGCCTGCAACTAAAACCGAGGCGTCTTTGAACCCAAACCCCCACCACTCATCTTAGACGGTCTACAGTTTGCTCCGTTTAGTAGACCGACAGCTTACCCGCATGCCATCAAGGGCACAGACTTTATGTGTATAAACAGCCGACAGCTTTAAAAAAAAAAAGATTACCTGGATTTGTGATAAGACACCTCTGTCACAAATCATTTTTTCAGTCAAAGGATTACATGCTCAATGAAAGACTAATCCATTAAACTGAACCTGTCACCAACTCAAGTCTACCTGCACAACAGGCAGAAAAGGAGAGTGGAAGTAGTGACTATTAAGGGTGCGAAATTGTTATCAAGATGAGCATTGTTTAGTCTTGAATGAACTGCTGACGTACAACTATAAACCACTTTAAATAGCTGGAATGTAACTTTGACTTTTTTAGGCGGAAATACATTCCCCACAACACATTTCAGGTTTTTATGCATGTGAAAGCCAAAGCATGTTGTGACACGTTCAAATATCAAATGAGCGGAAGACCCACGGTTTAAGTGGCAGTCTGTTTGGTGTAATATGAGTTTTCTGTTTGTTTGCTTGTACCACTTTTCAGTCAACTGTTTATAGGATGCAACATTGTTACACCAATTTAATTAATGTAAACAAAAAAGGGACGTTTTAATTGATCCAAATAGGAATTACAATGAGATTTGGGCCTGTCCCCGTATGTAGGTTAATTACTAAATGTTATGCGATTCATTCATAGAGTTGGTATGGATATTAATGCTGACATTTTGCCCTATGACTGAGCTGTGCTGCTGAGCAGCAGAGATCTGAGCGGTGAAGCATGTCAGAGGAAAGGTTTTTTTCTGTTTTTTTCTTCCTCATATTGTGTCGTTTTAATATTTCAAAAGTTTTTCATGTAGGACCAACTATGCCATACCTACCACAAATAATGTGCATCTGTGTTATCTGTGAGAGTGCAAAGTATTTTAATCAAAGTCGTGTGAAGCAGAGCTCCCTCTTGACTGTCCTGAAACTGAAAAAGTGTGCATTTTTCAAAGAAATGAAGGCAGTGCAGTCTCCATGTCGTGGCAGAATGTGACAGCGGTAAAGGTGATGAGACTGCTACACTGGCCGCCCATGCTCTTTACGTAGAAACTCACCAACCCTCAGTTCATTTTCAGACCTCTCCTGTAATTCCTTTCAACCCTCACACACTGCAGCGGATAGTAATTACTGATATGAAACCTCCAGTACAGAGCAGGGTATGCAATTAGCCTTCTAACCAGGGGCACATCTCAACAACCAGCCGTCTCTTCAAAGACCCAGGAGAGAAAAAGATAGCATGTGTTCCCCATCAAACCAAGCAGAATTTTCTGCTCTGTCCAGAAAGAGGGTGTCAAATTAAATTTGTAATTCTGTGATCAACCAACAAAGTACATGACAGCTAAAATTACTAAGTTAAACGGATTATATGTGAGAGTGGTGCAAATTTATACTGTAGGGGGAAAAAGATGTAACACTGCCAAGAAGTGATGTTTGTTTGGTTTTTATATATTTCTTAGTGGCTCCACGCGGGACATGTTTACCTGAAAATTTCTGCTTGGCTGTCGATTTTCTTTAAACATATGTTTCAGTTCTGGGAGAAAATATTCTGAAGTTTCTTTTTTTTGTTTCAGACCTATATCAGTTTTAAGACGGTCATATGCTCAGCAAGGTGCCACCAAGAACTGCTCTAATTTATAAAAAAAACACACAAAAACACAAAAAAAATGCAATTCTTAACTTAATAATTGGAGTTTCAACTTTTTATTTATATGGATTAATTCAGCAGCCATTGAGAAATCCCATTAGCCTTTGTTCCTGTGTATCTGAACTTCATATCTGATAAAGCTTTAGGAAACTTTTTTAAGTAGATACCTAAAAATGCTTTTAGAGTAAAAGGTGGTAAGCAAACCATGAGTTAAATATTTAGAGACAATTCAAATGTATCCAGAAAATCCATCATAAGCAGATATCTGCTAATATTCCCAACGGAAAGAGTTGTAAGTTAGTTTATGCTCTAGCAGTCCTGGGAGCAGTCAATTTCATCCAAACGCCAAACTCCTAAGAAGAAAAAACAGATCCCGAGCAACCCCCTCCAAACTTTTTTTTTTTTTTTTTTTGGGAGGGGGTGACTGCCTATTCTGGTTGTCCCTCAAATGATCTCACGGTAATCGTTATGAAACTCCTTGCTGTGCAGGGACCTTTGCTTAAGCGTGCCGTTTCTACTCCAAACTATCCCATGCGTTTTTCACTGAAGCCCTCATGTTTGTGTCAAAGCAGCTCTGACACTGAGGGCAAAGCAGACGAGGACAACCCAGCAACATCGGCAGATGGAAGATCTTGGACGCGTGCAATTGTGCCACGTTTTCTCTTTAACATACGAGAAAATCCCACAGGATTCCAAACAGCCCCGGTGTTTTCCCTGAGCCCACACTTAACGGGGACTAATAATAGCGCTGGTTAAAATGTAACTCGCTCAAATTGCCCGTTTCTGTCAGATGTCTTTGACACTGCGCATTTCACCCGTGACCATCATTGTGCCACTTTTGCAACCTAGTGTCAGTGTTGTGACATTGTACTCACCGAGCAGGAGCAGTTTCACTTCTCTTGCCGCCTTCTCTCCATCTTCTCTCAGGTTTTTATCTATCATTTTAGATCTCTCGGCCGCCAACTTATCTTCCTGACTCACAGTACAACCCATGGTTCCCAGTGCACGCTTCAGGTCTGCTGCTTAGTGGGAAAATAACACCTGGGAAAAAAAGCAACTAACGGCTGACCCCCTTTTCTTAAAAACAAGGGCTGAAGTTAAGCGAGGCGAGTTCCCTTTTTTGATGAGTGGCGAAAAACGTAACGGAGACCGTTCATCCGCTAGAAGGGACCAAAATCATTAAAAAAGACAAATTATTTCCCAAATGAACTCGGTTTTCTAACTACCGTATGAATTTCCCAAAGATACGCACGTTTGTTATTTAGTTTGTCCGCATTTGGGAGATTTTTAACGTGGGTAACGCTGCCTGAAAAAAAAAGGCTTAGCAACTTTTTTCGTTGACTTTTAGCTGGTCCCTACGGTATTTCATTAGAGCAGGTTAAACGCCCGAAAAATTACCGCGAAGTTAGAAAAAAAAAGTATTCCAGCTGTGGAAAACCGAGCACACAGATTCCTGCTGCCAGTTACGCTACCGGATGCATACCACACTTGTCTGTGAATATTTCTATTTTTTCTACAAAAAAATATTTATATATTGCTTTAATCCGAGTTGCCGATCCGCATTCTTTCCCTGCGAAGAGATTTACCACGTTCGCCACACCCGTGAAGTTCCCCTACGACCTACAGGCAGACAGCGCCGTCACCTCCCACCCGAACTGCGGAGAGACGTAAAGCCGCAGTGCTTCATGGGAAATGTAGGTAAAACGCTGTAGAACGGTGACCTTCAAGAACTGTCGGAAATTTCTGCGTTCAGTCTTCAAGTTTTTTGAATTAGGACTGCTCCGAGTGGGCAGCCGATTTTTATGTAAAAAAGAAAAGACACGAGCTGTAGCTTCGTGTTAATTATAAAATGATTTTGGGGTCATTATCTCAAACATTTTCTTCTTGTTTTTTGTTTTTGTTGTTTTATTTTTGCCAAATCAAATTCGAGTTATTTTCGCCTCATATCCAGTTGGTAGGCCTCAGACAACCACAGCCCTGTTTTTGAGGTAAATTTCGAGCTAATATCCCAAAATTGTAAGTTACAGAGAGCAGAACAAATAAATGACAGTAATTTCACATTAAGGTTGTTAAGGTTAGGAAAATATTAATATACATATATTTATAAGGTTACTCATTACTAAGTAAACACACTATTGATGTTGGGCTTGAACACAGTTGAGTCAGTAACCTTAAAATTAAAATTATGTTCATATTTTGTAAAATATTTGTCTCAGTTATAACCTTAAACGAATCTTATATTGTGTTTACTGATCTAAAGTGTGGAGGAACAAATGAGAAGCACGAGTCTGTACAAAAGTGCACACAGAATATTCGGAATCTAAAAAGTAGGATAAATGAGGTGTTTTGTTACCGTATTTGGCATACCGGTGATCCAGTGTGGTTTATGCAAATAAGCGGGGGAACGGTTGCTCTTTGCTGTTTTTAAAATAACAGCAGCTTCTGACCATAACAAATGATCCAGAAACCGTATGAAATCAAAACTGAGAGTCAGTTTATGCCCCGTGCGAGCTAAATAATTTATACTGAAATGTCCATACACTGTGTCCTCGCGCTTTAGACAATTTATTGCAGATCTATAGCGACACCTTGTGGACATTCTTTTTATCTTGAAAAAAGTCATAATGACTAGCAAATTGTAACATTAATTAATTATGAAGTAATTAATGAATTCATAACTATATCGTGTAAATTAATTTTTTTATTTATTTAATGGGGGATTATTTGCATTTGTGAAACATTTTTTATAAAGCACTGTTATGGACCCTAGGGTTGTTGTTTTTACGTGTTGGGTTCTTTTTGAGATCTTCTTGCTTTGTTAACATATTTGAGTCTTGGTTTATTTGCAGTGTTTTATATAGTTTTTAGTATTTCATTTCCTGTTTTGATCTCTTCTTAACTCTAGTTTGTGAGCCGCAGTTCTAGTAATATTTAGTTTGTGAAAAACTTTATTGTTATTCTTATGGTGAACTTTATTTTTGACACATTATTGAGTCTCATGCTGTCTTTATTGTTTATCGTTTCTACTGATCTTGTGTCCTGTTTTATAGCTTGTCTAATATTAGAAGTAGGAGTATGTGTTTTATTATGTTTTTACATTCTTCTGTCTCACTTTTTTGTTTATGGCTTGGTTCATTTGTGCTTCCTTGTCTCTTAGATCTCAGCTGTTAGTGTTCGTGTCTCTTTCAGTCCCCTTTTGTTATTTCTTATTTTACACTTACTTTTTTACACTTTCTGATCTCTGTTTCCAGCCGGATAACGTGTCATGTCAAAGCACTCGCATCATCTCAAACATCACAATGAATCCAATGGACTCATATGGCCCTCATAGTCACCTCATCTCATTTCAATAGAGCACCTTTGGGATCTGGTGGATCCAGAGATTTGCATCATGGATTTGCAGCCAACAAATCTGCAGCAACTGTGTGATGCCATCGTGTCAACATGGAACAAAATCTCTGAGGAATCTTTCTAGCACTTTGTTAAATCTGTGCCATGAAGAAATGAGGCAGTTCTGAAGGCAAAGGTAGGTTCAGTCCAGTATTAGCAATAAGCTTATGCAGTGCTGTGTCCCCTTTGTCCTTGTGGAGTTGTCTGTAAATGTTTCCCTGTGCATAACCTGTTTATTTCTTTGGATGTGATTACGTATTACTGTTTTCTTCATTCTTTGGCACTTTGCTGTTTTTGACCTGTTTACATGAGCTATGAAACATTTGCTTTTTAGTTAATTCCTGCATTTCACACGTCTACATTTGGCCCCAACTATTCTAAACTGTGACATACGCAGCTGTTGTGGTTCATTTAAAGCTGTTGATATTTTATTTAGTATACAACCTAATTTAGCTAACTGAAATTTGCATTACAGAAGGTAAGCATTTCAATGCATGGAGGTAGGTTATTCATAATCAACTTAAAAAACACAGAAAACTGAAAACGTTTTGATGCATGTAAAAGAGGATGAAAGCTCAGAGTCATGTTACCCTTTATCTTTATTGCAATATTGTTTTACAGTACAACAACTGCCAGCAACATATTAAAATATATAGAGATACCAGAAAATAGACATGGATTGAAGGACAAAAAGGTTTAAAAGCACTTTGAAAATGATTACATTTACATTTTTAATCGAACTAAAACTTTAATCGCTATTTACATTATACAAACTAGATATGAATATAGAATATAAAGGGTATACATTTATATACATTATTTATAAATGATGCTGGCTGATGTCAATATTTAATATGTTACTATTCAGTCATACACATTTCCAAAAATCACACAGAGGGAGAGAAGGAGAAGACTAACGACTCTTCGATCTAAATAGAGGTCCGCAGAGATCATCTGGTATTAACCACTAGCACAGTGTATCCCCCTCATGTTGATGCCTCATTTGGGGTTTTTTTGTGTATTTTTTGCATGTTGTGAGGCTTTTGTGCGGGGGCACCATTTATAAACTCTTATACACTCACTGTATTTACCTAATGATGTCACATTACATACATGGCCGATAAAACATGGTGTCAGAGATAAATATAACCATTGCATTGGTTAAACAATACCAAAACACTAAGCTATGCACGGGTGGCTGATTCCGATGATTCTTCCCCACACAGATACATAAATACATATCACAGCTAGACAATATTTAATAAAAATTGATTAAAAGAGGTTTGTTGTGTAACAAATAGACAGAACATATTAAGTTACCCACACAGCACTTATAGTAGTGTGGTGTAAAAAAAATTATGATGGAAAAAAAAAAACGAAAGAAAAGAAATTGTAGGCAGTCACTAACAACTCTCAGGAAGCAGCAAGGAAGTCAGACATGACCCGACTACACCACTGATAAAATACCACTGACTACAAATGTAAGAAAAAAACAAAACAAAAACAATAATCGTGTGTTTCATCACTGAATCAGATTCAACTTATACGTAACACGTGGAGTTTAAAACAACAGTTAAGATATCAATGGTAGAGGATTTCCGATCAGAGTATAGGTGCAGGTTAAACAACACAAATGCATACAGGTCATATATATCATAGAGATTTTTCTTTCTCTTTTTTAAACACAGACACTTAAAAACCTCCAAGAATACATCCAACAAATTAGTCGTTGCATTTAAAGAACAGACGAGAGCTGAAAATGATTACAGGGGCTTTACAGGGAAGCTAACTTTAATGCAGTCGTTTCAAGTAGTTTCTGACAGCCATCAACACGTTACTTATTCATCACTTACATTACATTAAGATTTAGTCATGTAGAGGCCTTAAAATCACATCTATCGAATATATTGTGTTTGCCTTTCACTGTATTAATGCTACAAGAAGTTGTGCTTATCAAAGAAAAGTGCTATTGCTAAGCGGCGACTTTTCAAGAGTGATAAAGAGAAAGAAAACCCCTGTCGTTCTAATCGAGATCAGGCTTGTGCTGGACACTCAAATGTTTACTAACCACTTCACAAAGTGACCCTGTTGTCATTGTAATATAGATATTTTGGTTATCTCCGATTCCTTCCGGTAAAATGTTCCGAATACAACACATCCCAATTTTCCTTTTCTAAGTAACAATGAAATCTTGCCCAATTTCAGTTACGTCTTCAGTCTGTACAATCTCACAGATGAGTTTTCTGGTACCATTCGTGATAGTGATTTACACAGTAACACTGGAAAAGAGAACGTCTTGGCGTTCTTTCACATACTGTGTAACCCAGATACCCGAAAACCACTGAAAAGGCTCCCGGCTAAAACCCTTTCTCTCTCTCTGGTATTGCTAGCCTCAGTTAGCAGGAGCTGAGGATCAAGCTTTTAGTCTATACTGCATCATCTGAGGTTTTCATCAAGTAGAGATTAATAATAAAAATATACATCTAGTATATGTTGTGTAGGAATCTCATAGTAAATGTGCTGACTGTGCCATATATTTTGTGGTTTTGCACCCTGCTCTGTCAGAGGTGGGGATTTTAACTTCCCCCCTCCAGAAAAACATAAAAAATATCAGCAGCAGTACAGGTTAAGGAAGTGGGAACTAAAGGCAGCACACCTTGAAGGAATAATTCAACATTTCGAAGTCTTTGTGCCAAAATAAACTCACTGTGCACTGGCTGTAAATACATATTTACTATTAAGATATAGGTGTGCTAGCTATCTGTAAGTAGTTCCAAAGATGCTGAATTATTCTTTCTATCAGTCCAGTAATGTCACTTTTACTATCACTTGTCTCTGCAATTGCACATAATGAATCATATTTAGTTATTTAAATAATTTCAATAATAATAATAATAATACTAATATCCATGAGAATCATGAAAGAATTATTGATTAATCAATTTCATTCAACAGTTAAAAAGGAGGGCTGCTTATTACAATCTAAGTAAGAGTTTGCAGAGCTATAGATAATCTTAGGATAAGATCTGAGTAGTGAGAGGAGCAGATGCTCATAACTAACATAGGTGCAGGTGTATAAAGACGGCAGCTTTCTACATTGTTGCTTTTCTGTTTGCTTTAACATCTTTCTCACAAGGCACAGCCTCCAAGCATCACCGTCAGCACCTGCTCTTTCAGTGAATTCCCAAAGAACCCTCCACGAAAGCTTACTGGCCTGTAGTGTAATACAGAGCGAGAGCACTTGCCAAGGAACCGAGAGCCCTCCCCCCCAAACTCTGCAGTCTGTGGACAATATCCTTCTAATGGGAAAGAGAGGGCATCTTCAACATCAACCGTGATTCAAAGTAAAAACAGTAAAATTACAACACAAGACTAAATCAACAATATAAAACCTGAAAATAAAAAAAAGAAATGGAAGGTGGCGCTTAGTGACCACTGCTGGCTTTGCTGGTCCCCGTTGTCCAGTCAATGATGATAAAGCTGAGGCTCATTGTCATAAACAGGAAACCAATCCCAGCGAAGCAGGCAGCCTGAGCGCAGAAACGGAGAACGCGAGTTAAAGAGAGGCACATCACAGATGGTGAAACTGTGACAAAACTGCAGTACAATAATACTTGGTGTCATTAATTAAAAGTTTGTTAAAGTTTATTAATTAAGTATAGGAAATGTTACGAGTCTCCATGTCATTAGATCTTAGTTATACATGTAATGATATGATACCTAACACATGGCTGAGTTGATTTCTTCATGTGGTTATAATGCACATCCATGTAGGATTTCTGAGGCTGGTACAACTTTTAATATTAGTGAATTTTATAAATGGTTCCATAAACACAGTTTACATTGTACAGATGATGTCTCCTCAATAACGATAACTAAAATGAAACTCTCTGATAGACTCAGTAGGTACATGGCAGTAAGATTTTTAAATGATCTCAAATGCACTCCAGTTTTTTTTTTTTGTTTAATTCTGATATATTTAAAATCAGGCAAACTACAGACAATTGATGAAATATTCAGCTGGAGTTTTAATTCCTTTCCTCGTTTCCTCCTTTGAGTGTTACACAAAGCACCTACTGTAAAATAATATGAAAACTCAATACTGCGTGGGGACGTCTCTAAACGCTGAACTTAATTTTCTATCTCTCTCAATATGCTCACCAGGATTTTGGGGAAGGAGCGCAGTGGCTCCTCTTCTTTGGGTACAATGCGAATGTAGAAGACAGCAGGGAAGATGAAAATGAGACAAGGAGCAGATGTGGCACCTGGAAAACGCAAAACAGAAAATGATTCTCTGTGAATGACACCCTTCGGTCCTTAATAAGTCCTCCAAACCATTCTAACAGGACTGTAGTAACATAAATCATATGGAAATTAACAGAAAATGGAAAACAGGTGTAGTTACATTCAATTTTTCACTACCAAAAATAATATTAATGATTTAAAGCTCAAAAGTTTGGCAGATGGTCAATTCCACATTTTTTCAGGGTCTGATCAAGAACAATTCACCAAAATGGATTTTTTTTACTTGGTTAGCTGTGTTGTGGGGGTGTATTAAGGAAGGTAAGCCATTACTGACAGTGGGCACAAATTAAAGCCACATTAAAGGAAACAGTTTTACTAGCAACCAGGGTTTTACATGTTGGTGTTTTAATATGTAAATCCACCCCAACAGCCTTGTCACATGGTTGATCTACTTACCAATGATTCCAAAGATGCCCAGTATGTTGGGAGCAAAGATGACCAGGAGGTTGATGAAAAGGAGCAGAATGAAAGCAATGGCGATGTGGCGAGGCCAGTAGAACGTCTTATTAGGAAACGCCATCTGCTGGATCGCTCTCCTTACCTTAAAAAGAAAAAGTTCACTGTTTCACACTGCTTCTATGAAATATGACAGAAGCACAATTTGTGTCCGCTGATGAATAAACAGTAAGTTCTAAATGCGTACTTACAGGAAAGAGCACAATTGGCACAGTGAGCGTGACAGCAGTGAGCACAGCCACACGCACACACAAAATCAAAGTGTCGTACGGGTCAATGCGGCTGTATGTGTGGAGCAGCTCTGCTTCCACTTCACCTGGAAGACATGAGGACAGGAAAACAGAGCAGGTTTAAGGAACACGTAGAAGATCTTTAAATGCATTTTAGTCAATGCAGAATCCATTATTTTATGTTAGGGGATTATATCTCCATGTAGTATTAGACTAAATCTTTGTATTAATATGTTTGATTGCTTTTCATTGTTTTTATTTTATTGATGTCATTATGTCCTTGTTGCTAATATGCTTAGGTTACATTGCTTGTTTGTATATTAATTAATGTGAGTATGAGCATAACATGAGAAATAGGAGGAAAAAATTAGCATTGTGAATGACTCTGTAATATGCTACTGGATCTAAAAACCTTGAGAAATTTAGATGTACAATATGGCCACTAGAGGGCATAGAAACATTATTATTCTTTTTGGCCTACAGCCCCTTCAGTAGATAGATAGATAGATAGATAGATAGATAGATAGATAGATAGATAGATAGATAGATAGATAGATAGATAGATAGATAGATAGATAGATAGATAGATAGATAGATAGATAGAGGACCACGCCTCACCATAGAAAGTTAGGTATCCAAAAAGAGCAGCCAGGAAGTACATGATGTACATTATTGCAATGGAGATGTTGGCCACATGCTGCATCTTTTTCTTGGTGGCACTGAAACCAGAAAATATTGCCATGTGATGTCATAAACACGCACACACAAAAACAAACACAGACACACACAAAATATTACTGTATTATGCCCACAAAGAAAACATGTAGCCCAGCTACTATAAAATACCGTCTTCTGCTCCAGGGCTACTTCTCTTGCACGCATATGCAAAGATTCAAATTGAAAGCACCAGTGGGTCAAAGCGGGATGATGCATTTAAACTAACAGCATGCTACATCATTCAAGCAGTGCCAACATACTTCAAAATAAAGTGAAAGCAGTGCATGTGACTAGGTTATGATCAGCCAAACACAAAGCAGACACAGTAGCTTTGCTCTTTATTATGCAATTTATTTCTTATCCAAGAACTTAGCAGGAGTTGCCATTATAAGAACATACTTGCGCAGCTCTGTGTAGATGGGGAGCACCTCAGGATGGCACACAAAGGCAAACGCCAGGATGGGGATGGTGTAGGCCGTCTGAAAATGAACCCCAACAGGTCACCATAGATACAGCAGCGCCATCCCAGACGTCTTACCACCAACCTCGCGCCTTTACTGCCCAATACTCCCCAAGACACATCACAGAGAGCTAATTGTTTCCCTGTGATTAACTTGGGCCTGGCTGTAGACCAGCTTTAGCCTATTTAAGAATGCCTTACTGGTAAGCTGCTAAGCAGCAGGAATTGGTCTTACAATCCTGATAGGATTTCATGAAGATCACAAAAGAAATAGTCAGTATTTGATAATGTTCTGGGGCTTGTTCTTGAGGTTGTTAATCCTAAAATGATGGAAATTCTCTGGTTTCTGTTCTTAAACTTTCAGCTCTGTGGTAACAGGTGCTGTGAACCTAGGTCTAGATGTAGACCTAGACCTACATTACTGAAGCAATTCTTAAATAAATTGTCCAAATAAAATTTTAAAAAAAATGAAGCTATAGAAACTGAAAACACTGCTCAATGAAGAAACATTTGTCTTGTTGCAATTGTTGGGGAAAAAATGCCTGTTATTGGCATCTTGTTGGGATGAAGTAAATATTTGCGTGAGATAGACTGAAAATGTTCTGACTCAATTTTATAATGAAATGTGTTCACAAGTGATTCATTCTAAAGATTTTTAAAAGTTTGAACCTAAATGCCTTTTTGTTGGAGGTAACCAAAATGAGTCTTACTGACTGGTAACTAAAAGCTCCATTACAGCTATATCGCTTAAGAGAAAATGAGCACTGAGTAAAATTATTTTCCCCCCACTTCCTGTCTCTTAAGATGCTTCCACATATTTCTAGCTTCACTGAATAAAAATTGAGGCTCTGGTCTTTATTGACCAGTTGCCATGGTGAATCCTGGCATTTTTGTTGGCTCTTCTTTATTACCCACAAACGTGCTCATAAATCAATGTGAACATACTCAGAGTTAACTCTGATCCCTGTTCTGGAGTTTCCGATCGCAGAGTTTATAAACTCGGAGTTCAGGGTTACGCACACAGTTTGTTAAATCTGCTTCCTGGAACAGGCCGTGGAAAGAAAGTGAACTGATAAATTTATCTAGCTGTGGTTAAGGTTCTTTGAAGACCATCCTGCTGTGAACGTATCTAGTCTTTGTAAAGAAAAAAACAAAACAAATGTACTTAGTAAAATGTCAGGCCTTTCCCATTTCACTCATTACCTGTCTCTGGCCCAGAGAGGGCAAACCTGGTGATGTCACTATAGGAACCCAAATGCCAAAGCAATTTCTTCAGACAGCTCATGGGTCACTGTCCACCTTCAAGACTTTAATTAATCTGGGTTGTGTCTAGTGTTAAAAGCTTGATAAATGTCCTGATTTCTTGCTCAGTGCAATTGAGTGCTTCAAACCAAGATTTCCATGCTTAGACTGTGAAGAGGCACTGGCAACATGCTGAAGATGACTGTGAAATAAGTGGGTGGCTGTCAGTGGCCATGGCAGTGGAGGTGCATTTGCAGAGTGAGTGACATGCGTGAACCTACTTGAGAGTTGAGGTTGGCCATTTTGGGAATACAGGCAGGATCTTCCTCCCCACCAGGATCTGTGACATTCATCCAGCTGGTAGTGCTGGTAGCGTTAAATGAAAAGTCCGTAAATGGACAAGGGACGTTGAACTTCTTGTAGATGACCTGTTCATAGCAGAGGAGAAAAGTGTCAGGCAGAAACGAAGGCTTTGGGACGCAGTTAATATATAAACAGGTAGAAAATATGTCACTGAGACCCCCAGAGAGAAAACCAGAGCGAGTGAGAGAGAGAGTAAAGAGTGGATTATAGCTCACGCAGCCAAAACTAGGTCAGAGAAACACAGAGAACACAGCCTGGAACAGCCGCATGCAGACATTAGTCCACAGCAATGAGTAGGGACAGTAGGGAATACTAAATAGGTGGTGGGAGGCTCCCAGCACATCTGACTATGCTGTCACCCAACAGACAATAATAAAGATGTGACGTGTCGTTTACATGTGTGCGTTGCTAAAATCAGAGGACTTACAGCAATGAGGAAGAACACCATGCAGCTCAGTGAAAAGCCACTGGTGTATCCCAGATATCCTGTAACACAAATGATTCATTAGCCTTTCATGTCGTCATGAAATATAAGAAACATCTAAGGTATCACTAATAACTAATCACATGTGAGGTAAAGCAGCACAACACACAGCATAAACTGACTTAATATGCTCAGAGCTCATTAGTGGAGTCAGACTGCTGCACCGACTGGCTCTGTTGTTCCAGTCGGTGACTCGACAGGACACGGACTTCTTACAAGAGGTCAGAAAATATGCACCCTCTTGTCATTTCCAACCTAGACATCCTTTTTCTTCCTTTCCTTTATTTTATTTTGTGCTGCTTTATCATGCACGACATCCGACTGTCTTTCTGAAATGCAATGTGTGCCACAAGAGTTGTAGTTTAGAAAATGAATGAACTCTTCTCTTTATTGTACCTGCAAACTTCTACAAAGAAGAGGAATACGGGATGTGACAAAGAAGGAGGTGTGTCATTGTTTGGAGTTCTCTTTCACGTTTTACTTTTTAAATGTTGAAGCTGTTTCGTAGCGTTTCTTTCAGATTTTGCTTCTTTTTTCCCCACTGAACCTGGATCCTATCTGCTATTTGCTAACCTGCTTCATTTAGCCTATGGATGTAGCTTTAGTTATTTAACTTATCTTTACCTTCTCATATCAAAGATCTGTAGTTTTGGGACCTTGGTTCTAGTGTCTTACATTTGAGTTTTGTCCTCTTTGCTAAAAAAGGGAAAAAAAAACAAAAAAACATCTCACTTGGCCCTGAAATACCTTCTTGCTGCCAGTAAAACTATTAATAAAGCATGGGCATCATCCAGAGAGAGAATTCACTGTCCTAAAATCAAAACAAAAACATGTATAAAAGGGCCTTAAAATATTTGATTAAAAAAATACTATAAGATATGAGATCAGTTAATCAAACGAGTTAGAGGAAATTCTTATTTAGGCAATATGCTTGGTTCAGTGTTTAAGCATTGACAGTGGACATAAATCTACTCAAAGCATCGTTGATTGCTAAGTATTTTAAATCTTAGGAGCCAAATTTTTTGTAATATCTAAGGTTGGTTTGACTAAGACAGTTTAGACCAGAGTGTAGGTTTAGGCCAGACTAGACCATTTCACAAAAACATATACTGAATCATTTTAAGTCAAACAAACTTGGCTTAAATGAGTTAGTCTATGTTACCCCTGGGTTATAATAACACTAAAACGCAATGTTAGCATTCTATCAATCAGGGATTCTTCTTCATCACAGCTTTGCTGCCAGCAGCTTCTCTAAAGCAGCATAATTAAAGCCAGCTAGCACTAAGCTCTAGGCTTTAAGCTTTTCCTGGGGTCCTCCTTCTGTTTGAAACATTTTCTGAGGGAAAACAGCTGAGCTAACAGGATGCCGAGAGAAGAACTGCATTCATATTTCTAATATACTGCCTTGCTTGACCTTGTATGAGCCACAGTTTAGCATGAGCAGCAAAAAATAAGCTCCTACTTAATCCAGTTCCAAAAAAAAGTCATGACATTTCACACTCACCTAACTGTTTCATGAGAGCTAGTGGTAATATTATTGCAATAGATACGATGATCACAAGGTAGTTTCCATTCAGGTACCATTCACTGCAGAGAGGCAGAAACACAAGACAGAAACAGCTAAAT
Source organism: Rhamphochromis sp. 'chilingali' (assembly GCF_963969265.1). Lineage (NCBI taxonomy): Eukaryota > Metazoa > Chordata > Actinopteri > Cichliformes > Cichlidae > Rhamphochromis > Rhamphochromis sp. 'chilingali'. The sequence goes on from NC_137936.1 coordinate 19,019,071, forward strand.
GTCAAAACGATGCATAAGAAAAAAAATGTGTGAACACCTTACACAGTACGCTAAAAAAAAGGATTATTCTTTATCGCCACAAATATGCCAAGCAGTTTAATTCACATCTGAAAAGAAAGGAGCATACACAAAATCCAGCTGGCTTGAAGTCAAACATTTAGAGGTGAAAATATAAGCCTCTTTGCTGCCCGTAGCACACGACACAAAAAGCTGTGGCTGTAACAAGGAAGCAGAGGTCACGTTCCTCGATATTTTTATGAGAGGGTTTTTAGGGGCTCTTGCATGGCATGACATGACAGGACATAAAAAGTTTAACTTTAATGTCTCTAATTAAATGGATTTCCAGACCTGTCAGCTGTTATTATTCTGCAAATTAAGATAAGAGTCACATTTAACAAAGACTACACTCAGTAACATTAATCCCAAAGTTCTTTTGAATAACATGGACACTGACACAAACATGGATGTTGTCATAAAGGAGGTTCTTCTATATTAGTATATTATGAGTTTAGATAATATACTGTATACACTTTTTTTGTATTTAATCTGACTATCATTGCATATCATATCAGTGTTATATGGAACACAGGGAACGACTACATATTGTGCAAAGCAGGAAAAACAGAATCTTGGCTACAAAGAAGAGATTTATATGTGGAGTTGAGCAAAACATACAAAAAACAGACTCCTCTGACAAAACGGGCCACACGTTACAGTCACATGAAGAGCAACGTCTAGGAAGAAACCTGTGAGTTATTTTTAGCAGGACACAGTATGGGGTGATTCATTTCCAGCCTTCTGTCAGGTGAGAGATGCAACATCTGTTGAAGGATACACACCCACGGTCACGTATCTTAGAAAAGAACAGGCTCATCTATCCCTCGTCTATCCTCATCTTACCCTGCCCTACAGCCATCTGGCCTGTGGGACACAATCTCTCACTGAAACACACACATGCACGCACACACACACACACACACACACACACACACACACACACACACACACACACAATTCCTTAAAAAAGACAGATGTAGAATCGCAATTTACCTCCATAAGAACATATAGATACAGCCCTCTGGACACTGAGGCACCAGCAACCTGATCATAAGCTGAGCGATCAAACATGTAATCAAACACGCTGACACAGTCTCCAGTGTTCATTAATTGTGTATGTCAGATAGCAACATAAGACACCCAAACACAAAAGGACACGGACACGTTTACATATGCAGAGGGTGGTCAAAATATATGCAACCCCGTGCACACGAGACAAAGGAAATGATCTATGTTAAAGTTAATATTTTAAATGTTTGTTGAGGTTGTGTGCAGCACAAGCAGGATTTAACAAAACCATTTGACAGAGAACACCAAAATTTATATTTAAATTAAATCCACAGTTTAGTATATGGTTGTGTTTGTTAGGAGATGTGATGCTCCCCTATTATTTTCGCCGCCCCCTCTACAGTCCAGCAACATAAACGCGCACCCACTGACAGGATGAAATGCCACTGGGACAATCTAGCCTGTCATTTCAAATAAACAGTGATTGTTGACCGTGACCCACAGCACCGAGACTGCTACACAGAGAAAACAGAGCTGAGACCAGAAAACAACGTGGACGCTGCGTCACAGTACATTACTTCTACTGGGACTGCATATAGTGTGACACATCAATCTAAACTTTTACGAGCAAATGTAGCAGTGAGCCTTCTTTCCCCACTCTAAAGGTAAAAGCCAACAATGTGCATGCACTATTTTTGTGGCAAGCTTTATAATTTGGAGGAAACAGTCCCTCCACTTTAAAGTTTTCCATAAGCCTCTTTGTCTGAAGGCTGAGTAACTTGCAACTGTAACCTGTACACTCTCATTTCTCCCCCCTTCTTCAACCCCTTCTCTCAAAAACAAAAAGGTAGGTGAGGAGAAGCTCTAATTGGGGTAAAGGCTGACAGGGCAGGATCACACTTGAAATCCCATCTAAGAAAGGGAGTGTTGTTTGTCCCTGAGACCACCTGCACTAACCAGTGATATCCCATGGTTTACATTTTCAGCTGTGGAGTCTAGCGGTGTTTTGATGTCAGTGCTCTCGTTGGTCGCGGTGCTCTCCTCCTCCGTGGTGACCCTGACAGCTGTTCTCACGCCAGCTGCTCAGCGCATCCAGAGCAGCACCAGGCCCGACAACTGCCGCAGCTTGGCAGGACTCCTCTGTAGATGCTGAAATCTTTGCTGACGCAGAATGACTGCATGAGGTCCCATTGAGAAGAGTACACTACGTTTTGTAGTGTGAGGAGGTTTGTGGATGTCAGCAAATGTCATACTGACCCAGATTTAAGTGCATTATCATACTTTTGCAAAACATTGAAATGTAGCATTTATAATTTGAGCAACAAGACCAAAATATAGTTTTTACATTTTACAAGAACAGATTTTTGACATACAGTACTGTGGAAAAGTGCTGAGCAACCCCTAACTTTTTTATATTTTGCTGGGAAAATTCAGGAACAGTTCTTCATTCTTCTTGGAAGACATTCAAAGCTCTTCTTTGGATGTTAGTTGCATTTTGTTTGATTCTCTATCAAGATGATCTCACACTGCTTCAATAATGTCAAGGTGTAGGGGAGGCCTATCAGTGATGGATTGTGTTCCACTGTGTGTTTTTACACCCGCATATGCTTTTATTGCAGTGGCAGTGTGTTTGGGATCAGCCAGTCAGCCGCTTTCCAGATGGTGTTGCATGGTGGATCAAAATCTGACTTCCACATTCCATCAATTTCATGAAATCCCCAATACAACTGGCTGAAATGCAGCCCCAAACCATGACACAGCCGCCACCATGTTTTACAGATGGCTGAAGACAGTCACTGTTACACTACTCTCCTTCCCCTCTACATACTGACAATAAATTCAACAAAAATGTCAAAATGTCAGATACTCTCCATCTGCTGTTTGCTAATAGTTTATAATCAGCCACTTCTTTTGTCCTGCACTTGACAATTTTCCTTAATTTTTTTAAGGACATGCTGCACATCATGTCGAGATGTAGCTCTCTGTGAATCATCTTGTTGATGCAAAAATACTATTTTATGCCTTCCTCTGTTATCTCTCGTATTGTTGTAGATTTGGATAAAGAAATGGGTGGAAATGACATGTTTTTGTAAAAGCATGCTAGTAAAAAGGGCCAAAAGATACAATTTAAAATAGTTTCTTTGCAAAGTTTTCTGTTATGTGTAGATGCATAACTCAGTGAGGGCCTTTTTCACTGTTGAATGAGTCAAAGAACAGTGTTAGATGGTTTAATATGAGCACCAAATAAGCAACATTCATCTGAAGATGGTCAATGAGCAAAAATGCAGCCAGTGTCTAAAGAAAAATATTGAATGACCTTCAGAAAGCCTGTAGAACTATCGCTCAAGAACACCTTAAAAACTGCAATGAAAACTTTTGAAGAGTACTATATAGAGTAGTATTTGCATTCTGCGCCTTCTGTTCTCCCTGGATCTGATATCAAACGTTGCAAAAGTGTGCAAACAAATATTTGTACTATTTTATATTTTGTGTGCATTAGCAACTCACCCTGCAGGTTTGTCCACTTTTAGAAAAGCCTGGATGACCAAAGGCATCTCATATTTGACTATGTAAAGGTAACTGGACATGGCTGTGGACAAGACATATAAGCACATATGTTAGTACAAACATATTGCAGCAGATAATAATATCAATAATAATATAAATATCCCTGAAAATAAAATAATAGAAAAGACAGTGTGGCAGTGTGGGGAAGATGACAGTGTGTGTGACCTCACCCCCAATGTTCTGCAGCGTGATGGCGATACCTGCCGCCATCTTCCCCGGGGTGCCAAACGCCCTGTATCCAAGCTGCTCATATGCACGTATGCCTGAGGGATAAAGGCCGCGAGATAAAAGAACATTATTTATGGATTAAATCCAGGTCATAGAGTAGAGAGGATTCACACACTGTAATCATTCAATACTGCAATCAATTTATGTATGCTAATGAGAAAATCCACATCGTTTAGCTCCACACGTACCTACAATGCCAGACGACTTCAGCAGTAAATGGATGGAATATGATGAAAGCACTGCTACCACTGTTAGCAGTAACCTGAAACAAAAGGACAACATCAGATGAACATTACTGCCACTTCTCCCACCAACTTTCACGACTAATCAACAACCCTAAAAAAAAAAAGTGGTTTTATATGTAACACTTTTACACCGCACATTATGCCAGAGGTTATTTATACAGCTGCACAATAAGCTTTCATTATCTATAGTTGCGTAGGAAAACTGGTGTCCCCGTGGCTTCGATTTATACCAGATTGTTACTCCAGCTGAACCAAGGAGGTTACCCTGTGTGCCCCTCTGGCCTCATAACTAACGGCTCACACACCAGATGGGCTGTTTAAAAAAACATTTTCAGTCCTAAGATTGACAGACAATAAGAACGAGCAAAATCCTTTGTAAACAGTAATCACCCTTCTCTTTATTCCACAGTGGGAAATAACCTACTTCAGCCACAACATGTCATTCTCTCCATTTTCAAGAACTGAGTTATTTCCTTAGAGGATCTTTTGTTTTGCAATTTTTCTTCTTCTCTTTTCTCTTTTCTATTCGATAATTCGATTCATATAATTGGACACAGGAACAGGCTAATTGTATTCGCCTTCAAAAACAGATTTCACTGTTGTGCTCATTAAAAATATATTTTATTTTGAGTTTCTGTTTTTTTCAAGCCACCATTGTTCAAACAGAGACCGCTCCAGATGCCTGACCATCTGCAGTGGTCTCTGTTTAGAAATCAGAGCTGATATTAGCAAAGATTTGAAAAATAAATGTTCTTAGTGTATAAATATACATGCACAGAGTAACCACAAAGACATGGTCTACTTGTGTTGTATTTATAGATGGATATGTGTATTTATATAGATGACTTGTCAGTACTTTAATGTAATATTCTAACATTTTACTGGGATTTTTTAAAAAGAGAAGTTTAGAGAAATATCACAATTCTAAGAATTTCGTTTACGTTTCACATGTGATATACTGACTTTCCCAGACCCCGTCCACTTCATTTCAACTATTTTTCTCCTTTCTCTTTTGCTGTTACTGTTGGCAACATTATTAATGTTCTTTCTCACACGCCCTCCTCTCTCCATTTCCCTCGCTTTAGAAAGGCCAGGCAGCCGGTCTTTCACCTCTCCTTCAACTCTTGGCCACTTTACAGTTTTTTTTGTTTGTTTGGGGTTTTTTTCCAACTATGTGAAAGAATGCTGGGCTGACTTGAGGGCAAGGATTTAGTCAGTCAAGTGGCAGTGGGAGGACAGATCTGCTGACAGTCAGACAGACTGACACACTTGGGTCACTGTAGTTCTGTTCTCAGCTTTCCACCCCACTGCATTCCTGCCCAGACCAGTGACACTGACCCACTTAAGCACCCACAAGCAAAAATCGGGGTGGTATAAAACATCTGGAGATATAACTAAACCTTAAATCACCTTACATCTGGTCAGCATTCACCATAAATATTTACAGATAGTAGACAAATACAAGGTATACACTCACTGGACACTTCATTAGGTACACCTATTCAACTGCACTCTAACACAAATTTTTAATCTCACAATCACACTGTAGCAACTTAATGCGTTTAGGCATACAGAAAATGGTAAAGACGACCCGCTGAAGTTTAAATCGGGTGTGGAACGTGACTTTGAACTGTATTTCATGAAGTATTCAGTGAGCGTAAACATCTAAACATCATGCATGCATATTATTCAGCCATCCCTACAGTTTGCCAACTAAAATACATGTAACTATTGAGTTACACACAGTCAATAACGACTTACAGTATGTGGGTTGTTGCCCTGCAGGCCTACATATTAACATATGCAATTTAGCTTATAGTAGTTCATTCATTTATATTATTATGTTGTTGTCTTTTTTCCACTTATTTGAGCAAACACTAGTATTGTGTTCAGAATGACACAGTTCACTGTATGATAGTGTGACAAAAAAAAACGGGTTTAGCGGTTCGCTGACTCCACCGTCCTGCATGTCAAAGAATCCTTGGGTGAAAGCTGTAGGATAAGGAAAACAGCACTTGTGTACATGAAGCTCATAGTGATAAAGTGTTTTGAGTGCTCAAATTGAGTAACAAAAGCACTATATAAGTACCAGTGCATTTAATAAAAGATTATATGGGACTTCTGAAGCAATCGACAGCCTGAAGCCCTATCTAGAGCACAGAAACATTTCCAGCATTTCTTGCCAAATGGTGTCTCTGATCCTGACTTTGTTTCTCAGTTGCTGCTCTATTGTTTGGTACAAGATCATACAGATATGGACAAAAAGACAAAAAGGAAGAGGCTTTCATCTATAACAGGATGGATAAATAGACACTACTTGTTTCATTTGGTCACGTACTATAAACTCACACATGCTTATTTGCTATGAGTTAGTTTCAGCTGTTGGTTACTGTCAAGCAAAATTCTATTGCATTCACACAACAAAGTTCAAAATAAGGAGCTTTCTATACGCACACATAATTGCCTTGGAAATAACATCACAAATACAAAAGGTTTGGATGCTGTAAAAATGCACCTATCCACTTGAAAACAGTTCAAAGGCAACATATTAATGGTATGTCGACTATTTTTAAAAGTGATTTCTTCCTTAAAACACATGCTCGTTGGTTATGGACTACTTTGTCATATTCTTCATTTTCTATTGTAGCAACAGTTTTTTATAGGGTTACTGATTTGGATTGCAAGCTTTCAGCACAGATGCATGGTGTTGCTATATGTGCAGTATAACTACATTTTGTGTGCATTGCAGCTTGGCAATGTCTTGCTGAAATAAGCGAGGCCTCAGATTTCAATTTTTAAATGAAGCAATGTTAAATGATCACTGGTTGGCTGTACGGCACAAACTAATGAAACAGTTTGGATCAAGACAGATTTACATTTAGAAACAAGGATGTAGTATCCTTGAATGGCATTTAAAGATCGATCATCAAGCTACAAGCACACCAAAGACACAGCGCTACTATACATTTTATTACTTGACGTTTCACTTTAACTGAAGGACAGTTCAATAAACTGTGGCTGTCAGAAATCTCTAAGAAATTGAGTGCTATGCGTGTTAGAACAGTGCCCTTTAATCATTCAAAGAAAGATGTGTAGGTTCAGCACCAGCCACCTTACAGTCTCTCACCATCACTCAGGGATGACAAGAAGACAAGAAGATGAGTGAAAGTGCTGATTCCACCCATGGGATTATCCTCTAGAAACACAAACCTCATTATTTTTCAGAACTGTGCAATAAAACAGATTAATCTTCAAACTATAAGCTTTGTGAACATGCACATTAAGACCCCACAAATCACGCAAAGCTTTGACAGCTCATCAGTCCAGTATAGAATCAACACGTTAGCTTTAATATTGTTGTTTTAGAAAAGAAATAGGAGCTATATTGCACCCCAGATTATTACTATGTCTTACTATAAATCACGTCATTATGAAACTGATGCTAAGATAGGATACATGGTTACATTAGACCTGTCTATAAAGGAATGGGATTCAGATAGGGCGGTGTCATGTCTTTTTTTTTTATAATTGTTCACCTTCATCCAACTCACGTTAGTTCTGCTTCCGCTCTTTGTCCTATGTCCCGACAGTCTACAGCCACACCCGTGTATCACACCCTCAGTATATATACTCCCCTGCGTCCCCCCGTTCCTTTGAGAGACGGTCTTGTGGTTTCCCTTCAACATTTTCTACTCTGTTCTCCTTGAGTTCTTTTGTTTGGAGTTGAGATTTTGCTTGAGTATTTTTGCTAGCGTCTTTGTGTTTCCAGTGAGCTTTATAGATGAATGATGTTTTTGTTGTTTTTGGATTTTTGCCTTGGTGCGTTTGTTTGCTTGTCTGAACCTGTATGACCCTCTCTTTGCATTAAAGATTGGGACTTTGGGCTTTAACATGTGATTGTTGCAGCTACCATGACAGAAAGATATAAAAATATGCTGGGTGATGCCAGGAGATGACACAACAACAAAATCTAAAGCAATTTAGTATTTAGTTTGCAAGATTTTAAGGATAATTCTGATCGTCTGTGAAGGTTCTCAGTCATTCAGATCATCGTGGTCTAAGGAGCTTGGAAAGAAAAGCGTCTGGACTCTGAGACGTTTCACCTCTCATCCGAGAAGCTTCTTCAGTTCTAGGATCAAATGGTGGAGAGTGCCAGATTTAAGCCCTATGGGAGTGTCCCCCCAGGAGGGACAATGGACCCCCTAATGATCCTCTACCTAATCACACAAGACAAAGTATGAAGACAGGTGTAAGTCACAATCAGCCAAAGTTTTGGGTGAGCCCATTGTGAAACCTAACCCCACCCTATCATGTGATTTCCTGAGGTCAGATGCCCCATGATCATTCTGATCACCTTCTGTCTTTTCAACAAATACCATAACCAACAATAAATAAATAAATGGCCCAATCAAGCATAGAGAGCATGGGAACTCTGTCAATGAAAGGTCAAAAGACCTCCAGTGCATGTAATTGGACAGAAAATAACAACTGCAGTGGACTGTGACGTTATTAATCTGACAGACTGCACTGCTATTATAAATGTTAAGCTGTTCTCACACACAGCACCCACATGCACTGTCTGAAGGTAGAATAACAACCGCACAGAAAAAAAGTGGTAATTTTTTGCATCTGTTACTGCAAATGTACTTGTTTACAGCACATGTAAATGAGTTCCAGTACGATCTGTCTGAGTCATTATTTATCAAACAAATGTGCCCGGTGTTGCCAGTTTCTGTGTCATAATCAGTGTTGGGACTAACGCGTTATTAAGTAACGCGTTACAGTAACTACGTTATTATTGTGGTAACGAGCACGGTAACTAGTTATTATGCCAAAATCAGGAACGCGTTACTCGTTACTGGGATTTAGATAGGGTCGTTACTCGTTACTTCGTGTGGTGGCTATCGCGGAGCTTCCACAGATTCAGTAACATTAGCAAGTGGTGGAGGCCAGCAGGTGGATGAAGGAAAGGGGACGCAGAAAGAAAAGAGACCCCAGGCGGCCGCCGGTCCAAGTGTGAACTGAACTTCAGGTAAGAAGTTATGACCTGCAGTCTCTCTGGGTCAGATATAAACCAAGTTTAGGTGGAGTTTATTTTCGTTATTCTGACTTTTTCCATACTGCGTGCTAGCTAGCATGACGGAGTTTCTATACAGCTGGGTGGGTGCTATGAAGTTAATGATGTTGAACCTTATTTTGTTCATAAGTTATTAGAGTTGCCAACCGTCCCGTCTGGTATTCAGAGAAAATATTACGCGTTTCTTATTGAGGTGAAAAGGAACAGTTTGTCCCGTAATTCAGCTACAATGAAAAAGGCACAAAGCTGGAGTTATTCTGTGTCTTTGCTGCACAGCTGCCTCTTCTCCTCTCATCCTCTGCCCCTCCCTCTCCCGTTTCTACTTCAATCATGAAACTGATCAATGATCAGCTGATCGGCTCTCTTGTTTGTTTATCGCTCACTTTGCGCCGAAAGAGGAAACCAGCGGATGTCGCGCTAAACAACAGCAGCACGTTTAAGCTTGATCAGCTGTTGTTAGAATTTATTTAATATTAATTTCTAGTATCAGCTGATGTTTGCTGGAGCCACAGCTGTAAACCTGCTGGTCATGATATGGTTTGGTTATCTGGTGAGAGGGAAACATGAAGATGAAACCAGGAGATGTCCTTACTGGATCATCAGAGCTGAGCAGGTGATGGAGAAACAGGTTTACCTTTTAGGTGACATGAATGAGTTGAAGGGAAGTTATGAACTGTTTCTGAGAGACAAATAACACCAGGATCCTTTTTTAGGTAGCTGACAGCTGGTAACTGTGCAGGTGCGGATCTAGCAAAGTGTGGCCAAGGGGGCAGGTAGGGCATTAACAGGGAGAGGGGGGCACAAAGAAATACTTTTCTTTCTTATTCTCATTTAAAATGTCTCGCTTTTAAAAAATAATTATCTGAATCTTACAACAAACGATTGATAGATTGATGCATATATACCATCAAAACAGTGTACATCACTGTCACAACAGTGTTTGTTTTCATTCAAAGGCTTTATGATTTTTCCTATAATGGTGGGCCAGTTTCTAGTCAAAATGCCCGGGCCAATTTTCTTTCCCAGTCCAGCCCTGTATGCAGCTCATCTGCAGTCTGGTATTACCTACATCTTCCTATTCAGAAGGCAGAATTTCTGAGTTCTGAGTACAATCGAAAGCACCACGACTGCAGTTTTTGTGTTGGATGTAAAAGGCGCACATGACTCTGTGACGTAGGCTAGAATCATGGCAGCAGTCAATGACGGTCCAGGCGTGGGATTTCTCTCGTGGAAATATGCACGTTATCATATCCTTTCTATTGGTAGGTGGCACAGTGCACTTGTGGCAAGTAAGCAAGCTAGAAGACTGGCAAAGTTATGGAAGAAACACATTAACAAGAGAATTCTGAGTAAAACCAAAGTTACTTTCCCTAGTAACTAGTTACTTTGAAAGTAACGAGTAACTTGAAGTAACTGAGTTACTTTTGAGAGAAGTAACTAGTAATGTAACTAAGTTACTATTTTAAAGTAACTTACCCAACACTGGTCATAATGAAGTTCTGCTGCTGGGTTAATACAAAACAATTATATTTTTCAATTAGGTGCTATTTATGAGTGACGCCGATCTCGACCTGGAATGACCTTAGAGGGAGGGAATGAATCAGGCGTGTCAGTGATGTAGTGCGGTTAACGTGCAATCAAGGAAGTAACATGTTCCTCACATCGGACGTTTATGAACAACTTACAAAAACAGGACAACGCCCGCGTTGGCCATGGCATACGCAAGTCCTAGGATTCCACTACCCATGATTGCATTGCCCAAGTTGAAGACAGACATCCCGAATGAGGTTTTTCCTTCAAACTGCAACCGACAAGAGACAGAGGGCCAGAGTAAGCGTGTTATAACTTCAAGCACTTGCAGGCTTTGCCTATAATTCTAATAAAGCCGTTTGAACTTACATCTGTAAAGCGTGTAGTCTTCTTCTCCTCCACGCCTGATAAGAACTCCTGGCTCTCTGGTAGATTGGTGTCTGCATTTTCAGTCCTGTTAGGACTAACAATCACAAAAACTGTCAGAGGAGGACAAAGGAGCCGCACTAAGAGCAAAAACACTCAAATTAACAGCCTTACTGTGTTTCTGCCTTAATTTTCACAAAGAGAAAACAGGTGAGACAGATGCCACACACTTACTGTGAAACATTTTTTGCTCCTTTATTGCATCATACGTACCTAGCATTCTGGGCACTATTGGCTACAGTTTCCCTACAAGCAGCGTAGGGAGCAGTCATCCATCACCCAACGAGAGCACAAAGTGGAAAAACAACACCCAGAGTCATAATTTAATAAGAGCAATAACACTACAGTGAAAGGATTGTCTATAAATGATCGCCTGTGTCCTGGAGAGAGACGCTTTAATTATCCCATCTATTACATGGGCACAGGATACAACAAGTATTGCTAGACAGCCAGTGACATGATAATTAGGCACTGAGCTCACTCCATTATCCAGCACAAATTCCGGTACAGTAACTGAGAAGGCGATATGAGAATATTTTACTTAAAGGCACTTCAAAAGACATGTAATATGCATGCATTATTTGCTGTTACATGGGTTGTGCCTTCAGTTATGAGAGTCACTCTAATGACTAGGCCACAGCTAAGCCACAGGCAGCAGGTTAGAATAATCGGTCTAACTGGAAAGAACAAACTTATCTACTGCACTGTATCTGTCTTCAATGTGTTGTGAGTATAGTGATTGAAATACAAAATTCCACCCATATACAGTATTTTGTCTTTGGACTGCCACAGGTAAAGACTTCAAGTCAGAGCAGCCACTGAAGAAATCAACTTACTTCATTTAAGGTAAAGAATCCAGTTTGGCATTTTCCTTGACCTCTGGCATTATCTTGCTATGAGAATTTGTTCTGTTTTATTAGAGGCACTTTTGAGACCCAAGACTGAATAATTTTTTAAATGTAAAAACACATGACATTTTACCTTTGCAAAAAAAAAGAAAAGTGCATATCAACAACATAATTAAGTGGAAAAAACTGGTTAAGCATTGTTGTATATCGTTGTGCATTACTGACACAAGTATACACTGTAATAATCTATAGTATACTCACTTTTCACCGTCCTCTGCAAGTGGTGTTTTGGCTGATGCTGAGATTTCCTCCCCAGGCTCGTGGCCTTTCCCATTAGGAATGGCACTCGCCTCAGCTGGAGTGTTCTCCACAGTCTCTGCTGGTTTATCCTCACTCATATCTGCTACAGTAGCTAATAATTTGTCCCTTGAAATTATGTGACCTTTTTTACTTCTTGCGAGAAAGTGAAGCTCTTATTTTCCTCGGTGGATCTGTAAGAGAAAAAAATAGGAGTTTAAGATGACCATTTTGCAATGAAACATCATCCATATTATGGCAGTTCTCTGGTATGTAATAACAACAAGACAATGAAAAGAATCACAGAATCACTGAGGTCATTCAAAGGTGTCTGTATCTTCAAACACCACACTCATGATTTTATCCACTGCTAAGAAGAGGATGGCAAAGACAACTCAGACGATTCAGAAAAATAATGCGAAAAATTTCAGTGAATTCAATTAAAATTTTCTTTTTTTTAAATGAACTTTTTATTAAACCACACACTGGAAATGGAAGTAAATCAAGATCAACATGACTGTAAAACTAGCCAACATTTCCTCCTGTAATCAAAAGCAAAAATAAGCTCCCACTAAAATAGATGTTTTGGCAAGTGCCATGAATAATTAACACATCAGCTGACAGGTCTACACTGAGCATACACATCTTTGAGTTAGCTGTGACACACTGGGCTTTGTATCAGGACTCTATTTCCTGGGTATCCTGTAGTGTTTTGTTGTCTTAGCTGACCAGCTGACATGAGAGGCCCAGAAAAGCCCCAGTGACATGTATCTCCTGGTCGCTGTTGTCTAAAGCCCCCTATCTGGCTTGCCCTGAATGTTCTCCTTTGGTCTGCTGCATAAACAGCGGTGGAAGCTATGACACTGGGGGGCCACAAAGGAGGAACACACAAATGTTTAAATCCCCAGCACTGGGATAAAAAGAGCAGAACCAGCCAAGACCAGCTACAAACCAGTTCTACCCGTCTTTGTGCCTTCATTTTTCTGCTTGTCACTTTTCTCTTGGTTTCCCCTTTTATTGAAGAGGGTTCAGCATTGCCACAATGCTCAGGGTTTTCTGTACTACCATTCCTGGCAACCACTCAGCTCTCCTTCTTCTCTCAGGCTTCTTCCGTTTCACAGCCCGCTCTTTTAAATGTACCAGCTCTTTTTTTCACAAATGTTTCACCGCATCAAATACAGTGTGCGTTGAATAAACTCCTCACCTAGCAGTCCTCTGAACCTGTCCTACCAACCACATTGCTGTGAGCTCCACTGCACAGCCAGGCCTCTTGGTATCTCTGGCTAAAGCCAGGCAACGTGGTTGGGCAGCAAAGCACAGTGCACAATGGCACATGTTGTGTGGTTTCCTGGGAACGGCTTGGAGAACAGTGGCACTATTGTGCCAGGCATCATTATACTCCCGGGGCCCCCTTGGCTGTAGTTCGCCAGGCCACTCGAGAGGCTGAAAAGGTATTTTACTGGCCTCTAATTGAAAAGATGCCACCTTGAATTCAGTAAATGCCAATATCCTGTATCCATGCACAGTTGTAGCAGAGATGCTGACGGCAGCAATGGCAGAGGCAGGGCCACTCTCATGGGACAAATCACCGCACAGAACCACAGTGCCACTCAAACAGTCTACAAATCACGAAACAGTTCAGGGAAGCCATTCAAAGACAATACGCGATGGGCTGTCCAGCTACAAGGGTTTCTCCTAAATGACCTTGTGCAGCAGAGCTTGAAACAGTAGTCCTGATTGGCATGAGTTGTATCTTCGGCAATCATTATGTTCAGCAAAGGAAACACAAGACATTCTTGAAGGCAATTGAGTGAGAAGCAATAAACTGTCATTGTCATGGACAGCATACGATGTGTATCCCTTACATGGTCATTAGTGAGCATGGATGTTGATAGGATTTGAAAATAGGATGTGAAAAAGCCTACCTAGCCTTTCAGTAGCAAGCGACTGCTTTATTATCTCTGAGTCTGAACATAGTACAGACATCAAGCAGTAAAAGAAAAATCCTTGCACATGACTCAGGTGGCCTATATCATTTTTTTCCATTACTAACATGCATGTATGCATGTATTGTTCTTAGGTTTATGACCACACAAGCGCAAATGACTATAGACAAGAAACGATGGAGTTGCAGCCCAACAGCTTGAAACCCAGTAGCCACAGAACCATTGTGATATTAAACAGTGGCAGGCTTGTGTTTACAAACTGGGATTTTCTGTAGTCTCTAGACACTATGTCATGCTAGCATGTAATATCTGTTTAGGCTGATTTCAGATCCAAGGGTTTGAAGAATTTTCAAGGTTGTTTATTTGGGGTTAAATGCCAAAGGTGGCAGCTAAAATACTACAGTACTAAAGTACTACAGTACTTAAGTAGAATTTTTGGATATCTGTCCATTACTTGAATATTTATTTTTGTTGCATGCTTAAATTTTACTCCCTACATTTTCACACAATTATCTGTACTTTGCACTACTTACATCTTTGTAACAGGCTCATTACTTTAGGTTTAACACGCTTGAGACTTATTGATTACTTTGTGCTACTGCCCAAGTTTCCACCTAAATTGGGGAAATAATACTATTAGTATGTCCATGATCGATGCTTATCACATATGACTGATGTAAATGATGTGGAAACAAAAGTTGCAAAACAACTGCACCATTTGCACCATATTATACTAGACTACAAGGAGTCACATCTTTTAAATGCCAGGTAACTTCAAATGCAACATTTCAAACAACTCAACAAACATCAGAAAACACTCAACATGTTTCTGTGCAGTTTGTCACACAAGGTGTCTGCTGCTGTTATTTTAGGCCACCTGTGGGCTGTGTGATGGTTTTATAGCTGACCTTGTGTTGTTCTTTCCATGCTGGCTGTGTTTACTTTTAGGCAACTGAGGGTGGAGCTGAACTGGTTAGAGATCGAACAAACCTGAGCAGGCTGGGCTCAGGAGGCTTTAAAGCATTTAAAGCTGTTTTCCATTCACAAACTCAGGTGATTTAAATGTACTGACTAATATATATGGCTGATACACGGCTTATCTGATTTACTTAATAAAAATCTTCAGCATCACTCAAAGACTGTCTGTGGTCTCCTTTGTTTGTCACACCCAGAACTGGGCTCTGGGTTCAAATCCTATACCACCATAGAAAACCAGGGATATCTTTACAAAACTTTAAATTAAGCAAAAAATTGTAGACAGAATTTTTTTTTATTTAACTAAACAACAGAAGGCCCATGTAGGAAGACTAGAATTTCCACATTGCTTTCCAAAAATCCTTAATCCTATGCAAGACTTAATGCCACATTGTGATGCTCTTGGTGGGAGTAAATGAGTCTTTCCACAGCAACTGCAGAGGCTATGTTGATTCAAGCCCTCATCTAAAGCATCACCTCCGTTTGCCAACACACAGTGAGTGTGTCTGCCTCCATTCGCTGGCTCTGACGTAAGCAATTTTGCAGCGAGACGTCATCCCAGGAGGAGGGAAGCAGAGCCAGACAGTTTCTGTTGATTGTTATTCCCGAGTGATACCTGAATCAAATAACACTGATTCACCCTAAAGTATCGCTGTGCTTGTGTGAATTTGTGTTTGCAGTCAATTTAGTGTATACTGTAATTAAATGTGTGGTTCTCTATGCGTCTTGGTGGGTGGTGGGGGTGTTTATGTAATGAGTAATCTCAAACTGTAATACTGCTGCTGCTGCCACTGCTTGATGACATTCTAACAGGCCCGGGGGCCATATGAGCCTTCTTAATTGAGTCCCCAGTGTAATTTTCGAGGCTCTTAATCTGTTGAAATGTGTCTGACATTCAATGACTGTTTTTTACACCCAGGTCCAGTAAAGCAGACCTAAGATGTTTTAAATACTATAAGAAAGCAGGATGTGAATTATCATATCTATTTTGCTCATATAAAAGCTGACAAAGTGACTGTGCTGTGCAAGTCTGAGTCAATCATCATTTCTTTGTATTTTGTTGGGAAAATGGGAAATAGTTACAGAGATTTGTTAAAAGATCTACAAGCACATATGGGGTTTGAGGCAAAACAGAGTTTGTAAAATTCTAACAAACTGTAAAGACAATATTTGGTAAGACCATCTTTGTTTTTCAACACATTCTGAACTCTCTTAGGAAAGCTTTCGTGGAATTACTTTCTTCAGAAACAGCTCTCCATGCTCCCTGAAGGACATTCAAAGCTTTCCTTTGGATGTTGGCAGCGTTTTGTTCTTTTCTCTGTCAATATGATCCCACTCTGCTTCAATAATGTTGAGGTCTGTGTTCTGGGGAGCCCAGTCTACGACTGATAGTGCTCCACTGTGTGTTTCTCTATGGTATGCTCATCCTGCATGCTGAAAATTGCCAATCAGACACTTTCCAGATGATGTTGTATGGTGGATCAAAATCTGATGATAATTTTCTGAGTTTTATTCCTTGACACAATCTCAAACACCACTGGCTGAAATGCATCCCCAAACTATGACAAATTTTCCTATTTGCTGACTTTAATGTATCACTAAAAATGTTAAACAAAAGGAAAATTAAAGTGTGCTTGATTACTCATTAAATGCTCTTGACTATTTTGTAATATTTTGTGTCCTGGAAAAATGACAGGCAGCAAATATCTCATCCTGTTCTGTCCATGAATGTAAAAAGATTTCCTGGAGCTTAAGAGATTACACATGCCCATAACTTAACTGATGAGCTGCTAATAAGTCTATCAGCTAACAGTTTACTTTAAAACAATGAGTTCAGACTTGGCACCTCTGAAAGTCAGGATGATAAAAATGATCAGATTAGGGTCCATCTCTTTAAAGCAGGAAATGAGGATCAAACGGCTCAGGTCACTCCTGTATAAAAATAGCTGCTGACGAGGGAATAGCCTGACTGTAACCTCACATCATGTCACACATAAAGCTGTGTTTAAGTCCTCTGAATGTGCCACTGCACACAGCAGCTGCCTCAAATCAGCAGAAAATGCTTAACTAAAGCATCCAACAACCATCTGTTGGTGTTCTGGTGTTCACATAAAGGTAAAATTTACACAGATACACAACCACAAAGCATATGGAGCTTAATAATGGAAAAATCTCATGCTGTTATTGAATGAAGGAAACCCTCCAAACAGCTACAGGGAGAAAATAAAGCTATTTATGATAGAAAAGCATAAGAGGCCAGTGTAGAATTTACCTTGCACTAAACATGGCTTTTTAAAGTCCAATATCGATGGTCATACGAAATCCTCGGTAGTTCAAATATGAAAGCTACTCAGTCCTATTTACTAGTATTTCATTATTAATATCTAATGAGTTTTAAAAGACATCTGTTTTCTTCCACTTATCCAGTTCCATCCATCCCAGCTGCCAAAGGCTGATCCCCAATCTGTCGCAGACCTAATGCAGAAACAACCACTTGCACCCACAGGCAATTTAGGATTACCCATCAACCTAACATCATGTCTTTGGACAGAGAGAACATACAAAGCCCCCAGGCTGGAATTAAGCCCACTCCCTTCTTGCTGTGAGGCAAGAGTGGAAACCACTGCACTGGCCAGATACAAACAGAGAGAACATTTTCTGCTCTCCAAAGGTAGAGCACTAGCTCCCCTTTTCAGATGCTTTTCGCTTGTGTGGCAATGTCTGATAAACCTTAAAAGATCCCATAATAAAGCATTATGGACTATTTGTTGTACATTTTGATGCCCTAACTGATAAAAATTAAAATAAAGTAAAAAACCTTTTTGTCAGTTTGACTGCTTCTGTAGTTTCTGCACTCTGCCTTTGTATGGCAGCAGAGTTTCTATAGTACTTCACTGTAAGCAGAGTAAGCATTGTCTTCGGCACATCGCAGATGAGTTGGCTGGCGTTTCTATGACTGGAGTAGTTTTGCTGCTATTCAATTAACGCTCAAAAAGAATTAAATATTCCCAACACAACATGCACAAGGGTTGAAAATCTTGTGTTAACTGTCTTCAGGCCTCTCATTACCACTGCCCCCATGAATACTGGCATCCTCTGCTTCTGTTTCCTTACAGGTTGTTTTCCTGACCTCTCTCTCTCTGCAGCAGGCCATGAAGCACTACTGTGATTAGCCAACAGGGCGAATAGGATATTAACTTCTGACTGACAGATTTGTATGTGAGCTTCTGAGATGCTCCTCATATCCAGCGTTCCTATAAGCTGCTGTGAGACACACACGTCAGAGACTATAATACCACACCGGATGTGGTCCTAGATTAGCAGTGCACTTTAATATACACTGAGGTAGAAGGCATTATATCACAGCAAATGTTTCAGAGGGAATCTCTAATCATGATCATTGTGACTGTTTAAAGCAAAAATTTCTCCTTCAAACCACATTTGAAACAGAAGAGTGGACGATGAGTAGGAATGCACTAATTTAATAACACTCACTATTTTAACCAACTGTTACCGATGTTTGGCCGACATATGATGATGTGTGCTAATAAAGTCTGAAAGATGAACTTCTGTCAGTAAAATACTCTGCTTCACATCAAAACATTCCTCAGTAGTAGTAGTAGCATTAGTACGGAGAATCATGTACAATTTGTGAAAAATCTTAGGAAACATCTGTACAGAGTTTTTGAATTTAATAATACCGGTAACTATCCTGAGTATGTATTAGGCTATCTAAGCATGGTGACAGTTGCTCAGAGGTTGTCAGGTTTTATCTTAGTAAAGCTGGCTCTATTGCTCCATACGAGCTAGAATAACACTGGCTTTGGTCAGCAACTTTTAAAATCTTGGACCCACGCCTTGGCTTGATGTATGGGTCTCCCCTGTATTAAAGAAATAGACACTGATCAAGGTTGAGAGTGCCTGACTGAATGAACTGATAAACTACCACATTTTGAGACCTGAAATCAATCTGTATCATTTTACTTCGTCTGCTAAAAACTATTAGTCAGGCAAAGGAAAAGCACTAGCTACACCCTCCCACATAGCAAAATTGGTATGGCCCAGATCTGGTCCACACAATGTGCTTACACATGTTCCACATACCACAAGGAATGACGACCCTTTGGTGGCCCAGATCAGGTTTGCCAGAGGTGGCCCACACGTGGGCCAGCACAAGGCCAGTTGCAGACACACTGGTGGTCCTGTGCTGGCCCATGTGTGGACAACCTCTGGCAAACCTGATCTCGGCCACCAAAGGGCCGTCATTCTTTGCGGTATGTGGGCCATGTGTAAGTTGTGTGCAGCCACGGGCCAGTTGTAGACACACTGCTGGCCCTGTGCTGGCCCAGAACAGTTTCAGCTCTGGCCCCAGATGTCAGCTTAATGAGTACCTTAATCAAGCCATGTAATAACAACATGTGCCGCAACATAATAGTGCAAAAGTAACATGACAAAACTCTGTTCAGACAGAGAAACGACTGATTCTTATATAGCGCTTTTCTGCTCTCCCAGATTACTCAAAGCGCTCTACACAACATGCCACATTCACACAGACTTTCTCTACACTGAGTGCTTCCTAACTACATTCATACACATTCACACTCTTGACAAGCAGACTGGAGGAGCCAGGGATCGAACTACTAACCTTCTGATCAGTTGGTGACCTGCTCTACCTCCTGAGCTACAGTCACCCAGTGGTCAACAGCAGTATAACCTCACCAGGTTTTGGATAAAGTGTACACTCACAGACCTGTCAAGCCTGCATTTGAAACGTTGGCTACAATAGCAGTATAGCATTGCAACATGGCACTTGGGTCTTCTAACTAAAATAGGAAAATAGGAACATAAATAGTGCCATCATTGCCAGACCTGGCCCACATCTGCATTTCGTTGCCCTGTACCTGTGCATGTGCAATGACAATAAAGTTGAATTCTATTCTATTCTATCTGGTTGGCATACACCCTGCCATGAAACCAGTCAGTCAGAAGCGCCAGCTTGATGCCGGATCCGGGCCAGACCTGTTTTCTATAGGCCTGGGCCACATAAACCAAACCATAATCGGGCCAGATATGGCATGCCATCACATAAACAGTGTCATCTATGCCAGGCCTGGCCCAGATCTGGATGACATACCACTTACCATGCCAGAAGTCAGCCAGCAGTGCCGGCTTGACACCAGATCCGGGCCAGACCTCTCTGCTATGTGGGCTGCCTCTTTACCTTTTTCAACTGAGAAAACCTGTAATACATGACAGCGGTACAACAGGAACAATTAAAACTATTTCAAAATAACCAAACCTTCGGTTGAAACCTAAAATGGAAATCCTATTACACCATTTAGTACCTTGTGATACGCCAGCATGGGGGCATCAGTGTGGTGACTCAGTGGAAATGAAATTTATTTATAGACTCACCCAACACTTTCTGTCACTTTGCCTCAACTTTAACACTGAACACCCTAATACTGGAAGCGACAGTCAAACAACAACCACACAGAGAAGAGAGCACTGTGAGCTTCAGACCAATGCAAGCAGGACTCTAGATAAAGAAATAATGGCTACAGGGATGGGTTTAAGGCATACTGTATATAAAGATGTCATTTCCTGCCACTTCACAGAAATAAACCCATAATATTTACGCTCTTAGCTTGGTATTGCGGGTGTGCCACGAGTTGGGACTTGGTACCACTTCTCCAGCTTTCATCATAAATGCGCGTGACATCACCAGTGCAAGATGCAAGAATACTGAAGCACAAAATTGTACTCCATCAGAAAAGGGTGAAACAGATGATGAGGATTTGTTCAGACTGGTAGTAGCCATCCACAGGGCTAATAACTCCTCAGAATTTCAAGTAACTACTTGAGAAATAAATTCGCACTGCAAATACAAAGATCACTATAGTGCAGAAAGGAACTAAATCTCCTCAGCCCTACTTTGTTGATGCATTTCTATAATTACTGCTTATGTAATATTGAAAAGATTCCAGTTCCTAGTACAATGTTCCTGTAGTATCATATGCCTGTGCATTTCCTTTAAAAGGTGCAAAAAAAAAACCTATTTACATATTAAAGGTTATTGTACCTGTAATCTGCCAAATCTCTGATGAAGCAGATTTCCTTCTCTTCCTTCTCTTGTTTTCCCAGTCCTCTATCAAACACGTGCATTTGGCTCAGCAGATAATTATATTTTGGCTCAAGGCTGTGATGCATGTTTGACACTTAGTGGTTTGGTGCTTGGCATAATAAATTACTTTTGCTGACTTAACATGGGTATTGTGTTTGGATACGAGATAGGTGCATCCAAATAGAAAGCACAAAAAGCTCATTCTCTAACATTACCACCTATGAGGACCATATTTCTCTTGAGGTGCTAAGCAGCTTTAAATACTTGACAGATTAATAAGCATCTGTAGTGTCTTCTGATCTGAATGTGATCCAATCCCTGTGGCTTTGTGGCTCACAAGATGCTATTACATCGTCTGTACAGAGCATAGGAGCACAAAAGTGAGATGGTTTGATAAAAAAAACTGCAAATAAATGGTTAATAAGCACAATTTTTATAAAGAATACAATTGTTGTCCAACTTTATTGGGCTTATGCCCTAAGCGAATAAACTTTCATACGATGTGAGGATATAATCAAATTATTTATCAGATGGCAAGTGTATTTTGAGGACACCCAAAGATGCATGCTCAGTCATCCAGGTAAGTAAATCCCAAAAGGTTGATTCTGTTCATCTGGATGTAGCATTTAGCTAGCACAATGTGAACTTACATGCAGCTTTGGTTGTTGTTTAGCCAGCGTGTTGTCAGTGCAGTACAGTGGCCCTGAGAGGCCAAACAGACTGTAACTTAAGAAAACACCAGCAATAAGAAAAATACTGCAAAAGCACACAAAACACAACGGAAATAGGAAAAACGGGGAAGTGTTTCTGGGGTTATTGTCTCCCCAGAAACACTTCCTTCTTCTTTCGGAAATCTGTTTTTTCCTATTTCCGTTTTTGTTGTTTCTATTTCTGTTTTCTTTTTTCCTATTTCCGTTGTGTTTTGTGTGCTTTTGCAGCGTTTTTCTGGTGTTTTCTTAAGTTACAGTCCATTTGGCCTCTCAGGGCCACCGTAGGGTACAGAGACGGGAGGGTCGCAAAGCTACTCTGCTGATAATAAGTAATTGCGACAATACTGGGAATAAATAAACATGCTTAATAAACATTTTATAAACAAAAGGTTCAGGATATCCTCAACAAGTCATCTTAGTATCGCTGTCATCAGACAGAAGTGACCTTCACGAATCATCGACTGGTATCAAACTCCTTTCACAAAGATTTACAGCTTCCTCCAGAGTAAAAAAATTTGTCTCTTCACAAACTTTTGTTGCTCAGTATCTCAAACAGCAGATTGGCAAGGGACTAAGCAAAGAGGACAGCACGTACACAGCAGAGGACATCATCTATATAATGCCTTCCATGCAGACATCCCTCATCGCCACACTTTTCAATGCCAGCTCAGTCTTCTCTTTATCATTTGTCCCAAAACAAAGAACCATCCTCTCCTGGCATCTGCTACCCGTCTCTCTCCTGTTTCCTTCTCATCACATGGTGATGCAAGTGTGGGGGGAAAGAGTGCATTCATTCAGCTGGAAGTACAACTCACGCAGTGTGTGACCACCAGGGTGGATATTGTACTGCTGACCATGTCAAATGCCACAGCACCATGAAAGTCCAAATCCCAAATGTCCAAATGATGGAGAACTCCAGGGCACAGTGGGCATACAATGTAATCAGATCAATGTAAGGCTTAAGAATTAAATCTCTTATAGAAATTCACAGAGCACAGTGGCCAGTGATGGAAAATGAGCAAAAATGCAGTTCTACGAGTAACATACTCAGAATTTAGGGGCTTCTAAGTTGGACAACTGGTAAGATTTTCCTCTGTGTGTCCTACTGAAATGTCCTTGCCAATTTAATAAAAACCCTGTGATCACCTAAAGTCCACTAACAGAACTCACTGGCAGTGGTTCTCAAACTTGATACTGGGAATTTGGGGGGGGAAAATCCCACAGAACAAAATTATTTCCATCTTTGTGTGGTCCTTTTTTAAAAAAAAACTAATGGTTGTTTTTTTACTCTTTTCTGAACAGCTTCCAAGTCAGAAATCAGGTATTCACCCAAAGGGCTCACAAACAAAAAATAATGAAAAAGAATCCACAATACAAACCAATCAATATATTATTATACACACAGCTGCACCTTTCCAAAACCAGACATGAATTTAAGCAAATATAAAATTTCAATTAAACTGGCAGTGTCTCGTATGAGGCATTGGTTTAGACTCTTCTCAATCCACTCTTAATTACTTAGTTTGGTATAATTATTTTTCCCTTCTTAGAGCTCATCTATTGGGCTGGCATTTATCCCAAGTGGTCTGACCTTATGCAAGCTGTAAATCATCTAAAATACCCTTCAGGACATGTGCAGGTAGTTTTCAATAAACCTGTCTGCACTTTGAAAATGCAGTAATGCCGTGACTGATGACACCTTAACCACAGGACCTCCTTGTCTATGAATGCAAGTCTACATACTATAATGAGAACTAATATTAACTATAGACAAATGGTATATCTGATGTACATTTGTAGTCAGTAAGGTGAGAAGTTCCAGTGTAAAGCATGTGCACTCAAAACACAACAAAGCTGTTATATCCCATCATTTTACCAAGAATAAACCCATGAAACTCACAAAATACAGAACTGATCATTAAAAGGCAAAATGAATATCTATTTGTGACTGTGGAGGGGAAAGGGTTAAGCAAATTCTTTAGTTTATCCCTTTCTTTAAGACCAAAATCAAATCTCTCAAGACCAGACAGTGGCTCAGGTCCTTTCATAGTTTAATACTATTGACAAAGTCACCGCAGGGTGCTGCTTTCTTCTCACGGTGAACTACATTGCCTTCTAAGACTGAGAAATCCCTCCATGTTTTCTTTTCATTCTTGCACACGTAAACCAATACTTCTCCAGGATCTGAATATACTTCTCACAGACGCAGAGCTTTGATCATATTAAACAAGAACTTCGTAAAGTCCTGTGTCTGCATCTGATCTAATAATGGAGAGAAAAAGAGGGCGGTGAAGGAGTCGTCAACATCTCTGATTCAATAACTGGAGTTTGAAAGACAAGAAACACAAATATTGATGGACACTTGAATCACTTTACAGTAGAGGACCATTTAGAGGTGTGAACGGAGGCCACGAACACATTTACGCGGCGCTCCTCATTCTTTCACATTTGTCTTCTCAATCGATGTATTTTATAGTCAATCTGAGGGGCAGTGACATTTACATCACAGAGTCTTTTTAACCTCCATTTCAATCATCAGTGCTGTATGCATGTATGTGCACACGTGCATGTGCTTACACGCACACAAATACAATCTGACCAAGTCAAATGGAGGTTTTTAATCACACAGCAGCTCAAAAGCTCAGCACACACAATGTCACCAGGGGCTGGATCAATCTGTCAACAGTGTGATTTAATTCTGGGATGGGGTGGGAGACTGCCCTCACATGGACCAGAAAGAGGAGTCAGTCAATTGTAACATCAGTGGCCAAGTAGGCTACACATGAGCTCTTGACAGCCCGCTCCAGCCTGCCGAGTCCAGCAGTCACAGTTTCACCTGCTGCCCTCAAGCCCCTGAAGTGACTCATCATGGAGGAGAGAATGACTGAAGACTTTTCCTGCAGGTCACCCCAGAAAACCTGCCGCTGCTATTGAGTTATTAGAATTTTTTACACAAACGCTTATAGTATGGATTAATGCATATCCTTAATATCATTCTGTGCACGCATGATAGAAAGTATCCATATCATGTTAAACAAACAGAGGTCATGCACATGTGTAGCACAGCCCAAAAACATCAGATACAGAGTTATTACTGCATATATGCACATGATGTGCAGCATTCTCTGTTTCCCCACTTCCTCCTCAGAAGTGTTAATTATGCCTCTCAGGCTGGCAAAGATCACCAAACACCAGGACCAGATGGCACCTGTAGCCACACTGTGACAGTGTGAGCCAGCTGTGGATGCCTTGCAAGTTTGACTGAAATATATAACACACATCCAGATTAAACAGCCAGAACCAGTCAAATCCAACCTAGTCACTAAAATCGAAGGCATTAAAACGCAATTCCTAATCCTGAGCGCCATATATATGCAATAAAAATAGAAAAATAATCAGTGTAGAGTTTAGTTGGGCTTTAAGTTTGCAGTGGCCATTAAAAAATAGAGTCAGGGAATTTAAAGTGAATACCCTCCTTTAAAAATAAAAATAAAAATAAAAATTCTCCCATTTTTTGCTGCTGGAAAAAAAAATCTGTCTCCTGAGGAATATGTCTGTAGTTCTACGAGGATAAGCCCTGAGGAAGAAAGTAGCCTTCTTGGGGAGTCTGTGTAGTCCAAAGGGTGGCACAGGATCTCAATAGTAATGTCATCTGTCTGTTGCATGTTACTTGAATGAAAGAACCCAACAGCGTCATCGAGCAGCATATTCATGTTCTGTATGTGCATGCACAGAGAGCATCGTTTTTCTTTTACCTGAGCCAAGTCTAACATTTTCATCTCTACAACGTGAGAAAACACGCTTGTTGCTAAGTTTAACACACCGAGAGGGCTACAAATCAAGGTTACGGCAGATTTCCATTGCCTTACCAGAGAAGTACCAATGCCCTCCTCCAACTCCAAATATCTCCACACGAATCCTGCCTCCGCTCGCCTCTGCCTGCCTGCGCGTTGACAGCCTCTGTCCCGCTACGTCCGACCGCCTTGCCTCCCGGCTGCCTTTCTGTCATGTGTTTCCCGATGAATTCTTCTCGTAATCTTCTCAAAAGTGGGATGTGAAGAGTGTTCGGGTTCCGCCTACTGCATGCACAGCGACACAAATCAAATTCTTGTTGTGTATGCTGCGAGAGCGCGCCGGGTCGCGAGACACCCCGCTCGTCCTCCTCCTCCTCGTGCTCCTCCTGGGCTCTGTTTGGCACGCACCTTTAATCGCGCGGAAATGATGACCAGCACGAGATGGGTTAAAACGGCACACCCGCTGGCATTCAGATGTTGTGGATACACGGTGTTGGTTGTGGTTTATGTTTCATGTTCATGCATTTCTCATCACCGTGCCTGCGTGCGCGCGGTGAGACAAAGAGATCGTGAATGAACTGAGGGAGCCGACACATAGATTTGTTTACTCAATTTAATTGCGTCTCCTTTAATTGCCTCCAAAAGAAAATATAATGAAATTTTAACCAATTGCAGCGTCTCCCGTTTGAAACGCCATCAGCAACGTAAAACAGCATCCTCGACTATTTGCCACCAGCGCTGCTTACGCACACGGTCGACGCAAGCGCTATTTCTAGGTCACCGGCAGTAGCGCGTTTTGATGTCACACGGCTCCGGGGATCGTCTCCTTTCTCCCTCTTCCAGCTCACGTTCACAGGATAGGTCACACACACACCTGAGGTAAAATTAGACGAGGTGCCTCTTCCCTCGGATGTCTCTGACTGTATGTGTGTTGGTGATTTACTGGGAAAAAATGACTAATTTATGGGCAATTTATATTAATTTTCTAGAAACTTTAAATGTATTTCAAAGTCTCTCCATAATAAACGCCATGCAAGCCTCCACTTTCTTTGAAGCTGTACAGCACTGAGCCCTGACCTTGTGGAAAAGACAGGACGTTTAACCCCACGGTGCATCTCCTCTGGGGATAACCCAGTGGGGAACAGCTACCCATAGAGGCAAGGGCCAGAGATGCTGAGAAAGTGGCTTGTGGATCCCAGAAGGTCAGCAGAGGAGCGCAACAGATGTATGCTATGGTACATCAAAGAGGGAACCCCATGAGTGTGTGCATCAATGTATATGCTTTAATGTGTGGTTGAACTCCAGAGAACTGTCTTTTATTGGTTCCCTTTCCCATAAATGAGGGGCTAGTATATTAACTAATGAGGAGGCAGTGGATGCAAAGGAGATGCAGACAATGATTCCAGAGGGACAGCAATTCATTTAGCTCCCTCTGTTCTTCCTTCTTTTAAGGATGTGGTCTCACCTTGCCTCACCTTATCTGTCTGCTAACAAGATGAAGTGCACGCAGTGCTCCGAGAGCGAGGTGTAACCATAGAAACTGCTTGTGCCAAAGGTTTGTTTCACATGTTAGATGAGCACTGAGAAGAGGTACTAATGAAATTAATCCAAAAGTATGACAGTAATTAATTCAGCTCAGCCAATCCGAACAGAGAGAGCAACTACATGGTTAATTATAAGGTAAGTCATTAAATAGCTGCACTGAAATTGGTAACAAACACAGCAGAGCAGGAAATGGACTGGTTCTTACTTGACACTTTTTAGCTTGAGCACTGAAAGCACTTTTACAACATGTCTCATTCACACAAGCATTTTCTACAACTAACTGCTTTCTATTTAACATTCACACTCCAATGAACACGTCGAAGAGCAAGTTGGGGTTCAGTGTCTCACCCAAGAATACTTAGGCATGCCACCTGGAAATTGGAGCAGCCAGGGATCGAACCACCAACCTTCCAATTCGCTGCTGCTCAACCTCCACAGCTACATCCAGAGCTTTAAACAAGTTTTGGAGACAGTATTCCACGGGCATCCTTTCAATCAGCACTGACTAAGCATGTGGTTACTACCAGCTATGCTCAGATGTCATTTGCAGTCTAAAATCTTTCAGCTTAAATACTTGAGATGCATATGAATTGATAGGTTGCAGTTATTTGCATTTGGCTTGAAGATAACTTGTTTTGTTGGCAGAAAAGCTCCCATCAAAAAGCAAATAAGAATATCTTCTGGCTGCCTGCATTCTTTTGTCTCTCTGGCCAAAGTTCACAGGTGAACTTGGATCAACAAATTGTTGTTCTGGCTCAGACACCAACAAACATCACACAGACTAACATGGTAGTTTTTTCACAATAACAATAATAATCAAATAAAGTGTATTTTCCAATTAGCGAGATTACAGTACAATAGAAGGAGCTTAATCAGATTCTGCTTTTAAACTATGGAGCTGTCACAGTTTGCTCACAGGACTGAATACTACTACTCAGATTTCACATGTTTGAATCCAGATGACTCTTTCTTCATGTGGTCAGGGAGGTTTCTGTCACAAAACGGCTGTGTGCAGGTAAGAGAAGGACCCAAACGCAAACTTGCAGAGATGAAAAGTAAACTAAAAAAACACAGCTTTATTGCTGGCGTGGTGGGACACAAGTCTAAACTGGGAAAACTACAGCACAAGGAGAGACAGGGAAAATCACAGCTATGAGGGAGACTACAACACTGACAAAGAGAAACACAGGGCTTAAATACACTGAGGAACAATGAGGGAAATGAGACACTGAAGGAGAGCACAGCTGGGAGTAATTAGGCTGGACAAGACAAGGGAAGCAAAACTAGAAACACTGACATGAGACATGGACCTTCAAAGTAAAACAGGAAAAACACTGACTGAACTCTAGACATGTAAACTTAACAGACTGGGGAGACAGAACATAGGGACCTGAAACATGGGACAGAAAGACACCACGCAAGCACAACATGCAATACAGGAAGCCATATAACAAAACCTAAGAACTATAACCACAATAACCATAAACAAACCAGGACCTCTCCAAAATAAAACATGACTACATGAACTTGACAACAAAAGACACGCAGACATGAAACACATAAAGGACAAGGGAGACTTACCACAGGGGTAGAAATCACGAGGGGAATCTAATAAACAAATGAACTTAGATAACCTAATGAACTTAAACATAAACCATAAACATCAAAATAGACTAAAACTCAAAACGCTGGGTCAAAAGACCCAGGATTGTAACAATCTTACACAGGTAAGGCAGGTTGGCACAACCAATTCAAAATCTGCAGCAGAGGAGAGTCAATATGGGAAATGAATAGAATTACTGAGCAACGAGAAAACAAGCTTCAATCACCAGGAGATCTTAGTGTCAACAACCCAGCAAGAAGAGGAGGACCAAGGTCATATACTGTAGGCAAGTAGAAGTGGAAATCGGGTGTGCCAGGAGAAACTAGGGCAACCATACCCATAGCTGTGAGGAGGTAAGCACCATTAGCCCACACACAAGCCCACACAGACACAAACAGAGTAGAGCATATAGGGGGGAGACATACAGAAGGTGAGTCAGGACCTGGGAGGACTGGGGGATCATGAGACTAATACAGGTCAGAAGAAACAGCTCTGACCAAGAAGCCATGCACTAATTCTATAGTCAACCATTTAATTTCTGCTTTTAATGCATGTTCTTTGGAAATATTAGCATGAATGTGTCTGCTAGGTGGATTTATTTTAAATTATAAGATGTCATAGGGGAGGGAAAATGCCTGTATTGGACAAGTGATGTTGAAGGTGAATTGCTGGGCAGAAGCATATGTTTAAAAGGTTAAAGGGTGTTTTCAGAATTTTTTGTTTGTTTGTTTTAAATTCCTAATCATTTTGTCAAAAAGAAAAAAAAAAGAAAAGAAAGAAAAAAGAGGAAAAACACACACACATCTTTGTACATTTTGCAACAGAGAAACAAAGCAGTGCAGCCTTGTGAACAGCTTTGAGGGGATTTATGAAAACAATGGGCGTCTGGGAGTACTGAGAGGTCAGGAGAAACATGTTTGACGTATATCAGCTTATGACTTTGGTAACTGGAGTAAATAAGCAGATTTAGACTTTAAAGTCACAGAACAGAAAAAAAATAAGGCACATTGAGACTGAGACATCGAGTATTTTACAAGGAGCTTTCCTCACAAGTCTGGAGCAAGATTTTTCATTTTTTCTTTTTTGCCTCCTGTCAATCCTCCACAGCACCACGGGCCCCACCATCTTCATAATTAGGAGAAACAGGGAGAAAACATCTCATCACAGACCAGTAAACCCATTCAGTTAACTTTGCAGGATTGAAAGATGTTGCAATCAAAGACAATTAAGATCAGTCTACTGATGCATTTATCCTTTGGGAGAGAGTTGCCAGTCACTGTATGATTATCCCTGAAACATGGCCAACTCGTGGATGAGCAATAACCGGCCATTGCTGTGGAAATGATGCGGTTATGCAATTACCTGAGAGTCGGTTTCGGTGAGATGATTCTGTATGTGGGACTATAGGCCGTCTAGTAGATCAAGTGAATCGAGTGTGACGATGATTCATATTTCTGCTGTGTGAACATCAGCTAACACTGGCAACACTTCACA
This sequence comes from Rhamphochromis sp. 'chilingali', assembly GCF_963969265.1. Classification (NCBI taxonomy): domain Eukaryota; kingdom Metazoa; phylum Chordata; class Actinopteri; order Cichliformes; family Cichlidae; genus Rhamphochromis; species Rhamphochromis sp. 'chilingali'. The sequence goes on from NC_137936.1 coordinate 19,049,546, forward strand.
TCGGGCTTTGGGGGCTACAGGCATGAGTCAGTGTGTAGGTGTTAAAGCGGATTACATGCCAGCTCAAGTTGATTTACATGAAGAAAGTAAATAAGAAGGAAGAGAAAATATGATCCACATCAAATATGGCAGCAGTCATTCAACTAGATAACTATTTTTACTGCAATTTAAAAGCAGCGATTTCCCTTAAGGATCAATTTATGTAATAAGAAAAAGCTCGCTGACACATTTTAATGCAGAGTTGCTCATTTTGAAGTGCTCAGTGAAGCTTAAATCTTGCATTATTTACATTCCCAGTAAAAGATGAACAAATGCTGATGAACAGAGCAGATGTTGTGGGTAGAACTGACTGTTGTGCCAAAACTTGCTGTACTAAAACGTTGTTTCAGACATCATAGTCCATTTTTAATGTAAAAGAAAAAGAAAAACAGGAAAACACAACAACAACAACAACAAAAAGACAATCATCAGTGATGATTAAGCAAATGTTCCAATGTTTCCAGAAGTAGGAGGAATATCTTGTGTTACCTAAAGTAGGTACAGTTAAGAATATTATGACCACATTTTCAGAATTAATTAATCAGCACCTAAATTTTTGCATAAAATTTCTAAGCATGGCATGAAAGGTCATCACAAACATTTGGTTTGCACTTATTTGTCTTGGAAGCTTGAGCAAGATCCTGAATGCATCATTATATGCCACCTGAAGCTTTTTACTGTAAGTGCATGTGCTGTATGTAGTGGAGCACATCGGGCTCTAAAAGGAGCTATTGTGGATGCCAGCTTCACATGTTTGTGCATGCAGTGTCGCTGCACGTCGTCATCATCTACAGAAAGAGATCGTTACTGATGATGCGACACGGATATCTAAGAGAGGAACCGTGGTACTGCGTGAGGTGTGTGGTAGGTGTGACAGATGAGTTCGAGGTGGGGTTGGACATACATCAGGGATCTATTCTGAGCCCCTTCTTGTTTGCAGCGGTGATGGACAGGTTGGCAGATGAGGTCAGGCAGGAGTCTCCGTGGACTATGATTTTTACTGATGACATTGTGATATGTAGTGAGAGTAGAGAGCAGGTGGATGAGAGCCTGGGGAGGTGGAGGTATGAATTTGCAAGATAAGAGAAATGAAGGTCAGCAGAAGCAAGACAGAATACGAGTGTGAATGAGAGAGAGACAGGTAGAAAAGGTGAAGATGTAAGGAGCAGAGGTAGTGAAGGTGGCAATGGCAAGAACCCAGGAGATGGAGCTGGAGGTAGCAGAGAAGAAGCACATAAATATAGTTTAGTTTTTGTCTGTTATATTTTTTAAACAACCCCCTTCAGATTGTATATGCACAAATCGCTGTCGTGTTTATTTTTAGAACCCAGCTGACTGTCTGTGGTTGATTTATATTCTTGAAGCCCATCTGAACAAATTTGGGCTAAAATCTTTGACAGTACTGAATCCAGAGAAATTGGCATATGCTTTTCTATTTTACCAGTTTTGTATTTGACTATAGGCACATGTAGAATAGTTAACATGGAGTAAGGTAGGAGGATGTGCACTAAAAATCCACCAAAGGAAGTAAAACTGAGATTGTTCTGCTGGCAAACTTGAGATATTCCTTCAGGTGCACATGCTTTGCTAGTTGCCAGTTTCTCAACAGCACAGCACACTTTATCTGGCCTTATACTACCCTCATTGTAAAAACATCATCATCATCATCATCAAACACATCACTTGCATATGAACTGATATCACAATTTGGAAAGGCATCCATACATGCATAGATACAGATCTATAGATACATATTATCATAGAGCTGTAATCAGTTCAAAACCAGCTGTAAATGTTACATAATGGCCCAGGAAGCTAAAATAATCAAAGAATTTCAGAAGCATTTATCAAGAGGAGACATCTGTCATACCAGAGGACCGCTGTTTGTTGTTCTCTCAAGACTTCAATCATCTGAGAAAGTTTTTACAAAACAAGTTTGTAGAGTGTCCCCTCTTCTACACATGCAAACACATACTTGGGCCACCTGCCCATCCTTCAAAGACCCTGCATTGCAGACAGTGCTCTGCACGACAGAGAAATGTCCATTGCATTATTCCTCTCTGCAGGAGGAATTCCCTGAAGGACAGTCTGTTTTTTTTCCAGGAGGGAGCTGAAACACTGAGGCCCAAACAGGGAACAGGGTCCGTGTGCAAGACTGACGGCAGCAAACATTAGCAGAGGGGGGGATCAAAAATGTGCCTTTCAAATTACCAATACATGATACCAATAAAATTTAACAAATATTTTTTGCTCTTTCCAAATATTTTTTCTTTTAATATTATGATTTAAAAAGAGATGCAGTTAGAAATTCTGATGTCACACAGACTTTGCTCCAAACCGTTCATATGGTCAAGTAATTTCTTAACTTATTACACACAATCCAGCTGCATGTTTGAGAGAATCATTTTAATGACCAAAAGCCTGTGGCACAGCCAGTGAAAATGATAGGCTCAGAAGGATGTTTGTTGGGGTGAGTCCCAGAAAATCTTCTGCTGGGATGATCTTTGTGTGATTGAATACCTCATTTCATTAACTTGTTAAACTCCTCAATCGATTGTATCTGCACAACATATTCATCCATTAGCAATCATCAACACAATGCAGTCATAATATTTGTACAAAATGAATATAACAGATAAAAGCTAAAAGAAGAAGAAGTTACTTTTTCTTAGTTAATAACACTCAGACTCAATATAATATTGTGACGACCCACTGCACCCTGCCTTCCTTTTGGCTCGTGTGTGTCTTGTTTGCAGGCATTGGAGAGGCGGGGTTCCCGTCTACAATCAGTGACACTGGCAGCACCTGGGCCAGCGTGTCAGGACTCTATATAAAAAGCCTTTAGGGCATAGTTTAGGTTGGCTCTGAGACACCAGGTTGGACTCTGGCTGCGTTAGGTTTGGTTTTTTGCTTTTGACACTATTACACGCATCATCTTCCACTCATCCATTCCTTCACACACCACTGTTTGATTTTGACAGTAGGGTTTCTTTTCTGTTTTATTTGTTTTAAAATAATAAAGCAGCTTGGAACACATTCCTAACCATGTCTGGGGTTTTCTTTGTCATGACCGTATGGCCCGGTTCGTGACAATATCTAAAGAGAGGTTATCAAATCCATTTTGGGGGGAAAATCCAAAACATTCCCAAGGAAACAAATAATATGAAATAACACATTTTATGAATGCTGCCAAATAAATGTATTAGCTTATTCTAAGCTATTGTGTGGATTAGTGGATTCCTCAGATATTGAATTCAGTTGTGCTTTGTTTGGACAGCTGGACTGGACACTTGAACAACTTGCCTGCATGAGACGAGCGTGTTAGCAGTGTGGGTTCTTCTGTTTGAAAGTCATTTGTTCTGAGTGTAGTCTTAGATGTCTTTCCTTTTAGATCCCTGAGGAAAGGAACAAAAACACTTCTGCCGTAGACAAACATGACAATGTACAGCATGTCCTGGGGACCTGTGTGGCTTTCCCAACAACCCACCTGACAACATGGCACACAAAGCTTTCCTGTTTAAACTGACAACTCTGTTTTTTCACAGCATTGTTTATTACACACACACGCACACATATAAACAGCAAAGTCTAATGCACCGAATTAAATGGTCAAAATGAGTGCCATGCTTTGTTCTCTCGCCAAATCCCACTGACTGACCAGTTCACTATAGCTCTGTTTGCAGTTCTCAATAGTTTTTTGCAACTCAGTCAACAAATGGTAAACATATTTATTATTAATATTTAATATTATAAATGATTTTTGCTACTTCCAAAAGCAGGTCATAAGCATTCAGTTCTTCCACACTGCAACAAACAGAGACCTAGGCTTGAATTATGGACTGTCATTTTTGTAAACTAAATAAAAACATCCATTTTCTAGCCAGGGGGTGAAGCCTGACCCATCTGTCAATGTGCAGAAAGTGGAGTACACCCTGGACCAATCTGCTGAAGGGCAAAAACAAGGAGGCAACTATTCATCCCCATGATCAATTCGGAGTCTCAAACTAATCTAACCCCGTGCATTTCTTTAGACATTGGGAGGAAGCCGAAGAACCCAGAGAAACCCCACAGAGACACAGGGAGAACAAACCCCACACAGAAAGGCCCAAGACTGGACCCCACCCAGCCCAGGGCCTTCTTCCTGTGAGGTGACAGTGCTAACCAGTATGCCACCCTTGGATTAATAACATATCAGACAAACTTCAAAGAACTGGGCATATTCATAATAAAGCTTACTAATACAAAGATTTGACCTTACTGATGCAGAAAACTCTAAGAAATGTTTAATTTCCACTTACAGACTAAATCCCACAGGTACATAAAGTGAATAACTATTAATAATTTGGAGGATGACTTCTAGGTGGCTTGAAACTGGCAGAAATGGGAGAAAATGGCAGAAACACAGAGGTTGGAGAAATGTTTTCCTAATGCTGAAAAACTGTGAGTTAATAAAGTTATAGATTATATCAGGGGTGTCAAACATAGAGAAGAGGCGCCTCTTCTCTATGTTTGACACCTATCCAATGTGCATGGTTTGGAAACTTCAGAGAAAGCTGCAGTTGTGATCTTCATTTATTTTATTTATTTACTTTTTATTCCTTGAAGGCTTGCAAAGTTCATTCATGGACATTCATGCTGGTTTAATTAGTGAAATTAGATTTATTTCCCCTCATAAATATGAACGAATAGCTGAATTATATAAGAATAAATATGTATAGCTGATTGAAGGATGGTTTCCAATTTATTCAACAGAGAAGCTCATTAATACAAATAGTTTTCCTAATAAGGCGATATTTGTCTTAATAGAGATTAAATTCAATGATTAACTCTATTAATTTTACTTTTCTGGCATTTTTTTTATCCACCAGTAAAGCTTTACACAACATCAGGTCACTCCTAGAGAAGGTCTTTGCTCAGGCTGCACTCGTAAGCTTAGACTGGTTGCCAGAAATGTTTAGCCTGCATTAATACGTCTCTTGGGGTGTTTGTGAATGGACAAGTTGTTGATTCAGTGTAGTATTTTTTGCAAGCTGAGGTTTCACTGTGATAAGATCTCAATCACTTCTCAATGCAAGCCCCTGTGCTCCAGACACTACAGCCTCAGGGGACGACTGCTACACTCAGCAATTGAACAAATATTGACACCCTTACTACACATGCACATAACTTTTGCTCGTGGTGCAACATGCAGTCAACACTGGAGCATCTGTCAGCTAGAGCAAACACTGTAAACCACTAAAACGACGATAGCATCTGTGGGGACTTGGAACACAATCGGTTCAATTCTTGTTTGCTGACAACAAACAAACTGCCTCAAAGCATTCTGAAAGCATTCCCCGCTTACAACAAATTATAATATGACAATTTAGGCAAAATAAACAAGCTTCGTTCTGCAAAATAATTTAAAAAAATATCTCACGCGAGAGCTCCAAAGTTTAGGCTATATCTGTTTGTTTGCAGTCTAACAGCCACAGTTTTTAAGATATCATGTTCAAATTTTGTGTGATGGTAGATAACAATAAGAGCTTGAGCTGATTTCACTGTGGTGAACATCGGGTCACAGTCAAGGTCACACAGAATGTCAAAGTCAGTAAAAACTTCTGTTACTCACAATTTTTTATGGGCCGCCTTCAAACTTCATAACAATATACTAGGCCGTAGGGGGGCATGAGTACCTAGGCTGGCTAACCATTGTTCGTGTGTGTGTGTGTGTGTGTATTAACACATAACTTGTGTTCGTGGTCCAGTTAAACCCAAATCAGATTATAGAGTCACATTATGAGGACGTGACTTCTTCATCATGGGACCTAAAACCTCAAATGTAAATCTTTATATTTTACTATTAAATGTTAAATCTAGGTTTAAAGGAAGGCTCTGGGGCTTCGGTTACAGCTAGGGTTAGAACTATTTTTTATTTTACTATAAAGAATATTGCAGCACAGTTTAGGTTTACAAGATTACCAGAAGATTTCTAGAACTAAGTCCTCTGGACAGATCTGGACATAATTAATGCACAGTTCCATATTTGATCAAAATCAAGCACAAACACCTCATAGCAACTGTCAGCACGGTGATGGAGGCGGGGGGTGATTTGGGCTTTTTTTGTAGCCACTGGACATGGGCATGTCTCTGTTCCTAAGTCAATACAAACCTCTCTGTATTTTAGGGTCAGATGTGAGGCAATCTGTCTGACAGCTAAAGCTTGGCTGAAAGTGGGTCATTCAACAGAACAATGAGCCCAAGTACAGACGAAACTCTACAGCAGATTGACTGAAAAAGGAAAGAATCAAGGTGTTGTAATGGAATAGTCAAAAAATAGTCAAAGTTCAAACCTCAAGCCGACTGAAATGTTGGTACAGGATCTTAAGAGAGCTGTGCATGAGCAAATGCCCACAAATCGTACATTTCAAGGAAAGAGGGCCGAACCCCAGATTCTTCCACAACGATGTAAGCCTGAGATAGGGCCTGATACAGTCATAGTAATAATTAATAAACATAATTTTAATAAACACGAGCACAAAAGAGAAGAAGACATCCCTCAATGAGTTGAAACATTAACTTGTAATTTATTCCTGCATACACAATTTTTGTCATCCGTATTGTGTCACTTTGAAAAATATTCAGGAGGCGCCCCTGCACGAGCTTAAAATTATTTATGTCGCTTGGGAGATGAGATATGCCAGCCTTATCCTCACAATTTTATTGAGCACAAATGTGGCGACTGACTGTGTTATGCAAAACAGCTTAGTCAACTGACACAGATTCTGGTAAGCTGAGCCAAAGACATGCTGAAAACTGAGTAGGCATTCACAAGTGTCCCTGTGAGACGGTGAGCACGGTTTGCTCTGCGCTGCAGTATTAATCAGCAGGGAGATCAGTGCTGTCATTCTGCTACTACAGGGTCACTTAATCTGCACTTTTTGGCTGTCAGTCAAGAGGAAACCTGGGAAGATTTGGCATCTTTCCTTTTTGTGCCACATGGTATGACACATGGAATCATCACTGTAGGGATCGTGGAAGAGGATTTAAATTTTGCCTCTAGCTGCACCATTGTGACCGCTGCATTACGAACCAACACCATCTTAATCCTCCTCTCCCATCCCACCCCGTGAACAGCAGTATGCTGAGGACAACCTCCATGTTACTGCTGAGGCAGACGTTGCTATAAACAGATATATAACTACAATTACTGCATTTCACACCAATTTCAAGTTTTCTTTTTCTGGTTGTTTAATTTATGAATGAATGAAGGAGTTGGCTCTAAAACTGATGCTGACCCCTAGTGATGGGAATGAAAGGGAAGCTTTGTGCAACAGAGCCATCTGCACAGCACATGTAAAACAGCAGTATGGTCTTCCTGTGGATTTTGATGTGGTGAATTCAAATGGTAAATGGCCTGTATTTGTATAGCGCTTTTACTAGTCCCGCCTAGGGACCCCAAAGTGCTTTACACACCCAGTCATCCACCCATTCACACACACATTCACACACTGGTGGAGGCAGCTACAGTTGTAGCCACAGCTGCCCTGGGGCGCACTGACAGAAGCGAGGCTGCCATATCGCGCCATCGGCCCTTCTGGCCAACACCAGTAGGCGGTAGGTGAAGTGTCTTGCCCAAGGACACAACGACCGAGACTGTCCGAGCCGGGGCTCGAACCGGCAACCTTCCGATCACAAGGCGAACTCCCAACTCCAAATACACATAGATGGTTACTGTTTCCATGATTTTTGATATCACATCTAGGTATATTATTTTAGTAGTAGAGTTTTAATCAATTAATAATAATATGGAAGCTTGTTTTTTTCCCAACGTTTTATGGTCATGTTTGTGCCCTAAAGAGCATGCTTTACTTTACGTTACAGCTTTCCTGCTGCTATAAAGGTCAAATCAAGAATTAAAGATGGACAGACGTTAAGTCAGTCTGGAAATGACATTTACAAATTGAGGAACAGTTTCTGAATGAACACTTCCACTTTTGACTCATTGACTTTTGATCTTAGAACAGATTTGCCGGTATCATGAAAACGAGACACAACCTTTTTAAATTTTAGCATCTCATAAAGTCTCTACTACTTAATCTAATTCTGAAGCACTTTGGCTGTGGACAAAAGCTGATAAGCCACTGCTTGATGATACCCAGAGAAAATCCCAGCGTAGGAATTCAAGACATGAAACACTTTTTATCATTACAGAAGAAACACAAAGTAGCACACATCCGTTGTGGTGGAAGAGCAGCCTGTCTTTAGGAAAAAAAAATTTCTTCCTGTAAATATTAGACATTTACTGAGCCAAATGCACGTAGCAAAGCATCCTGTGAAGTATTTTAAAAAGACTGGCAAGAAGAGCAAGAGCAGGTGAAACCTGCCAGCCATAAGCCCCTCCAGGAAAGAGGATATTAAGGAAGCCAAAGAGAGTCTGGCAGAAATAATTGGCAAACTGTCCAGTGGTGGTTCAGAGAAATTCACCAGAGCCAGGGATCTGTTTAATACATGTATGCTCATTTCTTTCTCCAAGCTGACACGTTTATGGTCTCTTCTCATATGTTTATAGGAACGCAGATTGATGGTTCTTTATAGAAATGTTGAGGGGTTTTTTTAGGACGGTGTTACCCTGTGAATCACAGAGAGGATTGTAGAAATAAAAGATGAACTTTGCACAACAGGAAGATCACCATTTGTCTTGTATATACTTTGACAGCTCAATAAAGCCCCAATGCATCCAACTCCTACATAAATTCTTGAGCATGCAGGGATTTACAACACACAGTTAAAAATAAAAGTGCAGTAGCTGATGTTAAAGTGGTAAAATTAACTCCAAATCGACTAAGAGTCTGTGTCTAGCATTTAGACCTGAGCATAGTAATTGTCAAATCAATGTGGGACTAATAGGTGAGAGGAGCTGACTACACCACTGCAGATGCAAACATGACAAGAATAACCCTCATTGATCAGGAGAAAAAAGAAAAATCACACAAGAGCTTGTGCAGGTTTATTTAATCACACTGACTCTTAGAGGTTCTCACAAAACAAAGCTTCAGAGGTTCTACATCATTTTTATGTACAAACAATATACAAAATGTACATGTAAAGTGCACTGAAAACAAACAAATCTAGCTTTAAAAAGCTAAATTTTTCCTAAATGAACAAGACAAACTCCAGTTAAAAGTTTGTACAGGTGGAAAAATCTCCTGTATGTTATGTGTTCAAATCCTTTGTCCACATGATAAAGATTTCAGAGCACAGCACAATCACCTTCCTCCACAGTTCACTCCATCTCTGTGAAGCGTGCAAACATGGCTTTGCGCACAGCATCCTTGTAGGTGTCAGATGGTGAGAGTTCATATGAGCTTCCTTTAATGCCCAGACCGGTGCCTTTGGTCCTCAATGAAGCCTGTTAGGAAAAGCAAAGACGATTATAAGAGATGACATATTAGACACAGGTGCCCCTCAGGCAGCAGTGCTAATTGCTATGTGGGCAGAAATTAGCACGTTGGCGCGCAGATTCCATCTGTTAAGAGGATCTGGCCAGCAGACAAGGGGTAGTTTGGAAGACAAAAAAAAAGTCTGCTCACCGAGATGGGAACGGTGATGCCTTGTTGGTGACGTCCCAGACCTTTGCCTTCCTGCCAGCCCATCGCTTGCAACATCTTGCTCCCGATATTATCACTTGTTAAACCGTCTTTAGTGGGCTGCTCAAAGTTTCTGATGATGGTGAATTACAGGTGTTAAAAAGGTCCAATTCACATAAAAATAATGAGAAAAAGGAGAAGATATTACTAAAAGTTTTCATAGACTGTTTGCTGTGAGATTAAACTCCTCCCACTTACACTGTTGGGCTTGGTGCTTTGTAAAATTTCTTTTTAGGTGCAGGAGGTTCAGGAATACCATACTTCTCCCTTCTTTCTGCAGCTCTATCTCTGTATTTCAGCTGTTAAAAATCACAAGAAAACTTATGTTCTCATTCAAATTTCTTTCTTTTTTTTTTTTTTTTTTTTTAAAATAACAGAGACAGAAAGATGACATTGTAATGCAAAATACCTCAGCCTCCTTCCTCTCCAGCTCTTCCAGCTCCATTTCTGAAAGCTTAGCTCTTCTTTCAATTTCCAAGTTTTTCTAAAAGAATTAAAAGTAATTTCATGGGCGAAACGCGAGAACAAAATAATCACTGGCACGAATAAATGCAACCTCCATTTCCTGTGAGGTACAGCATGTGAGCTCCATTTTGCTTTGAACAGATGGCGCAGCCCAGAATATTCATAGCTGCTTGCACATTAAACACCCGCTGTTTGCCATCCTCACCTTGTGTAGGTCAGAGAGCTGCTGGTGACGCAGCAGAGCGTCTTTGGTGGGGAACTGCCGCCGACACAGCAGACACACCATCCTCTTCCAGTCGGTCATTTTCCCCTCCTCATCGGCTGCTCGGTCTGAGCCGTTGTCATCTGGGTCGCTATCCCCATTGTAGGCAGCGACCAAATCACTCTAACATGAAAACAGACAAAAGGAAAAGTGTTAAAGGATTTATTTTTACTAATAAACAGGAGAAATAGCTGCAAAGTTACAACAAACCTTAGACGAAATCTCATCCTCAAGCTTGATTTGTTCAGTCATGAGGGACGGCATCTCAAAGCTTCCGATCTGCTGAAAGGAACCAAATGAAGCCCACGAGTAAAGACCCACAACATATATAATCTCATGATTAAAAGATATTCAGTGACTCGTGACGATAGAAGGAAAATGTACTTTCTAAATATAATATTCCAAATCAGTGTGCTTCTCCAGTTAGAACCTACCCGTACACCACTGCACTGATCCAAAGCACATCATATTTATTCTTAATAGTTACTGTTACACTACCTTCTTCTCGAAGAGGAAGAAACCTGCATCTGCAGCAGCAGACTCTTTTCTGTCTTCATCCTTAAAAGATCCTAATCCTTGGGCAGTACTCTTAATGCTTTCTTTCTGCTTATTTAAGCTTTTTGCCCAACGCTCCATGTCCTTTGCAATCTGCAATTTAATAATGCCAAAAACATTATTTCAAAGACGACCTAACAGCTATTAACAGGATCAACATCTTGAGAGCAGCACTTACCTGTTGTGCGGACTTGTTTTTGGGCTTTTCTTTCTTCTCTTTGGCCTCTTTACCGCCTGTGCTTAAAGAGGTGGCTGCAGAGCTCGCTGAGGACGCTTGTTCTGTGTTTGTGCCGGATTCACTCAGTGCAGGGATGTACGCCTGCTTCTCGTTGTCCCAGTAAAGGTACTGCTGAGTCTCTGAGTTGTAGTAGTACTATTGATGACAAGCAGAAGACAAAAAAATGTGAACAGTGTATTTAAAATAAATACATATGCTGCATGGCATGGGTTCTGCACATGCAATAAGATCAAGTGCACATACTTGGCTGCCAGGATCATAGTACAGGCCAGTCTGTGGATCGTAATAGTAACCTGAAGACTCATCGTATTGGTACATGGAGGTGTCAGGAACAGCTACAAAAACAAAACAAAAACATTGAAATAGAGGCAGATATGAAGCAAAACCTTTTTTCTATCTTCAGTTTTATCATCATCATCTCTATCACTCACACACAGAGGAGTATTTCTGCAGCCAACTCCTCTCACCTGTTGTGTTAGCAGTCGATCCGGCACAGATCGTTGCTGCAACAGTGGAAGATGCTGGTGTTGTGAGTGATGTGGTGCAAACACTAGCAGCCTGTTGGGCTGCAACAGCTAGTGGATGTGTCTGAGAGGTAGGAGAGGGGGGAAAAAAAACCCTGATGAACATTTGGATTCAACACAGACAGAAATCACATTTGAGTAGCATTTTTTCACCCCAAAGACGCCACATTAATACACTTCCTACCTGAACAGCAGGCTGACTGATTATGATGGGGTGGTAGACCTGAGCTGCCTGGGATAGGACCACAGCTGTAGATGCGGGGATCACAGACGCCATTCCTGGAGCCGCTGGGGAGAGTGATGATGAAGTCAAGAATCTCAACCTCGGAATAAAACCACCCCAAATTTTTGCGAGTGATTCCTTGTTTACCTCCAAGCAATCCATCTCCAACGACAGGAACCAGTCCTTCAGGCTGCTGTGGCCACATGTTTGCATAACTCTCTGGAAAAGCGATCTGATCTGAAGTTGCACCTGAGCTTTGCTGCAACTGAAAAGACAAAACAGATATGTGACGTCAGAAACAAAATAAAGCAACCCAAAGTAGAGCAACTGTATCAGCATAATGCAAATAAATTAGTTAAGTCAATAAATCCTTTCCTGGATTTTGATGTTAGGCTCCACTAATCAAGTATTGTTTTAATTGACAATAAGATATAAGAGTCCATGTAATTTTAATCAGTTCTTAATATCGACAATATCACTGTAGCTTTTTGGTCCATTTCTTTAAATCCCTCAAGCCATAGAAGCTCACATTTTCTACTTAGACATGGTACAGTCTATGGTACCTGACTGGATGACCACTGAGCAGCAGCAATGGCTGTGCTGGCAACAGAGAGAGCACTGGCTCTGATCCCCTCAGGCGGCACTGAGTCTCTGGGAAAAGAATTATGTGTAAATTAAATATAAGCTAATGCAGAATGAAAATAAGACCCCGATTTGTATTTTATTATATTCTAGGATCTCAAAAGGTATGTACAGTATATGATGAATATATGACGAATATAAAACAGGCTGTCTAAATATATGTTATGTATGTGCGGAATTACACACTTTCTAGCACTTTTGGCAAAATCCACGCCGACAGTTTTCCCATCCAGTTTCAGAGGTGGCTGAAGGCTCTGGAGAATGGTGAGCAGCTGAGAAGCCTCCTGTAGAAAGACATAGAGCCACACTGTCTCGACACCTCCGCTAGAAACACACCAACGTACACTATAAAGTCATACTGACTGCTGAAAAATAAAGCTACGCACCAGCGGGGATGAGAGCTGGACAAAGGCGAAGCCTCGGTTCTGTCCCGTTTGCTTGTCTTTGATGAGGCGGACGTTGTTGGTGGACAGGTTGGCGTGCGGTGCCAGTAAGTTCAAAATTCCATCAACAGTAGAGAGAGAGGCAATGTTCCTCAAAATGATCGCTGTGAACAAAAAGAAAAGTCATCAATAAATGTCTCTATGGGAACGTGCAATTTTTCATTAGACCAAAAGGAAAATCAAGAATATATATATTAAAAATGCTCTTAAAAGGCATCAAAATTCATATAAAAACTACACGCAGACATTATTTCATTTATGAAATGTGACATAACTTTGTTTACTGCCTTATTGCTTCTGTATTTTTTTGCCACAGTATTAATTTAGTTATTTTAATGTCTTCCCCATTCTTTAATATCTAATTATATTACTACATATTTATTACTTGATAGTATTACTTTCAGAAAGATCAGCTAAGCGCTTCAGTTTTTCAGTAATCTCCCAACTAAAAGCAGGCGTTTGCTCCTGACACTGATCAGCAAAAAGCTGACCTCATGACATCACACTCATTCACATGAAAAAGCAGAAGTTGCCCCAAAAAAGTGGAACTTAATTACTATTAATTTAAAAAGAAATACAGAGAATACATAAAACATGATTATTAAATAAAATCTAATAACATAAAGATGATTACATTTATACCAAATACATTTTTTGTTTTGCACTCTTTCTGTCATCGATGAAAAACAAACACTTACTGTCTCCACTGTATTCTCCTGGCTGTTGGCACTCGACATTTAAACCATTTACACCAGTAGAGTCACCTACAAAGAGCAATGCCAAAAAACATCAGGCAGGATATATAATGAACTGCTCGTTCTCACAGAGAGACAAAAAACTCATCTTAAGGGGGAAAACTCACCAACTTTTGACGCGCCACACCTGAAACACTTCAGCCTCTTCCGAAAATTGTACAGACCACACTGCAACAACCGTCGATTGTGTATTTTTGTTACAATAAGCAAAAAGAAAAAAAAGAGTAATATTGTGGGATAAGTTCAAAGATAACACTCACAGCATTGCAAAGCCAGTTTTCAAACTTCTGTTTCCTGTTGCTGTAATGCACTGCGATGGTTTTCCCCTGGATCACCAACTTGTTCTGTGAAATAAAATAAAGACAAACAAACAACAGTTACACCAAAATACGACACGTCTGAGCCAAAGAGGCAAGTGCTGAGATCCCAGTGCTACCCCACCCAATGAGTGAGAGCAGAGGGAACAGGAAAGAGTGGCTAGGTTTTAACTTGTTGCTTAGATGGGGGTGTCTCAAGGACAAAAAAAAGGAGCAGAGACGGGAAGAGAAGTTCAGAGAATGAGGGATTGAGTGTTTGGGACCGGAGTGCTGCCAGCCCGTCCACATCTCACTCCAGTCTTCGGATAATAAATGGAGATGAGAAACTATCAAAGTGACAGAGCTGGAGCAGAATGTGCAAAAAACCCCGGGGCAGTCGGTACTAAACAAGTCCACTTGCTAACAGGAAGCAAACTCTCCCTCTTTTGTAAGCTTTAAGAGAATAAACTTAAAATTTGTAAGAGAATAAACCAAACAAATGTGCATTTTTACAGTGGTGTTCACAGAAAACAAAAATTCAATAATGCTGCTATGAAGCATCACCAGATGTGTGATATCTGAAATACTACATCTCAGATATCACAGATCTATGATCAAGATTTTTTGGCTAAATACAAACAAATTGGGCTTTTTGTAAAGTGCCATCATTACTGTACTGGTTAATTTGGGTTCTAATCTCCAAGAATATTTCTAGACTTGGTGATTGTTGAAGCAACCTGATTGGTCTCCATCCATCGGGTAGAATCTTGCAAGTGATAAAACTCCACGAAGGCGAAACCTCGGCTTATACCTAGAGACAGCATTCAAATATAGACGGGAGGCGTGTTAGTCAAAATGCTTTGGTGCAAAATTCAAAGTTACAATGGGCTTGCACAGCGGCGGGGATGTTTACAACATCATGATGGTAGAATTTACATACCCTTAACTTCTTACCTGTCCATGTCATCAAATCAGAATTTCTATATGACACAAAGAACCCTACGACAATATTTAATTTTCTTTTTCCAGGGGTTGTAATAAAATAGGAAAGATGGGTTTAAAGATCAAGCGCGGAAAGGAACGAGGAACGTTCCTCTGAAGAGTATCGCTCACCTGTCCTTTTCTTCATCAAACGTATGTCCACAGGCTGTGGTCCCTGTAGCTGCTCCAGAGCTGTACGCATCTGCAAAACAGAAGCAGACGTGAGACTCATCAGAACACAGATCTTCTTCCTACTTACTGTTTCCTTACTTAAAACCATCTTTCTGGAAACTGGTTGTGAACCATGAGGTACATGTTCCCAATTTAGAATAACCAGTTAACCTAAGCCCAATAACTGTATGTCTTTGGACTGTGGGAGTAAAAAGTACCTGAAGTACCCATAAAGAACCCACGCAGACTCATCATGAAAATGAATATCATGGTAATTTTGGGCTTTTAAATATTTTTTGGACTCTCCTTTTTCCAGGGTCCCAACCAATATAATTTAAATAAATTTTAGCAATTCTGCCAAGAAAATCGGTCAAAAATTCAGTTGGAATTATAACAGAAGCTTGTTGATGGCTTTCAGAAGTGTCTGGTGGAAGTGACATCTAGTGAAAATCTAAAAGAAATTCAAACTTGTGCACCAAAGTCGTGTATAAAGTTATTCAAAATGTGTGCTTTACAATCATTCCACCCTGAATGTTATCGGCTCAGCCCAGCATATCCTATCACAATCCAACATCATACAGACTTTTTACTAATGAGCAGGTAGTTTACAGACTTACTAATGTCTGCGTTGGGAATGTGTGTTCTCACTTTCGCCTGTGTCAAGTGATGCCTGGTAAAGTTTAGGGCAGTTTTTAATCTATTATTTGACACATTGTTGACATATTTGACACATTGTTGTACTTACCAACAAGACACTATTTTTTTTTCCTTTTCCCAGTGTATATTAATTATGACAGATGTCAATCCCCCTCTCCAAAATGCTCAGATTAACACCTGGATAATTCCATATAGGGAAGGGAAAGATGGCAAGGTGCACAGTTGTACACACACACACACACACACACACACACACACAAAGGTCGTGAAGTGTTGCTGATTTCTGTGCCAAAGTTTTACACCCATCCTGTGACAGTTTACAGCTTTGAACTTCTTGCAAGAGATTCCTTACAACTCGTGAAAAAGTTATATGATATACAGTTTGGTGTGTTTTTTCCTTTAAAAAGCATGAATGCCACTGAATGGTGAACTGTGAGCTTACATCATCTTCTGTGACGTGGACAGGGAGCCCCCTCAGCATAATCGTTTTGCTCTCCTCCTCCTGCTCCATTTTGTAGTCCTGCCCTGGATATTCACCATCATATTCATCATCAGATCTGCTGCTGCTGCGTCGTTTTCGGCTCCTCTGTAAGAGAAAAAAATATATAATAATGTGATGTTTAACTTCAAAGACAACAAATTCAGTATCACTCTGATCAAGACGTACTTCAAGCCGCAAAGGAATTCTTCTCCACTTACCTCTGGGCTGTCTTGGTCCCTGCGTTCATCACAGTAGTCTTTGTACCTATCGTGGACCCAGCGTCGATCATAATCCTTTTCCACATCTCTGCTTCGTTTTCCATAGCACTCTGGATCGTGTTTGCGCATATCAGAACCATATCTTCCAGTACGTTCACTACGACTAATCCTGCAAAAGCACCAGAGACTTAAATATATGAGCACATGTTCAACGTGTTCCTGACCATCACAAGGATTATGCGGACTTCACCTTCTATCAGTTCCCATGGTTTAGTACAGCACAAGCGTTTGTGGACAATTCTGTGGAAAGATTTGGGGGGGAAAAAAATTATTAGTACTAACTGTTACTAACCATTTCAATCAATGTTTCGTGCAATGGTGTTCTTTACTTCTAACAGATCATGGTTCAGTGAGGATATATTACTAGTTTTTCCATTTAAAAAAGGAATATTAAAACTTTTTGTAATGTACATATAACCTACATAAAAATAATATCGTTTTTCATGACTATGATTTTCTTTTCCAATTAATTATACATTTTGATTTTTATCCCATAGAGTGTAATAACAGTTGTCAGCTTGTCTCTCTCATTTATCAAATCACATTCTGGTGAAAATATGAAGTCTCCAGAGACACTGTGGACCAAATATATGTCACTGCGTTACACAGACTGTGGATGGAGTTTGCTCACGGGAACAGAAACGTTTGCCGTCAAAAGATATAACACAACCCTCATTCTCGCACTTTACATATGCGGTCAATAGGCTAGATAGTTTGTGTGTGTCTGTTTGACATAAAATATGTCTCACAATTGCAAAGAAACACATAGTATTTGATACGTCTAACCACTTTAACGTTCACTTGTAACATAATAAAACAAACGTGTAATATGTTCATTACACGTATTACAGCTAAGCAGAAGTAGTTTCATACTTAAAAAATATATTAGTAATTATTCCACTGTAAAATGGGTCAACTGACCAGCAACATAAGAGGATTAAGTAACTGGCGTTACGTAACATGAGTTGAGCTACGCTAAAGATGAAAGGCAGCCAGAGATGTCACAGGCCTGATCTTACTCATAACTGCAGAAACACAAAGCACATAATATGGAGATTAACTGAGGACATTAATTGTGTAATTATATAAAACAGGCTGATTTTGTACTTTGCTTACAGGCGCTAACACAGCAAGGTCACTTTAGGGCTCGCTGTATGCTTGATTGATACGTCTCATGGATGCTGTAGCAAAACGTAAGCTTTATATAAATAAATAACCGGAAGCAGATATAAAATGCAGTTTTTGTCAGTTTTACATACCGTTTTAATAAATCACCCCCCTACACACGATGACAGCTTGATACTCAAAACCTTTCTAGAAGCTTTTCCACTTGTTCCGGTCTGTAGCGACAAGAGTCTTCTTCGTTTTGACTTCACCTTTTAAGAGCATTAAAAAGCATTTAAGTGAGCATTACCGCCACCTACTGGTTATGATCCTTTACAACAAGGTGTCCCCTAATGCGGTGCATTAAAACAGTAAAATCGGTTTCTTTTTTTGTTTGTTTGGGTTTTTTGTTTTTTGCATACTTACATGTTTCAGATCAGCAAAAAACAAACAAACAAAAAAAGAATCTGACAAACCAGAGTAAATACAAAATACAGTTTTTAATTGATGATTTCATTTAATGACAATGCAGAAAAAAACAGACATTCTCCTTCCGGATTTTCTGGTAGAATTCATGGCTTCATAAATTACACCAAGTTGGCCTGAAGCAGCAAAGCAGCCCCTGACCAACAAACTACCACCACAAAGTTTGACTGCTGGTACGATGTCCGATGTCCTTTTTATAAAATGCTCTATGATAGGATGTAACATGACTTAAACCTTCTTTTGTCTCATCAGTCTACAAAATATTTCCCTAGAAGTCTGGGGAATCATCAAAATGGATTTGGAAAATGTGAGGTGAGCCTTTGTGTTCTTTTTGGTCAGCAGTGGTTTTCTTCTTGGAACTCTCCTGTGGATGTCGTTTTTATGCAGTCCCTCTATTATTGTTTAATTATGAACACTAACTTTACACTGAACTTACTATTTATCATTAGGCCAGGTAGACTTGGGTAACCCCTTTGCTTAAATTAACAAAACCCTAGTTTAAAGACTGAATTTTGTAATTACTCTGGTTTTATTTTTGTCTACTATTAACATTTCTTTGATGATCTGACACATTTCAATGTGACAAATATGAAAAAAAGGAAAGAAAAAGATGAATTGAGGGATTGTACAGTGCTGTGAAACAGTATTTGCACTATTGCAAGTTGTCATTGAAGACACGAAAAACATGAAACAGGAAAATCCGAAAGACATATGTTAAGCCTTAAATAATGTAATAATGTAATATAGTAAATAAAAAGGTTAACCATAACCTTTCGGATGTGGTGAAGGATGACATGCAGAGGGTTGGTGTGACAAAGAAGAAAAAGCAAAATGCAATGCGTACATCCCCGCGAGGTGGCGCTGCAGTCCCAGTGATTGCGACGCGGATGAGCTGCAGAAGCAGAAAATCTTCCTCATTCCCAGAGCCAACGCAGAGCAGTGGTCACAGTAGTGGATGCGAACCGTTAGAAATTATATAAGTTATTTAACTACCTCACACGGTGCATGGGGTGTGTCTGTCGCCGCTGGGGAACACACTAGGAGCGGCGGTTGCTGTGCTGAGACCACTGGCCAGCTCTCATCTACAGTGACCCATACATCCAGAAGCAGGTAGCCACCCGGCTAATGTTAACATTAGCACTCCGCTAGCGTCAGCTTTCTTAATCCACATAGCAGTTTTATTAAATAAAGATGTTGACGCTTTCAACATATAGTTACCACACAGCGAAGATGAACTCAAATGGTGTCGTTTAACTGGATTTTCTTAGCTCAGTGTCAGTCGCTAATGTCACGGGCGCTGGCTAGCTAACCGGAGGACCTGACAGCCCATCCCTCTAGCGTCAGTCTCAGCCCGACATCAGCTTCTCTTTTATTTATTACAAAAAAAAAGCATGCTGGTGTCTTCGGTTAAGCAGCTAGACTTGTTTTCTGTTTGCCGTTCTTATTTTTGCTTTGTTGTTGTTGTTGTTATTATTTATTTAATTATTTATTTTTCCTGTCAGGTAACCAGACAGAATGGCTGAGCCGGAGCTTCTGCTGGACTCCAATATTAGACTTTGGGTGGTGTTGCCCATTGTCTTCATCACTTTTCTGGTTGGGGTTATACGGCATTATGTATCTATTCTCCTTCAAAGTGACAAAAAGCTGACATTAGAACAAGTTTCTGACAGGTGCGTCATACATCATATCTAATTATAAACCGAATCACAAGGAGGAAAAACAATGCTGAGCTCATATGTGTGACTTTTTCTTCAAATCCAGCCAGGTACTTATTCGGAGCAGAATTCTCAGAGAAAATGGAAAATACATTCCCAAACAGGTAGGCTGCCTAAAGTGAGTTGCAAAGTTGAGTGAGAACTCCAATGTATTTGTTTACTTGTATGTGCTTTGACTATATCAGTGATTATTTCTGTGTGTTTTAGTCCTTTTTGATGAGGAAGTTCTACTTCAATAACCAAGAAGACGGATTCTTCAAGAAGACCAAGAGAAAGGTTGTCCCACCCTCTCCAATGACAGGTGAGACTTTTTTCTTTTCTTTCTTTCTTTTCTTTTTTTTTCTTCTTTTTTTTAAAATAAAGAGCAAGCTGTGAAATTGTAACAACTTCTAATTTCTAAAAGAAAAAGTGGTTGTTTAGTATGTGGCTGAAAGACATGGGACACGAGCAGTGTTTTCACAAATCTTTTTAATAACAGATTCTCAGAATTTCCACTTAAAGCTACGGCTGAGTCCTGGTAAAATAATTCATAAAGAGTCTTGGCTGATTACACAACTCCTTAGGTGGAAAGTGAGTTAGGAAGAAGGTTAAGAGTTTCTGAGGCAGAGGAGGAGAAAGTGCTGGAGCAAACCAGAACAGCACAATACAAATTTTTCTCTTGCCTATTATTATTATTATTATTATTATTATTATTATTATTATTATTATTATTATTATTACTACAGTCCCAATCAAAAGTTTAAGACCACTTGATAGCAGCCTGTTTCAGTTAAGCATTGTTTTCAGTTTTGCATGCTCAAAAAAATGTTTAGTCTCACTCCCATTTCTTGCATGTTGAAGCTCTACTTGGAACCTTGCTAAGATCCAACCATACAAAATGTTTTTTTTGTTTTTGTTTTTTTTGCCTTACACATGGTCTTAACCCTTGTGTGGTGTTCATATTTTTGTTACTCAGCCAATGTTCATGGGTCTGGTGGACCCGCTAGAGTTTTGGCTTTCCAAATTAACACTATCAAACAATTTTATGTTAAATTACTCAACAGATGTTTACTTCATCCCAATTACAAGCCATATGAACAGCAAACATGGTTAATTTTTTCCCTTTACCTTTGTTAGATCACATTTATGAATTAATGTGCTTCTCGTTTTTTGGTTTTTTTTTTTATAAAATGTTATAAAAAAATAAATCAGTTATAATCAAGTGGAGTGAGTGGAAAGACACAACACATTTACACGTGAAGCAATATGTTTCACAACTAAATGGGATCAGCTGCTCATCAATGGTGACATTAGGCCCAGGGTAAAAAACAGGGGGAGGTGGTGCACACACTTATCCCACACTGTCCTGATGGCAGCTAGCTTGTCTCTCTGCCGTCGAGCTGGTCTGTCGTCTCGGTTATCAAAACGGATAATCCTGGAAATTTTGTGGAAGTTTTTTAGAGACATTGATGCACGGAAAGGTTCTTGCCAGTTTCTGCATCCCACAGGGATTCTGTGGATTCCCCTTTGGACCTGAAAACTCCTGCAAGGATGAGAACCCCAAAGTAGGCCTTTGGGGTTCTTAGATGAATTTGGTCTATCTCCTTCCACCTCTCTCCAAAAACACACCATCCTTCTAGATTACTGCAATCCAGAATAATTTTCTGGATGGAATCTGGGATGAAAAGCTCAAATGAAGACTTGATGTCCTGCACATGAGTAACTGTCAGCCGTGTTGGCCCTGGCTTATCACAGTAACAGCTCTGCAGGGTGGCTCATTTCTTGGGCAAGAAGACCATTCAATTTCACCAGTTATTGACATCCATATTTCTTCACTTGCTGTCTGGTGGGCTTGTTCTGGTCCTGGAGCTGGCTGCAGATGGGGTACTCGTCTTCGTTTTGTTACTAAATGGTGCTCAACCTCATCCTCTTCTTCAAAGTCACTGTCAGTAAAAGCATACTGAATGTACAAAGCTGTCATACCAATATTTAAAGTGTGTTGATTGATTCATAACATCAGATGATGTGGCTGCAAAGAGCATTACTACTTGTCTTGTAATGTAATGCAGTTATGGTAACATATTATCAGTGATTACATAACCGCAGAGCTCATTGGTGTGTTTTTGTGTGTCATCCAGTACTGAAAGAACACAACAAAGAGGAAGGAGAAGTATGAATGAAAATGTTGACCTAATGAAACGCTGCGGGTTAGATCCTGCACATTTGTGGTTGATCTCTTTAGAAGTAGCTCAAATCTCTAATCTAGTTCAATAATGCCATCGTTTTTAGGTGTGATCAATACAAAGATATGGAAAATGCAACAATGCAGTGGTGATGACTCAATTCTATGCAGCCTTCATCAGCGGGATGATCACACAAATAGCAAGAGGGTCAACTGAATGTCCTCACTGAAATAACATTTTTTAGACCCTTTTTAATCAGGCCCTGTGAGAGTTTTACTAAGTCACTATTAAACTGGGAGACAGTACTAACATTTTTTCTCGGCCAAGTGGAGAGGTCTCAGAAGATTCTCGGCTCAGGTGCATAGTTAAAAAGTCAAATAAAATTTTATTGTTATTGAGATAAATGTAAAATGTAAACCCCCAAAAAGTCTTTTTTCAGATGGCTGAAATGTGACCATGCAAAGTGTTGTCTCATAGTGTTAAACCAATCTGCATGAAAAACAAAGCACAGCCTAGAGCAGGACTCTTCAGCAGACTGACTGGGGATTCATGCAAACCCCTCTGAAACCCTACAGCACAACTTAAAATGCACTTCCCTGGAACTGTAACTACACAACACATCCACACAGCCCACAACTATTATGCTTGGCTCGTTCTGCACCGTCGATTCCTCCTGTACATTAACTTTTTCCACTGCATATTTTTTGAATTTAACAGTGAGGCAATAACAATCATCATCTAATTATAAAGAGAAGTTACCAGTATAATAGCATCAGTATAAGGACTCCCACATGTCAGCAAATTCCTGGAGGGGGAGAGTGCTGAAACTATCAGGATTGATATGGGGGAAATGTACAAAGAAGTGGAAAGACTAGAGGGACAAATAGGTTTGGCTCAGGGAAAAACTAAAACCTGGTTACCAGAAAGCATTTTCTTTTTTTCTGTTGACTTGGGACTAGGGATGGGTATCGTTTAGGTTTTATCCGATACCGGTGCCAAACCGGTACTTTTGAAACGGTGCCGGTGCTTAAACCGGTGCTTAAAGAATGGAGAACACAAAACTGGTCCAAAAACCTCTTATGTTTAGCTGTTTTTTTTGTAAAAAGATAACAATGTTAGCCTTTTCTGCAGCTATAGGGGATATATGGTATCACTCTTGGCTGGAAGCAGTGCTTAATCAATGGAAAAAACACAAACTTTGTCCAAAAACCTCTCATGTTTAACTGTTTTCCACTTTTTCTTTGGTCATTTTAGCCTTTTTGGCCAGGGTGAAGGGAGTATCTGCCATCAAACAAGAAGACAGCCGCATGTAGCTATGATGATGTTTGCTAGTTCACCTTACGTGCATTAATGTAATAACGTGGTTAGCCTACTCAACATAAATTACACACGAACAACATTAAGCTACTCACGCAGAGAAGAACGGCTGCTGCTGCATCATCATCCTCATCATTTCTGCTACACTGGCAGGGCTAGGGGCCAGGACTCTCCTCTTCGTGTTTTTGGGGGATGTTGCTAACTCCGGGTCCGATAACAGGCAACCCACCCGCAGTAGATGTGCCCGGTGTGAGGTCTCGCAGCAAGCTATCAAATACAGCGCATTTCTTGGCTTTTAAAAAAACCCGCTATGCGTCGCCAGGTCTTTCATCGGATTTGAGGTGTTACCTCCTTTGACAGTCTCACAGTATCAGCTTAAAGCACTTGTTGCAGGCTGCTGAGTTTTCATATTTTGCTGTGAAGTACAGCCAGACTTTTGACCGCTTTGCCTTGGTCATTTTTAATCTGTAGCTCTGCTCTAAAAGAATGTACGTACCTGGCCCCGCCTACTATCCTCGGAAACGTAAAATGATTGGCTAGAATCTAAAATGTATCACAGCTCAGGAAAAAAAAAAGCACCGAAATGTGCGCTGCTTTTCGGTCTGGTTACTACCGTTTATGTCAGAACCGGTGCCATCAAGGCGCCAGATACCGGTACCCATCCCTACTTGGGACTGCATGTAAAACACCAGGACACGACCACACTGTAGTTAACACATAACCACACACAAGGATAAATGTCTGCAACTTACGTAGGTGACGTCATAGACTCTACAAAGGTTCCCCACAGAAGTCTACATCAGCCTTAGTTCTAGAGTACATGGTACCAGCATACATACTGCAGGTTGGCCAACCAGCAACTTAACACCTTGACACCTGTCTCTACATCAAGAGTGAAGCTGGATCTCCTACCAATGTGCAAAAAGTATTTATTAATATCTTTTCAGTTTTCTGGCGTTTAAAGTTTTTTCTTTACCCATAAAATGTTCACAGATCCGAGCATGCTGACAGATATGATGAAGGGCAACGTAACCAACGTGCTTCCCATGATCCTCATCGGTGGCTGGATCAACTGGACTTTTTCAGGATTTGTAACAAGTAATTTATCTCCCTGACCCACACAAAAGCAAGTTTGCCTTTGTCAAGATATCATTTAAATAGAAATTACATGCCGATGTTCTGCTTGTGCTTCCTTCGCACAGCTAAGGTTCCCTTCCCTCTCACGCTGCGCTTTAAGCCCATGCTGCAACAAGGAATAGAGTTGCTCTCATTGGATGCTTCTTGGTAATAAAGCAAGATACTTGGACTCATACTGCACCACTGATTATTTATTGATATGAAAATGCTTAAGCTAGTGTGTGATGACATTGTGATTTGTTTGCGCGTGTGTATTATGCAGGGTGAGCTCAGCATCCTGGTATTTCCTGAATGTGTTTGGACTTCGAAGCATGTACTCTTTAATCCTAGGCCAAGATAACGGTAAGTGGAGTCTTTCACAAAGTTGAAATTGGTTTAAATGTTAAAACGGATAATTAGATTACATCATGTGACTTTAGTGAAAATGCCCACATACTGATTGTGTTTGCTTTGTGACTGAATGCCCACAGGCGCAGACCAGTCGAGGATCATGCAGGAGCAGATGAGCGGTGCTGCCATGGCCATGCCTGCAGATACAAATAAAGCTTTCAAAGTATTTATGTCTATAATTAGTTGAATTAACTACAGAGGGGTTGGGGTTAGTGGCATGGGGCTTTGGGAATTTCATGTGCTGTTTGTTTTTGATTTTTAGGCTGAGTGGGAGGCACTGGAACTGACTGACCATCAGTGGGCGCTTGAGAATGTAGAGGATGATCTGATGAGCCGGGAGTTGGATTTTGATGGCATGTTCAGCAAGGAGCTGCCAAGCGGAATCTTCTGAAGGCCTAATCACTTCCTTGTTGGAGAATCCAATTTGAAATTTGATTATTTCAGGGATTTGTTTTGGGGTTTTGTTTTTTGTTTTTTTTATCTGAAACCACAAAACTGGGACAAATCCCTTCATATGCAAAGTTTACATCGTGTAATTTGTTGTAGTGGTCTTTTCACTTGTATCGACCTTCCATTCCTGTCCTTAAATGAACTGAAATGAACACAAATACACTGGTTCTACTGCTGCCTCATGCATAATAGGGAGCCCTGCTTTGTTATTTCAAAGAAAGGGCTGTTCTAGAGAAATTACATGATGGGTTTTTTGTTTTTGTTTTTAAATGTGTTCTTGTTGGCTTGAAACTGAATGCAATCATAATGCCATTAAGTAATAGAATCTGAACTGCCTAGTGCTTCTTTTTCCTAATGTCGTGCACAGCTAGATTAGCTGTCTTCATTTTGTATGTGTCATTTAAAAACAAAATAGTACATAAAACAGTTTTACAGGTCAAAATGATCTATATTTAATAATGCTTTAACCATCCATCATTGCTCATATTTTAGATTGCAGATAGAAGCAGGTCCAGAACAGGTTAGGTTTGTTTGTTTTGTGGCAGGGGAAATGTTGAGTTTTGTCATCGAGATATTGTTTTTGAAGTATGTAGACTGTTTATTTTGTAATTAACTCCCTTGTGTTTTGTACAGTATAAAGTCTGTTTTGATTCAAAATAGTTGTATTTGTTTTCCATGTACACTAACACTTTTCAAATATGAAGAAATAGATGTTTTTGTTTTGTGCTGGGTTTTCTCTTTTTTGTTTCTTTGAATAATAGCGTTCAGTGTAAGGGAAGAAAAAGCACTACAGCTGAATATTCAAATAATACACATGGCACATTCATCCTCAGTAAAGGATTTGAATAGATACCTTGGACATTAACGTTACTCTTTTGTTGTCAGTTTTCCACAATACAGTGTCTGCTTCATTTACCTGGGTTAGGATGATTAGTAGTAAGTTGAATTTTTTTTAAATGGACAAAATGTCACTCAAAAGTAAGTTGTTGTCTTTTAATTATACTGCAATCTTGTTTTAACAGCCTGTCAGTCATGTTTACATTGCATAAAGAAATGCAGGCAAGTGAACAAATGAATTGAGGAACATGAAGGATGATCATGCTTGAACACAGGTGTAAAATGTAACGTAAGCATCCAATTATGCTCTGTGGAAAACAAAGGGGTCCGAAGTGTGCCAAGGAAATATTCCCTACACCATCAACACCAGCCTGAACTGTTGATATAAGGCAGGATGGATGTAGTCAAAATGGCACAAAAGAAGAAAAAGTGACTTGAAAGAGGCTTCAGTCACAAAGCCTGCTCAACTGGGCAGTGTCGCAGTAAGAACTGTGACCAAAGTGAAATCTGGATTTCGATCTATAGAAAAGACAAGCGATTAGAGCTGTGAAAAGGCTACATTCATGACCATGTCCCTTAGGGGAAAAAGTGCAGTGTCTATGAATGGAGTCATTTGATCTCATCACCATGAGCCTTCTGCTTGACCATTTTTGATTGCATGGTACAAAGACTGGGTATATAATGGTGGCTATGAAATATTAACTTCATATAAAATACATTTCAAGATGTACTTTTCTCAAAAAAGAAAATCATCCATTGACCCTCTTCCAATGTTTTTTTCCACAATTTGAAATCTAAAGCAATGTTTGAACATGAATATCTCAAATACTACACAATAAATGGACTAGTTCTTATATAGCGCTTTTCTCCCCTATGTGAGGACCTAAAATGCTTTGTTCTTCACAAGCAGAGACTTATAATTGTGTCATTATCTTCACAAATCCTTCTTTTTTCACAATTCCTTACACCTTGAGAAGATTTCACATTTCAGATGAACTGATCCCCACAGCACAATACTCCTACCACTGTGTTACATGGTGGAGATGGTGTTCTTTGGGTTGTACGCCTCTTACTTCTTCAAACACAAGCAGCATTTCTATGAGCCATGAGCACAGAGCTCTAGCTTTGTCTCATCTGACTAAAGGATACACTTCCAGTATACAGAGTCTTTCTCCAAGTTTTCTTTAGCATACTTCAGTCTAGCCTAAAGGTGTCATTCCTGCATAAGTGGAGTTTTTCTTGGTCTGCAACCTCGCAGTCCATTCCTGTGCAGGGTTCTAGTGATTGTCTTCTTTGAGACTATCATTTCTGACTTGGCTCAGTCATTGAGTAATGTCTTGGCAGTTGTTCTTTAGACACATCTCTCACTTGATTTCTTTCCACAGTGTCTGAAATCTTTTGCTTCCTATCTCTGCCAGTACAAGCTCTCACATTTCGCAAGATACATACCTTCATATGCCAGGCTTGTTCTGTACTGTGTGGCACTCTTTGAATTTCTTGACAGAAATCTAAATTGATTAATTTTGCTTTTGGTATAATGCTTTCTCTGGTGACAGCTCAAATCTTTGCTAAGGGTTTTAATACTATGTGTAAACTGAAAGACAGTCCTCAGTTTTGACCTGATTTTGCAAGCTTTGAGCATTACAAAGTTAAAACCCGTCATTGCACAACAACGGTTTGTGCTGTGGGTCAATGAAAAGACCAGTTTTTCGGGGGGGGTAATAATACTGACCCTGGTAATCATCCTTTTTTCTGAAATTATTTATGCTTTCTAAAGAGCAATATTATGTTTGCAAATGCTATGTTGTAAACCCCTTGCTATATTAAAAAAAAACACTTGGACAAATGTTGACAAAAACTTTTAAATCATAGCGAGGATAATAATTTTGTCCTCGTCAGTAATAATAGCTCATTGTTACACAAAACATTTGCATTCGGTCCCCGTTAAAATTTACAGTCTTCGCTTTATCTAACTGCCTGGAGGATAACGAGCTCTAAAAACCTATCATGTAAGTGAAAGTTATCATCAGGTTAGCGAACACAGAGTTGAAGCACAGAATTGTAAGATCATTTTTATGGGAAACTCGCTGTCAGTCAGTTGGCATTTGAATGTCCCGTAACTTACCGGTTTAGTAGTGTTAGTGACTGAACGCTGGAGTGCAATAGCAGCTCTCCGCGGCTATGCACCACCCGTAGAGGAAGAATGAGGCAAATGAAGCCCGTCCCAGTGCGTGTGTTTCAGCGCGTTCACGTTACCGGCACACAGGCTGCATGATGGCCGAGGGAGGCGGACCCGAGTCGGGTAACGCAACGGACTCCGACTCGGAGCCGGTAGCTGCACAAATACCGACTCCTTCAACCGAAAGTCAAAAACAGACTATTGGGTCTCTTTTGAAAACGTCTCTGAGAAAGGGTGACGAATGGTAAGCTAGCGGCCACCAATACTTGGGTCTTTAGCTATCATTAGCCGATAAACAGGAAGTGTTAGCATGCTAAGCTAGCAAGCTAATGACAGCAACGCTTGTAAGCTTGAACTCGATAGCTGCTGTGCTAATGATAGTTTGGCAGGCTAGCACGCTTGCTGCTAGTCAGCCCGACATTTGAATTTCTCTATTAGTACTAATGCCTGTATTAACAGATATTATCCTTGACGCACACAAGCAACCCAGCTGCCAAGTGACTCATTTGCACGTTAATTAGTGCCTGTTTTGTGATGAGTTGAGCGGCGTTAGCAGTCGTGGTAGCTAGTGGGCTGTCAGAATAGCTAAGGCCCTGGATTCAGATTGTAGTTTCTTTTTCCAGTGAAACAGTCTCGTTGTCAGTTGCGGGATGATGATGAGGAAATGGGCCCGCTGACAGAATTAATGTGAGAAGTAGTTACCTGCTTGTCATGACATACCGGTTAAACCGTGTGACGTTCCCCTTACCGGCAAGCCAACTATGTTAGCTAACATAGTTTCAGACCATTAACACTGCTCAGGCCTGGGCATACTGCAGCCGGTGTACTAAAGAGGCTTCACCTCAGCCAGTAAACACAACACCACAGACATGTGAGATGGGCAAGCGTGCCCGTTAATCTCATTTGTTAATAGAAGTGGGTGCCAAACGACCAGGTCACGTTCATTCTTGCAGCCACTAGCTGCAAAGCTAACCTGTTTTTCTGGAGTTATTTAAATGACTCGGCCCTTCCATTTATGGTATTGTTAAAATTGAACTACTGTCCTTTGGTATTCATTTCCAGGAGCCTTAAACACTGTCAGGCATAGCTTGGCAAAACTAATCTCGGGATAAGATCATGCAACTGTTTGTTTGACACTTTGAAGCCCGTTAATTTTACAGTGTTGACACGAAAGAGCCATAGTCCAGCTTTTTGAATTAGCATTTGAATGCGTGTTGCAGTGTGGATACAAGTTTATTAACCAAAGGAGATTCTTTAGATGAGATTAAGTCAAACTAGCTTGCAGTTACTATAAATGCCAAGGCAGTTTGGTATTGCATAATCTTCTGGGAAAGTGTAGGGCTGTGTGCCCTTTTATACCATACCTTTTAGAATCTCTTGACCCTTTTTTATGCTGGGGGAAGAAATCCATTACGAGATATAAATGTTAAAGCTTTTAAGGGGAAAAGAGGATCTTCCAACGAGTGATATGTTTTTCTTTAACTGTGACTGATCAATTTGTTTTAGGTATCTAATAGACAGTCGGTGGTTCAAACAGTGGAAGAAGTATGTGGGGTTTGACAGCTGGGATATGTACAATGTTGGAGAACGAAGCCTCTATCCAGGACCAATTGATAACTCTGGCCTGTTCTCAGGTAAAATTGTCATTTTAAAAAGAATCCCCTAATGGACTGCTGTTGATTTTGCTTGAACAATATAAGTTCCACACAGAAATAAAAAAACAAAACATTTAGTTCTTTAGCTTATACTTATGTGTGTTGTTTTTTTTGTTTTGTTTTTTCCCTTTTTCTCCTTAAAGACCATGAGACTCAAGCCCTGAAAGAGCACCTTATAGATGAGCTTGATTATGTCCTAGTACCTACTGAGGCATGGAATAAGCTAGTGAGCTGGTACGGCTGCCTTGAGGGCCAGAGACCTATCGTCAGGAAGGTAAGGCTGTTAAAGATATTCTTAATTTTAGCCCTGTACCAGAGTGCGTGGACTGGGCTTCCAAATGTCTCTTTTCTTCTCTAGGTCGTTGAACATGGCATGTTTGTCAAGCACTGTAAAGTGGAGGTCTATTTGCTGGAGCTGAACTTGTGTGAGAATGACAATATGGACAATGTTGTTACACGTCATTTCAGTAAAGCTGATACTATAGGTGAGCATCCACATGTGTAATTTATACGTTGGTGTTTGCTGAATAAAACTATTTGACTCTTCATGCTTATTTATCAAACTTTTCTCATTTTTAGACACTATAGAGAAGGAGATGAGAACACTGTTCAATATCCCATCAGAGGAAGAGACCAGGCTCTGGAACAAATACATGAGCAATACGTACGAGCAGCTGAACAAGCCAGACAGCACCGTACAGGATGCTGGTCTTTTCCAGGGACAGGTAGTGCTATTCAAATAAGACTGAGATTATTGTTTGACTACAGCTCAATAATAAACTTGTGTGTTATATTCACAATCAAGGTTAGAGAAGATGAAGGCATTAATTCAATTCTTTTTTTTTTTATAACAGCGGCCACTGAATTCCAGATCAGTCATAGCAGCTTTCAAGTTAGAAGAAAAATACAATGTATTAGAATAAAGAAACATTAGTTAGTCACAAAAGTGCAGGTCATAAACCTAACTATGGCTAATGTAGTTTTGGTGGCATATGGCATATGTGTAGCATTAAACTCAAGCCTGAGATGTGTAAAGTCATGCATGAAATTCAGGTGTGCCAACCTAGCTTTCATGTCGAATATTTTCCCAGGTGCTTGTGATTGAGCGCAAAAATGAGGATGGTACGTGGCCTAGACAAGCTTCACATCCCAAGTAAGCTTTTTTTTTTTTTTTTTTTTTTTTACTTCTTCTCCTCTCCAGTCACGCAGGCATGTTTGTTTACATATTTAAGAATGTGCTTTTCTGAAACACGATTTCATTCTTTCTTACTAGATCAAGTACAACCCCATCCAGGAATTTCACTACCTCTCCAAAACTCTCCTCAAACGCATCCCCAACAGTAACCAATGGAGACAGCAACTGCAGCCCTGGATACACGCTGAACAACAGCACCTCATCCAGCAACAGGCAAGGCACCTTTTCTGATCTACTTTTTCTCCCCTCTCTTTTGTTGTTTATTGAAACTTTACCTCTCATGGATAAATACTGGCAAAGCTTGTAAGGCATAGGAGTGATATTTCTTTTCACTGTTTACACACAGCTTGTCACTTAATTTTAAAAAGAGGGGAAAAACAACTTTCCAATATCCAATCTAAGTTTTCAACAAGTGGAGTTTTCAAAGATATTTCAAGGAAATGTGACGACATCTTCCAACTTGTTAAAATTCTTACAAATCATTATATCACATTGTGTTCCCACAGACCACTCTGTAGTTTGTAAGACAAACAAAAATTCTTGACAGGCTGCAAAACTAGGAGTGTGATGTTTTACTTTGTCTGTAATGCCATTAGTCTTTATCTTATCCTTTTAACATCTCAGTTTTTTAATTAAATTTGTATTTATTTGTTTTAGCTCCTTGATGTCACCCAGAATAAAGCACAAAATATATTCACACCAAATTTCAGTAGTTTGCAACTGCATATGTTGTGTCGGTATAATCAGCTGCATGCATTTGCTCTTTATGTAGTCTGCTGCTTTAATGAAATTTGCAGAAATATGTAGACAGTAAATGAGAAAATATTAGTTTTTGTTACATTGAGAGTGATTAAAGATCTAAAGATGCCCGTTGTCTATTGTCTGACCATATTTAAGTTTAAAAAAAATGTAGATTGCATGCATGCTTTAGTGTACTAGTATGCTGAATAATAAAGAGCACGTAGTTTATAGGCTTATTTGTAGGACAACTGGGATTTTATATGCACCTAGCTTACTTGATTACCATGTGTTAACAGCTGTATCCTGAATACAATACTACAGACAAACTATCACATCCTTTCTGCCAACAGATATGGGGGCTACAATTCATACAGCTCCTACAATTACAGGGAGTCACAATCGCAGCCTGGCTTATGTGGGCTCAGTAATTTGGGAAATACGTGCTTCATGAACTCTGCCCTTCAGGTAAAAAAAACAACAAGCATTTGCAGCTTCCGCTTAGTGGAAGTGAGCTTTAATATTTCTGTGCACTTAATCCTTTTTCGTGTCTTTTCTTTTTTTGGTTCCTGTTCCCTCAGTGCCTGAGCAATGCATCTCCACTCACAGAGTACTTCCTCACTGACCAGTATGAGGCAGAGATAAACAGAGAGAATCCTCTGGGAATGAGGGGGGAGATAGCTGAGGCCTATGCAGATCTAGTAAAACAAATGTGGCTCAGCCGCAGCAGTTATGTGGCCCCACGTACCTTCAAAGTAAGTTGTGTCAAATAGCTTGAACTGAAGTCGGTGTATACCGACTGAATACATTCAGGCAAACTCATCGAGGCCTATGAAGGTAATAATAATCATCCTTTGATTGTCAGACCCAGGTCGGACGCTTTGCCCCCCAGTTTTCAGGCTATCAGCAGCAGGACTCTCAGGAGCTGTTGGCCTTCCTTCTTGACGGGCTCCATGAAGATCTGAATAGGGTCAAGAAGAAGCCTTACTTGGCCCTAAGGGATGCAGAGGGCCGTCCAGATGAGGTATAGTACAGATGTAGATATCGTGTTGTTTTGTCTCTAAAGAGTAAAAGTCTGTCTGATTCTCTCATGGTGGTGCCGAAATATCAACCTTTACAGAACCTTTAAATTTGAAACAGAATGACTGCCAGTCTGCTTTATACTGACAGCTAGACATGAAATAGTTTTTCTGTATAGTAACAAGAAAGCAATATCATCGTTGAATTGATGGTTTTAAAATGCCATCTAATGGAGGTCTTCTTCCTTTTCTCCACTGCTTGGTGAACTACAGATTGTTGCCAAGGAAGCCTGGACAAACCACCGTTTGCGCAATGACTCTATTATAGTTGATATTTTCCATGGCCTCTTCAAATCCACCTTGGTATGCCCAGAGTGCTCCAAGGTATCTGTTACCTTTGACCCATTTTGCTACCTCACATTGCCTCTGCCCTTGAAGAAGGACCGTACCATGGAAGTTTTCCTGGTGCGATCAGACCCTCAGTCAAGACCCACACAGGTGAGTTGGCATTAACCTTCACTCGCTGCTCCAGACCTAAATCCACAGTCAAACTGATAAGTATCTACGATTTGGAGATTTAAAAAAAAAATTTGATAGTTGATATGTCTAAGATATATTTCTATATCTCTTTAAAATAGCAGCATAGTCACTGAGAACATCATATGTTGTTTTCTTTGTCTTGCAGTATCGGGTGGTGGTCCCCAAACTGGGTACTATAACAGACCTGTGCAGCGCCTTGTCCAAACTCTGTGGAATCTCTCCAGAAAATGTTAGAATCTTATTCTTTTACATCACGAGTTTTGTCTAATTTATGATGCTCACATGTTTGTTTTTCTTACTCTTGGGAAACAGTTTATAGTTTGTTCTAAATTTGCCTCCTTTATCTTTGTAGATGGTGGTGGCAGATGTTTACAATCACAGATTCCATAAACTTTATAGACGGGATGATGGTCTCAACCAAATCATGGAAAAGGATGACATCTTTGTGTAAGTTTGTGTTATTGACCTGGTGATGATCTGAGAACTCACTCACTGTGGTTGTACAATGTGAGTGTAAGACGTGTTTCCTTTTTTGTGTCAACGCTCTCTGCAGGTATGAGGTACAGGAGGAGAACAGTGAAAGGATGAGCCTGCCTGTTTATTTCAGGGAGCGCCACTCAAAGCATGCTGGAAGCTCCACAAGCACCATGCTGTTTGGCCAGCCTTTACTTATCACCGTGCCCAGACATAACCTCATAGCAGACGTTCTTTATGATAAGATCCTAGAGAGGATTGGGTAAGAACCTACTGTATTGGTAAAAAGAAATTCAGCTATATTATGGTGTAGTAGCAGTGTGCATACAGTACATCTGGCATGAAGAAGTTTAATGGAAAGGGAGCAGAACATGCACACCCTGAATTCTTTCCAGAATTGGTTAACCATGTTAACTCGTATTGCTTGTTGTGTGTTGCAGACGCTATGTAAAACGCTCCCAGAGCCCTTCTACTGAAAGCAGGGCGTCAGCCTCAGCCACCATATCCAGCTGCAGTCAGGCCCCTGAATGTTCTACATCTTCTAGTCTCAATGCCAGCCTGGGTGGCTGTGGCAGTCCCTTATCAGATGGGGCCTCCTGCAGCGCCAGCTCCAGCAATGGCAGCAACCACTCAGGGACCTGCAATGAAACGAATGGGTTGTATGATGGTACGAAGCTGACATCAACTACTCATATCCAGCTGAGGAGTCGTCATCAAGGAGCACTCAAAAAGCATTGCAACAAGAATAATTAGATGTGGTTTATGTCACTGTTTAGGTGAAGAGGAGGCCATGGACCACCAAGTGAGTCCAGAGCCAGAAAATGGCCAATCTGAAGAGGAGGAGGAGGCCTCTGACTTACAAAATGGGTCCAAAGGAGACACGACCAAGCTCTTTACATTCAGCATAGTCAACTCTTACGGAACGGCCAACATTAGCCCGCTGCCTTGTGATGGAAATGTCCTCAAACTTAATCGTCAGTGTACATCTTTAAACTTCAATTGCATGGAAAGTTTCCTTTTTTCAGGCCACTTTACGATAACACAGCTTCTTCCACATTCTCTCCTCTGCAGCACATTCCACAGTGGCCATCGACTGGGACACAGAGTCGAAGAAACTCTACTATGATGAACCAGAAGCAGAGGTCAGTTGATATTCGTCACACAGTTCTGTGACACAGCGCTCATACACTTTGTTTATATTTGTGTAAATATTGTGCTTAGGCTTATGAGAAGCATGAGAGCATGCTGCAGCCCCAAAAAAAGAAAACCACTGTGGCTCTAAGGGAATGCATCGAGCTCTTTACAACAATGGAAACACTGGGAGAGCATGACCCATGGTGAGGACCCTTCAGCATAACTTACTCTTAAATGTTTACACACATTATATTTTATCTAAACTGAATATGTTCTTGTAGGTATTGTCCAACATGCAAGAAACACCAACAGGCCACAAAGAAGTTTGACTTATGGTCACTTCCTCGGATTCTGGTGGTTCATCTAAAGCGTTTCTCATACAACCGATGCTGGAGGGACAAGCTGGACACAGTGGTGGACTTTCCCATCAGGTATGTACTGTCGTGGCAGAATCCTCAGTTGGTCTTTTCACCATTTGGGACTTTGATATTTTACTCAGTTTTCCCTCTTTCCTTTTATTGGCTGTGTCCAGTAGCATTAGCAAATACAGATGCAAAAAAATCCTCCTGCCTTTTATATACTCAGTCACATGCTTTTTACAAATTAACTTTTTAATATTGTACCTTTTGGTAGGAGAAATAAAAAAAACTAAAATTCTCTTTGTCAGCATACTGTTGTCAAGATCAGTATCACACATTTTTGACTTCAGTACTTACAAATAGAACTTCTTGAAAAACTAAATAAGGACATGATTCTCAGTTTATTTTTAGTGTGATTTGTTTATAGATAAGAGAGCAATGGGCTAAACAATGATTTAGTTTTCCACATAGCAGCTACCCATGTAGTGAAGGTAGAAAATAATACTTCTTTACAGAACCTTCTTTGTAAAGATGGTTCCTTCCTTAGTCATGTCAGCTAAATTTCAATTTGCATTGTCAATCAAGATGACAACTCTTAACATCATTAAACCATGACTGATGTTACAGCGTTGATTGAGAGGCCTCTTGTAATATAAATGGAAAAACTGTGTGTTTTAAAAAGATTTGTCTTAAGTTAAAGTTAAAGGAAGTGTATGAAAAATGATTACAACCATTAATGCAGTTTCATGTAAAATAGTGAAAATTTTAAAATAAGGAACTGGAAAACACTGTAGTATTGGTATAGCTTTGACTCTAGAGGGAGCTGTAGTTTGAAATTCACAGAATAACCAACCAGAGCTCTGAATGAGGAAACACTTATTCAACTTACAAGAAGTGGATTATTATCTTATAAACTGGCATGACCCCAAATAGAACATTTAGACCTACTTTCTGCTCTTATCTTTTACGGTTGTGTGGATTTTTTGTAATTTGTTTGCCCAGGTTGTTCATTAATCGAGGGCTTTGCAGTTTTGTTTTTTCCTCCACATGGCAACTTTGGGCTAGACACCCAAGGTTGCTCCAGAAACCTGCTGCTGTGGGTGTGTGACTGAGGAACAATGGAGTTTGTTACATGACTAAGATGTTAGGTGACAAATGCATAAGATTTCCCAACGCTGGTTAATTTGTTAACTTTTTCCCCACTCCCTCATTAGAGAGACACAAATGTTCTATTGTGTTATAAAAGGGAAGTTGCCTCACAGTTAAGCTAACAGCTACATTTCAATCTTAGAACACCGTTGAGGAACTTGATCCAACGGAAACCACAGAGCAGATTGTGTTGCTGAAATCCTTATTTTAAAACAAAAGTCTGACTCACACTTAGTAAGGATGGCTTAAACAGTGCAGTACATGTAGGGTTTCACCATCTGATGGTATTTTCTCTGCCAGGGATCTCAACATGTCTGAGTTTGTGTGTGACCCTAAGGCCGGCCCCTACGTCTACGACCTTATTGCTGTGTCAAACCACTATGGAGGAATGGGAGGGGGTCACTGTAAGTCAGCATTTAATTTATACAATGAAATTTCCCCTATGTAGTCTTTGATGCCAACTGCTGGTCGCAGTTTTTTTTAGCCTTTAAACATGAACACAGTATATGACAGTATGTGTCAGCAGATGGGGTGCTCAGAAAGTCACTCTGTCTCCAAGGACGCTGCATTTGGTTAAAATGTAATAAGGCGTAGAGCCTCGTACATCATTGTTTTCATTGTGCACTCACACTCAGTTTATTTTTCTTTGATATGCCATCTTTTGTCATAGTGAAGCAGTGTAATCAGACTTTTATGTCTTCCTGAACAAAATTCCTGAAAAGTCATGCGTTAACCTTACACCGTCTCTGTGTAACAGACACGGCTTATGGCAAGAATAAAGTGGATGGAAAGTGGTATTACTTTGATGACAGCAGCGTCTCATCTGCCACAGAGGATCAGATAGTGGTGAGTTTTCAGTGTTGTGTACTGGTGATCACTGGGTGTTTGTTTTCTTTAGTCTTTCAAGTGAAAGAATGATGAGTACTGACACTTGCTGGTGTGTTGACTTTGGTGTCAAGTATTCCTCTTCTAGTAATGTAATCTTACCCGTGTTGTGCCATTACAGACTAAAGCCGCCTACGTGCTGTTCTATCAGCGCATAGACGAAGAAAGCCCCTCTAAACCTCAACCTTCGGCGTCATTGGGAGGAGCCCCGGAGCCAGCCGATGACCACATGGACACAAATTAGGAAGCCCAGATGAAAAGGGACACACACTGAAGTGCATATGGCAAATAGAGACACTCGGACGCACACACAAAGCTACTTTAGTGGCAGAGGATTCCACAGACATAAAATTATTAATCCTACCTTCCCTGTATTTTGATTTGTCTCATATGTTGTCAGCTACAGCCATCAGCCTTGACATAAGAGTGAACTGTGAGACTTTCCTCCCTGCAGCGGGTGGTCTGCTGATTTCTTAAAGTAGTTTGCTAGTCTGGATTGAAGAGGAATATAAGTGAATATAGAAACTTAAGGTTAGAAGTGCCCTCAAATATATAGATAAACAAATGTTTCTGTTGCCCACAAGACCAGTCAGAAATATTTAAAACAAAAAGCCAAATGCATTTGTTTCAACCAAAGCGATCCAAGGTATTTATGATAAAATGAACAAACTGATGTGTTTCCAGGATGCTGGCTTTGTGCCTAGATTTATCTCACATATTCTTGCTGTGCTAAGGTAAATTTTAGCAGTGTGATGTGCACACATGACAGTACATGGCACCTTCTTTGTTGAAAGAATCCTGTTACCTTATGCCACCTGTTTAAAGTGAAACTATTTCTGAGGGGATCCTTCGGCTTCAGACTACCGGTAGCAGTGGATCTGTGCCGCATCTAGACCACAGAGAGGGTGTCTCATTTCAAGGTCCCTAACATCTAGATCTTGACATGAGTTGTGGCAGAAGCTGTTTTGGGGGGTTTGTTTTTTTTTGTTTTGGCCTTGCTCTAGTTCAGCCATGAGTTGTTTTTTTTGTTTTGTTTTTTTTTCTCCCCCGAATATGTTTTGATGCACAGCACGGGCTCTGCTCTCGGGGCCCTAAACTCATGAGAGGAGTCTTACCCTGCTCACAATTTGTATTTTCTTTTTTTTCTTTTTTGTAATCATAATGAAAAAAGCGGCCTTTCAATTCCTGCAACCTGTTTAAAAAGGAGGCACTTTGAATTCTCCGTGAAAATCTACCTGCTTCTGGTGTATCTAGAAATCATGGAAGTGTATGGTTAGGCCTTTAGCATTAAAGGGTTTGGTCTGTCATATGCGTCCACATAATTTTAATGTGTCTTTTAAGCTGCCTGACCGGACCCTTAGTTCACTTGCGATAGCTTGTCCTAATTAGTCTTGTACAATAATGCAGCTCTGTATTGAAATGGCTATGATATTTGATATCTTCTAAGCACACTGAGTGAAGCGAAATAAACTAGAATAAAAGTGGTGCTTTATTCATGAAACTTGAACTTTGCTCCTTATCACAAGGAAAAATGTGTTAGATGTCAGATGGGGGTGGAGGAAAGCAGTCATTTAACAGCATTCTCACTGAATGCAGGCACTTTGAGCCAGTTTTCCTTCCAGTGATACTAATACAGCAGTTGGCTCTTAAGTAAAGTTGAAAGTGATTCTTTTATTTTATATTATTGAAGGCCAGACATACACAACAATCCCCTGGAGCACATTTGTAAGTGGTGACTGGATGTTTTGAATGTGATCAAGTAAAAACTAGAATACATTTACTTGTGACAGTTAACACTTAATATAATGTAATCCCACAAGGCTTGTTCTGGGGCATAAATCTGCACCTGGTTTTATAATGGCACGCTAACATACAGGGCCTTTGGGTGTCCTCCCTGCTGGTTGGTCCTGGCATCATCATGTTGTTCAAACTACCTAAACAATCATTCATGCCTAAAACTAGAAAAGCTTTATATCTGTAATCTAGATATGTAACTGAAAACACAGTTCAGCAGCAGAAAATCTTGTCTTCTTATCCACCCAAAATTATGTCAGCAGTTCAAACTCGATCTGTACATAATCAACACTATTTTAAATAGGTGTAAAAATGATTGTTCTCATATTTATCTTGTTGCCGATATCTGCAGTTTTGTTTTTAACTGAAAAATATTTGAATTCAAATTACAATAAAGACTGGAAGCCTCAACAAGCTCACTTGTTTGGACATGCACTGCAATATAACACAGATTGCCTCTGGTTTCAGGTGATGCGATACTTAAATGTACTTTGATACAAAGCGTAATAAAGCTCAAGTCCTCAATGAGGTGCTTTGTTTAGAATAATTGCATGCAATATAACCCTCACGCTGAAGCTGTAAGTACTGCTGTCTGTGTTAAGATAATTACCTCTGGTTGCAGGTGATGCAACCTAAATTGCCTGCCAGTAATGCTGACTGTTTGCAAAAGGAACTCTGATGTACAATTACATGTAAGCACAGGAAACACACCTGTAATCAGGTGTACTGTAGCTATATACAAAGCCAACACTTGCCTGTGGATGAATAATCTACCACTCATAACCTTTCCCCAGCCCTCCTTTACAGAAAATGTCTGAGTATTTTTAGATATGCTAATAAGATTAAGCTGACAAAATAGTCCCTCAAATATGACCTTTAAACAAGAAAATATATATAAATATATATAATTAGGAGTCAGAGAAATGTTTGCAAAAAATATATTTATTGATCCCCTTTAAACTTGACACCACAGCTGTGCTTTACATGCACCCAGCGCAGCTTTGAAGAGATAAAACAGTCCTGCCTTTTACATTTCATCAGATATCCTCCTCACAGTTTGGTTTCAGAGGATTTCTTCATTTAGTAAAAAAAAAAGAAAGCAGGAGACAGCTACTGCGTACAGGAGAGCACAGGTGGTGAGTTTAGGTGGCATCTATTGAAGCTGTAAGCGCAGTGGTGTTTCTCTCGTTATGAAGGCTACACACACACATAGTGCTAAGCTGCAGGCTGCTTCAGCATTTAGGACGAGGTTTTAATTCGTCTGGCTGAGGAGCTTCTTGATGTCTCCCTCGATGTCGATGGTGAGGAACCTCCGGCTGTAACGCTTGAACGGCACACCGTCCGGCCCGATGAGGAACTTCTCGAAGTTCCAGGACACGTCGTTCCTGCACACCGGGCTCCAGATGATCAGCTTGGGGTCGGTCATCAGAGACGTTGCGTCGTCGCTGGGTGTTGGAAGCTTGTCCTTCAGGAACGCAAACAGGAGGTGGGCGTCCTTCCCGTTCACGTCCATCTTCTCAAAGAGCTGAAACTTGGGCTCGAAGCCATTTCCAGGACGGACATACTTCAGCGACAGGAGGATCTCTTCATTCTTGCAGTTCTCCTGCACACAGTTACACTCTTGGCTCATTCTTATCGGGAAGAACCAGAAAATACAAACTTCCCTGTTCCCTACAGCAAGTATTCAATATTATTTGAATCCCACCAATAACTATGTATCAATAAGTAACTAGTAACAATAACCTGTGTAGTCCTTCAGCGCCTTATAAAATATTAACCATTTTAAAGTATATTTCATATTGCGTAAAAACTCTGTTGTAAGACGAAAATCTCTCACACAGCCACAACTTCCTCCTTGCTAAAAGTCACCAATGCTTTGCGCATTCAGCTAATATAATAACAGCACTAATAACCTATGAATTTAGACGTGTCTCTTGTACTTACAAGCTGACTAATATTATACTAAAGCCCGATCTAAAACTTGCCAGTAAACTTGGGAACTATACAAGATTAAACCTTTAAATAAGGGGTGGAAATAACTTCCTCTAATTTGATTAAATACAAATAAGTCAGCCATTTCCGGGAAAATAGGATAAATTAACGGTGAAAGCAGGAAATTTAGAG
The DNA here is from genome assembly GCF_963969265.1 of Rhamphochromis sp. 'chilingali'. NCBI lineage: Eukaryota > Metazoa > Chordata > Actinopteri > Cichliformes > Cichlidae > Rhamphochromis > Rhamphochromis sp. 'chilingali'. The sequence continues at coordinate 19,091,028 of NC_137936.1, forward strand.
TAACGATACTTACAGAATGATTATTTCTAGACTGACGGGATAGAAAGGCCTTAGCCATGTGCTTCAAAGCGCAGATAGACGGGATAAATTTCTCACCTGATGGCCGAACTGGTTGCAGGGTACTCCCAAGATCACAAGCCCCTTGCTGGCGTACCGCTCGTGGAGCTCGTTCATCTGGGTGTAATCCCTGACGGTCGTACCTCAGAGAGAAGCGACATTCTCAATGAGGACGACTTTGCCCTTTAGGGACGAGAAATTAAACGTCTCCCCGGTCAACAGTTTGGCCGTGAGGTCGTAAAAACTTGTAGCCATTGTTTTCTTTTCTTTTCTTCCTCCTTTCTTCAGGTAGAGCAGACGCCTTCTTCACTACCAACACAGTGCGCTCTTCTGTTTCTTTGGACCAGCTTTATATGGTCAAAGAGCTTGTATTGCCTGCCAAGATAGTTCACTCCCTGAAATTAGTGGGCTGGTATACCACGCAGGGCGATAACCTGCTCCAAACACCCCTGAGAACCTGTGAATTGATATGTGTACATGTGAATTGATATGCACATGTACACTGTCTGTATTGATTGCACATTTGTGTCCTGCCTCTTTTCCACTGCCCCAATTTGGCTGCAGGTGCAAAGCCAGGCCTACCTTGGTGCTTCTTCAGAACTAGCCCACATTTTCTAAATTTTCTGTGGAAACAAAATCAGCTATTTGAGCTGCATCTGCATGTCATCAGTTGAGAGCAAAAAAGTAAAAAATAAAGAAAGTATACAATAAGTACAGTTAAAGCTGAATATACATGCAAATACTTTGTAGGCGGACTGTCAAAATACACACTAATGTATTGTCATGAAAATATTGTGGGGTTCCATACAGGCTCATGTATAAATATGATTATTTATTTTTAATAAAAATTTACTTATAAAAACGATATTTATTAATATATTTTTTATGTAAATAAGTAATGTATTAACTTAATAAATTTAAATATTAGCGGGACAATGTTGTCGGCAAACTAAGAGAGACGAAGAAGAAAGCAAGGGGCACTGCAATAGCTTGATCCAGTGTACTCTTTGATGGAGTTGCTCTTCCCGTAAAGCCGGTTCAGTTATTATGTATCCAGTCCCAAATGCTTAAGTATGATCACCTCATACACACCGGCTGAGTGTTTGAAAATGAAAATATTGCACATTACTGACGGACTGCAGTAAAATACAGCACACAGATCAGTAAACAGAGTGACCTATAACGGTGCAGTTATGGCTGAGCTTTTCTAGCAGCCAATAGGATGCGCGAGTGTGACGACACTGATGACGCGGAGCTGTTTGGCGCGGAAGTTTGTTTTGTAACTTCAGTGTCTGGTCGTCCGTGGCTTCGTCTGCTCAGTAAAAGTATGTCTACCATTTTTCATAAAAACATTTCTGTCAACCTTACCAGAACATTTCATATCGACATGATGTTAAAGCACGTTTGTGTTAAAGTTATTGAAATGTGTCGTTTATTATAGCGACAGTGGTTACCGTCCCCTCTTTTTTTTTTTAACTCCCCTGTGTGTGTCTGGTAGCCTAATATAGCTATTAACAGCCTTCTGTCCTTCATATTTCATCAGATGATGCGCAAAAAGCGACGCTCCTCCGTGGATAAAGGAGAGGGAGCTCCTGCAGCACCTAGTAAGTTTAAAACGTGTATGTGTATAAGGCATGTTTCTCCATGTATTCCCAAAAAATTCATCAGTCTTGGGAGCTAAGTAGCACCTATGTTGACACAGTTTCCCGCGAGAGAAGCTGTATAGCTGTTTTCTGTGATATTGTTTTTTAAGGTTTATATCTGCTTTCAGAAGTGAAGAAGAGTCGCAGCGCTGGTCGCCAGTCTAAGGAAGCTGCCCCAGAGGAGACCAGTCAGTGTGTGTTTGTTGACTTTGTCAGAGTGGCCGGTGTCACATTGAGACAGGGCGGCATGCCTAACGAGATAGGTAAACGCACTCAATTCAGTTTTGAAACAAAGCAGGGCTGTAAATGAAATGAGATGCTCACCTACATCTGGTCTTATCCCTCTCCAGGTGTTGACCAAGTAGTGTTTCAGAGACGAATACAGCAGCAAATTCAGAAGAGCCCCAGGTATCCTGGTGTGAGTATAAACCGTACAACAACCCTACAGTAAACACAAAAATACAACAAAAAACACGTTTTGCCCTAAGTTCCTACTTTTCATCTCTTAGATCATTCAAGAATTCATCACAGCACTGGAGTCATATATGGAGAACACTGACAGGTTTAGGAACTGCCTTCTTCCATGCATCCCACAGTCGTCTAATCGAGACTCCAGGTAAACATCCCATAAACAACCAATGAATTATAAGGCTACTTTTGACAGCTCCATAAATTATGGAGGACACAGCTAGAAGTTGGACTAAGCTAATTAAACTGATATGTTTTCATGTGTGCTGCAGTTCTGTCAGTTCATTCCAGGAAAGCCTGCTGCGGATGTTGTTGGGGATTGAAATGTTACAGGTGAGATTTTCTGTGATCACCTCTAAATGAAAACTGCATTTTCACAAGCACAGTCAAAATGAAAAGCAGTATGTATTAGTACAAATACACTACCACAAATCCCCAATCACCTGTCCTTTTTTTTAATAGACTTCCATCATTAACACCTTGCTTGAGAAGCTCCCTGAGTATATGTTAGATAGGTCAGTATTTCCTGACATTTTGATGTACTACACAATTTTTTGGTTTAAAATTTGGAATACTTTTAATATGTCTTTAAAAAAAATCTAACTGTCTTCTCTACTCCATAGTACCAGCAATGGAGGAGTTAGTATCCCACGCATTATTATTAACCAACTCAAATGGCTAGACAGAGTTGTGGACACTAAGGTAATCATTTGTTTGATGACAGGTTTTGTTGCTTTTGTAATTGAAGGTGTGTCTGGCCTGTTGAGTTTGTCCTATAATCACATGTTTCTTCTTTTGTGCTTATTTATCTTCCTGCAGGATTTGGCGTCGAAGCTCATGGAGTTGGTGTCAGTAGCTCCGGCGGAGGTTCAGTGTGACATCATCACCAGTTTGCCAGAGATACTGGAAGACTCCCAGCACAATGATATAGCCAGGGAGCTCAAGTATGTACACTAAATCTCTAACACACATGTGCTGTGGTCAATCTGTGTTTTAAGGTTGCTGCTAATACCCCTCCTCTCTGCAGCTCTTTACTCCAGGAGAAGACTCAGTTGACCGTTCCCATCCTGGATGCCCTTTCTAGTCTTAACCTCGCATCTTCATTGCTGACAGAGGTAGTGTGGACATGCACATATAAACACACATGTGCACTGGTAGAAATGCGTTCTTACTTGTCGCTTCTCTGGCTTTTCAGGTCCGTGGAGCTGTTATGGCCACGCTGGCTGCTGTGCAGCTAGAGGACCTCCCCGTAGTGGTCAAGTTCATCCTGCACTCTGTGTCGGCCTCTGATGCATACGAGGTCAGAGTGGTCAAGCAATACAAAAAAATCCCCATACACACCATAATTTTACTAAATGAATGGATATGAGAAGTGGTTCCTTGTTTTTAGGTTGTCTGTAATCTTCGAAAAAAGCTGGAGCTTGAGCAATGCGTCCTTCCGCCTGTGCTGCAAGTCTCTCAGAGTCATATGAATAGCAAAGCACCAGGCGGGTAAGATAACAATTAATTTATAGCCCAGTATCAAAACATGTGACACACCTGAAGTTTTGAAGTAATAAATGTGGTTTGTTGGTGATGTGATCCAGTTTTTGATGTTTTTGATGCAGGTCTGCCTCCGCGGCAGCAGCTGGCAGCAGCCAGGACAGCATCTCGTTGATACTGGACTGCATCAAGTCTGCAGTGCGATTCCAGAAAACCATTTCTGAGGCTTGGATCAAGGTATGAAATGAACTAATGTTCTTATGGCCCCTCACTTAACTGACTGAGTCAATTGCTTGTGTCAGTGACTTAAATGTACTTTCCCCCCTCTCTCTCTCTTTCTCTCTGTTTTTTTTTAATAGGCCATAGAGTCTGTGGATGAGGTGGAGGGGCATAAGGTAAGTTCAGCATATTCCCAAAGAATGCTAACTGACGGCTTGGTCCCATTCTTAGGTCTATACACTGGTTCTCAAACAGAAGGGGGCCATGGGTCACCAGGTGAAAAATTCATGGCTGTATACATAAGAAGAAGTTGAATTAATGTAATTTATGCAGTTAAGCTGCTGATTTTGTATTTAGTGACAGATTTAAAACATTCTGGGGTGACGAGTGTGATTTTAGCTTCTGTATCATCAGAGTTTGAGAACCACGGGCATCCAAAAGTCTCCACTATTAGAAAGCTATTGGATAGTTACTTTTAACATTTCAAGCACATTTCTTCATAACATCTGGATAATTTTACAGAAATTAATTTCTCTTGCTTATCATAGTGACTTGTTTGAGTCCACCACCATGTGTACATGCACCTACTAGACCATGTTGTTACTCATCTTTACTGATGTCAACTGTCACAGTTGGATTATGGGAAACATTTTGAAGGAGGACATTTAGGAAGCCTGTTTATACACCACATTAAGGTTTTTAGGCATCTCTTTGTAATATTTCTGCTTTGCCATGTTAGGTCATGGATCTCCTGGTGCTGCTCATTCTTCACTCCACCAATGCCAACCAGAGCCGACGGGGGGCAGAAAGAGTGCTGAAGGTCAAAGTGAGAAACGGACTGATCCAAGAGGCTCTGTTACAGAGAACCTTCAGGGACTACGCTCAGGTGGGTCAGCCTGTAGAAATAGAAGCTTAAATATAAGAACAGTGCAGTTTTTTTTAAATTTTTAATACTTCATTGTATTTATTATTGTTCTTCTTTTAGGTCATGCGAGGGTACTTCCCCTCCACCCTTGCTTTAGCTCAGAGTTTGGTACGCTCACCCGACCCCTGCGTGGTGCCTTTCGGAGGAAACATGTACCTACATGCCTTCACTGCGTTTGACTCTTACTGCCATCAGGTGAGTTTGAGAATAATTTGAATCATGCGTAAATGTTTCTAAATACAGATTCTTCTGAGTAATTCAACCCCGTGGTATTTTAATAGGAGGTGGTGGGCTCTCTCGTGACCCACGTGTGCAGTGGTGTGGGTGGAGAGGTGGACGTGGCTCTGGAGCTGCTCTGTGGTCTGGTTAACGAGAAACCCTCGGAAATGGCCATGTATGCTGTTTTTGTCAAGGTGACGAGGCGATCGAAACATTGTAGCTGCAAATCAAATATACAAAGCAAGCAGCGTGCGGATGATGGCTTTTCTTACCCAGCAGTGGTGTTTTTAAAATGTTTTTGGTTCTGATTGTAACCAGTCATGATATTTGACATAGGGAATCTTGGACTACATGGACAACCTCACTCCGCAGCAGATTCGAAGACTTTTCCACCTTCTGAGCAAACTGGCCTTTGGACAGAAGCAAGGATCTCACATTCAGGTGCAAAATCACGCATTCGGGGGATCCAGATATTGGACAGCCCAGCCTTGGACACTTTTTCTGCTTTTTTTTATTTTTTACTGTCCCTCATCTACTGACCTGTGTTCTTCTGTTTTATTCCAAACAGGATGATATGCACATAGTGATCCGCAAACAGCTCTCCAGCACTGTGCCCAAGTACAAGCGCATTGGCATCATTGGTGCTGTGATGATTGTAGGCAGCATGGGGGCTTTCAGGTAAAAACTTGTTTGGCAAACATTAGATAAGCATCTTGTTTACTCTGTGATTTAATTTTTCGGTGTCATCAGCAGACTCTGTCCCTAACCTCTTTTGTCTGTTCCAGGTCCAAAGCGAAGGAATCGCAGAGCAGGTCGCTGTCCCAGGAGACAATCAGACAGGTACGTATTAGCCATTAAAACAAGTGGTGCTAATGATTTTTTTTATTGATTACTCTTTAAAATCTCATTATTCTTTTATCTTTGCCACATCTTTGCCTGTTTTATTTAAGATAACAGTGTTTGATCAGCTAGTATTTAAATATATGGTGTATCTACATTGTAAAAACTTCAGAACCTTTCAAACTTTGGACCCTTTCATTTTGGTTGAACCAGTATTTTTTTTTTCCTTTGAAGTCTGTCACAGATCTCCAGTTATGTTTGTTTTTCCCGCTGCAGGTGACGGCTCTGTTGGAGCTGGTGAAGTCGAGCAGTGAAAGCTCACCTGAGGCTGCAGCTCTTTATTATGATGAACTGGCCAACCTGATTTTGAGCTCTACTCTGGACCCACAGGTCCAGGTATGTTTTAGAAACTCACAAAAACGTCTCTCTTATTCTGCAATATGTAGAATATCTCGCTCTTGCTGCTTAAGAGGCTTTCTCAAATGCAGTTTGTCATGTTGTACTGAAGGCAAACTGGAGGCTACATTTACTGTCTCATCATGAGGTCCAAAGTAGCATTATGTGAAGCTATAGGTGTTAGCTGGTCAACATTCTAGCGTTAGTGCAGCGGTCCCCAACCTTTTTTGCGCCACGGACCGGTTTATGCCCAACAATATTTTCATGGACCGGCCTTTAAGGTGTCGCGGATAAATACAACAAAATAAAACTAGTACCGGTACCGAAAAAAAGAAAATTTATTCATAACACACGTGAAAAGACCAAGGAAAACCGAGTAAACGATAAAAACGATAACAAAATAACGCTGAAAACCGATTAAAAACCCTGAAAACTATACATTTCACACCTGAGCCTCAACTCTCGTGGCCCGGTACCAAATGACTCACGGACCGGTACCGGTCCGAGGCCCGGGGGTTGGGGACCGCTGCGTTAGTGGATATGATTACAAAGATGTCTTTGCTCAGACATAACTTTTAATTATTTTCTTTCTTTGTGGTAGTTTCTATTTCTTTTTAAAACTGTTTTTATACATTAATAACTGTACGCATTAAACTTTAAAGTAAAAACTGATTGTACTGTACTTTGTAAGATGAAACCTTCCTGTTATTTTCTTTATTCTTCTAGGACATGATTGGAAAAAGTGTCCTTCAAGACTTTGAGGATGACTTTGTAGTGGACCTGGGCCCGGAAATATCAGGGTCAGTGATGATGACGTAGTAACTGTTTTCAGCATACTGAGTTATATTTTTATATAATTGGTATCACTGAGCCGCCCTGTTTTTTGTCTTTTTTCAGGTCCTTTCCCTTTCCGGCCCGTGCAATGTACAAATTGTATGAAGATGAGGAGCAGGGAGGCATTGCTATCAACCTGATGCCTCTACTGGCCAAAGACATCCAAAACAAAGGAGATTTGCAAAATCAAGTCAATAAGGCACATAAGTGAGTCGTCCCCATGATAAGAGAATGCTAAATCAATAATCTGTTTTGCTCATTGTATTTACTGTATTTGATATTTCCTGTTTGTTGTATTTGTGGGAGCAGGCGAGTGTCTTCTCTGTGTTTGTCCCCATTTTTCCGTCTCCTGAGGTTGTGTGTGGAGAAGCGGCATCAGGGAGACTTGGAGGAAATTGACGGCCTTCTGGGTGAGGAAGAAGGAGTGACGAATACTTTTTGGAAACCGGTGTGGTACTGTGGCTATAAAGCAGTTTATGCTTATGTGTTTATGTGCTTCATTACAGGGTGCCCTCTGATCCTAACAGACATGGACGTAGTAGAGAAAGTTGAGAGCTTGTCAAAAGCTGAGAGGGAGTTCCTCTGTACTTTGCTCTTTCACACCATCAATTGGTTCAGAGAGGTAACTGCATGTTAATGTCAGTTTACTTATTTGGAAAAGACAAGATGTGTGACTGAAGCCCCAGCCACACAGCAACACTTTTCCCCTAGTGGCTGGTCTCTAGGCCTGCGTGACTGTCGCCTAAAGCTGTGTGTGTTTTTCCACAGGTGGTAAATGCATTCTGTACACAAAAAGACACAGATATGAAGATGAGAGTACTGACTCGCCTGCAGAACATCACTTATTTTCAGACACTGTTGGAGAGAGCTCTGGCAGGTGTGTTTTTGATCCAACAATAAAAGGACTTAGAACCCCTCTTTTCTGCCCTGCAGTGTCAGTTTTACTAACAATTTACTTTATTTTGACTTTCAGGAACACCTGGCTATGTGCCACCTATTGCTAATTTTGATGGAGACAGTACAGATGGGATTGTACCTAATTCCACTGTTCCTGTGAATAAGATAAAGAAAGGTGAGTCCACCTGTAACAGGATATTTTAGCCTACGTTGTTTATATGCTTCTGTTATGTGTATGTTAGTTATACATAATAACATTGACCTCGTTATGCTATTTAGATGGCACAGGAAAGAAAAGGAAGGCCTCTGGTAAGAATTCTTCAGAAAGCAGCTCACAGGCTGAAGAGGCGACAGAAGCAGATGAAACTCAGCAGGTAAACATCTCACAAAGTCGACCCTCTCATGTGTTTGTTTAAAGCAAAACAAACTAAAACATGAACTTGCTTGTGATCAAGGAGCAGCCAGAAAAGGAGAAGGTAAAGGAGATCCGGCCAGGTGTCAGCCTGGCGTCCTACAGACCGTTTTTTAGGGAGCTCGACATGGAGGTGCTTAGCGTTCTGCAGTGTGGGCTGCTGTCACGCTCGCTGCTGGACTCTGAGCTCCACACAAAGGTAAATAAGCGTTTTTGGAAACGTGTGCTGCTTAAATGTATTTTACAACTATACCGTATGCACCATTTGAATCAAGCTAATGTTTTTGCATTGCTAAGGTGCGAGAGGAGGTTCTGCTGGGCCCTGCTGAGCTCGTCTTCCTCCTGGAGGATATGCTTCGCAAATTAGAGTTTAGTCTAACAGCTGCCCCGGCCAAAAGAGCTCCATTCCTCAAGGTGTGGAAAAAAGCATAGCAACAGTAGTAACGAGCATTATGGAGCAATGTTAGAGAAAACAAATACTCTGTCACAATAAACACTGCTCATTTTAGGTTAACATTTCATATATTGTAGCAGGAATTCTAGTCACAGATGGAGCAATTTATTTAGACCAAATTAATTTAAGCCTGTTTGTCCTCGAAACTCAATAGTTTCATACAGTATAAATTTAATAATTTAACTGTAATTATTGAACTATGTTCCTGTGTAGGGAAGAACTGATAAGAGTGTGGGCTTCTCCCACCTCCAGCAAAGGAGCTCTAAGGATATTGCCTCTTGTTGTGTCCAACTTATGCCTGCTCTCTGCTCACACCTGGAGAACTGCCACAACCACTTCCAGGTATCGAATCATTAAATGTCTTGACTTCAGATGGGAAATCACGTTTTTAAGAAATTCTCACACATGCTTTCGCTCTTTCACAGATTATGCTATCTGAAAACAACGGCGTTGTTGATGGACCTGCAACAGATGTGGAGGAATACCAGTTAATGTCTTCAGCCTATCAGCTGCTCCTGCAGGTCCTGAACACTACCTTCAGCTGGTAAGGAGAAACAGCAGCACTGATGTTTACCTCAGAAGACATCTAGAGCAGTGTGCCTTGAGAAGTGTTTGCCTCAGTCTGACTGGTGTTGGGTTTTATGTGATATATATGTGCATCTCTCAGGTCTGGGTTTAGTCAACCAGCACAGAAGAGCTTACTGAAGAAGGCTCTGGGATTTTTTGCTGGACGACTCAAAGAGGGAGGTGCTGAGCTGACTCTGGAGCAGCTTGTGAAGTGAGTGGTTAAGTTTTAAGACTCTGCTAGAGGACACTTCTCTAAATAGTTTGATTTGTTTTTTTCATCTCTCACTAAGAAGTCTTATTTCTGCGGTAGATTGTTACATGCACATGCTTACATGTTACACGCTTACATGTAAAAAAAAAGAAAAAAAGATTTGATATCCAGGGACCAAGCTATTGTTGACAGAATGCTCCCCACGAAACTCTTTCTCTCTCTTCTTCTTCCTCTGTTTTTATTTTAGACATTTCTGATATTTGTGTTTCATAACATAATAAATGCATTTGTTTTCTCTGTTTTGTTTTTTAGACACAGTTTTGAATATCTGCTCAACTTCCGCAGCACAGTGCCAAATCTCAGCATAGCTCTGTGTCTCTCTCAGCTTCTCTCCACTGTGTCAGAGAAAGGAGGAAATCCTGCCGCTTACAGAGAGCAGACTGGTTGGGCTAATACGATGCCTCATTTTAATTCACTTGAATTATTTTCAAAGAGTGTGTGAGGACCTGATTTATTTATTTTTCTTGGTTTAGCGTCCCTTGCACGGCGTTTCTTGAACCAGGACTGGGTGACGGCCAGTGGCGAGAAGGAGCGAGGCACCAAATTCAATGAAGCACTTCACACTCTCCTGAGGTACGTCTGCATTTTTTGTGGCCCTCTAGTGCAAATGTAAACTCAAATGAAAGCAGCTAAAAGTCTTGAGTATACACTGACTGGTCACTTTATTAGGTACACCGTGCTAGTACTGGGTTAGACGTCATTCAAGCTCAGATTCACCAAGGTTGCTGGAAACATTCCTCAGAGATTTTGGTCTATATTGACACAATATATCACACAGCTCCTGCAGATTTGTTGGCTACAATCTCCTGTTCCATCACATCCCAGAGATGCACTTTTGGATGGGATCTGGTGATTGTGGAAGCCAGGTCATGTTAAAGAAACCACTTTGACTGGTCATTTACTTCATGTCTTCCCCCTGATCTTTCTTCCAGCTTTCTTGTTTTCTATCCACTGTAAAACCCCAAAAATATATTTTAAGAAAAGAAACCACATTCATGTTGTTCCAGCTTTGATTGCTTACAGTATGGGAAGGGCTCGGATAGACTGTGGTGTTTAAAGATGCTCATTTGGTACTAAGGGACCCCCCAAAAATGTCTCCCACTCCATAACAACACAACCATAACCCTGAAACATTGACGCAAAACAGGATGGATCCATGCGTTCATGTTGTTTACACCAGATTCTGACTCTGCTATCCAAATGTTGCAGTAAAAATCTTGAAACATCAGATGAGGGAACATTCTTCCAATCTTCTGTTTCCTAATTTTGCTGATCCTGTGCAAATTGCTGATCTGCCTCATACCTTGATTGTAACAAGTGGTTATTTGATTTATTGTTGACTTCCTTCAAACTCATAGAGAGCTTGCTGTTCTCTGTTGACTGGTGACATCTAGAAAGTTGTTTCGACCATGTCTGCAAGCCTAAACGCGTTTAGTTGCCATGCTTTGGGCTGATTGGATATTTGCACTAACCAGCAGTTGAGCCGGTGTACCTAACAAAGCAGCCGGTGAGTGCATATAAATATATCACCAGTAGGCGATAAAAAATTAAGTACATCACACATCAGTGTCAAATTTAGTCTAAGGTAATTCAGAAATCAGAATCACGATCTTTTTATCTTGCAATATCTTTTTCTTCGGCTGCCTCTGTAGCATCTATCTGGAACATGTTGATGATATTCTAAAGGCAGTGGAGGAAATAGCTGCTCAAGGAATCCCAGAGCTCATCAATGCATCAAAAGATGAGAGCTCTGCTTCCTGGCCCACTCTCAGCAGGTAGGTCTCTACCATGAGCTCTTGATTCTCAGTCATACTGGAGTCAACTCTGGTGATTGTACTGTTGGTTAAGCTGTTAGATTAAGATCTGAGTCTTTGGTTTTCTCTCTTTCATCAGGCAGACATTCCTGGTGTTCTACAAAGTCTTGATGGCAGAGCTTGAGAAAGCTGTTCGCAAGATTCCTGCTAGCAAAATGAGTGACAACACTGAGGTCAGCCACTAGGTGTCACACTGTCCAGCATGTTCTCCTTTATGTAAATCACAGTAGTCAGACCCATAAACTCAGAAAGTCATGTATGCCTTTCTTCTAGGCTCAGAGTGAGAAACTGCTGACATGGAATCTGGCTGTCAGGGACTTTCACATCCTGGTCAACCTGGTTAAGGTATAACATATAAACTGACTGACTGCTGACCTTTAGCTAAGTATATGGTCACGGTACTGTTGGAAAAGTGATTAGAATGAATGATATTTAAAAAGGGAGTTAATATCCATTCCATGTCACGTGTGTGTTTTTGTCCTTGCAGGTTTTTGATTCTCGGCCCGTTCTCAACGTGTGCTTAAAGGTGAGTGGGTTCTGCATGCTGACTATGATCTCACCTTCACTAACTGTTCAACGTTTTCCTTAACTGGTTTGAATCTTGTATTTGATAGTATGGCCGCCTTTTCCTGGAGTCTTTCCTGAAGTTGGGAATGCCGCTATTGGACTACAGTTTCAAAAGGCACAAGGTAGTTATGAAGCCACTTCACAGCTGTCGGTGTACTTTTATGTCAGATCTCCCACCCCCGTCACATGCACACTACACAGTGTCATGTTTACTAAAACTCTCAATGGTTCTGTAGGAGAGTATACCCTAACCATGATTTTATATACTGGCAAAATAATAAAAACACCATCAGCGTAGTAATCTAATTAACTTTACCCCACCGTCAGCTTGAGGATTGCATACAATGAACCTGAGCGGCTCTGCTGGCTAGCTATATGATAAGACCATTTTAAGCCAAGGATCTTTCCCTATGTTATTTTCTGCAAAGAAAAGTTTATATATCAGCACATATTGGAAAATATTTGTCCATGAACCTGTAATAGACATGGCGATGATTGTATCTTTCAAGGAGGACGTCCAGAGTTTGCTGAAGACCTTCCAGCTCAGCACTCGGCAGCTTCATCACATGTGTGGACATTCTAAGGTAATTTGATTATTTCTGTTAAATTCAAGAAAGAACCGAGTCTGTGTAGTGTTCACCTTTATCCTCGGGATTTCTTTAACTGATTATAATACATTGGTGCTCAGATGCATCAGGATACCAGCTTGACCAACCACGTGCCAGCCTTGAAGAAGAGCCTCGAGCTGTTTGTATACAGAGTGAAGGCCATGCTGACGCTCAACAACTGTCAGGAGGCCTTTTGGATGGGTAATCTGAAGAATCGCAACCTGAAGGTAAAATATTATTTAACATTATTGTTTTAATTCCTAATACATTTTAAATCATTAACTTAAAAGAATATGATTTACCCTGCAGGGGGAAGAGATTCTTTCTCAGAGGTCACAAGAAGAAGATGATGATGATGATGAGGAGGAGGAGCAGCAGCCAGAGCGTTCACCACCTCCACAGGAGCAGTCAGAAGATGAGGTAATTGTAATTTCTTGTAAAAGATAAAACATGAATTGGGCCGACACTCCAAAGGCTTTTTGCAGTTTAGACGTTTGTTGCCTATACACTCACACCCTTTGTTAGGTACACCAGTTTCACGGGCTCAGTTAAATTGAACAATGGAAGATTGGAAAAACATTGCTGATGAGTCTTGATTTCAAATGCAACATTTAGATGGTAGGGTCTCTCTTTGGTGTCGACAAAATGAAAAGTATGGATCCATTTTGCCTTATATTAGCAGTTCAGGCTGCTCGTGGTGTTTTAAGCATCTTAGTACCAACTGAACGTTGTTTAAAAATCACAGCCTGCTTGACTATTACTGCTGACCATCATCATAAAGAGATGGACATGGTCAACAGCAATACTCGAGCAGGATAATGTGCCAAATCACAAAACTGATTTCCTGAACCATAATAATGAAGTCACTGCACCCAAATAGTCTCCACAGACACCAAATCTCAGTTCAATAGAGCACCTTTAAAAGAGAAATAGATTTTTGTATCATGGATGTGCAGCCAACAAATCTGCAGCAGCTGTGTGATGCTGTCATGCCAATATGGACCACAATCTCTGAGAAATGTGCAGCACCTTGAGTTCAATGTATTAGTAAGGTGTACCTAATAAAGTGGGCAGTGGTGTATATATATTACAATTTGTTGTTTGTTTTTGAATAGTTATTAAACAAAAAAAAAAGTTTTTGGCATCTGAAAACTGGTTAAAATAAAATACAAAATAAGCCCCTCCCCCCTCCAATGCACTATACTTACTTTTAGAAGTATTAACTGGTCGGTTCAACAGCTTCAACAGACAGTTGAAGCTGTAGAGCAGTGGGGCCGATAAGATAACTGTCATTCTCTAGCAGGCTAAAAATTAGTGGCTGAGACAGTCAAAGGAGCTTGCAAAGAAAAGCGTCTGGACTTCTTTAAGTTGCTTGAAGACGTTTCACCTCTCATCCGAGAAGCTTCTTCAGTTCTAAGGTCAAATGGTGGTCAAATGGTTAGAACTGAAGAAGCTTCTCGGATGAGAGGTGAAACGTCTTCAAGCAACTTAAAGAAGTCCAGACGCTTTTCTTTGCAAGCTCCTTTGACTACGATGACCTGGATGACTGAGAACCTTCACAGACAGTGGCTGAGACAGTTAACAGGGAAGCGGTGTACTGTATAACTATGTAACTCTTTCTTACATATAGTCACTGTATTTATTCTCTACCATTAATGCTGTTTCATGCATGCGTGTTCACAAATAGTCATGTTTACCATGTGTGTGCTGTTATTGTGTGCAGGCCCAGGAGAGTGACTCTGAGGGAATTAAAAAGGTTAACAGGGTGGAGAATGTGGACCAGGAGGATACTTCAGATGACTCTGAGTAATACGTCTTTACTGACATAATAATAAATGTTTGAATCTTCCTATTTTCATTTTGTTTCTATTTACAGGTGAACACATCTCATTACTGTTAATCCTATTAAATAAGTTATCACACTAGGGCACAGTGTTAAAAAAAGTGTTACATTTGAAAGTGGTGGATGAATATGTCATTCATATGTTATATTTTAAAATGCTTACCAATTTAACGATTCCGATAAAATACCTTGTTTATCAGCTTTGAAACTGTAAAAAAAAATAAAAATGATTTTGATTGTTTCATTTAATTTTCAAGACCTCTCTTTTCCAGATCTTGTATAAAATGGTATGTCCTGTCATTAGTTTAATATCACCATAATAATGTAGTGTTTTGACACGCTCTGTCATTTGAGGCAATGTTAGAGAACTTGCGTTTTTTTCTTTGTATTGTAAGCCTGGGAAAATCACATCACAGTGCTCAGGCTCAACAAATCCTGTAATGAGGGACAGCACTGATTAGTGTAAGCTCTAAAGGAAAGGAAACAATATATATTTGATACTTTAAGGTCCTGGAGACTCATTTATGAGCATTTAATAACAGCGCTTGATGGTTAAAATTCTACATTAGAGTAAAAAACAACAACTCTTAAATAGTGCCATTCCTTATGTACTATGGATCTCTAGCTATGAACAGTGAATCATAGTTTTTGCTTTTGCTGATATAAAAGCACAGGATTTCACATTAAAGTTGTATTACATGATAATTAAAGAAATATGACGTGACAGCTTTGGGGAAAGTTTCACCTCACAAAGAACAGATGCTGCTTTGAATGAATGTATAAGAGTTTTCTGCTCCTGAAACTTAAAGTATTGGATTTTCTTTTTTGCAGGGTTATTATAGAGTTTTTATTGATAATACATTATGGCTTGAATGCTGTTAAAATACCTGAGGAGGAGAGAAATCCTCTACAGGTCCAATGCACAATTTATTATTTAACACATCACCAAGGAAATTGAAATAGTGCCTTTGTGCTAGTTTTATTGTGTCTATTCCGTGTAGTTTAAAACTAACATTTTTATTTCAGTAGATAGTAGCACACATTTCTATGTAGCAGCCTTTATTTCAGCAATGTTGATCATATATCGTAATGCACTATATCACAAAATTTCCATCAGCAGCACTTGAAAACAGCATGAGACAGGTACACAAAATATGTTTGCTGAAATATAATCAGCATTTCTCTGCTTATAATCATGAATCTAGTAAATTAATAAAATTAGGAACAAAAAGAGTTAGCAAACAGGATGTGATGTGAACAGTACGTGATAAATTAGATGCTTTCCAAAATGCAGCTGACTGAAATGGAACAATACACCAAAACTGGCTGCAGCACATTGATCTGCCAAACAATGATAACTTGTCACACTTCATACTCATGATCTAAGTGGTTTAGAGCTGATAGCACTGAGGAGATTAAACATGGTTTGTGTCTCTGGTCCCAGGAACTAAATAAGCATTGAGGACCTCTAATCTGATGGTGAGTGTACACATCATCTTGTGTTGTTTCTGGTAGTTTTCTGTGAAAAGCAGGAAAATAGTGCATCTGTTTTTTTTTTTGTTTTTGTTTTCTGCCACGCCGCTCCTGTCCCAAATAGTACTCCAGACTTGTTCTGGTATGCCTGCGCATACTGTAATGATAATATCCACCAAATTCTGCTTACATGTATTTTTTATATGAGTATTTTTGAATTTACACCGTTACCTGAACGTTGTCACACTATAAAGCAGTAATGTTTGATTTCAGTTTTTTATTTATCAATTTATTTATTTATTTTTAGACTTGTTCATATTAATGGAAAGGGGGTGCTATTGAAAATAATGAGTATTTCTTTGCGTCCAAGCCGGATTTTCGAAGCTCAGTAGGAGTAATATTCATTTAGTATTACGTGTTATACGGTTATTTGCTATTTTACCGACGTAATTTACAAAAAACCAACAAGTCCTTTAAATAAAACATAAACGCCTCCCCCCGAGGTGAATAAGCTTGGTCTGACCGGGAAGCGTGTACCTTTGTTTGGGGAAATAACTAGCTTTCCGCTGTGCTTGGACTTTGTGTAGCTATTTCGGCTTAAAAAACAACAACAATTCAGCACTGACTTTTGAATAGTCCCGATTCTTGTGCCGTGTTATTTGAGCCATTAGGACGACAGCGTCGGTGCGAGAGTGACCCGAAGGAGGACGTTTAGCACCAGATATTGCAGTGTCTGCAGCTATTGTACCGCCTTGAGAGACCATGTCCGATTTGTTTCTGCTGCTGCTGATAATTGTCCTTCTGCTGTGTTTGGTTGTGACGGTGGGGAGCTTACTGCTGTACGCGGGGGTCCTGTCAGACATTGTCATTAAGACTGGACCGCCGCCAATTAGAAATGTCACCATTGCTTATAAGTTTAAAGAGGGACCATACAAGGACTGCGGTGCAGCCTACACTGAGAGCTGCAGCATTGGGCCAAAGCTGAACGCCATCGGTGTCTTCTACGATGACCCCAAGCAGGTGAGACCGTGAGACGTAGCACCTGTTACCGTAATGTTTAACTACACAGCACTGAAGGTGTATTTACATTTGACCCCGTGACATAACATCGAAATCCAATGTACTCTGTTAGCAGATAAGATATTGCAGCCAGTAAGATATACTGACCTGCAGAGTGTCCTAAAGGTCACTCAAAGGCTCACAATGTATATTGAAAACTTAGACTGTTGCATCATTTAACATTGAGCTGTGATTGTCTGTGTAGTGGACTTAACAATACCCCTGAAAAAAAAAAAGTAAAATATGACCATGGCTTCAATAAGTGCTGGTTATTTTCTTGATAAATTGTCTTTTTATAATGTGTTAGTAAGTAAAACATTTCGCACGCAAAACAAAGCAGCACAGATCAGATATATAGCATCCATGCAGTATAAGAGACTCCTCTAAGGCTGACTAAAACCTGTGTTACAAAACTTTCCAGTAAGAAAGTCTTCTAAGTTTAATTTTATCACACAAAAAACTCCTTCCTTTAATGAACAAATATACATGTTAGCATTTGATAAAGATTGCCTTTATATTTAAAAGTATTGTCAGTATGTGTAGCATTATTGTATTGTCTCTAAAATCACCTCACAATTTCCCAGCAGCTACAGTTACATCTTTAATTGAATTCATTTCTCCATGCAGTATCCTGTCATTGGAAAGTGCTTATGTTGGCATTTTTTGCTTTAAATGTAAATGCATTTGTATTTAAATATAAATACATGTATTTTACTAAAGCTACGAAACATCGGCTAAGTTGTTAAGTGGCCACTGATCCCTTTTGGATAATAAAAAAATCTTTTTGCTCTAAATACTGTTTATTCATATTTTTTCATGGCACTGAACTGCGTGAGCAGATTTATTTCAGTGTCATTTACTGTGTGTAGCTCAGTGGCTTTTATATACAAGCTGTCTTTTAAAGTAACTGAGCTTGAATGATGAAACCAGTCGGCTATTCATTGCCACGTTGCACTGTTGATATTGTTTCCCCACTCATCTGTGGCTCCAAGGCACTTTGGCATTTGCCTGTTTCTGACTCAGAAATGGTAACCAGACTCCTGACTATAAGGGCAAACACAGCCTCTTCACATGTGTCTAGGAAAAGCTGACAGATGTCTGAAAATGTAGCGGGTTCTGCTGTAGCCTAAATGAATTATATTACAGTCACAATCCAGATAAAAGAAGCAATGAATATCCTTTTGTCAGATGGATCCAGATCCAAATTTTGCATAACCGGGTCATTCCTCAGCTGAGAACTGCGGTTATTTCCTGCTTTCATTCTACATACTGCTGGGCATCACGAGTTGTGTTTTTAGTCAACAAAAAGAGTCTGTTCAATAGCTGATGGGAGTGTTCATTGAGTTCCCAGCTGGTATGGGAGCAGCACAAACACTGTGCAGTTTGATGAAATTTCACAGTTGCAAGTTATTTTCTATATATAGCTTAGTCGTTGACTTAAAAAAAAACCTAACACTTAGGCTCTGTTTGCTTATATTGCATCAGTCCTTCTGACACAGGGTAAGGAAGGTGAGTGTACATTGTTGGACGAGCTGACCTAGCTGACAAACAGTGTGGCAAAATAGAGGCATTTGACACAACTTCAGTCTATGTGGTGGTCAAGGAGCAGTGTCATGTGTGTAAGAGTTTCAGAATTTCTATATGGCCAGATCACAATTCGGTTCCCTTTATAGAATAAAGAATGTGACACAACAGCATAACTGTCTGTATTTCTGCTTACACCCACTGTTTTCTCTGTCTTTTTTTAACTGAAGTCTTTTAGTAGAAGCTCTGACTGTGAGTCATGCCAGTGGAAAGTTCTGGGTAAAGACTAATTGAAGAGCTTTTAAAACTTTTTTGCTGGAGTTTGTGGAGAGTCTGGCTCATAGGGTGTCTACAGAACACACAGATTACTATATAGATCGCATGACTCTTGCAACTGGAAAAAAGCAGTGTGATGAGGAATTAGGCTTTACTGGGGTAAAGTAAGTAGGCAAGTATTTGAACTTAACTGACAGGTTTGAGGTTCTTAGTGCAAATTTTCAATCCCTTTTTGACCTGACTCTTTGTCAACCCACGGCTCTTCACTGTTTTCAAAGTGACATGACATTCTGATTACTCCCCACCATCCGCAGGAGTAAACATAAATTGCAAAAGTGCCACATGGCTTAACTTTTGCTGAAAATTTTACTTAACACTAATGTTAAAAAAAAGTTTTTCAAACAGGACTCTAAATTGTAATGCAGTAAATCTGCGTGAAGAGATACAGTTTTTATGTGATCAGATTTGTTTTACTGCTTTTTTATTGCATGAGTTTTATTAGCTGTTACAGCTAGCTGTTTAGACTTTACTTAAGGAAACTATTTACGCCTGCAGTCATGTGAAAAGAAAATGTTCACAGGACTCTGCAGTCACCCTTAATTCTTCCTAAGGAATTAAGATGGTAAATTAGCAGCCAGGTGGTGCTCATTAAAAGCAATGGATTAACTGATCATCAGGAAGTGCGAGCACCTCCAAAAAAAGCAGGACTTTTGACAGTTTGCCGCTGTGGAGTCTTCAGGTGTGTGTTAGCACCGTGCCAAAGAGGAAAAACATGAGCAATGACCTTAGAGAAGCAGTTGTTGCTGTCCATCAACCTGGAAACAATTAAAAGGCTATTTCCAAATAATTTGAAGTCCATCATTTTACATTGAGAAATATTATTCACTAGTGGAGAACATTCAACTCTTCACAGGAGTTGACACCAGTGTCAGACCATGCAATGCTCACAGAAATTCTAAAAACAAATCCAAGAGCTACAGGCTTCAGTGAGCATGTTAAATATTAAAGATCATGACAACACAATTAGAAAAAGACTGAACAAGTATGGCCTGTTCGGGAGGGGGAAAAGACTCTTCTCTTTAAAAAGAGCATGTCAGCGCAGTTTAAGTTCAGAACAAATCACACGACTTCTTAATGTCCTTTGGAAAGACCAGAGTGGAGATGTTTGGCCATGTTTGGGGAAAACCAAAAATAGCATATAAGCTCAAATAAACTTTTAAGAATGCTTTACCAAAGTATTCTTAAAAGTGTCAAATGTGAGAACACTGGTCCAGCAGCTTGGCCAAAACTGAGTCGTGTAGCAGGACAATGATCCTGAGCACAGCAGAATACTGAAAATAAAAGAATCAAGGTCCTGCAATGACCAGATCAAAGTCCAGATGCTCCAGATTTAAGACTCACAAACCTCAATTAACTAAAGAAGAATTAACTTGATTAGCTTTAACGAATATTGAGCTAAAATTCCTCCACAACAATGTGAGTGACTGGTAAAGTCATACAGAAAACGATTACTTTAAATTATTGCTGCTAAAAGTGGTTCTACAAGCTACAGGACTTATTTTTTGACAGGGCTGCACTTCCTGTGCAAACTTTCTCTTTCACTTGACTACAACTCTTATTTTCCTTTTGATAGCATGGCCTTACATTATAAGTTATAATAAGTTGGCTTTAAAACAAATGTGCTTGAACACATTCTCATTATGAGTATGCTATACCTAAATTACTAGTAATATAAAGTCAAAAAACATACTGTGCAAAAGGAACAGTATGTTAAGTTTACTTATTTTTATATTTAATACAGATTATTATTTGTTTAACTAGCTTGAAATTATTTTTTTGTTGTAATTTGTGTGTGTCGTGTACTGCATAGCTGCCATAACAGTGCTTTAATGAATATTTCAATAGTAATGTTGAGCGTGAAAACAGGCTGGAAGTCATCAGTGGCTAATGTCTTGGGTTTAGCTTTTGCTAACAGCAAGCCACCACGAGCTTAAGACACACAGACCTTAAAAGCCACCGCACGCATTCGCAAGAATGAAACTATGTACTTATCTGTGTGAAACTGTCAAGGCTCTAAGGGGTTTTCCTGACTCAGAATGGATCTTTGGGCGTTAAGCATAACTGGCCCGCATTCAGAGAAGGCAGTGAATCTGTTACCTTATTCAAAATATGCTGTTTCATAGTTTCGTGTTATATCAGGCCATTAGATTAAAAAATGTCTATCATGCTTGAGTTAATTAAAATCACATTTAATATAACTTGTTAAATGATTAAAGTGCTGGTAAGTAAACTTCACTTCCCCCATCCGCCACCATCAAAAAGAACAATACATAAAGCTCAATGCACTAATTAATATTAAGTCATTTTGGGGTTTTACAGTAGAGGTAGTCCAAAGTGTTGGACTACCTTTGACAATGGCATAAGTCAAAATTGCATACTGCAGAACAAGTAAAAGGCAAGTCATTATTTTAAGGAAAAATGAATACCTGAATTTCTTTATTCAGCAAAGCTGTTTAATATACATTTAAATTGTGCAATAAATGTATGTTTACATGTAAAAAACAGGAGAAGACCACATCTGGAATATGATAATAAAGAGGATAGTCTGGAGCACAGCTGAGATGCAGAATCTTATAATGTTATGCAGTTACCTGACACTCCTTAGTTAAATCAGTAAGAAGGTATTTTAAACTATGCAGTATTTACTTTGATTGTTATCTCCTATCTACTATGTACTGAACGTGCTAAGCTGCACACTGACGGACTCTAGATGGCACTATTAGCGTTGAAATTGAGTTTGTGTGGGAGGAAGGTGCTTCCTCAAAACCACAATTGATCTTTATACTCAATTTATTATAATGGCATAAGTAGTGTGACTCAGCCCAGCCTCTTAGTATTCATTCAGTCAAAATGAGTTTCATCAAATTAAAATAAAATTGGATTTCATACCTGCTTGAGTGGCTGGTCACCATGACACATTACTCCAGTGGTTTTCACTCCTGGCTCTCTATTCCAGGGCATGGCTGGTTTTTCGATGATTCTTCTGCATTCACCTTGCATTCAGATTGAAATACGGTGGCTGTTTAATGACGATGATGAAAGCTAGAAGGGGTCTGTGCCCTGAAAATGTGGATTCAAAACTGACTACGTAAAATAGAGGGCTTCTGTTATAGCAGTGGAATATATTCAGTTGTATATGTGGCAAGTCAGAAGGCTCTTTGACTGTATATTAAAGACATCTCTGTTGCTTATTTATGTCTATACAGTTGTTTGCTTGGTCTTATAATTACCTTAACTTATTATTGCAACAAACCTGAAGGATTGAACCTCAAATTTCAAAATAATCGTTTGGCTCTCAGGTGTCAGTCAGCTGCACAGTGACCCTACACGGCTTGACAATCGAAGGCAGAGAGCTCCCTCGGGATCTCCTGTAATAGAGCTTTGACATAAGCTCCATGACGCGATCCCAGATTGGATAAGTACAGACTAAATCACTGGATTTTGTAGTTGTAGCCCTTTCTTGTGTTGTAGCATGAAAGCGAGTAAAGAATCTACAAGCAGGCTGCCTGTCTGCAAGAAATCTCCAGAGCAGAATTCATTAACAAGAGTGGGCAGCAGTGAGTGCTCCGAGGCCAACGTGTCATGAAGGATAAAGCAGTAAACTACCGGAGGTACTTACAGTTACCAGAAGTAGTTTACTGAGGGACAACTGCGTGCAATTTCACTCCTTCAGTCAAATTAGTGTACAGTACAAATTTACGTCTCACTTTAAATATAATGGCATCTGACTATATGTAAAGGAGCTACATAGCAAATGCAACTGTCTGTGACACTCATAGCATGTTGTGTAAGCATTGAATCTCAAGTAGAGCTGCTATTTGGTTCATCCTCTGATCTGTTGAATTCCCACTTTGTTTTAGCTCTCCGAAGCAAACCAACTCATGGCTCCCCATGACAAGGAGGAGAAAATGAAATGTCATGTGTAGACATATATGGGAGTGGCAGTGAGAGGTGTGGAAGTGCCTTGGAAGAGGGGTATAAATTGGTAGTCTGACTCACCTTGAGAGCATTGCATTGCTCCAATTCATCAATCGGAATTTCAGATCAGAGCGCCGAGCATCGCTTCACTCCCAGTCAGATTTATTAGCATTTTAGTGCTGCTTGTCTGTCTGTCAACAGCAACAACATGAAAGAGGGGCTTCTGGCAAGGGGTTGCCACTTTTAAAGGTGGATATGAAACGAGAAATAAATACACTCATACCCTGGAGTCTGGTCCCACAGGTCTTCAAGCCAATATTATGCAAGGATATGGACATGCCAACTCTCCCTGTAGTAAAACACCCCATTAATTTTTATGGACTGAGAAAGACACTGAAAATCGAGAATGGAATCGGTTTAATGGAGAACCGCTTGTGCCCCCCCCCAAATTCAGCTGTCTTCACAAACTGCTTTACTCTTTTTTTTACTCTATAAACTGACATGTTCAGATTAGTCAGTGAAACAAGAGGGTGAAAAATGTCTTTGAATCTTCTGCACCATCCATCTCGTCGTTTCACGCATCTGCTTTTTTTAGGCCGGGATACACAGGATATTGGATTACAGAGCTGAATATTTATTAGACAAGACATGGAGAATGTCTGGAGATGGTGGAGGAATACAGATGAACATTTTTTAGAGAAAGAGCTAAGCATGTTTGGGGATGAGGGGGTGGATTCATTCATATTTCCTATTAGGGAAGATTAATTCTGTTACATCTCGCTTGATGAGTGCCACGCAGTGTCCAGCTGGCCTTGGAGTGGTAAACCAGCTCCACAACTGTGTGAGGGAAAACTGTGTCCTGCCTCCAGCAGGGTGCTTATCCTCACCAGTAATTATACATGCCAGTGCTCCCAGGATGCCATGTGTAATTACAAACCAAGTCTGAGCACAGCCTAAAGGGACAGAGCTGCACTCGGTGAAAGCAAGAGAGACAAAAAAATGGATTTCCTTTGGCTCCTGACTTAAAGGGCCACTGGGGCCCACACAACATCACATCACTGGATGTATAATCTGATTTGGATGCTTTAGGGCTCACTTAAATTTGAGGACATTTTTATATTTTGAGCTTTCAGTTCAAAAAGTGATTTTGATCCAATATTAAAGTCTAATGCTAAATCACTCAGTTTTCTCAATGATGGTTGATTTTTGCTTTGTGCCTAAATTGTAAAATGAATGGCACAGTTCTTTGTTTTTTTTTTAGTTGGATACATGTGCTTCCTTTACTTTTGCGATAATTAAGCTGCAAACAGCCCATCACAGCATACCTGTGGTCCCGGTGCTGTGCAGCCTTGCAAGTTTCAATTTCCTTCCTGGTGACTTTGTCTTTGCCGTCTCATCTGCCTGTGGGGGGCGAATGGCTTCCACTCAGCTGAGACAGGTTATTGCTCTGCCACACTGAGGTGAAAGACAGCTCTTGTTGAGAAATTGCTTATCCTGTAGTCTCCTGTTCTTGTTTCTCCCCATGTGTCAAGTTCTTTGCTTGGTCTTTGAAGTGCCCTAAACAACCATCTGGCTCAGTGTTCCAGATATATGGGAAGAAAATGATCCCGTGAACCACTGAGCGGAAAGAGAGAGCTCCCCAGCAAAACCCGCCATACATTTATCCGATCCAGTTGAACCGTAGATGAAATATGATTGTGGTTGTTATCCGCTTTACACAGACTTGGGGTTTTCTTTATGAATGCTGCATTTCCTCCTTGTCATACTTCACTGGGGACACTGATCTGAAGATGGCATAGTGCTTTAAAGAGGGTCTAAATTTGCAGATTTGTTGGCTGCAGTGCAATGAAAGGACCTTGTACTATCACAGCCTCTTTAACTCCAGTCTGTCACGATGGCAAAGCCCAGTTTGCCAACAAGAGCATGAAGGGCAAACATGTCGCATTTGGCTCTAAGTCTTATCATTTTTCAGCACTAATTTCAGTGACACTACTTAGTTTTGTGCTGTAGCAAACTTGACATGAAATAAGAATGATGTATTTATTTATTTCAATCATTGTTTCACAGCTCATAGCTGTGCTGCTATGTTGCCTTTACAGGGTTTACATGGTTTATTTAAAAACCGAGCAATATTAGTCACTCCTTCCCTCCTAGTTTACATTTTAGATTTACTTTTTGGTGAGTGGAAGTTTTCCAGTTTTGTCTTGACTGTGGTGATAATCCTGGATTAAGCAGAGCATGGCATGCTTATTGTGATCCTTTGTTTTATGCTGCGGCAAGGTAGAGAGTTGTCTCCTTGGTGTGTTTGTCCCCAGTCCTCCCTAACCTGCTGACACTTCAGAAATGACCAATTACAAAGCGCCCCACACTGGAAACAGTGCATACAAAGCACTGAAGGCCAGGAGGCTAGAGATACGGGGCTAAGAGCAAGCAAGATGAAGAAAGTAAATCCTCATTACGTGTCTGCTAATAAAAAATTACCTCTCTCAGCTGCGCTTTTGTATTGTTGGAGAGCACTCATCCATCAAAAAAGAACCCTTGTAGCCTCAAGCAAAGAATTGCTTTTGAAATTACTTTGTCTCTCAACTGGTCCTTAGAGAGCTGGCTTATATGTACAAAACAACTGGCAAATTAAAGGAAAAACCTGAAACTTGACCTCTACCTCAAAGTGATCCAATAGCTCTTTTACCCCTTAGAGGACATTTTCTCATTGGGAGAGTTTAGCCACACTCATCCCCTTAGCAAGAAAATCAGTGAAAATCAATAAAAAGTAGTTATGGCTGATAATGCTAATGTTATGCTGAAAGATCTATATCTATCTATAAGCCTGTATCTATAGCTGCACACACATAAAACACACACATTTACAAGCCACTTTTAAGGAAATTGGGTTTCTACAGCTCGGTACCGAAATATAATATATCTGTGTTCAGTTTCCAAGGTAAAAGCACCACAGTCTTGCCATTATCTATCGCTTTGCTTTTTACTCCCGCCAATCAAAAAGCCACAGTCGGCGTTTCCTCTGCTACCTGTGAGAAATGGTCTTTCAAAATCACAGCTTTGGCAGTGTGGACAGAGGTGAAGAATTTCTGCCTTTCGGACATTTGAACAACTGTGGCGGAGAAGCCAGTACAAGTCAAGTACATGGAGTGTTGTTACTCTCCCTCTCCTAATTGCCTGTAGTTTCTGGGGTGTGTTATCTGAAGGGAAGCAGAGATGAGATGCAGTCAGAGCTGCTGTTTGTTCCTGTTGCTGTGTGGGATGTGAATGATAGCTAGAGCCCTGAATGATATCATTAGTGAACTACTGGTTTGGCTACCACTCTAGTCTATCAGTGCAGAGAGCATGAGAGATGGCGAGATATAAGACGCTGAAGAAAGGCCGTACGTGGGAGGGGTGTTGTTATCCCTTCTGTGTTTGAATGGCTATTGTTTTGTCTTATCATAAACCACCAGTGTTGACAGGGAGTAGCTTTGTACAGAAGCCATGCTGACAGCCCATACATTTGATGCATCCATGTAGGACAGAGGGCGATGCAGGCCAATCCCTGCACATAAATCCATTTGGATAGAGGGGAGAGGCTAAAGAAGAAATCATGTTACTAATGCTGTTTTATTCATCTAAATTTAAATTTAATATATTTTTTAAGCTATAATTAATGTTTTACTTATCTGAAGAGTTTAATTTACTGCACCACATAAAATTGGAAAAAAAAGGTTGTTTGCACTTTTCATTATCTCACCTTGTTGGTGTTATTTTTGTAGTTTATGTGCATGTCTGTTTCTTTTTTGCTTACATTTGGCATCTTCATAAATCGTTTGTGGCGGTGGACAAGAGTACTTCTGCACACGGACAATCTTATGTGCACTTCCATGTGCCTATGAAAAGCAGTTTTTTTGTATCGTGTTTATGGTGCAAAGATTTACTGAATGATTTTAAAAACTAAGTGAAGATAAGGTTCTTGGAAAATCACCCAACGGTTAGAATCACCTTATATTTCAAGACAAACTGACAACAGTTAAAAAGGATTTTTACTAAAAGCCACGAAGAGAAATTCACATGGTCACACTTGATAGATACGCTAAGAATTCCACCTGCTGTCTGCAGTTACTAAAGGGAGAGCATGGTTCCTAGCGTCAGTGTTTTTGCTTTAGTACCAGTAATAGTTAGTAACTAGTAATTACATTCCTTTATATGTTACTAGGCTTTTAAATAGAGATGTGTACATGGTTACATTGTTGCGACAATTCACTGTGACACTGCTAACGCAGCCATTGTGACTCCCTGTGTTTGCAGTGACTCATTGCTTCGTTGTAAATAGATCTAGTGTATCTCACGCTGCCATGTATGAATAATTCCCTGTCAAAAGCAGGTGATCTATGTTCTCTGAATCACCACTGAACATGGTGTCATGTGACAGTTAAGATTATCTGCTCATCCCAAACAGACACTGTCAGTCATTATTATTACCCACATGGTACATGCATGCGAGCGGCACCCATGGTTGAGGGGTCTGTGTGTTGAAATATATTTATCTCACCCAACCACAAATGCTGAAATACAACACAAAAGCTGCTGCATGAACAAAGTAAGACAGCAGCGATGGCACAGTGTAGTAGCAGTGTGGTCAAAAAATAGCTCCGAATGTGAGAAGTGAAATGGAAAAGAAGAGGACGTTGTGGTGTTGAGTCGTGATAATTATGCAAGGATGCCAGGGACATGAAGATGAGCGTCTTCCATCTGTGCCCCCTCGGTGCCAGCCCTCCACAGACATCCACTGTCACAGAGCAGAAACCAGCAGCAGGTCTTAAACACTACACTGTTTTTTGCACGTTTTAACCCATTTGACAGGAGTCACTTAAACTTACTTGTGAAACTTGAACTTACTTGCAAATCCTGCTTTTCTCATCAGCTTTCTGGATTTCACTGTGTTATGAAAATCTCATGGCAGCAATTTAAAATGCCCTTGAATCGGGTAATTTCCCACAGTGAATATTCTATTTTGTATCCAGTTGTTTTGACATAACATTATTTATGTGTCTCTGCAAGTTCTTTTTATACTGTACAGGAATTAATGGGAACCATTAGAATTGCACTCATTCTAAAGAGCCTGTTTGTTGTTCTGCATAAAATTTCCTGCAGTAAGGCAGCATCATCATTATTGGCAGTTTCCTCATGTCTAGGAATTTTAATCTAAGCTACAACTTATTTTACACACGGCTGAAAACTTAGACTCGGGCATCTAAAATACAGTGACAACGCTCATCAAGAAAGGGCAGTTAATATAAAATGTACTGGGGACAAAAACCCAAACTGGTATGGCCCTTTAACCACAGCTCCCACTCTCCTTCTGCAGCAGACAGACTGCAAACAAGCGGATGTGAGTGGGAGATCCATTGTCAGATCCTTTTCTGACTGACAGCTCACTCAGTGTTTGTTCCTGTGCCTATCTCACATCTGCATGCAGACATGTGGGCACATTGAGAGACATAATGTTGGCAGAAAGGCCTTTAAGTGAGGGAGATCATACCATCCTGTCAGTTTGTGTCTGCTCTCCTCAAATGTCATAAGACAAGACAGACAGTCTCTGCCAGTTCTAGGGGTGATGTTCTGTAGCTGAACCTAGAAATATTACAATATTACTCATCAAATTGATTGTATAATACCTCCAGAATTCAGAGGAAGTAAATTAACTGTGTGGAGAGCCCTGTTATTAATAAATGCTTTTCATGTAAGACAAAACATCCTATTTAGTTATCACTTGAAATGTTTCAAATCATTTTTGCATAAAAATAAGATATTTTGCCCACGGTACGGGCATCGTTTTTAGCACATATACAATTTGGACTACCGTGTATGTGATCTGGCTTTTGGATATCTGGGGTAAGATGTTCACCAGAGCTGGCAGCCCTCTGTCCAGAGACACTTCGGGCTATATGAAGGTGCAACGTCTCAACATGTTTCAGTCAAATGGCTTCTATTTTTACTTGCACACGTGTGTAGTTTTGTGTTGATGCAGCATTAATCCCAACATACAGATTGCATCCTCCAACTAGCTCCCTTTCACTGTACTGAGCCTCTTCATATGCTTTAAAGCACTGCTTGTAATAATCGTAATATATCATAAAATATTGACCTTTTGTTTTTTACTCTGCAAAGAAAAAGTTGTCTATGTGAGCGTGGCTGATTAATAACAACCCTGTGATCAGTTATTTTTTGTCTTTCGTCCAGCTGAAACCTCACGACTTCTTACTCCTTCTACATTAAAGGGCTTGAAATGGGGTTGAACATGCATCATATGCTGTATATTCACTTTTTCTCTCTCTCTGCGCGCTCAGAGGCCACCAGAGAAGTGCCGCTACGTGGTGGGCAGCATCCTGTGTGAGGGTGAAGAGAAGCCAGATGAAGATCTGCAGAAGCTGTATGAGAAGTTTGGCTTCAAGGTGTTTTCTATGCCAGATGTGAGCCATGCTGTGACCACCAGCTTTCCTTGCACCACCCCTCTGTCCCACGTGCTCGGGCCTTACAGAGTGTACCCCAGAATTGCTTCCTACATTGAGGTACATACTCTTTTAAACTTTTTAAACAGTAGTATTGGGTCGAGCTCGCTACTATATTTAGCTACTATATTTAGCTACTATATTTAGCTAGCATTCTTAGTGAGCCTTGTTTTCTCATTGGATCTAAACAGTGTGAATATGTTTACAGGTCGTTTATATTCATTCATGCACTCTTCCACATATAGTGTATATCATCATATGAACAAGAGAAGCAGGAGTTTTCTTCCATTTTTCTCTTGTGGTTTTGTCTCTCATTCTTTTCTGCTTGCTGCTTGTAAAAAGTTCCCAGCCTATGTGTCGTTTAATTCATCACATGAGCAGATGAGGTCTTCAAATCATATTTAGACTAGATGAAATAGTAGAAAATGAAGGTGCATATGAGTCCTCCAAGCCCGTATGCTTGGCTCCATTTCCTCAGGACAGGCCTCAAAAAGCTATTGACATTTGCTTATGACATTTACACACATGGTTTCATTTAGGTGCGTCCCGTTGCATGAATAATGCTCCTCGTGTAATTTTGTGTGTAGGGGGACTCGCATGCATGTGCCTGCTTCCGTGTCTGATCATCTGTTTATTTAATATCTGTCTTTTCACAGGAGTTGAAAACACCCCATTATTTTTTAGACAGAAAATGCATTATTATATTTGAAAAAAAAAAAAAAGCTCGATCTTTGTGACATTTAGTGTTTCAGAGTGGAACAAACCACCTTTCTCAAATTCGTGACAATGTGTGACAGAAAACTAGTTCACAAAAAAGCTGATTTAGTGTAAGAGGCCTCACATTTGAGTGCAGAAATTCAGTGGTTTGGCTCTAATTCTGTGAACCTTTTATGCTTTATCTGTAAACTGCAGTTTTTCAATTGACAACACAAAGCCATTAAATGATCAGCATGTAGAAGTAAATGGTACCATTATGCCATCACAGTAGTGCCTTACTGCATTTAGTCCTTCATCTGTTATTGTGTTCAGGAAAATGGGTGCAAGGACTGTCCACTGGCTATATCAGCTCAGCCACCACATCAAAGCTGTCGTGTAGGCACAGCTATTTCTCACTTTTTATATTGTTCTCTGTCATCCTGGCCTTCTCTTTAATGCTTCAATTATTGGTACTGAAATAATTGGATTTCTTTTTTCTTAGCTGTCCACTATATCAGGTGGAATGTGAAAATTTGCCTGTATACAATGTCTACATCAATTTGTAGTTTTGTCTTGCCATTTAACTCCTCTGATGCATGCAGTATAGTCTCCTGCTCTTTCTTTTTACCTGCTCTGTCACAGCACAGCTGAACTAAGTGTTAGGGGTTGCAAGAGTAATGACAGAAAAATGAGGGGGGGAGTTAAAAATGACACAAAATATATATTTTAATATGTCATATTTTCCAAGTATGTAGTTTGAAGCTGCCTCTGGTTGGGATAACTAGGACCAACTTTAGCCATTATACTAATACACAGTCTAACCTTATGATCTTTGAAGTATGTGGCGCTCTATGAGCTGTAACACCCGATTTTTAGAGGCAGGACAAACTGTAATATGTGCACTGACACAGAATAAATGGTCTAAAGTCAAAGCCACTGCATCCCTAAATGTTAAGATCTAGTAGTAGTTATATAATCATAGCTAGTGTCAGTGTGCGTTTCTTGTGAGCTTGCAGCTGTGTCTTTTATGCTGGGATCCGTTTTCACTCACACACTTGTGTGTGTGTGTGTGTGTGTGTGCGAGACAGAAATGCTTAGTCCGTCAGTTGACCTGAGTGCTGCGACAGGTTGTTGCACTCAGGGTTTAGGAGCTTCCTCTGTGGGCTAATAACACCCACTGACAAGAGCACTATGCATACTAGCTGCAGCACGGCTCATGAATAATGGAATATGGTTTAGTGTGGCTTGGTCTAAGGGGAAGGTATGTGAATGTATTAGAAATGTATACATACATGTATGATTAATGGAGTAGATGTGTAGTTTGAGGGAGTTTGAAAGGAGCGTAAGACTTGTGTGACAGTTTTGCACAAACTGTACATATTCTTTCTACTAAATTTTTGTGCTAGTCTGTGTATAAATGATTAAAAGAACTTTTCTCCAACTGCATCTAAACACAAGCCTGGAGAGAATGGCTAAACAGAAAGTGGGCCATGAAATCCTCATATGTGTATAATAATAATTATATACTCTTTTTCTTAAATTACTCAAAGCAGCGACACTGTTGGGATTGTGGAGCAGAGACGGGTGACGTACAATCAGTTTCTGAGAGTGTTTGGAGAGCGTGAGAGTGTTTTCTCAGGGATTTTAGTAAACCTACTGGCTTCTTGTAATGCTTCTGCTATCTGTGAGCAGGTTAAGTGCCTAACTGCCCTTTTGGACCTCAGCACTTTCTTTGTGTGTCCAGCCATGGGGCAGACTGAAACAATAACTCAGGCTGGGAATTTGGCTCCATTCCACTTAGGCTGTGTGTTATTTAGGGCTGTCACCACAACAGATTGGCTCTATCTGGTTAAAAGAATTCACTTTAATCGTGTTAGTGGATGTGTAGTGTAGATTATTAAAAAGAACAGTGCTGTTGATGTGCTTTGTCTCACTCTCAAAATAAGGCGTGTAACCATAATAATACAAAAGCTGTACAAGAACTGGGCAATGAGACAATTGGGAGGATTATTCATTCTCCTTCACTTTCTCTCACCTCCACTCTTAACTTGACCATCTATTGTGCTATTGCTGCAGAAGAAAAGAGCGAGAACATACAGCCTATAGGAAAACACGAGAGAGCTACAGCTGATGTGTGGACTCTGAGAGGTCAGGCAGATCATTCCTGCTTTTGTAATATTGCTGCTCACATTCACGGCAGGATAAAACAACCCTTAGGCCACCGTGAAATTTCCCTGGTGCTCCTGACTGCGAGTCAGCCACTTGTCTTTTATCCACAAAGCATAACAGTATTTAAACTATAATATCTTCAGCATGTGTTGGTTTGACTATTAAAAGCAAATTAAAATGTCAGTGAATTTGTCATATTAGATTAATGCCTGAGGTCTTGGCCATTTATGTTTAATATCACTTCAAATGAAAGCAATGATTGAACAGGTAAGACAGCAGGACTGGTATCTTCTCTGAGTTGTAAAAATGCCAGTGTTGAAAGAAAAGGAAAAATTAGAGGACAAAGGAGTAGCTGTCATGCTACATTAAAGGACTGAGCAAGCCCAGGACCTACAGAATCAAAGCAAACAATCAGTGTGCTGTTATTTTGGTGTTCGCCCCAGAAAAAAAACGGTAATAGTCCCCGTGAGCAGAAGCAAGATGAGATGCTGATAGCCCCCGTCCATTTACCAATCCATTTATCTGAATCAAGCTTAAACATCATAAAAGCATCTTTCCCCTCATTTCCCTCTATACTGTGTCATAGGATGATGTTGTATGCCCTGCAGGTGCCTCAACAATTAAAAGAATTATATTTATAAACCTCCTGAAATATCCTGCATTTGTATCATCCGAGGTTTGTGACTGTATACGAATGCAGTCTATCGTAACCCATAAGAACCCACGTTTTTATGGGTGTCGCCGTCCTTTTACAGATTGAAGAAAGTTTCTGTTTCAGCAATTATATAGTTTTCTTGACAGTGAAAGTGTGTCTGGGCTTTTATGGGTTAATTTTGCTTCATAGGTTACTTAGATCATATTTAAAGATAAGATATGTTTTATATAGAGAAGAGGGGAAATCGTAAACAGTGCAGACTAACAAATCATTGCCCACAAAAATACTGTAAGCGGAACTGGGAAAGCTTAAATCTTTATCAGCATTAAAGCTCAATTTCCTTGGTTTTCACAGTAGTGCCTGGAAGGAAAGTCTAAGCAATTTAGCACTGTCACAAAGATAAATAACTGGAATATTGTTTTGAGCTCAGCCTGAATTAGAATTGTGCATCAAAGCCCACAGCCCACAGTTTGAGGAGTATGGGTCTGTTGCGATGACAGGTCGGCAACAGTTGAAGCTAATAACTTGAGTGGCCAGCTTTGTGTGTCACGGGGGCACGAGCTGTCCAGAAGCAGCTGTGAAGACGTGCTAAGTGCGATCTAATATGAAGCCTGCTCCCATTTCTTCATTTTCTGTATGACTTCAGATACTCACTCTGCAGTGGACGGTGGAAGTCCACACAATGCAGAACTGACCAGGAATGTTTAAAAGAAGAAGCCGATTGCAAGTTCAGACAATCTAATATGATCTTAAAAAAAGATAAACGCTTTGTAGCTTGATGGATCAGAAAACTGCAGTCTGCAAACTTCTAACTGGACAGTGGTCAGTAGCGGATATTTGATTCAGGACTTCCTGTTCCACATCCCAGTTATTGTTTATGAATGCAAACACATTTTAAAACCTTTTAAAATGTCTGTGAAGGTTCTCAGTCATCCAGGTCATCGTAGTCAAAGGAGCTTGCTAAGAAAAGCGTCTGGACTTCTTTAAGTTGCTTGAAGACGTTTCACCTCTCATCCGAGAAGCTTCTTCAGTTCTGAGGTCAAATGGTGGAGAGTCCCAGATATAAACCTAGTGGGAGTATCCCCCCACAGAGGGACAAAAGGACCCCCTGATGATCCTCTAATCGCCTGAGTCAAGGTGTGAAACTGGGTGTGGGTCCCAATCAGCCAGGGTTTCGGGTGAGTTCATTGTGAAACCTGGCCCCACCTTATCATGCGAATTCCTGAGATCAGATGGCCCAGGATGTGAGTGGGCGTTAAGGCGTCTGGGGAGGGAACTCAAAACTGGATTATAGATGGCAGAGAGTTGGTGTCGTAAACCACCGCCTCTGTTCAAAGATGGTCGCTCACAGTGGACATATATGGCTTCTTTCACTCCTCTTTCCTAGTGGGGGGTCACTCCCACTAGGTTTAAATCTGGGACTCACCACCATTTGACCTTAGAACTGAAGAAGCTTCTCGGATGCGAGGTGAAACGTCTTCAAGCAACTTAAAGAAGTCCAGACGCTTTTCTTTGCAAGCTCCTTTGAAAACCTAAATGAACTAATTAACCTAAATTTAAGAAACCTAAATTAAACGTATATTAGGAGAAATCCTCATCCTTCATTATTTGTCATGAAAGTAAAAAAAAAAAAATACTGAATATTCCCGCCCTGATCAATTTTAAAGTACACCAAGTCCATCACTGATGTCATTAGTTTAAAATTGTAAAAGTAAAATAAAAATATTTGCAATGTAAAGTATTTATCCCTTTTTTAAAAAATCTTTTCTTCCTTAAAAATAACATGTAAACTACAGGCAATATGTAAATCTTCTCAAAGGAGATGAGCTGCTTCTCTATATCATGATACTCAGATTGTTGTTCACAAAACATCTGATAATGTCACCCAAGGTTCTGCAGTGTTGTCTTCTTAAGTATGAATACTTGATCTATGAATAATGAAATGAGTTGCAGCCCAGACTGTGTCTTCCACTGCACTGATGCCGAAGTGTTGCTGTTAATCGCTGGTAAAATCCTCACTGTTTTCACCTTTTTAAGTTAGTGACACCCTTCATGCTCCGCCACCGCACAGTGTTGATTCCTCACCTTCATTCTGCTCATGGTTTATTCACCAGCCACTCTTCCTCATCCTCTTTGATCTTATTATTTGCTGAATTAAATATAGAAATTTTGTTTTGGTTGTCCACAACATCTATATTTCATGCAATGGCTTGATTAGAGGTTATCCAGAGGAACTGTGCTGATTTCAGGTGTATCCACAGAGTAAACAACTGAAGTGCCCTTCGCTCTGGTTAGATGGTTCTGTGGTTGAATATAAATGTGTCTGTTCAGTCACAGCCAGCCATTGTTTTTGCAACCACTTTATGCTTTAGAAGTATGCTTTTGCTTTGAGGTTTTTCTGTCATCAAAGTCAGAATTGTTTTGGCTTCTAGAAAACTCAGAGATATCTGTTCTTAACATATCTTTCTTGTCTGTTTGTCTGTAGTCAGTGTTTGTGCCTTGTACCAGCCATGTACCCCTCGCGTGCAGCTGAAAAACTACATGCTGTCTGTCAGGCAGCATGATGGTGAATGGGAGTTGAACACAGTTAGAGAATGAGTGGCTGTTGCTTCTACATTACTGTTTTGCCTCATGTTGTTGTTGTTGTGTGTGAGTTATTTTCTACAAAGTCAGGTAGAGGAATCCTCCCACTTACTGCCCCCATCCCAGCTTGTCTGAATATCAAGCTTTGTAGTAGAGCCTTTTTTTCTCCCGGTACTTGGATGAGAAAGCTGTGTTCAGGTACATGTTTAAGGGCTGAATTGTTATGCAGATACCTACTCGTTTTTGCTTTGTTCTACAGTATATTGTATACAGCCCAGACCCCCTGGGAATGTAGGCACTATAGCTTTTCAAAGGTGCTTTGGTTGTTTGCATATAAGGATATCTGATTAGTGCTGTTTTGTTTTTTTTTGCTTTGCCCAACACTCCCCATTTGTGTCACTGTGTAAAGTATGTGATATGCAGTGAGTGCAATATACTAATATGCTTTCCTTGGTTTGTGTGTGATCGATCTGTCTGTCTGTCTGTCTGTCTGTATCTATATACAGAGTATTTGCCATAAGAAAAGAAAGGAACTGCGCATACTGCATGAAAATTAAGCGAGCAGAGAAATACTATATTAGGAGTTTGGCAATTTGAAATTACTTTTCCTACATACCCAAGTGAGGTAAATGTACAGATGTCTTATGAAAGTAAGTACCTTTACCCACTTTATGAATTTATCTGGGATCAAAAAACAGCTCTTCAGCATATGGCGATTTAAAACTGCAGGCCAGGAAATAAAAACAAAACAAAACAACCAAAAACATACCAGAGTTTGATCCACTGAGAGAAACCCTTATTAGAAAGACTATAGTTTTTTTTCCCTCTTATATTACAGTGTACAAGGGTGTAAGGTGTAAGTGGGACCTACAACCACAGTTTGACATTAAACCTTTCACTGGAATTTGTCCTTTAAATATCCCACATTGTATTTTTTTTCTTTGGGCTTATTCCTACAGTGATTTTTAACTCAGGAGTCTGTATTGTTTACAAATCAGGTTGATTAGTTTAATTATTTTAAATAGCGCTAATATGTGTCTCTGTGTAAAGATGATTTACCTAATTAAAGATATATGTGTTAGTTTGAGTTAGGAAAATGGGTGTGGCAGTATTGGTGGGGCATGACCATCTAGAGTCACTCCCTATGACAGATTTATACTTTTATTTATAATTATCCATCCATCCATTCGCTGGGAAAGGCGCTGGAGCCTTTCCCAGCTTTCTTAGGGCGAGAGGCAGGGTAGACCCTGGACAGGTCCCAGTCTGTCGCAGAGCTAATACATACACAGAAACAACCATTCACACTCACACCTATGGGCAATTTAGTGTTTCCAGTTAACCTAACCCCACTAACTGCATGTCTTTGGACGGTGGGAGGAAGCTGGAGTACCCGGAGTGAACCCACACAAACATGGGGAGAACATGCAAACTCCACACTGAAAGCCCATGGTGCATGGTGGCATAGTGGCTTTATATTTTTTAAAAACACACAAATGCAGTTGTTGCAATCGATTAGCAATATTTTGTTTCTGCACTATCACCAGACATCACAAGCCTTAACACAGTTTTAAAGTGAACCTCTCTTTGCTCTTTTTGTTTGGCACTGAGAACTTTGCACCAGCCCAAAGGGAAATAGAGGCGGGGAGAAGGCGTGGCAGCATCGCCCCTACTTTGATCCTCTTCAGCCCCTTTACATCTTTAATGCCTCGGAGGCTCAAGGCGTAGACTCCCTTAACTGCTCTCTGTCCAACGATTTCTGCGTGGGATGGTGCAGAAAAACAGGGGTTGTGGCAGCGATGCCATCAAAGTGCAGAAAGCAAGAGTGAGAGTCAATAAGTAATGTGTGAGTTTGCGAGCACGCATTTGTCTCAGTGACTGATTGCTGGGGAGCTTGGTGAAAATCTTGTTGGCGGAGGAATATGCCTGTCTGCTTTTCCTGTGAATGTGTCTGTGTGCTTTAAGATGCAGGTCGTGGTGAGAGCAAGATAAAGCTCCTTCATTATTAAGGCTTTCATTCCTCAGCAGTTCTCTGCATTACATTTTATTGGCTAACACCAGGTTCTCGATTCTTGAGGGCTCTCAGAAATAATAACCTTGGAAGAACAGAAAGCATCGAGCCAAGAGGTGGAGGCCTGACCTGCAAGGCTACATATTATATGTTTACAATTAATATGGCTGTTATTCCTTCAGTCCGCCATTTGACAGTCTGCAGAGGGAACACTTGGCTGTAGATGCACAAAGCTATATTTAGACTCCAATGACGCCGATGGCAGTTTCATCAGCCCCCCCCCCCCCCTTCTTTCCTACAAAGTCTGGGCATGATGCTCTGAAGCCCAGTGTACACACTGGGCTCTGCCTAAAATTTCATATAATGCCTGCTTTCTTGTTTGCTCTGCCGAGCTTTCAGAGAATAACAGCACTTCTGTAATTCACTTATTTTCTGTTTTTCACACAGAGCCGTGCACTTGTTTACATCTACGGTAAATCACAGCTAATGCTTAACCTATTTACGCCTAAGCAAAATTGTTGCATTTTTCTAAGGTTTGTGCAATTAAGCCTCACTAGGCTGAATGTCAACTTCTAGGCATCTGATTATCAAAGTGTGATTGGGAATGTACTTTTTTGTACTAATTTGCCGTGTAGGTCATATTTGCTCATTTGTATCAGAAGGCTTTAAAAATGTAACTCATCCTTGTTACCGCTCACTTGGAAGGGGAGAAAAAATTACACACACACACACACACACACACACACACACACACACACACACACACACACACACACACACACACACAAAAAAAAAAAAAAAAAATTGAGGAACGACAGAAAAGGTCTTCATGTTTCAGGACACAGACATGTATAAATAACATAACATACAATACCATACTATACTTTATTTATAAAGCACTTCATAGCTGACACAAAATGGTATTTATTGTAACTAAATAATAAAAATACATAAGACATAAATAAAACCAATTAAAAAGTCAAATAACTAAAAGAAAAACTAAAAGGAAAATTAAGTCTCTTTGGTTGAAAGCCAAAGAATAAATGGGTTTTAAGACGTGTTTTAAAAGTGGACAGTGAAGGGGCCTCTCTAACGTGCAAGGGCACAAAGTTATTCCATTATTTAAGAGCAACAATAGAGAAGGCTCTGTCCCCTCTGAGCTTCCTCCTGGATCTCGGTGCTTCCAGAAGAGACTGACAAGGTGAGGAGGGGCGAAGAAGCTCAGAACTACACAAAATTACAGGTATTGCAATTAAAAGACAATATGACATTGGTATGCTGGCTATAACCTCATGCTTTAAAACGCTATGTCTCCATCTACTCGGTCTCAGTAAAATCATTTCCTTTACGTCTGTTATCTGTCTGCACATTTTGAGAAAACGTTGTAAACATTTAAGCATTTCCAGGGTTTAGTCATCCTGGTACGTGAGGAACCTATTCTTAGCGACAGCCCAGTGATGCAGTAAGTAAAGGTGATAAGAGGCAGAAGTGTTTGTGGTGCACTTATCGATTCCTTCTTCCCCTCGGCTCTTGGATACTCTTCGTTCTGCAGCACCTGCAGGACATCACGCACCATGCTGCCAATTAGGCTTTTTCCTTGTAAGTGTACTCGGGTAGTTTGTACATTTATCTGTGTTCTCCACTAATCACAGGTTTGCTGTTTGGGTGAGAGGTAAGTTGGCCACACATTTTTTTTTTTTTTTAACCTACTACATTTCACCTGAGTCGATATATGCATTATTGTTGTCACTAAGTAATGACAGGGTTTTTTTTCCTTTATACAAAAACTTCAGATTTAGTCATTTTCAGTCTGGGACGACGGCTTGTTCTCTCATTAGCCTTTTAATAAAGGTCTCTTTGAATGTGTGAGCCTGCCCTCTTTCATCTGCTTTGAGAATGGCAGCCTGGATGTGAGACTGAGGCAGCGGGAGAGTTTACTTTAGATAGAAGGTTTGTGCAGCCACACAGTGTCCGGTCATTTCCCACAATGAGCCACGATCCCTGTTTGGAAGCACTGTTTCCTTCCTCACATTCACATTCGCACACAAAATCTTATTAGTGTGTGTCAAGTAACTTGTTCGTCAGATAGCCCAGTGAGGTTTATTGACTCTGTTTCAGCTCATTACATCTCGCCAAGTCGGCGAGGACACCTTGGCCTTTAAACAGAAGTTCATGGCCTTTAGGAAACAATTCTCTGCTGGAACTTTTGGCTCACTCAGAATCTGTCATTTTGTAAAGAACATTTAAACACTGACACACATTTTCATACCAGGATGTTTGAAAAATACACAGACACATGATTTCTGTGTATTTTTTGTGTTTGCACTGTTAATTTGATTTCAGTCAGAAATACTTGTTAATAATAACTTGAAGATTTTTACTTGGTTTGCTTGGTTTGGGCTGCTAAACAGTTTATATAGCTTTCATTCACAAAGCAGCTAGTATGTTTGCAGTTTTCTTATACTTCAGCAGTGACCCGCTAATTTCTTCAGTTTAGCAGTAAGACTTTATTTTTGCTCGGTTGAATGTGGGCCGAAGAGGTGCACTTTACACCTCTGCATCTGAGCCTGAGTTGGACCACTTTTCTTGTCTTGTACTCATATTTACACCAATATTCATGCAAGTTTGTTCACTTAATTAAGTCCAGTGCACTTTGTACAATTAAGAGCATGCCATTTCTTTTAGCCAAATTTTGAATAGAGCATGCAAATCTAGTCAGTGTCAACAATGTGGGCGGTCAGTTGGTTGATATATTTTAAGAAGACATCTTGTTCCTGCAAATTCAGGCTGTAACATAATACAGTAATCTCTGTTTGCTGTTAAAGTGAGCAGATACTCATTTGTTTTCATAAGAAGCCACTTTATTCAAAAAACAAAACAAAACACAAACACTTGTTTGAGTGATGACAGTATCTGTGTTTGTGTGTGTGTGTGTGTGTGTGTGTGTGTGTGTGTGTGTTGTTTTATCCCTGCTTTATCACTCGTGCCTGGTTAACAGAGCAGCGTTTTGTAAATACTCCAATGCCATCTCTGAATAATGTACTCAGCCTATGTAGTTTTGTTATTAAGTAGAGAATGAAATATGCCTCACTGTATTTTAATTAGGCCTCACTCACTGAAACCAAAGCAAAGGTCTCTATTTTTGCCAAGAACT
This sequence comes from Rhamphochromis sp. 'chilingali', assembly GCF_963969265.1. Taxonomy (NCBI): domain Eukaryota; kingdom Metazoa; phylum Chordata; class Actinopteri; order Cichliformes; family Cichlidae; genus Rhamphochromis; species Rhamphochromis sp. 'chilingali'. The sequence goes on from NC_137936.1 coordinate 19,131,619, forward strand.
GATTTTCAAATCTTAATCTTCATGTCATATGTAGCTCTGACCTTCAGTGGACCACATGAATGCAATCTGCTATATTAGTGGTGACTGTCCCTCAGTGAAAAGGCCACACTGCCTTACCACTGGGGGTGAGCAAATATTAAACAGATCCCAGATAACTTAGAAAGACCCCTATGGTTGGCACATACGGCTGTTAATCCACAACCCTCTGGCTGTTGTGACACAGGAGAGGAGCAGGAGCAGAAGTGTCAAACGAGATCAGCTGTTGACATTTCCTAAAATATATTTTGAGTTCTTTTTTTCCCCCTGTCACTTGATTTTTGTAGCTGCTGCTATGCTGCAGAATTATTTCTTTCTGTGTTTGTGCGTTTGTTTTCTACTGGATGCGCAATAAGATACTAGAATTATGTAAAGAAGCTGCACAGACATGCGATGGCCTTTGGGCATTTCCGTACCAACAGCAGGGGAAAGAAATAATATTATGAGGGGAGACGGGACATGCTCTGTTTATGCTGAAAAAGTGGTAATATTCTGGTTACGCTATGCTAGACGCTGTGTAAATGCAACACTGATAGTGTGGTTCTGTCTCCTTTGTTTTGTCTCCATGTTTTCTTTTTGTAAAGCACAGTACTCGCAAAAGAAGACAAATGCTTTGCTATAATTACTGTCGGAGAATAACTTACATTGTCCCCCCCTCCCCTTTTCCCTTTTTTTCTTCCTTTTTCTAAATTTCCACAGCTGAGATCATAACATAAAACCTTTATTTTAGGAGTATCTTGGTTTCAGCTTGTGGTGCAAACAGCACTTTCATGTGCAAATAATGAAGTGTCAGTGGAGTGTCTACATGCATTTATGACTAAAGACAGGATTGTAAATGAGGTCTTTGCAGATGCCTAAAATGTAGGCGATGATTCAAATCTATAAGAGGACCCTGCATTACCACAGCTAGAAATGAGATGCACATTTCCCTCACTGTGCATAGACACTCAGTGTTTTGAATCAGACCCCTAGTTTGACAACGCTGCTTCCAGTTAACCTTGGTTAATTTCATTAGCCTTAGAGTAATGTCCTTGTTACATAGCATATTATGCTAAATATCAGCATAATGTTAACATATAAGCTTTTTATCTTTAGAACTCCTGGGCACACTTGCACATACTTTACAAAAAACATAGCTATTGCCTGGGGATACAAACATGTCTTGCTGTAGGCACATTTAGGACTGCTTTATCTGAGGCTACAGCAAAAATATATCAGAGGTGGATATGTATATTAAATAACTCTCACTTTATATGTAAAATATTGGCTCCATTGCTCTCTGAAGCTAAATCTCCAACACTAATAAACAGAGCTGGAACATATACAGTGGTGCAAGTCAGACAGAGACCACACTATGCACAGTGAGACTGCAAAAGTTTAAAATTCCCCCAAGTTGGCCTTTTTTTTTTTACATTTAGTGTTTTAATCTAGTATTATAATTATGCATATTTAAAGAGGTGCTCTTAGAAAGTTATATTTGAATTCAGGAAAGTGTGAAATCAAAATCGAGCAAGCGGAGGATAAATATTCTGTCCTCTATCAGGAGGAAGCCGTGAGATGGAGAGATGCTGTGTTATCTCATGCGAGAGTAATTGTCAGACACCTTTTCTGCTGCTGCGTCCTTCTTCTCTTGGTCCCAGGTGGCCTTACAGTCCATTTTACTTTTGAACCTTTGATCAATTATGTAGCCTTTATGAAAAACGAAATGTCACTGTTTTTATAAAAAATGTGATTCGCAGAAGTCCTCGAGGAAATAAAAAACAGCAAAGGATAGTAAGGATGATAAGGAAAGAAAATCAATTACAAAAACAGAAGTCACTTCAAAGCTAATCTATAAAGATTAAGCACTGGATTAATCTTACACACAGACAGTTAGTTGATGTTGTGGTAGAAGGACACATATTTTTGTTCGGTTTCTGTTTTGCCTCCTTATGGTGTGTGTTGATCTTTGTGAACACAGTGTGTGTCTTTGAACTGTTGTTTCATCTCACACAAATTATTTTCCAAAGCAGCTGCCCTGCTGCAACAACACCTGACTTTAAAAAAAGCACTGGCCTAAGTACTTTTGATTCTTCTATGATGACTTGAGGATAGGCATCCCAATGTGTATTTGTAATTTCAGCCCTTAATGAATTCACCGGGAGCCTTCTTTAGAAGCCATCTGTTACCAGTTTGTCCAATACAGCATCTTTTAATTAGGCAAGGATTTACTTAGGACTCTCATTCTGTCTTGTACTCTGTGTATAAACTGTGTGTTTTTGTCTGTGTTTCTGTGAACTTGCACACACCACTTCCTGTTTGTGGCTTATTCCCATAGGGAAGAAGTGGCGATATGTAAAAGTGACAAGATAAGCACAGGGGATTGCTGTTGTGAAAAATGAAGCTGAAGCTCCGGCTTAGGTGAGAGGCTCGATGCATCCTGTCCAGGTCACTAGTCAGTGTCGCAGTTACCACAGATGTAAACAAACACATTTACACTTGCATTCACGCCTACAGACAAGTTTCCAGTTCACCCAACTTTAATGTGTTTGTGCAAGTTTCAGAGGAAACTCGAGCACTCAGGGGAAACCTGTGAGGACTCAAGGCGAACCTACAAATTTCACACTGAGAGGCCCCAGCCAGAGCGGTCACGGTTATCCCGTTATTACTGGTTTTAATCTTTAAGAGATTTGTACAGATGCTGAAACTTATTTCGTCTTATGCAGCAATGCAAACACGGGCTGATGCTGACCACATTTGCCCAATTTCTATGTTTGCTAGCATGCAAAGCTTGTTTGCGGTTAAAAGTTGCAGGAAAAATTGCCCATCAGCAGCCTGGATATGTAAAAGCGTAACCATATGTCATTTTACCACCATTGGATGTGCAGCTAAAACTCTGCTTTCAATAAATGTTTTATTATCTTATCTTTATATCCCGATGCTGATTAAATTAAATGATGCAAACCAAGAGACAATGAATCTGTAGTTGCCATTTTTTAATATCCAGGATAAAAATACTAGCTGATACTGGATGTGTGATCACACAACAGTCTGTAAAGTGTTGACGAAATTTTGTCTCCCTGCATTAATTTTCCTGGGCGCAAATTTAGCTTTTTATAGATAGAAAAATCTTGACCATATAGTCTGAAGGTAGTGCATAAAAAAATAAAAGAACAGAAGAGCTAGGCTAGACCTGTGAGACTAAAGTGCAAATGTAACAGGGGACCAGTGCCTTTACACTTTACTATTTCTACTCTCAGGTCAAAACTCTATTTGCTTATGTGTTTTTTTTAAAGCATGCCTTGGGCTAAAATACATATTTCATTTGTAGCTTGCCAAAAGAGTAACTGAAACCAAACATTCTTCCAATTGAAAGAGATTACTTTCAAATATACACCTTTTGAAAATAATCTAGTTCAAATCCAGACTCTTTCTTGCTTCTTTAGTACATGTGTACTAACTCCATGTGTATAAACAGTCTTGGTTTCTGCTGCAAAATTCAGATGGTAGGATCATAATTTGGCAAAAATATCATGAGAGCATGGATCCATCCTGCCTTGTGTCATCAGTTCAGGCTGCTGGTGGTGTAATGGTGTGGGGGATATTTTCTTGGCACACTTTGGGCTCCTTAGGACCAACTCAGCATTTTTTTAAACACTGCAGCCTACCTGAATATTGTTGCTTACCACGTCCATCCCTTTGTGACCACAGTGCACCCATCTTCTGATGGCTGCTTCCAAATAACAAAATTATAGATCAACATCTATGATGTGCAGCTTATTAATCTGTGGCAACTGTGTCATGATGCTGCCATGTCAGCAAGGATGAAAATCACCTTGTTGAATCTGTGCTGTGAAGAATTAAGGCATAAGGGGGTGATGCTAGCAAATTGTACCTAATAAAGTGGCTGGTAGCACCACTGTTCTGAAGAGTAATGCTGCCAACCCCTTCTTGCATAGCTTCATGGTGGGCACACTTACAGCATTGTACGTCACATTCTAACTAGCAGCAGCCTGAAGCTGCAGTGGGAACAGTCAGTGTGTTAAAGAGGCCTGGTGAGCAATCCCTCATTAAAAGAGATGAGACATCAGTGGTTTATAGTGTGGAGCCTGGAGAAATGCTTCACGGGTGCAAATATTGATTTTATTTATTCTCTCCCCGTGGGAAGAATGTTGTAGATCCGTGGGGTTGAATTCTTTCTTTATTTAATGATCAAAGTCTGAAGTCATTAAGATTTTGCACTGACATGTCACTAGCAGTCACGGAGCTTATTGTCTTTCACAGACTTATCTGTGTTAATCTTAAACATTAGAACGTAATTAGAAAGCACTGAATATCTGGGTGAATGTATGGACCAAACTGTTGAGATACAAAGTGTTTCACAAACTTTTAATATCAAGAAATTAAGCAGGAAATCTCATTTATGCTTTAAATGCCTGTTAGTTTACTACAGTGGGCTTTGTCTTTTTAATTGCACTAGAAAGGAAACTTTTTGATGTGTGAAAACAAAAGCTTGTCTTAATCTGATCTTGGAATTTTATTAAGGATATTTTATGTTTTTAGGATATTTTCTGTGAAACTGGTAAAAAACAAAACAGCAACATAAAGCATGCGGATTAATTGCTAAATAATAATATATACACTAACATACATTCATATGCATTTTAAAGCCTTTGCATTCACCAGATACCTTTTATGCTTTCCAACTGAAATAACGCTGCTGTGTCTAAAATGTGAAGCGGAGCTTATTTAAATAAAGTCAGCAGTACTGTTTTCACTTTCTTGTGACAGTGACGTGTCTGACTGTGGCGCTCCTCTTGTCACCTACCTATGAGGCTGCTTAAAGCATGCTTTGGAGATTATTTGCGATGATTAAGAGAAAGTGTGAACACCAACTCACAGCGCTACATCTCCACCGACCTCTAACAAGGAGGCAGCAAGCTCCTGGGAAGGGCTTGCATCAAATTTGCTTGTAGATGCAGTGAAGCATCCACGAGGATATCTGGATTCGAATGTTGGGAAACGGGTTATACATATGCTCGCATGAATTTATGTCAGTGTATGTGGGCGAATGCGTGCCTGTGGATGCTTGCGTGTGTCATTGTCCAGCTGTAGAAATCATGTTTTCCGTGTCACCAATTGTGCAAGAAATGAAGCAGGCCGGAGTGCTGCGTGCGAGCTGCTCGATTAGATTAGGGCAGCAAATTGAATGTAAGCGTGTAGTTGTCTCCATCGGAAAGTGCCAATGATAGAGGAGGCGGTCGAGTGCGCTGGCGCCTAATTTGATCGCTCAGTAGCTAATGCAATCGGCATTACGGCAGCTATTGCAGATTAGGATTAATGTGCCAATAGGCTAAGCAGGAATTGGGTGTTGGAGGAAAGTTAGAAGGCTGGGGATCACACACTGGCTTGTGATCAATAGAAGTTAGAGAATGACACAGGTTCAGACATTCTCCATTTAGCCTTCCCAGTCTATACACTCTCAGGAAACATTAGAGAGCTTAATTCCAGTAGAGCAGTGGGAGCAGTTTTCATTAATTTGAACTCAGTTGACTGAACAGCAATGAAAGCAACATCCTCTAGTTATAAGCTCAACATTTGACCATTATTAAACCAGAATATTAGTATAATGGTTTGCAAAAGTACATTTTTGATAGATAATTATCTTCTCTAAACGGCATGTCTTGTGTCCCATTAAAAAAAAAGTAGTTTGGATCTCAATGTATCGTTGAATGCCCATCTGTGTAGCTTGAGAACTTATTTGCATATTGTAACTCAACATGTTGGAACAGCATTTGCATAAAGCATCGCGTGTCAGTGTCTTAATATCAGAGTGATTGAAGCCAGACAAACAGGCACAGACATTTCTAGCATGCCACTAACATTTTACTCATGACCATAAACTGTATGTTAGTGTTCGTGGGGCGTAGTTTTTGGTGTATTACTACGTCTGTATAGCACATTATTACATTAGTATGCAGCACATTTCTCAGTAAGTCTCATATCACACCTGTGCTTTTGTTTTTTTTGTTTTTTGCACTTGAAGAAATTGAAATGTTCTTTAAAAACAAAACAGGATGCCTTAAAAATTTGCATACTTTGAATCTTCTGCTTCCATGTATCCATTCTACATCAGGGACTACTTACACTAAATAAGTTAGGCATGAGCAGACTAATAGTCTGCATTCGGATTGACCTCCTATGAAATTAAGAGAAAGGAAGAGCTGCTTATCATAGTGATAATAGGGGTTCTGCCTGTCCTCTGCCCACTCCCATCATCTCCTGTCACATTCACTCATGAACCCAAATGCCACATTAGCATGCCTGAGACCCAGGCCCACAGGCATCACACAGACAGCTCTCAAAACGGCTTTGCCTATAGATCCCCTATTCAGACAAAGCAGCAGCTTCCATCATGGTTTATGTATTTCCTTAGCCTTCGTGGATCTTTAAGAGCATCCACACAGGCAGCAAATGGGATATAGTAAAAAAAAATGTGTGGGGTGTAAAATTGATCGAAAAGTGATATACTTGGTTCTGTTTAGCTCTTTCAGCTCAAACAAACACGATGAATAACTGCAGAACAAATGTAAAATCAAACATTAAGACAGAGCTTATTATCAGCAGTATTTGAAAGTATTAATATAGGATGGGGAGGACTATATATTGTTTTTGCTTATTATCAACAAGAAATGAGAGATAGTTATGCTATTTAGTGCTATATAAAGTGTCCATATTGATGCACAGTGCCTTTTAAAAATATGTTAGAACTGGCAAAGAAGGCCTTTGTTCCTGAGTGGACAATGAAAGCTGTGGTTCATCTGTCACCTTTCACTGCAACAGCTCCACTATCAAAGCCCAGGCATGTTGTGGTCAGCAGTATAGTCCAGCTGGAGAACAGGTCTCGGGCACAAGGGCTTCAGAGGGTGTATCAAACAATGTGGTATTTTTTGTGATACATTTTTATTCATACAGCTTTAGCAATACAGCTTTAATAGTGACACATCCCTTAATATATATAATATATAGTCTCAGGTGGTCATTTTAAATCAGCAGTTGACCTTTCCTACCAGAAAAAAAAGCTGACCACCCTTGATAAATGAATCAGATTTGGAAGATGTCTAATTCCCCCATGTACAGAATCAAATTCAGTTTCGTTTTATTAACAAATAATATTACAAGTGTAATTAATCCAGTCTCTCATTAGTGCGTGCAGTGCCTGCCGTGGTTTCTTTCAGCAAATGGGAGAGAATTCTATTAAATGTGCTCAGCAGGAATATTTAACAACACTTAAGGATAAATGGCTTTTATGCTGTTGTTTTACACATATTTTGACAGCACTCGCTTGATGAAATAGTTTTTATTTTGAACAGCTAAAGAATTATAGACTGACATTGACTCTGAGTGACAGTCAAATAAATCAGGGCTAAATAAACCAACATTAGCATCCTCTTCCAGAGCACAGCAGCACAAAAGTAAATACCAATTTAAGCAATTCAGGGTTATTATTTCTGTTTTTTGCTGACACATTCAAGTGCTCGTAGCTTGTTAACCTTTTTTTTTTACAAAACCAATTTTCCCGCATTTGCTAAATATTCTATTTTGAGCCATTTTTACCTTGTCATGCATTAAATGGTTAGTGATTCAGGCAGTTACCTATGCACCACTTTTCTTTTGTCTTAAAAACATATTAAAGGTAATTTTCAGATGTCTGTTAAATGTGACACATAGTGAGTGGTACAGTAACTAGTATTAAGTGTTACATAAACTACTTCTGTATTCTGTTACACAAACATGTAAACAAGTATTTTTTTTCTTTCTTATTGCGCCCCTCATTTATTCATGATTTACTTACAAGAACCTGGGTTTCCCTGTAATTGGCTGACATTGACTGTGTTTTCATTAATTTTCCACTTTTTTTCCTAGCCTAGACACACATAAATGGCCTGCATTTGTTTAGCGCTTTACTCAGTCCCTAAGGACCCCAAAGCGCTTTACACTACATTCAGTCATTCACCCATTCACACACACATTCACACACTGGCAATGGTAAGCTACGTTGTAGCCACAGCTGCCCTGGGGCGCACTGACAGAGGCGAGGCTGCCGGACACTGGCGCCACCGGGCCCTCTGACCACCACCAGTAGGCAAACATGGGGTTAGTATCTTGCCCCATGTTGTTAACAGACAACTTAACAAAAAGCCAATTTTAAATTGTATCTTTAGGCACTTTTTTACTAGTAGCTTGTCAGGAAAACACATAATAAAGGTTTTTTTTAGTTTGATCTAAATAAATGCCAACGATAACACAGATTGACATGCCTAAAATTGCAGCAACAAGGTGACTCCCAGAGAGCCAAAACTGTGAAGTGTGTGCTTTGAAATTTTCAAGGAAACTGGACAATTTAGGGAAAAAAGAAGAAGCTGAAAAAACTATCTACAGCAAATGAGCAGTATCTAAAAGTTGTGTCCTTAACAAATAGGAAAAAATCCAACAAAGGCTTGACCTGAGAAATGCATCCATCTCGTCAGTAGTTCCAACAATGGCCTGGAAATGTGGCTGTTAAGAAGCAATTCTTAAGAGGGGAAAGAGGGAGAAAAGGCTGAGGTATAGCAAATTACACAAGAACTGGGGCGGAAATCACTGGCAACAGGTCTGATGGAGTGATGAATACAAATTCATCGTCAGTATGTACAAAGGAGATCAGGTACGACAGTGAGTGCCTACAGCCATCTGTGACACACGGTGGAGACTGTCATGGTTTGGCGCTGCATTTCAGTCAGTGGCGTTGGAGATCTCGTCAAAGTCTTTGGAATTTTTAATGCAGATTTTGATCCACAATGCAGTGTCATAGAAAACATCTGATTGGCAATGGCTCAGCATGACAATGCTCCCAAACACACTGCCAATGCAATACTTGGATAAAAATACACTCAGTGGAACAATATCAGTCATGGATTGGCCTCCCAGAGCCCGGACCTCAGCATTAGTGAAGCTGTGTGAACTCATATTGAGAGAGAACATCCAAAGAAGAGCTTTGAATATCTTTCAAGACACCTGGAGAAATATTCTTAAAGACTACTAAAAGAAAATTATAAGAAAGCTTGCATTTTCCCCCATCTTGTTATATTTTTTGTTCATTTTGATTTTCTCATTCAAAATCACCATCAGGTATTGTTTCTGAAGTGTGTGCAAAATGAGCTAAATTACACTTACTTAAGTGGTTTGTGTATTTTTTGCCCTTTCCCTGTTTATTGACTGTTCACAGAGGTACGATTCGTTTGGATAAATAACTAATATGACTAAAGTGATGACTCAAAATAAATCAAGTGAGCCATGCAACAGAAATTAGCCCAGGGATAACATCCAATTAATATATTAATATTATGTGCCAAATTGAAGATAAACACTTATCTATATTGCTTAAAGTAGCACTAGAGCAGGGCGATATGGCCAAAAATATTTATCACGATATATATTTGAAAATTTGCGATAACGATATAACCGACGATATAATTGATGCGAGACAAAATACAACTCCACAACATTACTAGCGCAAAAAGACAACCTTCCATTTATTTTCACTTAAACAAGAAGCTGGTTTTTATGTACATTAAAGCTTTATAAAAATGTAACAGTGCAAATGCAAATTCCTTGCTGAAAGTTTAACCAAAAGGCATTTCCAGTAGAAATGGGCTGACATATCCTGAGCATAACCACGTATAATATGGTTATATGGTTAAAAAGAGGTGCTTTGCAACATTAAACTGCAGTGTGCAGTATGCATTTTTCGGACCATAAGGTGCACGGGATTATAAGGCACATTAAGCGAAACAAAGCAGTCAGATAAATCAAACTTTATTAAACTCATTCTTCTTGCTTCCTCCACTTCTGTACCATTGATTCATTAATGTTGAATTCTCTGCAGCTGCTCTATTCCCATGTTGTTGCAGTATATTAATGACTAACCTCGTATTGTGGATGGATTATCTCAGTTGTTCTCCTGACTGAAGTTTGGTCCGTTTACAGCATCCTGCCATGCGATTGCATTTGTCTCTAACCATGAAGAACCTTCACGTTAACTTTTATAAGTGGAAAAGTGTTAGTGTTCGTCCTCCAGCTTCACTGTTTATGTTATGCTAACATAGCTGTGTCGCTAGCGATCACGTAGCACATCATTATATACCAGCTAGCCCAACTTCAGTAACCCTACAAACGTCACTGCTGTTTAGTTTCCTGTCTTCATTTATGTTGGAAGTGATAGCAGAGCTGTACGTTTGATTTTTTTCAGAAATCTCTCAGTCAGAACATGCAATATCATGCTTAGGTAACTAGCGAAACTAGCGAGCTAACTTCCGCTAGCTTCCTGCTAACTTCTAACTCCGTTAAATGTAATAACTTTTGTTTTCATGGATGCCTGGAAGTTAAACTTTATAGTTACACCTGGTAAAGCAGCAATGCTGATCGTTTTATTAAAGATGAAAGAATTTAGACAGTTTTTAACTCTAACGGTGTGTTCACACCGAACGCGATGGACGCGAATAGAGCGTCAGGTTTACATGTAAAGTCAATGGAAAGGCGCGATGACGCGCGATTGCGGGTCCCGCGAAAATTCGGAAGCAGATTTGCGTCGCGAAAACGCCAAAACGCGTGAAACGCGCGTCAGTGCAGCGCGTCTGGCGCGTTTGACTCGCGAATAAAACCACGCGCGTGAGTTTTTGTGTTGCATTTTGTGCATACGCGCGTTTCGCGTCTACCGCTCGAGTTGGAAAAATCTGAACTCCAGCGTCAAATCGCGCCGCGACAACCAATCAGGAGCCTGGTGACGTGGCTGTTACCTAGGTCAAAGGGGCAGATCCAGCCAAAGCCTTTCATACTTCAATGGAGGGGAAGGCTAATCAATGCGGTAGCAAACAACTCGGAGCTGTACAACACCAGCTGCTTTCAGTACCGAGACAGGAATAAAAAGGACCGAGCTTGGAGGAAGATATGTGAAGAGATCGGGCAACCTGGTAAGTTCATTCATTTCTCTTTTGAAAGTTTTCACTGACCCGGGGAAGCCGCACAAAAGCTAGCAAGCCACCGCTATTTTCCCACTGACGTACAAATACCGTTCTGCTTTTATGCATGTTGTCATTTAGGAATATATTTTATTGTTTATTAATAAACAGCACACAGTGGTCCCGCTGTTCATCCGTCACTGCTTTGCTTTTTCGCTGATTTTTTATTGCACAGTACAGCATTGCATTCTGCAGCCTGATTGACAAATCTCCTGCGCTTGCCAAATTTATCACGTTTGGTTTTGATAACCATCGCGTCCAATAGAAAAAACGGCACAAAAACACCCATAACTATGAGCCTCATTCGGAAATAGACACCTGCACCGTGAGGGAAAAAGGCGCACGAAAGTGGCGGGCAGATGAAGACAAACCGCGGCATAATAATACTTTTACGTTTTGCAATCTACAAAGGTTTGCACTTTGAGAATCAATTGTGAGAACTGTGACCAGGGGCTAGTTATTCTGAGAACCCCTGCAATAAATGAGGGACCACTGTCTACTCTACGATTATTATATCCAACCTGTTAACATTTAATACTGTATTGATAGAACCAACTGATTCTGCAGCAGAGCATCCCCAGTCCCTGAGCTCCTGCTGCTGCACCCACAGATATGTACAGCAAGCACTGATACCTTTTTAGTCGGTGGGATTCCCTTGTGATCACCTTTACTAAATATCTACAACCAATCTGATTATATCCTGTTATTGTTTTTTTTTTTTTCAATGTTGAAATTAAAATCTAGTAGCAGCCTTCTCATTTCTTTGTGTTTTGTGCTGTTTTACAGGCCCACAGAGGAGGACGGCTCCGAGGCAGATGAGGGACGGGTCCCAGGACGGTCCATCGGCGGTGGAGCTGGCCATCCTGGAGTCCCTGAAGAGTCCACACCAGTCTCCAATGGAGCATTTCCTCCTCAGCCTTGTTCCTGCTCTGGAGAGCAGCTGGTCCTTTTTATTCCTGTCTCTCTGTAAATTCTTATATTTTATATATTTATGTTTAATGTTTTTCTGTTTGAGACTTTTAATATTATTTCAAATAAATTTTTATAATGACTAATGTCTCAGTTCTACTACACAGCAAATGTTGGCACACGACTTTACACATGTAGAATTTATTTCATATTATACTAATGACAAAATATACTGATACAGTGGGATGCAGAAGTTTGGGCAACCTTGTTAATAGACATTATTTTCCTGTATAAATCGTTGGTTGTTACAATAAAAAATGTCAGTTAAATATCATACAGGAGACACACACAGTGATATTTGAGAAGTGAAAAGAAGTTTACTGGATTTACAGAAAGTGTGCAATAATTGTTTAAACAAAATCAAGCAGGTGCATCAATTTGGGCACCACAAAAAAGAAATGAAATGAATATTTAGTGTATATCAATGTGTGTGTCTCCTATATGATATATGGGGTGCCTTTGTCTGGACATGCTTCCCATCCAGAGCTGCACAGCACAGAGGAAAGTTCCAGCGCTCCTGGAATCCCTCTGTGATGGACCGCCAGTCTCCAGGTGAAGGCACAGCCATGAAGTCGTCCACTAGACAGTCCCAGATGGACGTCGCTGCCTGGGGGGTGATCTGGCTCACCGTGGACACACCGACTCTGAAACTGAACGCGATGGTCCTGAAGGAGTCCCCGGTGACAAGGAACCTGGACAAAATTGTTCAAAATCAGTATTATGTGTACTGCAGTTACAAAATACATTATTCAAATTCCAAAATACTTTTGTGATGTCAGATATAAATCACAAAACATGAATCTTACATAAAACATTTTGTAATTATAAGGATAATTACAAAATGTATATTAGATAATATCTAAAACAGTTGTGTTTTGTTTTAACTTTAACATATCATAATTTGATTGGTAGCAACTTTCACAACTACAGTGAGCCAATCACTCATAATTCCTAAACATGTCAATCAGGTAGGAATGAAGTAAGACATTAATAGAAATAAAGAGTTGTATGTTGACATGTAGCCCTTTCCTTGCTTAAATCATTAATATTTTTGAAAAATTAATCTGTGATAAGACAGCTTATCAAGATAGAACCATGTAACTAGAGATGAACCAAACTGTTCACAGTTTTATCTAACTCTGTTTTAATAAAGGCTGTGACCCCTGCTATAGAGTCTGACAGCTGCAGGGATTATATACAAATATTCAACTATCCCAGAATTAAACCAGGTCTAAATAAAAAGGAGTGAGTATCACTACAAGGTTAACTCAGTGGTGCTAATGCTACAGTTTGATATCAGCAAACACCGAGCGCATACATTGATGTGACACCACAGCCATGCTATCATTCAAACACTGATAACAGCATAAATCGAATTAAATCGGGGCTTGATGAGAGCTTCTGAGTATCACTAGAAATATTATAAAGAGTCGTCTCTGTACCACAGTTTGCTTTCAGTAAACACCGACAGCATTCACTGTTAGCATAGCACATCCATGTTAGCAGTGTATAACTGGATGGATTAGCATATTAGCACAGATATCAATAAAGGACTACCGTATTAAATAGTTTTACTAACCTCAGGCAGACGGACAGGCGCTCTGCAGGTGGGATTGAGCGCCTGTAGTTGGTGTCTAGGCGGGCGATGCTGGGACCGACGAGGGAAAGCAGGTCCTCAAACTGGCCGAGTGAATGACGGTGATAGCGCTGGAATCGGCCGTCATCCAGGCGCAGCTCCTGGAGCAAGTGGTGAAACTCACCAAACTGCTCATGCCTCTGGAGGACCTGATGGACCCAGGTACGGCGAGGATGTCCTTTACGCTGCTGCTCTGCTCTCCACAGTACATAGAGAAGGGAGACTCTCTCTTCAAGCGCTAGCTCGATAGCTGCCATCTTGCAAAGATACCGGTCTGGCACAACTCCCTCCCACATTCCTCCCACATTTCCGGTTCACGCGCGTCAAAATATCATATTTTGACGCGCGATGGATTTTTCTTGGACACGCGTTGAGACGCGAATGTACACGCGTCAAATTAGGGGCGTTTGGGGCGTTTTATTCGCGTCCATCGCGTTCGGTGTGAACACACCGTAAGTGATGCTGCAGTGTTGTTTGACCTGAAGCATACGGAGTTTAGGACCCAGATTACTCCCAGATTTAAGAGCATCTTAGTCCGACAAATATGACAATAACAACGGCCGCTTGCATGTTCTGCAAAAAAATGTGCTTTGTTGTGTATCTGACGGACAAACACCAAACCAGTTCCACATCACGGAAGTTGCACCATTTTTACAAACCAATTCTGGTTCATCTGTTTCACTCAACAATCGGCCATGTGCGTATGAAAACAAAGGCACTGCGCATGCGCGTTTTACTCCCATTCTATCGCGATATTTCATTTTCCTATCGTTGCCTAACATTATACCGGTATTACTGTGAACGGTATAATATGGCCCAGCCCTAAGTAGCACCCTTCCCTGGCGCAGATGTTAAATCATTTTGCTGTGGGAAGGGAAGGAAGGGATTTTTATCTCAGGGGCAGATTCAACAAGCTGCAGGCTATGGATCAGTATTCTAAGGCACATCCCTTTGCACAACTCACCTCTAAAACCACCGTGTCTGTCTCTGTATCAGCCAGTCTTACCACTCTAATTTTGCTGTTTTCCCACAGAGGCTGCAAACAGTAGCAGCACAAGGAAAGGTTAATATTACACAGAAATCATGTCAAAGTGTGAGGTTGAGTCAAACAGGCCTGTGAGTCCACTGAGAAACAAATGATTAAAAATTATATTTCACAGACAGGCGTACCTATGATAGTAACAAAGGTGGGTTTAAAGATGTTTACCTGTAGTTAGATTTTAGGGACATGGACGATCAAAAAGTATCAAAGTATGTGTGAGTGAATACATTTATTGAACATTGCTGTACACAAACAGGTGATTATATCCTGGCGGTATCTTAAAAGCACAGTTCTGTGAACTGTTACTACAGCAGGGTAATGAGAAATTAATGTAGTGTACAAGTTTGTGCCACACAGTGGACATTTTACTTTTTTTATTTGATAAAATGGTACAGACAAACCTAGCCTTTTGACCTGGATCTCTTATAACTGCCAAATGAGTGCTTGTTCCCCTGTGAACCGAAGTGGAGACGCCTAACAGTGCAGCTCAATTTATTAATGCCATTCAGGAAGCTGTCGCTCAGAGGAATGAGGCGGCGCAGGGCAGGGTGTGAAATACCATAAACATCTTCATGGCACTGAGCGGTTTACTGAGCAGGATGGCAGAAGGTGATGGGATGCGCCCGAGTGCAGTGATGAGTACTGCACGAGCAAAGGAGTGAAGATTACATATTACTCTGAAGACCACTAGGCTGCTTGAAACCTCCTCCCCTCTGGTCTCCTATGTGTAAATCTATGGCTTCTTATATGTATGGCTCATGGCATGCACCTCGCCTACTGACTTCAAGCTTGGAGGAGTAGACACGCTTAACAGCAGGACACCAGTCAGCTGTGCTGCAGATCACAGAGGATGACAGCAAGGCAGATCTGAAATGAAGTGGATGACATACAGACGAGCTTCAAAATATGTCAGAGGTCAGGCTGGTGAATGATATTCTGCTGACTGAGAGGCAGGTTTGTGTTTTCTCAGGTGAAAACAATATACACATGACTATGTGCTCTTTAATTGATTGCTGCATTTGTTTTCCTGCTCATAAGGCTGATAAGATTTCTCTTCTAAACTAAATTCCTTCATTCCAGGCCATATTTATACCTGATTATTAATTATTAATTAATGACATCTGATCCACAGGCAGTCACATTTACACATGATTTCAATTGTTCCAACCAGTCGATCTTAACTCCATTCTGACATGGGGATTATAGACTACTATAGTAGGTTTAATGTCACAGGTCAAGGACGTGTTGCCTGTGATAGCTGTGACATCATTTTAAATCACTATGACACTTGGCAGCTACTTCTTCTATCTCAGCTGACAGTTAATGTTTATTTTCTGGTGAATGTTGTTATATTTATATCTGCTTGAAGTCCAGTGTCAATGTATTTGGCTTTACTTTTAATTTAAAATAAAGTGTTTTTACCTGTGTGGAGGTAATTATTTCTATTAAAAAGTTACATTTTTAACATGTGATATCAGTAACATTATATTAGTTTCCATTAAAGTCCAGAATATCTTTCCAGTTCATATACTTTAGTCATACTAGAACTCAGTCACAGAGGCCTAGAGACTGTCAGCAACCACCGGTCGTTAGGAAGAAACCAGTGGTGGAGTGGTTGTTGGAGGTTGCTGGCTGTCCTTGTGAAGTTGGTTGCTAAAGACCCAGTCATGCAGGCTGCTCACACCGGTCAGTGACCCTTTAGTTTTCAAGTATCAACAGCAAGTTAGCCTCCAGTAACTGCTTGCCAACTGGTTGGGGAATTTCTACCACAATGACATTTCTCCTTAGTGAATGGCGGTTGCCAAGGGGTTGCCAATGAGTCAAAAGGCCCATAGGAAGGTAGAATATTGCTTTGTGTAAACAGTGGACAAAGGACTCCAGTGGCCAGTAACTATTTTAACATATGTGCCAGAAAGACAGTATATAAGAACTGAATACACTCATAAAAACTTCCTTAAACCTTTATTCATTAGTTTAGACCTAAATGTTAATTAATGTAGCCACTGTAGGCTTGATGTACAAAAAGTTGGAATACCATACAAAATATAAATACAAAATGTAACAATTAGCACTATTTAAACCCTGTATTTAACTAAACAAGTACACACTTACATCAAGTGTTCACGCTAAGAAATGTCAGTATTTTTTGAAAACCATTTGCCATTTTTAAAATTTATGCCAGCAGAAGCTTCTAAAACGGTTCAAGTCTGGAAATAAAGTTCAGCAGACATATATTTAATTATGGACACTGTATTATGTAATGTCTTTGTTTTTTCAGTTTTATCGAGTTTTACCAGAAACTTATGAACTGATAGTATCAGCAGCAGAAAGATCTTGAATTTATGCTGGGTGTGGGCGTACTGCTTTGCTTTTGCACAAGTCTGCTAATTGGAGTGGATGCACCATAAATAGAATTTTCCTGGAACACTTTACACGTTGAGTGGGAAGTCAGATTTGTTGCAGACGTGTTTCTCGCACTGCAAGTGTGTCTGTGTGTGCAGGTATGCACGTGTATGTTTTTATTCCTTGTAACTGCTTGTGGGTTTCAATCAGCTGCTGATCAGCAATCCACGATGATGTCTGTTTTCTGTACAATAATAATGTGACATAATGGCATCACTCTGCCACCGTTTAAAATTTGCGGTGCCTTCATTCGTCTTAATGCTGTCACTAGCACAGTATGAGAAATGCTTTCGTATGGATCTGCTGTCCCTTGAGACTTGAAGGCAGCTTATTGTTTTTCATATCGTTATGTCTGGGGATTTTTTATATATTTCTCTGAAAATGAAGATAAATTGTTTCTCAGTTTTGTATGGAGAGGACAAACCAGATTTACATTTTCCTTTTCCCCTCGCTCATTTGCATATATGCTCATTTTCTGTGTGTCTCTGCCCATGGGCAACAGGAATATATGTTTCATCGTTTGCTCTTCTAGTGGTGCAGTGTAATGGTGTAATGATTCAAATGAGAACTTTTGCTTATACCTTGCACTGGAGTATGCAATGTCACCTGATGATTTAGCATTTGCTCTTATATCTCATACTTAGCGATTTCACCAGAATTTCTGTCTACTGTAACGGTACTGTCAGTATAAAATGTGCTGCACATTGATTGAAATTTTTTGAAACAAGGAAAATCACTAGAAATTCATTTTTCATGGGGTTTTCTGTGTTTTTGATCCTTATTTGATTTTGATTTTGGCAGCAGTATACAAGGCTTGTGAATCATCTCTAAAATGTTTCATCATTTCACCAGCATATTTAACATAATTTTCATCACTATCACAAATCCAATTAACATGATGAAGCTGTCTTGGGGGCAAACCTTTTTTGAGAGATTGAGGATGAAAATGACTAGCTAGAAGAATAGTGTTCTTGTAAGTTATTTTAATAGATGGCCTGAAACTAAACTGTTTCTCTTTTGAAAGAAACACCAGTGTAGAGATCTGCTCTTTGGTAAAGGAACAATGAGACTGGAAAATTCAGAAAGAAGGTCCTCTGAGCCTCTGAAAGCCATTGTACTAAAGATGGTGTTATAATGACTACAAAGCTTAAGGTATTTAAAAGTTGATCTTGATATGGGCTACAGACAGCTTCTCACAGTCCCTCTTGACAGTGTGGTAGACATAGCTATGTTGTTCAACTCTTGCTTATTTTATTAAATGTATATAAATGTTCAAATATTATAACAGAGTTAAAAAGAAATTGTTGAAGTTTGTGTGGTTAATACGCAGAATCTCTCAGCTTCTGTGTATTAGTGTTTCCAGGTAACACGGCAGTGCATTAAATATATAAATTTAGTTACACTGACTCAAAAAGGAGTGCACTTTAAGCACAACAATTATGCTGTTACCAATTTTTACTTCACAGAAATACACTTACCTGCTACATGTTACATATACACCTATTCAAATTGCAAATCTAATCAGTGAATGACATGGTAGCATCTTAATGAATTTCGGCATACAGCATCAGCATCAGAATGGGGAAGAATGGTGATTTAAGTGACTTTGATCATGGAGTGGTTGTTGCCAGACAGGGACATCCAAGTGTTCTAGGAACTGCTGATTTCCTGGGATTTTCTCAGACAATAACCTCGAGGGTGTACAGTGAATGGTCTGTAAAAGAGAAAATATCCAATAAGCAGCAGTTCTCTTGTCGAAAATGTTTAGTGATGCCTGAGGCCAGAGGAGAATGGTCAAACTGCTTTGTGCCAATGATAAATCAACAGTAACTTAAATAACCACTTATTACAACCAAAGTCGGCAGAGGAACATCTCTGAATACACAACATGTCAAGCCTTGAAGCTGATAGGCTACAGCAGCAAAAGACCACAAGGGGCTTTCACTCCAGTCAGCTAAGAACAGGAAACTGAGGCTACAGTTCGCATGGGATCACTAAAAATTGCCGTAGTTCAGAATTTAGTGTAAACAGCATGAAAGCATGGATCCATCCTGCCTTGTATCAACAGTTCAGGCTGGTGGTGGTGTAATGCAGTCTTTAAGTCTGACGTCATTAGCCGTGCCTGGGCCCAAACTCCGCTGCAGGTCCCTAAGTCACACGATCACTGTGGCATCACTGAGAGTTAAAAACTGTCTAAATCCTTTCATCTGTAATAAAATTATCAGTGTTGCTGCTCTACCGGGTGTAACAATTAAGTTTAATATCCAGGCATCCATGAAAAACAAATATATGAAACTTAACGGAGTTAAAAGTTAGCAGGGAGTTAGCTCGCTAGTTTCCATCTAAATATAATATACCATGTTTTGACTGAGAGATTTCCAAAAGAAATTAAGATGTACAGCTCTGCTATCACTTCCAACATAAGTGAAGACAGGAAACTAAACAGCAGTGACATTTGTAGGGTTACTGAAGTTTGGCTAGCTGGTATATAATGATGTGCTATGTGATTGCTAGCGACTCAGCTATGTTAGCATAATATAAATAGTGAAGCTGGAGGATGAACCCTTACCTTTTTCCACTCGATAAAAGTTAACGTGAGGGTTCCTGAAGGTTAGGGACAAATGCAATCGCATGGCAGGATGCTGTAAACAGACCAAACTTAAGTCAGGAGAACAACTGAGATAATCCATCCACAATACGAGGTTAGTCATTAATGCACTGCTGCATGGGCTGGGCTGTAGTTACATCGTAAGGTTTTAAAAACTGAGCTTTAAAATGAACAGTGGTAATAAAAACCGAGAGATCATCTTATGCGAATTCCTGAGGTCAGATGGCCTTCACAATGAGCTCACCCGAAACCCTGGCTGATTGGGACCCACACCCAGTTTCACACCTTGGCTCAGACGATTAGAGGATCATCAGGGGGTCCTTTTGTCCCTCTGTGGGGGGATACTCCCACTAGGTTTAAATCTGGGACTCCCCACCATTTGACCTTAGAACTGAAGAAGCTTCTCGGATGAGAGGTGAAACGTCTTCAAGCAACTTAAAGAAGTCCAGACACATTTCTTTGCAAGCTCCTTTGACCATGTTAAATACACAACAGCCTTATTAAGCGCAGAGTAGTTTGGGCCCGGAAGCAGGATTCATCACATCATCACTTAAAGACCGGATTATTTGGACGATACTCACCATAATACCTTTTTATTGTTAGCTTGTTACTATATTACTACAAAAATATAACTGACTAATATTACTGATATCTTTAAATATGTTTCCTCTTCATGAATTAATTGTTCCAAGCCATTTATGACCATGCTGAATGCATTTCATCCTAAATTAAATTCAAATTCAAATTCAAATTTTATTTGTCACGTACACAGTCATACACAGTACGATATGTAGTGAAATGCTTGGACAACTGCTCGTGACCTAAAGAAAACAAAAAAGGAAAAGGCTATGAATAAGATAGGAAATAAATATGAAAAATTAGAATGAAGGGTAAATTTAACTGGGAGAATAAGATAAAATATATAAATTAAAGTTGAAAATAAAATAACTGTACAACAAAATACACAATATAGAACTATATAAGAATGTATGAAGAAATATAAATAAATATATACACAATAACAGCAGCATATACACAATAACAGCAGCGTGATTTAAGTAATGAAGTGAAACAATGTCCAGAATGTCCAGTGTGTGTAAGAACTGTATGTGTGGGTCAGTACTGTGTGGTGGTGTGATTGAGAGACCGTATCGCCTGCGGGAAGAAGCTCCTCCTCAGTCTCTCTGTGTTGGTCTTCAGGGAGCGGAATCGCTTTCCTGACTTCAACAGAGAGAACAGTCTGTTGTTGGGATGGCTGAGGTCCTTCACGATCTTCCTGGCCTTGGTCCGGCACCGCCTGCTGTAGATTGAGTGCAGGTCAGGGAGCTCGGAGCGGATGGTGCGCTCAGCTGACCGCACAACCCTCTGTAGAGCTCGTCTGTCCTGCATGGTGCTGTTCCCGAACCAGGTTAAGATGTTTCCCGTCAGGATGCTCTCTATGGTGCAGGAGTAAAAGTTCCTGAGCACCTTGGAGGGCAGTTGGAAGTCTCTCAAGCGTCTGAGGTGGTAGAGACGCTGTCGGGCCTTTTTCACCACGGTGTTGATGTGACAGGACCATGACAGGTCCTGCGTGATGTGAACTCCGAGGTATTTGAAGCTGTCCACTCTCTCCACTGGGCACTCGTTGATGACAGGGGTCTGGTAGTTCCTCTCCTGCTTAGTGCTGAAGTCCACTATCAGCTCCTTTGTCTTACTGACGTTTAGAAGGAGGTTGTTCCTCTGGCACCAGTTCTCCAGATTCCTAATCTCCTTCAGGTAGGCCGTCTCGTTGTTATCAGAGATCAGGCCCACCACGACGGTGTCGTCAGCAAACTTGATGATGGTGGTGGAGCTGGTAGTGGCCACACAGTCATATGTGTACAAAGAGTACAGCAGGGGGCTCAGAACACACCCCTGGGGGGCTCCAGTGCTGAGAGTGGTGGAGGCTGAGACATGTCCGCCCATCCTTACTGCCTGTGGTCTGCCAGTTAGGAAGTTGGAGATCCACAGACACATAGATGAGCTGAGTCCCAGATGCTCCAGCTTGGTGGTGAGTGTGGAGGGAATTATGGTGTTAAATGCAGAGCTGTAGTCTATGAAGAGCATTTTAACATAATTCCCCCTTCTAGTGTCCAAGTGAGTGAAATTACCACATAAACTTAATTAAATGTTATGACTTATTAACTCAATTCAATTTTATGTATATAGCACCAAATCACAGCAATAGTAATTGCCTTTATAGTTTTATATTTGTGAGTTAAAAACTCTAAAATAATACAGAGCAAATCCCAACAATCAGATGACCCCTTTGAGCAAGCACTTGGTGACAGTGGGAGAGAAAAACGTCCTTTTAACAGGAAAAAGCCTCTGAAAAAAACAGGCTCAGGTAGGGCCAGCTATCTGCAATGACTAGTTGGGGGTGATGGAAGGTAAACGGGAAAAACGTCTTTGTTACCCAATGGCTACTATTATACAGTAATAAAGGTGTAATGTAAAGTGCTACTGAAATTATAAGGCAAAAACTGTTCATGGCTTACAAAGATTGAGTGATAGAAGCGAACATCTCAAGAACACAGTATTTCTGTTGGCATTTCTACTTCTTTTCTCATTTTGCTCTTTTGAGAAAACTCACATTCTTCACAAGACGTTTGCCAGCCACTCGGCACTTCCCCCACGTCTTTTGTAATCCCTCACATTATCAAAGTATCCAGTCTCCATGGAAAACACAAAGGGAAACCTTTGGGAGAGGTGGTTGCCCCTAGCAACAAACTCAGTCAAGTCAGCTGCCCAGAGCGGCGGTAAAACACAAATGACTAAACCACATACCTGAAAGTGGGCAGCTGACAACCTGTCCCGTCTGAGTAAGACAATGGGGGTGAAGACAGTGTGGGGAAAAACAGTTTGTTTAGAGGACAAAATAGCACTGCTAGATGTTTGCACTGCCTTATGAGATGTCTCAGAGCTGCTTCTTAAACAATTATAAAATTATATATTTATTCTTAAAGAATTATTCAGCTTTCCAAAAGTTTCTCACTGGAAAAAAATGTGCGTACTGTAGCGCTATGATAATGACTTGCTCACTGGAAGAATTAAGAGTGCTGATAAATTCACCCGCACTTTTGACACTAGCAGTCAAGCAGACTTCAGTAGTGGGTTGCCTTGTCTTGCACGTGTACTTGGTTGGATTTTTAGAACATGCACTTCCCTGCTGCTGTCATTCAAATCATATTGTGTCGGTGATTGTTAGGCAGAGCTGCTGCTGCTGAGCGTTTCCATTTCCTCCACATTCCTGTGCAAAAGTGTCTTTTAAGAAAGACTGCCAGACTGAAGTGAGTGTCATGTTTCATTTTGAGAAGCAGTCAGTGTTGACATTTTCCATCTTCTATGTTGCTGTCAGCTCCAGTAGAAAATCAGAAAATCTCTACCTGACAAACTCCAGCTATTGCTTTGAAACTACAGGTTATTTGAAGCCTCTTCTGAAAGAGTTTAGATGTGCTACAGTAAAATGAACAAATGTTCCAATATATTAAGTTTGAAGGGCTTTGCTTTCAGAGTCCGACACCATTGTGCAATACAGCTGAATGTACTATGTCAGACAGAGAAAATGTATTGATTTACTTTTGTTTAGAGCAGCATCCAAAATCAGGAATACTAAATAATGTATATCTTATTGATGTGGCCTGACAGTTACCTGTGGTTTTGACATGAACAGACATACCGAAGCCTCAGGGCTGTTGAAGTTTGAGTTTGACTGTAAGCAGCTCTTCTGCCGTCATAGTCTAGTTTCCAGAGGGACCGTACAATCCAATTAGTAATTTGTTGACAAGTTGGGAATGCAAACCTAAGGTAGGAAAGAAAAAAAGTCAAAGTCCAAAATGAAATGTCAGCGATATTATTTTATGCAGCATCAACAATGTAGGACAAAGAAAATACAATACTGCAAATAAACTTTGCCCTTTTCAAATATATTTCCTCAAGAAAGAATGTATATGTGTGTGTGTGTGTGTGTGTGTGTGTGTGTGTGTAAAACTTTTCAAAAACTTTTAAGAAGGAACCCCCCCCCCCCACACACACACACACAAAGGAGTAAAGTGTCTTTGAAGAGTAGTTTTACTCTCATAAAGCCAGCAGGTATTTAAAAGTATAAGGCTCAGTGAATTTCAAGAGAGACAGACAGTGGAACAATATTGGAAGTTCACGTTTTACCTTCGGGGACGGCACATAATAAAAACCTATCAGAGGTGGAGTGACACAAGTTAGACTGATGGACAGAAATAGTGATGGAAAGCATTGAAACAGACATGCTAATGGAAGGTTTTTGCTCTAACACAAGGCTTTTCTGATGAGGATTTTCTTAGCTTTTTATATAGTAATTTAGATTCAGTGAGGTGTGGCCAAATTGAATGAGCTTAAGGGGGGAGGATGGGTCAGAGTTAAGTGCCCTCTAAAGCAAAGTGGTATTTTTTTAGGGAAAAGTGAGAGAAAGTCTGAGTAAAGTAATGTGATAAGGCAAGAACGTTTTCAAGTCTTTCTGGATTATAATTTGGATGAATTATAACAAGAAAGATACAGTGTACAAGTAGCTTGAAAATGAACTTTTGGGTCGGCAACATTTTCATTGGCTTTATTGTTTTTGTTATTAATGTTAAAAAGATCCAACACAGATTAATAATGATACTAAATGTAACAAATTTATTTTGAAGCCCTTTTTGCCAGTTAATTATTCAGAATTCTTAAGGAAAAAAGGTATTATAGTATCTGGAGGCATAGCTGTAAAGAAGCAGCTAGCCAGACATACCTGTAGTAAGCAGCAAAAGTGGAGGGGGGAGGTTTGCTGTCCTTATCTGTTGCAAGAAGCCCAGATGGTGTCAGGCTGTTGTAGTTAGGGATGACATGCTTTTTGGACCAGTTTGTCTGTGATGTGCATCCCAAGGATTCCAATATGGTGCCAAAGTTAGCAGTGATCTCTTTCATTTTGTTGTCATTCGAGGATAGATTGCTAGTCTTTCTCCGGCTCACAAGTTGTTTGACCTCCTCCCTATAAGCTGGTTCTTTGACGCCAAAAAGTGGGCCGACTACTGTTGTCTTGTCCGCAATTCAGTCCTTGACACTACAATTGATGGTTATCAGTGTAAACTGTTGTGGGCTAAGGACACAGCTCTGAGAGGAACGCTGAGATTGTTTTTGAAGTGTGTCCAAGTCCATCAATTATATAGATGGGTGCTTAAACTCATTGGGTACAGTTTGCTTACCAAGCCCCAGTGATTGTTTTGAAATTGTATTAGTGTAGGGAGGTTGTGCAGTTGGAAATCGCAGCTTCTCTCACTTTGCAAATATATTGGAACAGGACAAATTGAACACTGTAATTGTTTTCTGTATGGGTGAAGATTTTCCAGGCTAACAAATATCCATGTTGTTAAGGAAAAAACACAAATTGGCTTGTGTTTTAAACATGTATTAATTTAAACTATACTCATGCGTGTAATTGAGTTTATATTAGTGATGTAACATGTTACATATTTAACTTAAAATGACTTCTGCAGAGATTTTGTAATTGGTCCTGGGAAATATGTAAAGCATATGGCATGGTGTAGCAGTAATGCTGTGAAAAGAAAGAATGAAAGGATTCAGTAGCTTGTAGCAATGAAAAGTGAAATAACTGTTAGACATGAAGTGGGCATGTATCATATTAAACAATATGAATGGATTAGTGATTGAAGTTAACAGTGCTAAAAACTACAGATATAACAAGGTTACCTATGCAACCAGAGCCTGAATTGTCGGCAAGTGATTAACTAAGGCGTCAGTTTGGAGACCTAGAGGCCAGTAGGCGACTCCCTGGTCACAAGGGAAATATGTATGTTCATCGACCGTTTGGTGAATGGTTGCCGCAGGTTAATACGAAATTTTGCTTTGCAAGTGATTGTTGCCAGGTGGTCACACGCCAGGCTCTAGGCCAGGGGTGCCAAACTCAAATACACAGTGAGCCAAAATTCAAAACTGGAACAAAGTCGCGGGCTAACATTAATATATATTGAAATATATTTATTCCTCCAGATATAAGAATGAATCTTTTCTTATGGACTCAAACACGTTTTGCTGAAAAACTGAATATGGAACAAGCAAAGCTTAATACTAAACAATATATATATTAGCTGTATAATACCAGTAGGCCAGCTCTAATAGTAATTTGGTATGGCTTCGCAGGGCCAGAGTTTGACACCTATGCTCTAGGCTTGTGTAACTGAGGTCGTAGATACCGTCCAAACAGGAAGGAACTAGCAGTGACACATTGACCAGAGAAAATCACTTATATTCACTGAGCGATCAGTGGTGAAACTGGTGGTTCCTTAGTTAACCAGTTAGTAATTTTTAGGCAAGTGATTGAAGTGACTACAAGTGAGAATGAAGGATACCAAACTCATGGACACTCTCATTCAATCACATGGTGGTACATACATTAGAGCATCACCTAGGCAACAGAGCCTAAAATGTTTGCTGGCAGCCACTTGTCATCAAGCGTACAACAAGCGTATCACCCTGAACAGGTACATCAGAATGGTTGTTCAGCAAAACCCTTTATATTTGGTGCGTTAGCACTCTCTGCTACCATAATCAAACCAAATGAGAGGATGTCTTTTGAAAGAATCATGTACAGAGTTCCAGAAACCCAATGGATTGAAGCTCTTCTGGCTCATGAACATTTTTTACTTCAATTTCAACATAATAACTTGAATATAAATTAAGGACACTGCAACTCCATAGTAAACTTGGCAGGAGGGGAAAAAACTGTCAAATGCTAATTTAAACACTGCCAGACTAACATCTGTATGGAGTCAATTGGTCAGGAGGATCAAACAACATGAGAATTTTCCAATCTCATTTCATATTTGGTGTTGTTAGACTCATGACCAGCTCACCGCTCCACGAGGAAAACTCTCACACTTCCAGATGGCCTGTTTTCTTGTGACTGCCAATAACCATCTGAACTTTATTCTGAATAACTAAATAACTAAAGAAGTGGTATTTTAAAATGAGCAGTTTGCTCTTTATTTAGATGGCAACATTAAAACAGCTAAAAACGAACTGACATTAATAAAGCAATAAATTTGCTTTCAAAACGTGATGGAAAAAAACGGCTTTGTTCATCCACAGAATATGCTACGATTGAAGGAAATAGAATTGGGATAAAACAGATGGTTAGACAAATGAAACCACCACGTTGAAGCTTTTATTTATAGGACTTCTCAGCTCTTCCCCAATCTCAGGGTTGACTCCAGCAAACAACAGCCAACATAATTTTACAGATCAGTGTAAAACTATCTTTGTCCTCTCCCTGCCCTGTATGTTGTTTCAATGTAATAGACATGGAAAATGTAGCAATAGAACACATATGTGCTTCTTAAAATTGTAACTGAAAATTGTGTCTCCAGTATGAAGATGGCTTATATTGGCGTTTGTGTTTATCATTGCAGCAACCCAATAAAACCAAACCTATAAGAAAAAATGTTTTTCTTTCATTTTTTTATTATACTGTTATATGATAGTGCTTTTCTCCAACCAATAACTACAGTATATCTCAGCACTGCATACTATTCCTTGTCTAAACCCAAGAGCCACATTCTGTGTTATTTTCTCAAAGCTCCATTCATGATTAGATTTATCTGAAACTTCTGTCCCATTTTAGCGCTGTTCTTTATTTCTAAACCTCCTCTTTCTCTATTCTTCATCTTCTGGCTCCATCTTTTAGCTCAGGTTTCTTTTTCACTGCACCCATAAAACACAATCATTAGAACAGGATCAGGCTGCAAGTATCACACAGGGGGCATTCTGATAGGGGCTCTGTCAGCAGTAGGGATTGTTAATTGTAACCATTAGGCTGCCGTTGTGCCATGCTGACAGAGCCTTAATAAAGGGTGGCCTGTGGCTTAAACATGGTTCTTGCCCTGTGGACAGCGGTAGGGCAATGGCGACTTTAACCCAGACCCAACAGTTCCTGTCTTGTGTCTGACATAAGACCATCCCTCCCTGTGATTTTTGTTATCTTTAAGGATGGAGGCGTGATGCGAAAACAAATTGTTATCCTTGGTACCACTTAAAACATGTCTTTAGTCAAAAGATTAGTTTGAGTTTCCTGTTTTGTTCTCTCTCCTCCACTCACACTGATTGTGGCTGTGAAACTGAAGTTTGTTTTCCTTCTTTATTATAATTTTGTTGGCTCTATGTGTAGTTTATTGGAGTTAATTAAAGTCCTATTAGCCACTACGTGCTGCAACAGATTTTGTATGTACTGGCATAATAATGCTGAGGGTGTTAGTATGTCGCCTTTGTGTTGGCTCATTTAAACTTGATAGCACTGTGTACAACTGGAAAATGTAAAAAACAATGTGGGAAGGCTCCAGTTGGTAGTCGTAGAATAAGAAAGGTTGGAGTGTGGCAGGCGGTTGGGGAGGCAACGGAGAAGAACTTTGGCTTGGCCTCAACTCAGGAAAGGAAATCAGGGCTTGGTTCCAGGGAGCTTTGGTCGGGGCAGAGAAATGCTGATCCTAGCTGGGTTTATTCTCGTGCAGCCGAAGGAGCGCTTAAATGAGAGATGTCTACATGTGCTTTGGGGAAGCAACTGGGTTCCCCAGGGTTTAGCTGAGAAGGGGTACTGTGGAAGTACAGGGTCTAGGGCCATAGTTACATGCCTGGTACAAAGTCAAGCAGTGTTTCTTGGCATAAGTTGCCCCTCATCTCTGTTCATGGACAGGACCTTAAAGCATAGCTGGGGATAGGAGAACTTCTGTTTTGGAAATCCCTGCTTTTTCAGACAATGTGGTTGTGGTAACTTGATTATAATATGGCCTCAAGCATGATGTGCAGCTGATTGTACAGTGGCTGGGATGAGAGTCAGGGAGAGACTGCCGGTATCTTCGGAAATAGAGCTTCAGGTTCGTCAAGGGACATCTGCAGTTACGTGGGCATTGTGCCTGCCTGTAGTGGTGACGTGAGAGCTGAGCTGGAAGGCAAAACTGTCAATTTACCAATCAGTCTGTGCTAAAGCCAAACCTATGGTAATTAGTTCTGGGTAGTAATCGAAAGAAAGAGCTTGCAGATACATATACCTTTTTCTCTACAGAGTGCTGAGCCCATCCTTAAAGAAAGGATTCATATATGGATTTAGATTCTAGATTATTTGAGTGCCACGTTTCTCTCATAATCTTGCTTAGACTGTTTCTTTTATAATGTCTTCAGTTCCATCAGCTGTAATTGTTTGTTTGCTGTGAACTTTGAATGCCAGGGGATGAGGGGTGTAGTCAACGAAACTTAAGAAACTTTGTTTGTGAAAGGAAAGCAGCATCTCTAGCCACAGAACTGTAGAGAATATACAGTAAGTGTGGGTGTTTTTAACTTCAAGGCAAACATGAGAATTGTAAAAATGTTGTAAGTCCTGTTTGTGATTTGTGATTTATTAAGATTGATGTGTGCACTCTCTTCATTTGTTAATGCCAAGGATGGGTAGCCACGGTTTATTCAAAGAGACGATGTTGAATGCCTTATGGCTGATTTCTAAAGCTACAAGGCCAGGTTGTTGTGGACTTAATGGGAGACACTGCACTAAGTAAATCCTGGCCAACAGAATTCTGTGTCTCTCTGCTGATTATGAAATTTTAGGTGTGGAAGGAATAATTTTCATCACCCCTTACTTCCTTTTTATCCTGTGCAGGTCTTTAACTCACAGCTCTTTGTTATAATGTGCCCTGTCTGTCATTTCATTCTTTGGCCAAATCTCACAAAATACTTGGCAGAACTCATTACCGCCACATTAAACACATCGCTGCTACATTAATCACACCTTTTTCTATCTTCGGACAATACTTTTCTTCTGCTGCTGCCTTTCAGAACTTTTAAATTATGTCTGGGCAGGATTTGTGTATATAAGTTGATTGGCTGTGTGTGGCTCTCTATAAGAATGCCACTGAGACGTAGACACAATTCAAGTTTTTTGCCCTAGGTTTTGTAGAGCTTCATTATACTGCTGAAACTTAGCAAAATGCCATTTCTGTAGAATTGAGCCCTCTTCACTTGACAGGTCAAAAATTATTTGCTAATAATTTCTTGGGCCCTCTAAATGCCTCCGGGTTTGCTTGTGCAAAGAAGCTGCAGCACTTTGTAGAGACTTTCATTGTGGCAAATATTTAAGGTGCTCTGCAGATGAGATCCTGGCAGAAGCAAAAAATGGATAGATTCTTTCTCCGTGTCACAGTCACTGTCCTCATCCCCTTATCCTAATTGTATCTCATTAGAACAGATATGTGGATATCTCAAACATTAGATTCTCAGATTAATATCCCAAATAAAGGAGGGAATCTTTCTGCCTATTTAAAACGAGTCACGATTTATATTCATGCATTTCTGTTTCCTGCTTTCCATGTAGTGCTTCACTGATTCCTGAAGCTTTAATGTTCAGGACTAATTGACTGCAAACCTCGCCGATGGTTTTCTTAATGGCCTCGTGCTTACTCTTAAATCTGTTTTCAGCCACTCTCACTGTTTTTTACCTCTTGCCAGCTCATCAGATCAATTGGGAGACCTCTGGAGGCCACAGCAGCTGCTGACTGAGTCGCTATACTTGTAGCTCATGAAGGCTGTGTACTTATTGATTGCACAGGTGCACAGAGAGGTTGCTACAAACCCATCGCCCTGCCTTCTGCAGCAATGCAATTTTCAGTCGTCAGATCTCTGCCACCTCCAGCCAGCCATGTCTGCACACTTCCACTGGGGCATGGAAGCATGGAGGTGATAGAGGTGATGGAGAAGGCCTGGGCTTGCTGAGAGGGATGCAGAAAATAGCCTTATTGGAGGCAGAATGAAAATGCTCTGTTCCGGAGAAGTGTGTGACCATAAGGGACAATCTGAATTGGACACCTCTGCAGAGGTGTGAAGTAGAGTTTTTGTCTCTTTCCACAGATAGGAAGGGGTGAGGAGGTTATGAAGGGTGTGAGGAGGGTGGATTGTGGCTGTAATAGTGCAGTGGGAGTAAATAGACCAGGGGATAGAGGGAACTCGGGAGACTGTCACCAATTATCACCAGAAGTCACCTACCTTTTGTATTAATTTTCATTTTTGTGTGCCTCTGGGCCGGGGTGAGAAATCATCCATCTATAAATAAATGTGCCCAAGTGTGTCCATATGTTCATGTGTGTATGAATGGGTTTGTTTTCTTTACATACCCTATTATGATGAAGTGACCTACACCCATAGCTAGAGGCAAGCTTCTTTTACCAGCTTGCACTGGGCTAGCAGTTTACTACATGGCTGAATGAACATTGTCTTCCTTTCATTATTCACTGCTGCTACACAGCTCACGTTTCCTGCGACACGGAGGTAGGCTGTCAGTGTGTCTTACTCCTGACAACACTATAGCTTCAGCCTTTTAGGATCGCTAGTTTATTTAACGATAGTTAGCTGTGTTTAAAGAAGAGATCTACTATTAGCTGGGCAGATTAGGTGATTTACTCTGCTAAGTTAACACCAGAAATTAAACTGAAATATTGCAGTATGGGTTATTCAGACATGTCCTATATTAGAAATTACTTTAAACAGTTTAGAGAGACCATTGTTTATAGGATGAGCAATTATACTTACCAAAGTACCATAATTGAGGTACAGTGAATCTTAACATGTTAATATTTCAGAAGTCTGGGAATTATCGAGGTCAGTGTGCTAAATCCTTCAGGGACAGTACACAGTTGTAACACTTGTAGAAACTTTTTGAGTGTGGACCAAGGTAGTGGAAAAAAAAACTTTAAAGCCACACAGCTAGCATGTTTTCAACAAATATACAATTAAAAAAGTCCAAAAATAACCCACAAGGTAACATAACTATATCAGGTGTGATGGTGTTCTTTAACAGTGAGTAAGTGTGAGGGTGGATTTTTACCTACTGCACTGTAATCTGCCTTCATGGGCTACCTGTCACAAATTGCGTTCAGTCATGTGGGACAGTCAATTATAGGCTTCCCTGGTGGCTACTCACGTATGGAATATACACTTAACTCACCGATAGGATCGGCACATTTTAAAGTCCTAAATAACATCTTAGTGATTTACACGGAGTAAAAGGAGCTGTAATGAAGGGCGATAATTTGCTTTTTATTTGTTTGGCCATATTAGTCTGCCTTGTCTACCTATATTTAAGGCGGCAAGTTTCTAACATCTGCAACTCTGCACGACAACGAACGTCAAGCTGAGACATGCTGTTTGAGCTGGGAGTAATGATTCTAGCAGGAGTTTGAAAAGTGAGAATTGCCATTTCTTTAAGAGTTAATCAAATCTGAGCACAGGTTTTTTGACAAATTGATCTATTTCTTTGTGTGATTGTTGATAATTGTGTAAACTATGTAGTGTGTTAAAAAAAAGAATAGAAAACAAGCTAAAACAACAAAATACAGCTTGAGGTGAACAGCTCTCGTTATTAGGGATTATTAAGCTAGATCACAGGAATAGTCCCCAAATAAATCAAACTGTAGTTGCGGTAAGGCGTAAAGTCACACATCTTATTGCTCCTAAAACAAAATTCACCATGTAGTATTGGTCTCGGAAAAGGATGCTGGGTAAATTATCCACTGCTCACAGTTTAAATTTTATCCATGGGAACTGACAAACAACACACTGCATCCCTGAAAATATAAAGAACACAGTGAGGTGAGGATGACCCCCGTGTCTCGGTCAATCTAGAGTCAGACCTCCTGATATTTGCTGTGGGTTGTTCCTCGACTTTGTGAGTCTTCTGTGTTTTCAAAGTGAGATTCTCCTGTGTCTTCTGTCTCTTCTTTTTCTGGCCAACAGCCAGAACAGCTCCTGAGCTGAACACAAACCCGGAGATGAGAGCTGAGACATGAAAGGAAGAACCAACCTAATGCTCAGATCTTTGAAAATCTCCTTTTTTTGATATCACATCTTTCAAGACACGTCTGCAAGTCTGCAAGTGAATGATTGTTTGTGTTAGCGTTATTCATCAGACCTAAGAGGATAGAATACATTTAATATGTGAAAGGCTAAAATACTTCTGCTGTATTTATGGCCTCGTTACTCTGGGGGGGGTTAGTTCAGAGTTAGTTAAGCAAGGCAGTAAATGAAGCTCTAGGGGTGTTATTATCCATGTTCACCTTCCTGTTATTGCTGTTTCTGTTGAAGGAGGGGATACTGTGTGTTCACTGAGCTGCTGCCAGAGAGGTCAAAGACTATAAAACCCCAGGAGACTCTCCCCTATATCTTTATCTTTGTCTTGTAGTTCTCCCTACACACACACACACACACACACACACACACACACACACACACACACACACACTCTAATTACACTGAAACACAGTGTGAAAACACAAACCTTTTTGTCCCAGTCAGTCCTGAGTAACCCACATGTGTAGTTAAATCACCATAAACTACTAACTTGGCACTGTAATGCCACTTGTTCCATATTCGATGCATGGGTTTTTGTGAGTTTTTGAAACCTCCTCATCCTCAGTACGATTTCTTTTTCCTGAAAAACATGAATAAATTGCACAACAATGCATATGTGCAAAATAATATTTAATTTATTATTTAATTTTAGTATGCCATTTCTTTTTCAATCTGTCAGAAGGTTCAATTAAATCTCCAGTTTCAAAACATTGTAACTTTTTGGAAATTATTAGGGTTCAAGTCATTCGCTTTTGTGGTCTAGAAATCCTGTCAGACTTGGGTAATAATAGAAAATTGACTGTTGTCTCCGTTCAATCATTTGAGCAGCTGCTATCATTTCTCATATTTTCTTATAAGTGACAGAAAACCAGTTGCTTTTAAATTAATGTGAAAAAGTATGTATTTCAATCTCACCTGAGAAGACTTTTTATGAGACCCATCTGACTGATATACCGATCTTGATTGTTGCAGTAGCAATTATATTCCTCCTGGAAGGCTGCTTTATGAGCAGTAATTAAAAGTGGGGGCATTTCTATTGATTCAGTGGGGGAATTACTGCTTATATCTTGAAGTGAGTATTAATAAAAGGTCAGTCAGAGTACTATCCTGGGGATAAGACTGTGTTCAAGGGCACATCCACAGAACTGATGCTTCAACCTGTGTCCTTTGTTCTGTTTAATCATCTCGTTCTCCTTCAAACTGACTTGTTCTATGTTTGTTCACTTCACACCTCTTCTTCCACGGACATTTTGTGAGATCCTGTAAATATCACAGTACTTGTCTTGTTCTAAGGATAGAGCCTGATTAATTACTCATTACCTAATGAGGTATGTGATACAAGAAGCATTCCTAAGCCAAGATGATACTATTCTTTTCTGGTTAAAAATCCTGTACACTACATCGGCCAAGCAGCTGATATTAATTAATACTTTTCTTTACAGAGGAAATCCCGACATGGTTACACACAAGATAAAATATCCTGTGTAGGCATGAAATGCTGTATTGTAGTAACAATACATGCAGCAAATAACATATTTTTCTAACATTTTATGTTTTCTTTGCTTTTGAACTTCTGCCATGTGCCAGAGATTGTGATGTGTATTTTGAAGGTAGAGTACTACAGTACCCATGATTTCTTTATATTTTGCAGGGAATGTGGGAAATAGGTGCAGCAATGTATTGAACTATATGCAAACATTACATGGAAATACAGCTTATAAGGCAAAATCTCTTGAAAGTCTATGTTTGGTCGGACTGTCTTTACTTTTCAACACAGCCTGAACTCTCTTTGGCACTTTTCTTGTCATTTCTTGTAAGTAGTTTTCAGGAATAGTTCTCCAGGCTTCTTGTGGGACATTCAAAGCTCTTCTTTGGATTTTGGTCGACTGTTGTTTTGTTCTAAGTCAAGATGATCCCACACTGTGTGGTGGATCAAAATCGGATAGTACTTTTCTGCGCTCACAATTCTGTCAATTTTGACAAGATCCCCAACATCACTGGCTGAAATTCAGCCCCAAACCATGGCAGAGCCTCCACTGTGTTTTACAGGCGCAGGCTGGCTGTAGATACCCGTTGTACCTCTCTCCTGGCTTCCTGCATACATATTTGACGATTTGAACCACACCTGTTGCCGCACATTTTTCGTCCAGTTCTTGTTTAATCTGACATACCTCAACCTTCCCTTCCTTAAGAATGGCTTCTTGACAGCCAACTTCTACTGGGACCATTTCCAGTGAGGCGTCCGTGAACAGTAGATGGATCAACTGAAGGGCCAGATGCATGTTTTAGACCCTGTGTCAGGCTTTTGGTGGATTTCTTAAGGATGACTTTCAGATACTGTTCATCTGTTGTTGATAGTTTATAAGTTTGTCACTTGTTCGTTTGTCGTCCACTTGTCCAGTTTCCTAAATTTTTAGGACTCACTCCTCATACTAAGATATGCCTAAAACTGCGATATTTGCCAGTTTTCATAGATTCAACTGAAAACATGGTAACTAATACAGTAATGCATTATATTTGGCTCCTCTGAAGCAAAACATTAAAAAATGAGGGGTGGCTGGTGGATATATGATGGATATCACCCACTTCTGTGTCTTACACTTTGCCGCAACGCCTACATATATGTTTTTTCTACTGTTGTCAGCAAACAGCAGGCCCCAGAGTTTTGAGCTATCAGGCAAATCAAACTCCAGATTGTCTGATTTCTCTAATTAAAATGTGTTTTTTTCATAGACAAAATGTAACCAAATACAGTAGTGACTTTAGCAGGTGTATTTTTATTGAAATTCAAACTTCTGTGCCTTTAGCACTTGACTGCACATAATTATAAATGGATTTCACACCTCCACTATATTCTGATTTGTTTACATCACCAACTTGGGGATTATCTTCTGTTTATTTGCAAGCACAAGAGCTTTTCCTTCAGATGTATTATTAATGAAAAATTAAGAAAAGGCTATTTTGTATAGTAAATATTAATCATTAAATTGTATCCGCTGTCAATTTAAATGTAGTCAATTTAGTCTTTAGTCATCAGTAATCATTAAGAGGTGAGATTTCCTAATGTGATGAGGAATTTTGGAAAGTGTGGCCATGACGATGATAACCATTGAGTCTGCTAGGAGGCGACGGGCAAGGAAGCAGTGACCTGTTTTTCGATGGTTCAGCCATCTGCCTCTGTATCCTGCAGCAGAGCACATTTCATTCCCTGCAGCTTCAAGACACAGGTTAAGTGGAAGCTTGTTGACTCCATGATAAGCTTTCGGGAAATAGATGGCACCCAATCAGAGAGCAGACAGGCAGAAACCACAAAAGGCCACTGGGTGGAAAGAGAACATCTTGCTTGTCGTATAATTAAGATGTTCAAGCCGGGAGCGAGTTTTGATTATGACAGTTAATCTGTCTGCTATTTCTTTATTTATTTCCTCCGTGACAGTAAGTATAGATTACTGGTCAGTGAAACATACAGATCAGACCCCTTTGCTGTACATATCGTTGTTTAATAATAGATGTTAGTTGTTGCTGTTTTTTTCCTTTTGCTGGCTGTCAGATGAAATGGCTGTAATCATTTAAACAGGTAAGACAAATGAAACACACTGTGTATAACATGTAATATGGAACAAGCCTATTTCAGTGAAACTTATGTAACATCCATCCATCCATCTTCATCCGCTTTATCCGGGGCCGGGTCGCGGGGGCAGCAGCCTAAGCAAAGAGGCCCAGACCTCCCTCTCCCCAGCCACCTCCTCCAGCTTATCCGGGGGAATACCAAGGCGTTCCCAGGCCAGCCGAGAGATATAATCTCTCCAGCGTGTCCTGGGTCTGCCCCGGGGCCTCCTCCCGGTGGGACATGCCTGGAACACCTCACCCAGGAGGCGCCCAGGGGGCATCCTTGTCAGATGCCCGAACCACCTCAGCTGGCTCCTTTCGATGTGGAGCAGCAGCTGCTCTACTCTGAGCCCCTCCCGGATGGCCGAACTTCTCACCCTATCTCTAAGGGAGAGGCCAGCCACCCTTCGGAGGAAGCTCATTTCTGCCGCTTGTATCCGCGATCTCGTAACATATGATAGTGAATTATGCTCCAATCAGTACCAGTAATAATGCCTTGTGAAATAAACTAATGTATGTTAGACCTCCTGCTTTTTATATTAGCTGAGGAGGATTTACCACAAGAAAAAATACTTTGATTAAAAAAAGGTGGTGGTGGTGTGTGTGTGCGTTGGGGGGGGGACCCAACAATGTTGGAGTAAACAAAAGCAGGTTAGTAAGAAGTTATGATGAGAGATTTTCTTCATGCAGAAATAATCAAGGGACCCAGAAGAATAGTATAAAATATGAATATATTTATTATGAAAATGACTGAATATCAAGGAGAGGAGAAATGAAAACACATTACAGCAGGTATCATCATCCCTGTTCTGATGTTCTAATCTCACACAGAGTTTCATATACCCCCTTCTATGTCTGCTCTCCAGATAAGGAAACAAATTGTGCCTCTGCACTATCAAAAAGCAACTAGTCTGTCCTTGAGGCCTATCCTAGAGCCAAAACAAACAGCACCAAACACAACGTGGGTCATTGTTCTCCAAAAGGTTCCATCAGGCCTCCTGAAAAAGAAGTGCAATCCCCCTAAAATACAGGTGTTAACTTCATAAAAATCTATCACAGAAGTCACTGTCAGGTGTAAAGATTAATGCTGCCAGAAGACTTGAGCAGCTATAACATAGGCCTACCAGCTATAACAGGTAGGCTTATGTTTGAAAACTCTGCTTCCGTATATATTTTAGTATTTTTTGTCTCTGTTTAGTTT
Source organism: Rhamphochromis sp. 'chilingali' (assembly GCF_963969265.1). Lineage (NCBI taxonomy): Eukaryota > Metazoa > Chordata > Actinopteri > Cichliformes > Cichlidae > Rhamphochromis > Rhamphochromis sp. 'chilingali'. Next base: position 19,169,089 of record NC_137936.1, read on the forward strand.
TCATTAAATATCATCAAAGACAGAAAAAAGCTAATTATGTTAATGTTACTTTGGGTACTTCAGTTTAGAGATTGCCTTTTGATTGTGCACTGTTCATAAAGGCAAGTACAGTTAAAGTGAAGAATCAATTACTGTGTAATTAGAAGTAGTTGTTTGTGTCGACAGCAAAAGGAGTAATTAAAAAAACTGTCACTGAGGTCTTTGAAATACCTTAAAGAGCAACAGAAGATACAATAGAAATGAATCTTATAACCACAGATTAAGTGTAGTGAAATGCCTGCAGCAGGGAAGATGATTGAATAAACAAACCTATGTGAAGATTTTATAATCGGAAAATTAGAATAAAAACTTTCAAAAAATCAACTTCGTATTGCAAAATATGTTAATGGAAGTGAAAAACACACCACTCGTAATTTTTAGGATGATTTTCAAAATAAATATATTCAACAACGTAACACTGTTAATGCGTTAGCAGGAGTGCAGTAATGATATTCACTGTTTCTGTTAAAGCAAATTACATTTATTTTGAAGAACAGCTCTAGAGTGGTGTGTTTGTGAATTAAGTAAGTGCCCAATGATTTGCCACAACAACTGAATGCCCTGCTGGAAAACTGTGTACATTTATATTGATATCACTTTGGCATCTACGTACTTTAACACTGCTGCATTTTAAGCAACCACACCGCCAGCCCAAAGAACACAGAAGCTCCACCCACATGACCCAGCGGACCGTGCCCTAATGTTTTGGATGAGATAAGATGTTATAGAAACATTCCTCCTCAGGACTGAGATGGGCTAATATATGTGTCAGTAAATCACTATATAGTACGGTGGCCCCTAGAGACAAAGCACGTACAAACTCCAAAACACATGCAAATTCCAAAACACATGCAAACTCCAAAACACTTGCAAACTAAAGAACACACGCAAACTCCAAAACACGTACAAACTCCAAAACACTTGCAAAATCCAAAACACTTGCAAAACCCAAAACACGTACAAACTCCAAAACACTTGCAAAACCCAAAACACTTGCAAACTAAAAAACACATGCAAATTCCAAAACACGTACAAATTCCAAAACACTTGCAAACTAAAAAACACATGCAAATTCCAAAACACGTACAAACTCCAAAACACTTGCAAACTAAAAAACACATGCAAATTCCAAAACACTTGCAAACTAAAAAACACATGCAAATTCCAAAACACGTACAAAATCCAAAACACTTGCAAACTAAAAAACACATGCAAATTCCAAAACACGTACAAACTCCAAAACACTTGCAAAATCCAAAACACGTACAAATTCCAAAACACTTGCAAACTCAAAAACACATGCAAATTCCAAAACACAACGGAAGTGCTCCAGGACGCTAGGGGCAGTGTTGAGCTCGATTTGCAAAATAAACGGCAAGTTTGTCTGTATGGGACGGTCTACTCTCCGTCGCGCTTCCCAGGTTGCCTAGCAACCGTGATACTAACCGCTGGAAACGTGTCATACAACTTGGTTTGACAGAAATGAGGGAGAACATATTTTGTTCATTTGTTTGTTTGTTTCTACATGAGCTTTGTGTGATTTGATAAGTATCTGAGGCTGAGACCACAGGACAGTAAAACATGATTTTTGGGCTTCATTTCTGTACTGAACAGTCATTTCAAGATTAATTAGTAAATAAGAATTAGCTGATGTTGTTCATGAGACTAAAGTCATATCACTTTGGTAATGTAAATATAATATGGCCAATATTCTAGTTATTATATTAATCATTATTAGCTATTACAGCAGTGAACATGAACTCTGTGTCAAATACTGAGCTTCAGTACAGATTCAAGTTGCAGTTATTTATATGTCTTATCACCTTAAATCTTCACTCAAAGACAAGTATCTTTGACAGTGCATATATAGGTGTATCATATATAAGAGACAAATGTTGTTCCTTCATGCTGGCATTACTAAATTTGGCTCATTGCTTACATATATTTATAAAAAGAAAATGTACAAGCTGTGATAACTGTTTCTGATAAAATGAAGAGTAGACTGATATATGAAATATTCCTTTATTGGGTGAGAAAATCAGACCATGTCATAACTGCTTTAAGTCATACAGAATAGATATCAGAGCCTTAAACAGGCTGGCTTCTGCTAAATGGGTCAAACTGGGCAGAAAGTATACAAACACATAACATCCTTGTAAAATATGATGTAACACTATAGATCAACTTAGCTCAGAATATATAAAGCATATAAACAATTACAGCAATATGATGCAACAAACACAGCAGTGCTACTGATCCAAAATACTCAAAGCTTCATAGAACTGAAACAAACATTTATTTTTAGCTCCATTCTGCTGCTGATACATACTTTAGGTTTCTGAATATTACACTTGTTGCTGCCTTTCATAGTGCGTAACTTGAAGGCCCTGAGTACTTTCTCCCACACTGAAAACACTGGAATGATAAAATTATTTGAACATTACCTAATAAGACTGATTCAGGACAGACAATTAGTTATTTTAAACTTTTCTAGCAGTCCTTCACAAACAGGGAACAGTCTGTCTATTCTCTCCATCTGTCAGCTGCTGCTGGCTCTTCCTCCTCCTCTTCCTCACACACTGTTGAGTTTGTCCTGGTGGATCATCAGGGGTGCAAAGCCTCACAGATGATGTGCAGCAGTGGGTCCCTCAGTCTGTCCTCACTCTGGACACTTGCAGTCGTCACACATGGAAATCAAATGTGTGATAAGCTGCAGGATTCAAACACAAGTGTGACTTATAAACACATGTTCATATTTTTATTACACAATCAGAGAGAAAGAAACAGAGAGAGTGCAGGACAGACAGACAGGTGACAGTCTCAGGTGTATACACTGCTACAAAACAGCACAAAAGAAGGAGGATTTAGTGTTTGTGTTATTACGAAACAAGAGGAGTTCCCAGATGGTACAGTGGACACACATGTGTGACTCCTGTGATTAAAGCATCTTTCTTTCAGCTTAACGAGTGAACCGTCAGCTCATTCAAACACACGTTAAAGTCCGTTTGGCTCAACACCACCGAACAGAGGCAGCAATATAACATAGCTAACATTAACAGTGCAGTGAATCTTCCTTGTGCTGTGATATTCAGGACTGCAAACCGAGCAGCATCACTGACTTTCAGCTTGTTGTGTTTGTGGATATATGACTGACTTTAATTATCCACAAAATCATCACAATCTCTGTAAGATTAAGGTCGACTATATATATATATTTTTAAAGTAAAGGCTTTAAAACCAAGTTAATTCTGAAAGTACAGACATGACTAATGTCACATAACTTTCCCGACATGTGGCCAACAATAATGGTTTAATGTTCTTCATTAAAAAAATATTTGCGCATAAATAAGTGACATAATATTCAGTACTTACTTCTGAAAGTTTACACTTCCTCCGCTCCGCTTCCACCGTTTTTTTTCGGCAAAATTATCCACACCACCACCGCACTATGAAGTCTGGGATATGTTGGGCCATGAAGGCTACACCGACCCATCCTTAAAATTCAGGGAAATTATGGACGCATTTGAGGGCCGCATTTCGAGCAGCCTTTGAATTGGGAAAGCCTTCTCTTGTCGCTGTGACGTAATCGGCCTTAAAATGCGGCCTTTAAGGCTGCAAACCCCAAATCCGGTCATTGGTACTTCCTGGCTTGTGTAGTTACTAGGTAACAAAAGCTCAACACTGCCCCTAGCGTCCTGGAGCACTTCCGTTGTGTTTTGGAATTTGCATGTGTTTTTGAGTTTGCAAGTGTTTTGGAATTTGTACGTGTTTTGGATTTTGCAAGTGTTTTGGAATTTGTACGTGTTTTGGATTTTGCAAGTGTTTTGGAATTTGTACGTGTTTTGGAATTTGCATGTGTTTTTTAGTTTGCAAGTGTTTTGGATTTTGCATGTGTTTTGGAGTTTGTACGTGTTTTGGAGTTTGCATGTGTTTTTTAGTTTGCAAGTGTTTTGGAGTTTGCATGTGTTTTTTAGTTTGCAAGTGTTTTGGATTTTGCAAGTGTTTTGGAATTTGTACGTGTTTTGGATTTTGCAAGTGTTTTGGAATTTGTACGTGTTTTGGATTTTGCAAGTGTTTTGGAATTTGTACGTGTTTTGGAATTTGCATGTGTTTTTTAGTTTGCAAGTGTTTTGGATTTTGCATGTGTTTTGGAGTTTGTACGTGTTTTGGAGTTTGCATGTGTTTTTTAGTTTGCAAGTGTTTTGGAGTTTGCATGTGTTTTGGAATTTGCAAGTGTTTTGGAGTTTGCAAGTGTTTTGGAGTTTGTACGTGCTTTGTCTCTAGGGGCCACCGTAATATAGTATTAATTGGTAATTAATTGGTAATATGCATGACATGATTTACAAAATTAAAAGGTCCAGAATCCCGTGCTGTCTAATAAGCTGTCTTTATAACACACTGGCATCCTGCAAAGTGGATTATTGAAAATGTGCATCATCTTGTGCCTCTTGTAGCTTCACATGCTGTTGTGTTGCTTTATTTGTTCATTTATTTTTTTATTCAGGTATGAGACTTTTGCAAAAGAAAGTACTTTGCATTTCCTGTGTTAAAGGCAAAATTTTTTATTTGTACCAAAGATAATAGAAGTTCTATCCTGTCTCCCTGATGTTGTGGTAACCATTAATTCATCAGATTCAGCCAAGTGTTTAAATAACATCTTGCAGTCACTGCTGGAAGAATCTTTTATGGAAAGAAATGGAAAATTATTAACAAATGACTGTTTTAAAGTAACTCTTACTGTCTGTAATGCAGATAAGATAAGATAAGATAAGATAAGATAAGATAAGATAGAACTTTATTAATCCCTCGGGTGGGTTCCTCTGGGAAATTTGATTTCCAAAAAAGCACAGCACTGACAGAAGTTACAGAGTTATACACACACACATATATATAAATACAGAGACAATATAAATAAAATATACGAAGGGGATAAATAGAATAAATAGGAATAAAAATAAAAATACAAGTGAATTGCACATTTCAAGTATTGAGTCTATTGCACCGTTGACTATTTACAAAAGTATTGCACAAAAGGTATTGTACAGTGAGGTGAAGAGGCACTACAGCTTAGTTGTTCCCTCCTTTGTCCTCCTGTTACCCCTCCCTCTCCCCACCAGAGAGGAGTTAAACAGTCTGATGGCGTGTGGGACAAATATATATATATATTTACACCTTTCTTATATGTGCTTTTCTTTCTTTTATCTGTTACCGTATCCCTTGGAGATACATGTATGCCTACAGTATAGTGAACTGTCTTTGTCTCAAATTCCCTGCTCATTATCGGAGTAGGTTCAAGGAGATGGGCACTCATTTGCATAAGGAGCCCCAAGGCTGGAGCCTCTGTGTGTAGCAGCCAGGTGATTCATACCAGCTCCTACAGTCTTATTTTGCAAGGATTAGATTAAAACCCATCAGTCAACCTAGATCACCCTGACCCATAGGAAATGGAGCCAGGTTACCGCAGTTAGGCCATCCAACTTGTTTCTTTCATTATTTCCCCCTCAGAGCTCAGAATAGCTTGTTTTGTAACATAACCATGACAACACAGCAAGTCTATACATTCACTTAAATTTATAGACGAGACCTTTATGAACATTTGCGTGGTGAGATGAAGAGCAGCGCGAGCATAAAAATTCAAACAGTGGAGTTATACTGTGTAATATAAAGAGAGCGAGTGCGCGAAGGTTTCCACGTGGGAACGAATATGTGCGCTAAGGAGAAATCAGCAGTGCGGTTTAACATAACAACACATTTATCCAGCAGCAGATTTAAAGAAATAAACCTCGCAACATTTTCAAAGAGCAAAAAGAAGTTTTGAAAAGTGCACCAGGTTTAAGGGCTTTTTTGTTTTTTGGGGAGAAACTGCTTTTTTTTTAAAAATCGAAGTGGTCACTGAGAGGTTTAACTAACGAGCTGAACCAAAAGCACTTCTTATAAATGTCATTCTCGCTTATTTGCTAGTCGAAGAAAAAAAAGTGAATAGAATAAGAATATTTAAATCTATATAATGGTGCAAAGTCACATTTTTAGAGTTATACTTCCCTGGAGCTTTCCCTGCATGTTTCCTTCTATTCGAAGTCTCCTGTTTTTAATAGAAAAATATCAAGTATCTTCAAAGCTATTTCACAACTTCTACTTTACAGTTACTTTCTACTTTGTGTGGCAATAATTTAAAAAGATATATATAAACTTGGTGATAAAAGCTATGTTTACAAGGTTCAGTAGCTCAAATTAGCACCGGCTTGCTCAGTTTCAGCAGGAGATACCGAGACATCAGTTATAACATAACAATCATGAGGCAATTTTTCTGTTTTGTGTGCTTTTAATACTTCAAGGGCATTTTGTTCTAATGCTTTTATAGTTTTACTTGCAGTTAGCATTGCATATTTTTTTACTTTTTCATTCTATTGATTTTTTGTAATTTTAGCTAAAAATAAGTTATCACTTAAATATGTTGTTATTAAGTTTAAAGACATGTACATAAAAAATAAATTACATTAATGAAATTGTTTGTGAATGCCATTAATGTTGATAATGGAATGTTGTCTTATACAGACGCTCATAGCAAAGCGCACTCCTGTGTGTCAATGGCACGTTTTGCTCTCTAATGCAAGCGAAATCCTAACTGATCATTAAAAACTCCTTTTCCTGTCATCACGGCTGAAATCTGAAACACTTCTTTATTCAGTTAATGTTGAATTCTTTGCAGGTTTTATTCAAGTCTTAAAAGGGGCCCCCCATAAAGCTGTAAACATTCCTATTCTTGCTCTTGTTCTAAGAAATGAAAGCTGTGGGAAACTGACAAACACTGAAGATCGCATGCAGTGCTGGCAAGTTCTCCCTCCACAGAACAGTGCGGTCTTGCTCTAACAAGAATAGAAAGAGATGTGTGAGGCCCTGGAGCGCAACTGAGCAAGAAGACAAGTAGTTTGATGTATTTGTCGCCTCACAGGTCTTCAACTGGCAGCTTCATTAAATGGCACCCACCAAACACCATTATCAACACACAGTCAAGAGGCGACTCTTGGAAGCTGGCCTTCTAGGCATAGTTGCAACAAAAAAAAGCCAAATATGAGGGTGGCCAGTAAAAAGGAGATGATTAAGAGTGGTTAAAAAAACCCCCTCAAAGACACTGGACAGAGACAGTTTTGGGGGAAAGAAGTGTCGTGTATAGACACATGTGTGTTTGAGCTCTTAGATGTGGAGCAAATGGAAAGATGCTGAAGGAGTGCTTGAAGCCATCTTTCAAGCATGGTGGAGAAATGTTATGGTTAAAGGTTGCTTTGGTGTTGGTAAAGGGCATATTTGTAGCGATTTAATGCCCCAAAGCACAGCTCAAAACTATGAAATCTTTTGAGTGTTTTGGAGCCATTTGCTGATATCAGTTGTCCACATAATGCTTATGTCCTAAAATGTCAGGAATGTGGCTCCCAAAAATATACAAAAACAACAATATAGTTAGACCCAAAAAGGTCGGGTTTTCCTGGACTCCTTGCAAAACTTTTGCACCACCTTTTAATCATTTTCACCAATGGAGAAAATCTCATAGGTATGCATTAATCTGTGCAATGTAAAGGCAGGCCGGTGCAGCCTCAGTGTGGCTGCGCAGTGAAAGAAAACTGGAAGAGGGGGGTCAGTTCTCAGTGACCACTGCCAAAGCTGATTGAGGCAGAGGCTGTAATTGCTGTGATTGTGAGGGCAGCCTTGGTATGACAAAGCGGTCACTGTACCCATGGCTGTAGTTGGGCTGTTGCAGTTCTGACTGTGACACATCTGTTAATGAGAAGAACACTGACTGCACATGTGTGTGTGAAGTGATGAATGTGCTGTAATGGGGTTGGCGGTTTAACACATTTGTCACAGAAGCAAATAGTACAGCCGTACATATTCACAGCACCACAGAGTCAACCTTCGAATGCAGCTGTCTGAAGGCTGAGTGATAACTGTATCCAGCCACAGCTTCACCTATAAGAGCCAGACAGAGCAGCTGCAGCTGTGCTCACAGCCAGCAGCTGTATACAGTCATAAATTTGCCTTTAATATGAGGAACGAGAAAGAATTATGTAAAACAACCCATCATACTGAGCTCTCTTCTCTTTAGTAGCTACAGAGTGTTACCCTTAGCCGGATCTCTATTATAAGTGAACAACTAGGCAACTTTTTTTATGAATCATAAGGAATAAAAAAATAAAATCAAGGGCAAAAACACTGTGTGGGATTTTTATTGACTTGTGTTCATGTCTGTGCATTCCAGCATTCATATGTCACTTTGCAGCCGATCACAGCTGAGACCAGCCTGTGCAGCTCACCTCTGCTTCTGCTGCGCTCTGATGGCTCATCACACAGCTCATTCCTCTGCAGTCCCTTGAGAACTATATGAAAGCATAAAGAAAAATTATGAAAGGCTAATGTCCACTTTAGAGGAAAATATAGTATAATATTTATAAACTCTCCACTCACTGCATATACTTCTTGCGGAGAGTGTAGACGCACTGATGTAGATGGTAATGCAACTTTAATGAACTCACATGGAAGGGGATACAGTATATACATATTAATGTGTGAAAGACATAGTGTTATATCAGCAAAGGCACTTTTGAACTGCATATTTGAAATGTTTTCTGCTTGTTTGAGGTGTTCATCACACTCCTTCAGCACGGGTCCTCGGTCCCTACGCTCTTTGTCGTGTTTTATGTGAGAAGCATTGAAAGAAAGGATTTAACCAGCAGTTTTATGAGGCCTTTGGGTGTTTTAAATTTGTGTTTAGCTTTTGTAGTGCAAAATAATAACTTGGAAAAACATGATGGGTACAGTGAGAACTGAAGATGTCCTTTACTCTCAGTGTTGAAGTTAATTGAGTCTGCTCAGACCTTTTTCATGCAAATGAAACACGAGGGCCTTTGCATCACTGCTTCCTAAACACTTTTTCAGGCATGTCTGACAACATAAGGCAGAAAAGTTCATATCCTACCACCAAAGATAAAAAACAGAATCACAGTTCTGTTTTTTTAGTTAGTTAGCTCGACTCCATCAGAAATCTGTAGTTTTCCCCTGGCCGTGTACGCCACAGCTGCAGTGGCTCTATTCCCCACCAGTGGGGATCACATTTTGAGAACCAGTGACCCCGGTGCCACTGGCACTGTGAAGAAAAGGGCATGTTATTTGTTTAAAGAGATTGTGCATCACTTGAACTTGATCATTGTGAAGATGATTATGTAGAATTCTGTTATCTTGTGTGAGTCATTTAAGCAGATAGTCTGCTCTCTGTTGATCTGATCTTTCTCATAACTCAAAGCTAGTCAGACTTCATGCTGTCTGTGTGCTTGTTTTCCTTCTTTTTCCTCTTCCAGCTCAGTGTAATTATGAAAGGTTATCACTTTCTCAATTAGAGACACAAGCACAAGTTTACACAAATATTAAGGTGACATTCGACAGTGTCTTTGTGGTTTTTACAGAACGAACGCACCTATCTTTGCAAGGGTAATAGGATATTATAAGGTAAATCTCACTTCCTGTTTTGTGTCTTTTTTCTTTTTCCATTTTAATAGGAGAGGAAGCTTTGTGCATTCCCAACTATTGAGATCTACAGTTCGGATGTCATCAACTATATGGTTCCGCTGTCTCGTCAGACGGACTTCTTTGTACCAGAAATGAAAGAGGAGGTCAGAACAGATGTGAAGGAAGAGGACTCGGACGACGATAGAGGAACCGACATTACAGGTAAAGATTTTACACATCCTCGGATACTGTCAGCTCCCCCGGAGGCAATTAGTGACAGCATCAAAAAGATTTCTCAAACAAGAAGAAAGAGCTGTCAATTTGTCTGATTCAAAATTAAGGGACAGTTTTCAGAGCGGAACAACTTTAGTTTAGATTTTTTGTGTGATTTATTTATTTATCTTTTTTAAAATCTAGCCGTCAAAGAATTGATGCTTTCGGTTTTCACCTGCTGTTCTCAATTACAAAATGTATATCAGTAAAGATTTTCAACTTTTAATGTGTCATTCATTGAGATCTGATATGTGACTCAGGTGTTTTCTTAATTCGTTTGATGCGTACATTTTATAAGGAGTTTGTAGGAGAGCGTAAGAGAGTAGTAAGGTAACTAAACATAACTTAACCGATTCCTGTGGTTTAAAGTATCACCGGACTGCGCTGATGTGCAGCTATATTCTGCTATTCTCGGATTATGTGACAATAGAGCAAACCTCACCATGTGGCCAGTGGTTTTAGCCACAATGAGGTGGTTAGCCTGATGAGTCAATGATGTGTGAAAGCAGCTTTAAAAAAAATCAGGGACAACCAAATGCCACGTGAAAAAGGAGCCATCATGTGGTTATACTGCTGTCGTCCAATTTCAGTCTTACCAAGCATTCATTTCTACTCTGTTGATCCTACAGCTTGTGTCAGTTAAAAACAAACAAAGAGAAAATGTGTAACAACTTTTATTTTGTCTGCCACTGCGCTGACTCCTCTCTCGCCCTGGATCACAGAGGACGGGTGATATCTGAGACTCTGTAATTGCTCTGTCATTACAAGTATGTGCCTTCAAGCGCGATGTCTTCCATGCTGCCATTACTCTTTGAATCACAGCTGACCTGTGGGCTGGTCTCAGAGCCGTATTGACTTAATCAGCGTACAAATCTCCGGAGAACAAAAATGGTGTTGCTCTGTGGGGACAGAGTGAGTGGGGATGGGTTGATTTAAATCAGGTGCCTTAAGAATAGATCATGTGACATCCCTTGTAAGCACAGCTTAAATTTCAGAGACGTATATGGAAGAAGGCCTAACATGTTCTGACCATGGTTAGTTGGCAGCCACCTTTAAAATAAAGCGTCATTACATGACAGAGGTGAAGACCACTCTCCATACACAGCAGCTTTATCCGCTCTCACATTCTGAGGGGCAAGAGCAAACTAAGAGTCGGAGCTATTCACAACTTTAAATGAGTTTGTCAGCATCACCAGACCGAGACAAAGTTTTGATTATTGCTTCCCTAACAAATGAGAAAGTAAATAAGAAAGAACTAAAGTGCCAGAAAGCATTTAAATACGTTAATTCAGATCAAATTAATTCGATCTGCCACGTGTCTTAATCACATGAGGAGAAAGTGATTTTGCAACGTTGCACACTCTTACTTTTTATGCATTCACTCAGTGGTCTCCAAATCTTTTGTTAATTCGTCGTGCCGCCGTGTCTGCGTTAATCCAGCAGACCATTGTGGCTGTGTGCTCGGTCTGGAGCTGTAGCCAAGAGTTAATTAGTTTGGCTTACCATGAAGACTAGAAGTAGGGAATAGACAGCTAGCCTTGCTCTTTCCAAAGATGTCCCCATCATAACTAATATTACTAATGAACATGTCTCCAAATAGAAATGTAAAAGTTTCCTTTTTTTAAGTAGAGATGACACAGCTATAATACAATGTCAATGAAAGGACACATCTACATGTGAATTTACTTAAAGATGTGTCTGTATAAAAATATTTTAGCTTAAGCTTAAAAAAATCAAAGAGAGAGGCTGGAGCAAAATAAAAGATATTATGAGTCTCTGTTAGGCTCTAAGATCAGAAGACAAACAGACTCACTCCACACAGACGAGTGGTGTGTCCATTGTGCAAAGCTCAAAGCTAGCCAACAGCAAGGTGGTCAGTGCAATGGCTGTTTTTGGGTGAATAAACACAAAAGGGTAGATTTTAGGGAGAATTATTGCCTCTAACCGTTTCCTTATACAGTGACTTACTGGATTCTCCTCTGGCTGCCTGCAAACATTACATTATTGAAAACAAAAGCGTTTGTCGAAGTTTCAAATAGAGCAGGGCGATATGGCCAAAAATATTTATCACGATATACATTTGAAAATTTGCGATAACGATATAACTGACGATATAATTGATGCGAGACAAAATACTCCACAACATTACTAGCGCAAAAAGACAACCTTCCATTAATTTTCACTTAAACAAGAAGCTGGTTTTTATGTACATTAAAGCTTTATAAAAATGTAACAGTGCAAATGCAAATTCCTTGCTGAAAGTTTAACCAAAAGGCATTTCCAGTAGAAATGGGCTGACATATCCTGAGCATAACCATATATAATATCCACTGAAGTTAAAAAGAGGTGCTTTGCAACATTAAACTGTAGTGTGCAGTACGTATTTTTTGGACCATAAGGCACATTGAGCTAAACAAAGCAGTTAGATAAATCAAACTTTATTAAACTCATTCTTCTTGCTTCCTCCACTTCTGTACCATTGATTCATTGATGTTGAATTCTCTGGCAGCTGCTCTATTCCCATGTTGTTGCAGTATATTAATGACTAGCCTTGTATTGTGGATGGATTATCTCAGTTGTTCTCCTGACTGACGTTTGGTCCGTTTACAGCATCCTGCCATGCGATTGCATTTGTCTCTAACCATGAGGAACCTTAGTGTTCATCCTCCAGCTTCACTGTTTATGTTATGCTAACATAGCTGTGTCGCTAGCGATCACGTAGCACATCATTATATACCAGCTAGCCCAACTTCAGTAACCCTACAAACGTCACTGCTGTTTAGTTTCCTGTCTTCATTTATGTTGGAAGTGATAGCAGAGCTGTACGTTTGAATTTTTTCAGAAATCTCTCAGTCAGAACATGCTATATCATGCTTAGGTAACTAGCGAAACTAGCGAGCTAACTTCCGCTAGCTTCCTGCTAACTTCTAACTCCGTTAAATGTAATAAATTTTGTTTTCATGGATGCCTGGAAGTTAAACTGAATTGTTACACCTGGTAAAGCAGCAATGCTGATCGTTTTATTAAAGATGAAAGAATTTAGACAGTTAACTCTCAGTGATGCTGCAGTGTTTGTTTGACCTGAAGTGTACTGAGTTTAGGACCCAGATTACTCCCAGATTTAAGAGCATCTTAGTCCGACAAATACGACAATAACGACGGCCGCTTGCATGTTCTGCAAAAAAATGTGCTTTGTTGTGTATCTGACGGACAAACACCAAACCAGTTCCACATCACTGAAGTTGCACCATTTTTACAAACCAATTCTGGTTCATCTGTTTCACTCAACAATCGGCCATGTGCGTATGAAAACAAAGGCACTGCGCATGCGCGTTTTACTCATATTCTATCGCGATATTTCATTTTCCTATCGTTGCCTAACATTATACCGGTATTACCGTGAACGGTATAATATGGCCCAGCCCTAGTTTCAAACTATTCTTTTGTTGTAGTATTTCAACTGCTGTGGTACCAGTCTAACGATGATTTATCACATCAGTTTATACTGTTCACAAACTATTCAAAGACAGTTCGATAAACATTGGTCTTACTAAGTGGTACAACAGAAGATTGTGTATAAACATTTGTCACATTCACTTTAAACACTTTTTTTTGGAAAGATGTGATATTTCTTTTTATGCTCCACATTTAACACGCAGAGCCTTTTTAATCATTCAGAACAATGCTGACACTGCTAACAATGCTTAGCTACTGTGTGTAGTAGAAACGAAACGATAAGTGGAGTTTGCAGAGAGGTGGATTTTTTATTTATTTATTTTATTTTGAAGAGTTTCTTTTATCAGAGAGTTGTGTGTTCTGCTTTTTCATACTTGTGAAAATTGGCTTGGAAATCAGTTTCTGTGGAAATATTTGTTGAATGCCTTTGAATACCGTTTCTTCCGTCAGAGAAATGTTTTTTTACCCACTTCTTGGCAGTTTTCCTTCTTGGCTGTGATCTGTGGTTTTGAATTAACGTCCATAAATCGTCACTGTGAAAAACAGAATCTATCTTTATTAAATGTCCATTACTCAGAATGCCAAGACGTGCCCAGTGCTTAAAACATTTTAGAGCATCATTTGGATATCACAAAAGGCTATTTATAGGTAGATCATGAGGAATCTCCAACACTGAGGTCAAATCAGTTTTCTTTAGATAACAGATAAATGAAAAGTCCCCCAAATATTCTGAATGAGTGAGTATTTGCCTTTGATTAAAGAAGTCCTTTTTCTATTGGCAGGGTTGTAGTTAAGGTGGCAGGGTCAGAATTTTGTATCTGTAGTTCAGCATGCTCCTGGTGATGCAGTGCTATGGGGAGTATTTTCTTTTCACACTTTGAACCCTGCAGTACCAACTGAGAATCATTTAAACACCACAGCCTACCTGAGTATTGTTGCAGAGCATGTCCATTGCTTTATGACCACAGTGTACCCACCTTCTGATGGTTGCTTCCAGCAGGATAACACGCCAAAGCTCATCTAACTGTAGTTAGATGACCTCAACAGTCACCACATCTCAGTCTAGTAGAGCACCTTTGGGATGTGGTTAAACAGGGGATTTGTCACATGCCAAAAAAGGGTTCAAACCAGTGCAACTCATGAAGTGGCTGGGGAGTGTGTCTTGAGTGGCAATTAGAGCAGACACACTATATGTAAGCCGATACCAATTTAATGGCGATTGACCATCTGTAATATATATTATATATGCGGCCCAGCTCTGCTCATTAATATATTTGACAACATTAACTGTACATCAGGGCTGTACACTGTTTACTTTAAGAATGAAAAGACATTTTACTATGATATTACTGCACACTGAAGCAAACAACAAATACAACCAAACAATCCAAATTAAGAAGTTTCATTAAACACAGTGTAAGTGTGTTTTTTATGATGAGCTTCCTTAAAACGCTTGTTCTCTTTGGCTCTCATCTGTAAATATGATGATCCATTAAGTGTATCACTTCTTAATGTATGTTTATGCATTCCTTTTCGCACTCTTCTCGCAATCCACTCTGCTTATCCAAGCACTAAGGAAGCCCTGTCTGTGTCTAATTACCTCCTTAAAAATCCTCTTCTCTTTTTCAAACAGTTTGAAGAACAAGACCTTGATTCTCTGCTAATAATCCCAATGGGCCCAATTTAACAACTAATTTAGGCAAATGTTACCTAAAAGACTTTCAGAGGCTTCAACCACACTAGCAATTTCTGGACTTGCTTGCAGTTGTAGTGAAGGGTGAAAGTTGTCCAGTATGTTGAGGTTTTTCCTTGGGGGGCTGTCCACCCAATTACCCTAAATAGACCCATTATTTCCTGTAAAACCTTATATTGTAAAATGAATCTTTGGAACAATCTTTTCACTGCAACACACAAATGAAATAGACTATGGATCACTACATTAACCCGTTTATATGCATTTTGAAGCAGCACCACCGTGTCAAATAACCACTTTCTGTGCCACCCAAGACTGTTCCCATCGGGTGTGTTTGGACATGCTAGCTAATCAACAGGCTCATAAATAGTTATTATAATGACCTAAATGGACTTCCATATGTAATATTTTACACTCCAGACAAGATCAGATCTGCTGGATGTGATAATTAGATTGTTGGGATTCAAATAAAAAGAAATGGTGAACCTCACAGAGCAGCTTGGAGACTCCCTGTTTATTGTGTTTGGGTCCCTGATGATAGATTTAGTGCAGACACACTTAGATGTGTGGATGAGATTCATTTGGAGTGTGAAGGCAGAAAGACAATGATGTGGATAAAAGTGTTTTAGTGTCTAATGGGATAGTCAAGTCAGATTCGGTTTTATTTGTCAAACACATTTCATTTTAAGGCTGTCCTTCTACTTTGCAGAAACAATTTAAGTCTGTGAAGGTTCTCAGTCATCCAGGTCATTGTAGTCTAAGGAGCTTGGAAAGAAAAGCATTTGGACATCTTTAAGTTGCTTGAAGACGTTTCATCTCTCATCTGAGAAGCTTCTTCAGTTCAGAACTGAGAAGCTTCTCAGATGAGACGTCTTCAAGCAACTTAAAGAAGTCCAGACGCAAAAATAGACAAGCTTGAGAGTCAAACTTGGTGTGACCACCTATATTCTTTAAGACAGTCTGAACACCTTTAGGCAAGATTTCTTATCATTTCTTTAAGTAGTCTTCAGGAATAGCTCACCAGGCTCCAGGAGGACATTCAAAGCTTTTCTTTGGATGTTGCCTGCATTTTATTCCGTTCTCTGTCAAGATGATCCCACACTGCTTCAATAATGTTGCGGTCTGAGCTCTGGGGAGGCCAATCCATGACTGCTAGTGTACCACTCTTTGCTTTTCTACCCAGGTCTGATTTTACTGTACTGATAGTGTGTTTGGAATCAATTAAATGCTGAAAAATGAAACCTTTTAAGATAGTATCACAATATGTTTGTAAGTCCACCAGTTTTAACTAGATCCCCAACACCACTGACTGAAATGCAGCTTAAGCCATGACAGAGTCTCCACTGTGTTCTACAGATGGCTGTAGAAACACACTGTTTTACCTCTCCACTTATCTGAACCAAAACAATTAGATTTGGATACATCACTCCATAAAACCTCGTGCCACTGATTTTCAGTCGAATTCTTGTATAATTTGTCATACCTCAACCTTTTCTCCCCGTATCCCTTCCTTAAGAATCCTCATCAGAATTTGAGAGGAGCTTCAGCGAGTAGCAGATGGATCAGCTGAATCTCTTCTGTCAGGTCTTTGCAGGATTTCTTCCTGTTTCGTAAGGACATTACTTTCAGGTGTTATTCATCTGCTGTAGGTTTTAAACCTGCTCTTTTTTCTTTTGCCCTCCAACTGTTTACTTTTCTCAACGTTTTAAAAGACACACTGCACACCGTGCTGAAATATGCCAAGTTTTTTAGTTAAAAATTATTTGTGAATTACCTTGTTGGTGCAAAAGTCTAATTTTATACCTATCAAACGGATTTATCTTTGGAAATTTTGTTGATTCAACCAAAGAAATGAAATCAAATGAACTGTTTTTGTGACAAGCTGTTAATTGCCTAACAATGTATTTTTTTTCTTTTCTTTGCCAAGATGTCTGTTATGTGTAGACACAACAGTGGTTCATCCCTTTAGTTTGGCACTTTTATGGTTAATGATTCATAGATCAAGTGGGTTAACAAACAAAAAAGCATCCTCTTTGATACTGGTCAGGTACAAGGACTGAACTGAAAACAAGCGAACAAGCATCCAACGTCCAAAGAAAAACTTTCAAAGACCTTCAGAAAGCCTGGAGAACCTTTTCTCAACACCACTTTAAAATAATTAAAATGAAGTCTGGCTCCTTAGAAGGAAAATATAAAGAAATGAGGAGTGGCTCAAGACTTTTGCGCAGTAATGCATATATGTATAAAATCAAACTTCAACACATTAATTCAGCATGTGATCACAGCTTTATACAGGGAGCCTTTTTAAAAGTTATCGTCACATGGGCTTTTCCTCCACTTCTTTGAAGTATCTTCGAGAAGACCAACTGCGGAAAGATCACTGAGTAATATTTCTTCTGTAGGTGGGAGGTGTGATGTTCTTCTCACATTTCTTGCCCTAATGCCAGTTTTCATTTGTAATTTTAGGGAGGCTAAGCAGAAAAAGCTTTATATCTTTCATGTGTCTCTGCTTACATCTTTGGCCCATGCAGAGTATTTTTCTTTCCGTGAACCTTGAACATGTTGTATTTAAACCTTCCTGTAAGTTTTAGTTTTTAAATTTCTCCTAAATAATGCAGATTTTTTTTGGTCCACCTACACAGTACAGCAATAACCTTCCAAATCGCTCGCACAAAAACTCCTATGAATAACATTCATCAGGGACAATAAGTGGTTATTGGGTCACAGTGAATCATAGATCAAAGGGCAATTAGAATCAGGCTTAGACAGAGAGCATTAGTAAGCTGATCATGTGGGTGAGAAAATCTCCATCAATCAGGTTAATGGACATTCTTTGTGATTACAGATATGCAATATGCACAGCAAGAATATCCCTCTCTGCAAATTATAGTCCATTACACAATTTCATGCAAGTAATGCCAACATGTAAATGGCTGGTCTGTGACTTTTGTATAAATAATGTCTCTCAATAATATTTTGGTCCCTCTGAGCTCATCTGATTAGTTAAAGTTGACTGAGCTACATCTGCTGAATTTTAAGCGGTGAGCACTTTTAGGTTTCATGAAGCCAACGTTACATTTCTAATCTGTGATCAAAGGATGGAGGAGTATGTAAGTGCATATACCCATATCTTCACATCCTTGCATCATTTTTGTTGAGCTTCAATACTAAGCATATTGTTAATGTTAATTACCCAACCAACATTGAGAAGATGATGCTTTTTAACCATATTCGCAGTGTTGCCATGGATCATAAAGTCACGAGATATGACAACCGATTGTGAAGTTGGCTACAGATATATACATGCAGTAACTACTATTTTCCGTAGCTGTTCCCATTGTTTCTTTCTTGCGTGCTTTGTGTAAGTAATAGTCTCTGCCTTGCCACCATTATTTGAATATCTGCAGCAATGTCCCGGAGGATGAATCCTAATGACTTTGTTCAGCCACTGAAGTTTTCACATCGCTACAGAGTATCAGAACACCACCTTGCTGAATTAGCAAAATATTTAGTACAGAC
Source organism: Rhamphochromis sp. 'chilingali' (assembly GCF_963969265.1). Classification (NCBI taxonomy): domain Eukaryota; kingdom Metazoa; phylum Chordata; class Actinopteri; order Cichliformes; family Cichlidae; genus Rhamphochromis; species Rhamphochromis sp. 'chilingali'. The sequence goes on from NC_137936.1 coordinate 19,187,567, forward strand.
TTCCTCTGTTCACCTGTAAAATCAATCTTTCAGTTTTAGTCTACGTGAGCTTTCCTGCCTTTCCTCCAATGATTTTATTTTGTTAATTAGTTGTGCATGACCCATTTTCTCACAGCCAATTTGATCAATTTCTTCTGTTTTTTTTTGTTTTGTTTTGTTTTTTTGCATTGATGCAGGTGCAGATTCCCACAGTGATGTGAGCTCAGTAAGCGGTGGCGTGCCCTGGGACAGCAGAGAGACGTCCCTGGCTGTTTCCACAGCCGCTTCCATGGCTTCCTCACTGCCCCTGAGAGACGTTTTAGATGCCAGCGAAGACCTTAAATACAGGGACCATAGCGACAGAGGCTCTAATGACTCAGTGGGCAGTGGCTCCTCCTTTGAAGAGCTTGACATGGATCAGGAGGAGCTGGGGGAAGGTGAAGAGAGGGTGAAGAAGGAATATGGGGAAGAGGAGGACACTCCTGAAGGTGAAGGCGGAGCTAGAGAAGGAGCTGAACTTGCGGCTGAGAAGAAGGAGCGCTTAGGGGAAGGAGAGGAGTAGGGAGGATGCTGAGGAGATAAGGGATGTAGCCACGTAACACTGGCATGCTGGAGAGCTTCTCAGCTGTGCTGTTGCTGGTTATCTGTCATGTAATCTTGTTGATGGATCTAAAGCCGTTAATGTAATGACCAACATGCCGTATTTCCGCGCCTTCTAAATCTCTTTTTGAAGCCTGTACTTTCTGTTATGCTCTAATCTCAGTTCAAAAGAAAAAAGAAAAAAAAAATCCCGATCCTGTATCTCTGCCTATACAAACATACACACAACAAATGGGAGATTTAATTAGATATTTCATTTTAATTGTAATCCTGTTTGGATCACTTTAATTCCCTTTCAGATTAGAAGTAACCTTTCAGTTTAAGATTAAGGATTAAAAGCAAGGGGGAAACAGAGTTACCAACTATCATGGATCATCAGAAAGTATATGTTGTTTTGCCCATATGTGACAGGTGATATTGCAACCCCACTCTCAAGGTCAAGTCCTGAGGAAATTTGTGTCACGCGTTTGTGCGCATTACCCGACTTTGGTGTTGTGATGTACCGACTGGGTGAAAAAGTGCAGGCGTTGCCGCTGCTGTAGAGATGTTCATGGTGCTGTTTCATTGTGTTATTTTATACGAGGGGAAATTCTAAAAGCTGAGGTGGAGAAAAAGATTATTAAAGTAACATCATCAATGCCTCCGGGTCACCAGGACTAAGATTTAGATTAAAGTTCAAACATATTTGTAAGCTTTCCCCCTGAAAGGTGTACAGAATATTTTATTGTCACTCTGCAAAAAAAGGTTAATTGAATTATTTTAACGTATTGTTCATTTTCTGTGGGCAGTTTGTTCTGCCACATTTCATTTACATTTATGTTGTTGTAGACAAAATTCACCTATTATCTGAAACTAGATGTAACATGTTTGTAGGTTGACGTCGGATATGATGTATGATGCATTGTATGTCTTCCTGTGTGTAATAAAATTTTCAAAGAAATGTTAGTTTGAGAAGAACAGCAAAAATGGTCTCCGCTCTGCTGCTTTTATCTATATTTTTTTGTGCGTTTCCCAACAGGGATGCAGGAAGGTAACAAAGTGTGTGTGGCAGTCAAAGCTTTCTCTGAAGTTTCACGACTTTACGATGTAACGATTGCTTTGTGGGGATTACATGTGAATTCATAAGAAGCATAAAAGAGAAATGGTACAAAATAGCCCATAACATCAGTTTTTCAGTGCTGGGTGAGTTAAACAATGCACTGCTTTAAGGGTTGTTTTTTTTAAGTGAGCAATTTCCCCAGCACCCTTAGGACTGGGAAACTGGGAAACTGTTTAATCAGAATGCATAAAATAATACAAATGTAGATACATTTGGAAAGCATAAACACTTAAGATTAGTCTCACAAAATGTTGTTTATCCAAATGCCGGCGCTGCATCGATCGGGTCAACATTTGACTGAGTGGTTTGGCATTTGTTCTACAATTTATTTAATCAGCTGTGTGCACAAAACAACAGGAAGAATAGGCTCCAGCTGACTACTGAAGTTTGATGGACATACTTGTTCTTTAGCCTGCGGTTCTTAATGAGCATCATGACCTATAAGTGTTAATGTTTTGTTTCCAATCCAGCGCCATTGTAACCATGGTAATTTTACTGAGTAATACGCCATTAACCAGAGAGAGAGAGAGAAAAGCCTTTCATGTGCCTGGTCGTGCTGTTAGTGTTGAGGATATTGACTTAATTGAATAAAGAAAAATGTATTTAGGGCTTGTTAGGAATGCAAGCCAAATTAGATGTGTAGACACCAAAGTCCACTGAAGAAGGATTTCACAGCTACACTCTTCTTTGCATTTGACTTGCAGTTGGAGTATTTGGACAGTGATACGTATTTTGGGAGCAGGTGGAAGAGGCTATGGAAAGGTGGAGGTATGCTCTGGAGAGAAGAATAAAAGCCAGTAGAAGCAAGGTGAGATGGTTTGCCAGCAGGAGGAAGAGAAGTGAAGGAGGACGTGCATGGGGTTGGTGCCACAGAGGAGGATGCAGATGATCTGCCGTGTCGACCCCTAAAGGGAACGGCCAAAGAAGAAGAAGCCCCCATACACCACCACCGACAGTGGGTTGGATATAAAACAATCCAGACTGACTGCAATACAGTCCTTCAGCTTCACTTCAAAGAGTTTTACAAAGTATTATTTAGGAATTACAGCCATTTTTGTACATAACCTCTATATTTGCATGTTCAAAAGTAACTGTACAGTTGTCTGACAAGCATTTTCATGGCCAGGCGAGGTCTGTTTCCACAGTATTTCACAACAAATTAAGCAGATAAAAGATCTAGAGTTGCTTCCATGTGTTGATCTTAAACTGTTAACCCTTCTGGTACACTAACCTGGCAATGAAACTGTCATTCAATCTTTAAATGACTTCTGAGCCTCTGAAAATAGAGGATTATTTATAAAAATGGCTGCAAATCCTAAATAATACTTTTGTTAAACCCAATGAATTACAACTCAGTCTGCACGTCAGTCACATGATTACCACAGTAACACAGCAGAGTATGTGCTAGCAGCAATACTTCAATAGCATATTTGCAGTTTCAAAAATATTCCACATGCTTTGACGTCACCATAGCAGACAGAAAGAGACTTGAGAAATTTCAAATGGGTACACATGGGTACCCTGATGTACCAAAATAGCCAGTTCTTCTAAAAACTCTGCTTCACATTTGGCATATCTAATGTTCAGATGCGCTTTGGCTTTTTAGAGATATGGAGCTCCACAATGGTGTTAGGCAGAAATGAAATCTTTTATTTAAGCTGCCTTCCATGTTTATTGGACCCTTAACATCTATACTGATACTCTGCAAAAATCTCATAAGTGTTAACTTTATTATGACATCAGTGTTATTTCTAAACCCTGTTGTTGCAGAAATGTACTGTGTTCATTTTTAACAGATCTTTAAATAATAAAAAGTGACTCTAAGAATGCGCAACAGCTAATCTATTAAAGTTATTCTATTACAAATGTTATCCCCACAATGTAATATTGGTCTGGCTCCTTAAACTCTCAGGAAATCCTAATAAATGAACAGTAGATGATGGCAGAAGATGAAGATGTGACACCTGAGTGTTACTGAACAACCACCATCAACACAGCGCTGATCTTTTGGTCTGATACAGTGATTCCCACAAATCAAGCACGCAATCTAACCAAGGGCCACTTTTGTTGGAGGGTTCATTATAACCGTGTTTTTTCCTTCACTTTGTCCTCGATTGCCTTGCAAGTCTCAAGCAGAAATATAACCTTATCTATTGACCAGAAAACGCACAAACCACGCCAGCCTTTAGTAATATTATCTTTTTCTGACGAGAAAAAAAAAATGAGATCGGTGTCTTGTGCGTGACCAGTCTGCGGGGACAGATGCCCTCACCACATGTGTGTTGCACTTTCAGGATCAACTCTGGCACCCCAGCCGTGGTCCAAAGGCAAAAATAAAAATCGGTGAGGAAAAGAGTGCGATGACACACTGGGTCAACAACTGATTTAATTAATTGTGAAACCCACATGGGTGTCACACAGCGTTCGAGGGCGCGGAGATTATTGCCTGTCCATGAAGTTAATTATTAATCTCATTACACTGAAAGAGAGAAAGAGAGAGACGATGTGAAGTCTCAACATACAAATTTAGAAGCCCACGACTGCGTGTGCGAAGCTGCTTTTGACAGGAAGGAGGGGGGGTCCCAGCACATCCCCTCTCCAAGCGCACGTCCCTTGAAACGCATCGGCCTGCCATCTGGGACTGACCTCACACTCATCTCGCGCCGTGTCACAACTTGTTTGCCGATCCCAAATTAAAATGATCACATCTGGAGATAATCCCCCCCCCCCCCCCCCGCACATTTGAACTAAACAGCGGGCGATTCTTTAAAGCTTCTCTCCACTGACATCCACAGTCCGTCAGTTCGCGTCTGCAGGAAGCCACGCAGTCGGTTCATTGGGCTCTAAATGACATAATTTGGCACAGAGTTGCGACGAGGCAGACTGCTATATCCAAGACTGCTCCTGCGTGGAGCAACTGCGTCTTTGTTCAAGTGCGAAAAACCTTCTGAGAGTTCTCCCAGGTTGCTGTGGTCATATCCGCAGCGAGCGCGTTCATCAGCTGATGTAAAAAACAACGAAAACAACAACATATATATATATATATATATACACATATGTGTCTCGTTGCCAGCTATGGGGGATTTTGCCAGTCGAGTAACAGGTAGAATTTAAACTTTGTGTCGGTTCTCAGGGCGCCAAGTCGATAAACTGGCATCCCACCAGGATAAACAACACCTTTAATGCACGCCGTCTTATTAATCTCTCTCACACTTGACGCTCAAACAGAGAGAGAACCCTCTCTCGCTCAACGCAGTGATGTGGGCTTCACTTGCATTTATTTCAAGCGCGTTTAGGAGCTGTGACTTTTGAACCGCTGTTTGCAGGAATCGCTCCTCCAGGAATCCGGCGACTCTTTGTGCTGTGTGTGTGGCGTTATTATTATTATTTTCAGCACCACGGACAGCTGCCTGGCACGCGGCTCAAACTTCAGGCAGCTACGCTCACCTCCTTCATCCACCCTGCTCCCCAGCTCCTCTGTAGTTCGCAAACACACTTGCTTTAGGCTTTAAAAAGAAAAACTCCAACAGTGGCGCGAAGGATATGCGTTTAGTCTGCACCGAGGATCCACTGCACGGTAGCGCTGGAAACTGAGGAACCGTTGGCAGGTAAGAAAATGTGTTTCTTTTTCCCCCCTTTCTTATTTTCTGGGATTTTTTTGTGCGTTGAAAGCCTCCAAAGTGCATTTTTCTGAAGTTAAACGAGTTGTTTTGTAAGGAAGGCGCTTAAGTCGCGTTTTGACTTTGTATGGTTGACAAAATTATTCTTATGATGCTGACAAGACTGTGGATAAGCATCGAGATATTATCTCGATGCTTATCATCATTTTGACCTGATTTTTGTTTGCATCTCTGGCTCCGGGCATAACCATAAGCAGTAAAAGAATGATAAATGAGCGAGGCTGCTGAAAAAACTACTAAACAGGCGATGCAGTAACTACTACACGGCAACATCCACCATCTCCCTCACTGGGTTGATCTCCCGTGTGACTTCAAAGTGAGACAAAAACTTGATTGACATTAGTTACATGTAAGAAGAATATGATCTGCACAAAGGAGCTGTTTCTTTTGTTTCCAGGCAAAGGCTTTTACTTGACTCTGGCTCTCTTCCACGGGAAAATGGATTGCTATCTCAAATGTTTCACTTTGGAACTAAATTGGGCATTTTCATATTAATTCTTCAGCAGCCGAGACTTGTGATGCCCTGTGTGTGTCTAGAAATGGGGTGTCTGTGTAATTATTTGTTCCACAAGCGTCTAAAAAGCATTTTCAAAACTCATGGGGAATATGAAGAAATGCAAAAGCCGTGCAAACAGTTTGAGGCTGCATCCTTAATACTGGAGAAAGGTATTAAAGGAGGCAAAATGCACTGTGGATTATTCCCAGGGGGCATCTGTGTGGCTGCACGTTCAGCAGATAAAACACAAGAAAGAAAGAAAAAAAATGGCTCATTTTTAATGCCTCAGTTTAGTCAAACCCCAGATTTAGATTAAACCAAAAGGTATACTTATTAGGCTGCTTGATCAACTGTTAATATATCAGATGCATGTATCTGAATTTCTTACATAACAGAATTACAGCAGGCACGCTCCTCTAAGACTAAAAAACTGGAATAATATGTGAGCTCATGCTCTCATGGCTGAAGATGTTGATTACTGTAAATTATTCAGGTCATGGCTGACTGGAGAGGAACACGCTCTGCTGCCATCATCTGAATCCAGAAACAAAAAGTGGCAGAAAGGGGCAAGGCTGTCTAACCTAGTGATCCCTCCACACAGCTCACTCCTGTGTGCGGCCAGGTTCACCTGTTACTCTTCACTTGATGACAACGGGGACTCACTGCCAGTGCAGCACAGGGATAGGGATCCCTAATTACCTTCATTTCTCAGAGCAGTGCAGATAGCAGCGTGAACAAAGACGATACAAAAAAGACTCAAATGCACAGAGAACCCAAAACTCTGTGCACGAACCAGCTTACTCTTATGTAAACATTAGCACCAATGTGTGGTTGACTACCAAGTTATTAATAATGGTGCGTGACTAAACTTTACCCCTCCTGCTTTCTAGATTTCAGTTTCATGTTAAGAGACATCGGTCTTGTTACTTCATCATCATTCAAACCTTTTACAATACACACGAGTTGCATTTGCTACCAGCCACAAGTGATTAAATTCAAGCATGACGACACGCCTGTGCTATTGAAAGGACAGCTTAATAGCTCACCCTTCCATCTGATCACGCAAATACGCACATACATGCAGGTGGGATCCACAGACTGATCATGTTATGTCTCTACAATACATCTGTTTAGTTAAATATTTAATTTCTCACTGCACCAGTGTTAACATAGGAGTTCATCTGCTGATTTAGATTTGGTAATCAGATGGTACGTCTGCACCAGTTTTAATAAGGTGCAGTTGCGTTGCACACAGTGAAGACAGAGTAAGCGTGAAAGATAGGAAATGACGGAAATGCGGTCTTGGCTCCAATTTTTACAATAAATGGGGAAACCTACAGTTTCATTTCTGTGTGACATAAATTAAAATGAAGCTCAAGTCACTATATGATAATGCAAAATACACGAAACCCTGAACTCTCACTTATGACAAGGACAAAGAGCATTAAGTAAAAAACAAAAAAACAAAGCATTGTTCCATCAGCTTATGAAGTAGAAATATTTAAACATGGATTCCAGTGAAAGCATACAGGAGCTTCCAGGTAATTAATGATGCGCGTGACTCAGATTAAAAGTGACTGCTGGAGTGATGCTGGGCATATGTGAGAGGTTCCTAGGTGAGTCCTAGGTCAGCTGCACCAATAATTTCCATTGTGAGTCATAATGAACAGCTGTTCAGTCCTTTTACTTCCAACTCGTGCTAAAATAAATTCTGACTTCTGCTTGAACAGGATTATACTTTGTATTTGAGGATTAAGCAATAGGAGTCTGGTTTCTGCTGTGGTCTAAGAGAGACCTCTGTATGTGTCTGTGGGAAAAACGTCAGTGTGGAAAGGGGTCAGCCCAATGACCTTGCTCTGCTTCTAATACTGCACATTTACTATAAAAAGAAAGTGTCTTAAAGCGTCAAGTGGTGACACCTGGTTTCTGCTGATGAAAGCATGTCCTAACATTATGGCTGATTAGTGTTTGCAGACCCAGTGTTAATGTTAATTAAAACAGCCAACCTTCATTTGCTTTTAGTAACTTAATGTAAAGCAGCAGCTCCGCGGGACCAGTTGTTCTCAGACTGATTGTAAAATGTTGGTAATCTATGTTAATAAATTAGATGACAGCTATTTGTAGATTTTGGCAACCAGTCTGACAGTCGGTCCAAGTTGCACTGTGATTGTCTGGCGACAGTCTCCCACCAGATCAACCAACCAACCAACCAACCAATCAATCAATCAATCAATCAATCAATCAATCAATCAATCAATCAATCAATCAATCAATCAATCAATCAATCAATCAATCAATCAATCACCTTTATTTATAAAGCACTTTAAAACAACCACAGCGGACACAAAGTGCTGTACATTGGAACCATAAAATAAAATGACATAAGATATAAATAAAAGCCAAATAAAAGAAAGAAAAAATAAAATAATTAATTAAATAACTAATTTCATGTCAACGGAAAACTAAGTCTCACTGAGGTTAAAAGCCAAAGAATAAAAGTAGGTTTTAAGACGTGATTTAAAAGTGGACAGTGAAGGGGCCTCTCTAACGTGCAAGGGCAAATTATTCCATAATTTTGGAGCCATGATAGAGAAGGCCCTGTCCCCACCTGGATCTCGGTACCTCCAGGAGCAGCTGGTCAGCTGACCTGAGAGACCGACAGGGTGTGTGGAGATGAAGAAACTCAGAGAGGGCAAGACTGTGAAAGCATTTAAAAACAAACACAAGAATTTTAAAATGAACTCTAAAAGACACAGGCAGCCAGTGCAGTGAGGCCAGGACAGGGGTTATATGCTCTCTTTTACGAGTTCCTGTTAGGAGTCGTGCAGCAGCATTTTGAATCAGCTGCAGACGTGAGAGCAATGACTGACTGACCCCCACATAAAGTGCATTACAGTAGTCCAGGCGGGAAGAAATAAAAGCATGGATCACTACTTCAAGGTGCTGCCTCGAAAGAAAAGATTTTACTCTTGCCAGTCGCCTTAAATGATAAAAACTGGACTTCACCACTGCTCTGATTTGGTTGTCCAATCTAAAATCACTGTCCAACTTAAAACCAAGATCAGTAACAACAGGTTTAAAATAAACTTTCATGGGTCCCAAATCTACAGAGGAGGACTCACAGGGACCACTGGGTCCAAACACCAACAACTCTGTTTTCTTTTCATTAAAATTTAAAAAGTTCAGAGCCAACCAAGCTTTAATGTCATCTAGGCAGGAGAGGTTTTATGGAGATGCCATCCTTCTGCTTCAGTGGCAACTAAATTTGAAATGCGACCCCATGCCTTCTAAGGATAGAACCCAGAGGCAGTAAATACAGTAAAAACAGTAGTGGCCCTAAAATTGAGACCTGTGGGACGCCGCATGACAGAGGAGCAGAAGATGATTCGGAACCGAGAAGGCTGACAGAGAAAGTTCGATCTGACAAATAAGACTTCAACCAATTAAGTGCAGTGCCACCAATATCTACTACATTACTTAATCGAGAAATTAGAATATTGTGGTCTACGGTGTCAAAAGCAGCAGTTAGGTCAAGCAGGACAAGGACAACATGGTTACCAGAATCAAATGCCAGAAGGATGTCATTAAAAACCCTTAATAATGCAGATCTGTGCTATGAAGGGTTTTAAAACCTGACTGAGAAACCTCAGAGATGCCATTATCATCTAGAAAATCTTTCAGTTGACTAAAAACAATTTTCTCTAAAACCTTGGAAAGTAAAGGCAGCTTGGAAACAGGCCTATAGTTCGCTAAAATTGTGTGATCAAGGCCAGGTTTATTAAACAGTAGCTGCACTACTGCATGTTTGAAATTTGCAGGAACCACACCAGAAGACAGACTGCTGTTAATAATTGATGACCTGCACAATCACCTTTTCATGACAATAGATTCCCAGAAGTTGAGGATGTTGAACAGTTGATCTCTTAGTGACGAGCTGGTCAATGCAACTACTTGCAATCAGCCGCTGAATGCAAAAGAATTCAGTGTGATCACCCGGTAACTAAAAGTTTTTATGAGTTGCAAAAAAGTTGCCATCCTACTTTTAGTCTAGTGCGCCTGAGTCCTTGGGCCTGTGTTGGTTGTTTCACATAAAGGATTTCATCATTCCTGTCACAGAGTGTACATAAAATATGGATTAAGCTTCGGAGTCTAAAGTCAAGGCAGAAGTACCTTAGATGTGCATGTAATGTCCAAAATGACTGATTGTATAAAAGTGTATGCGAAAACAGCTGTTCACTAGTTTGCCACTTGATTTATGACCTCTGAAAAAAGTCTCACAATAAGTTCATGGTTTCAATCACTAGTTTGATGCCTTTTTAATACTAAACTTTGTGTTCATTATGTAAAGTGTGGACAGCTAATAGAGCAGTTTTGTTCAGTATCCTTGATTTCAAATACACTCCTTCCTTTTCAAAAACCAAGATAGTGATGACCAAAATGCTCAAGTCAAGGCTTTTAAAAATGGGACTTGATGAACAAACCCCCAAATCATTGTACCAAAATGATTTAGGGGTTGATTTGTGACTGTTGCCTTTGCATTCTTCTTGCCAGCTTGAATTGGGTGGTGCTTAGTTGACTAAAATAAGATGACATGTACGAAGCACCAATCACGAAGCTGTATTTGAATCAAAGTGTGATGAAAGTTGTTAATTTTCTGTTTTGTTACCAGGCTACTGACAATTTCATTGCATGATACTACACTGAGAAACAGGAAACTCTGAATGCTGAATAATTGAGTAATTATTTAGTCCTAATCATTAAAAAAAAAAAAAAAAACTTGGATTACCATTTCAGTTTAAGCTTGAAAGAGTTGCTAAATCAAGCCAAATAAAATGTTGAGGTTCACGTTCAGGATTTATTAGTAAAACAAGGAACCAAGAAGGAAACATAATAACCCTCTGAAATAAACCACTGCTTAATCTTGCAACCTAGCCTGAATACAATAACACTTTCATATAGTTGAAGAAAAAGCTAACTGAGAAAAATTGGAGCAGGTTTTTAAAAGCAATCCTGCTGTGGGATCTGGATTTGTAGTTACATAAGATCCCAAAATTGCTAAATGTGACTTCTCATTTTGTCATATTTCATGTAAAATAATGATTAAAACTTAAAATTCCCCCAGTAGCACCAGTCTCCAGTCCAGTTGCTGGAAAACAGACATCGATCTGTTGTGTTTGTAAAAAACGCAAATCTCTGAAACAACACCAAGCGCCGCACATCTATCACCGTGCTCGGACCAGCCATAAACCTGGCAGTAATGATCTCTGAGAGACAAGGGAGTGGATGAATGTTTGATGATGGAAGCAGGACGAGGCTGCTGGGAGTCAAAGAACCATTCAACACATGCGAGGGATTCCCCCTTTGCAGGTAGAAAGAGGATGAAGAGGAGGCGAAGTCAAGTGCGAAAGACAAAGCAAGCTGCTGAAAACAAAACAGGAAGCATACACAGAGGTTTTCCATTTGCAGACTGAGAAAAACTGAAGGAATCAATCTGCAGGTAAAAGTGGAGGCCCACAGTATCCAAGCGGTTAGCTTTTTTCCCTTTTGTTTCTGTTGCCTGATTTATTTCAGCCCACCAGTTCCATCCCTGTTTTGGAATGGATGTGCCTGCATTTTTCCAGCTTTTATACTTAAAATAATTCATCAAAAAATTGTTTGGTGAAGAATGATTGCCTTAGAAAAGCTTCTGGTTGCAAAAGCAACACATTGTACTGGGAAATAAGATACAACATTTAGTGTTACACTACAGGACGCGTCAGTGATGCCTAAAGGCAACCTGGGCACTGTGTGGTGTCAGTGGTGCAATTTCAGAGGGAAATTTGAAATGACAGAATAATATTCATCCATTCATCTGGCAGCAAAATGATGCACTCGAGATTAACGCCCCTCCAGACATCCTGGAACACCGTGAAGCTAAAGAGTTAAGTAATGTCAGATTGGGTTTGGGCCATAAGAGTTTCCTTGACAATAAGCAATAGAATATTAAGAAGCTGATATAGAATTTCAGGTTCTTCCAGCCTGATCTTCCATCTATGATTGGCAATATGTGCATGTATATGTTTTGCACTCTTGAGCCCTCTTTCCCATTTACAGACCACCTCCAGCTCGGCCCGTCCCACCCCCAGCCCAGGACCACTCTCTTTGTCAGCAGGAAATGTGATTTTAGGGAAGCCTGACTTCCATTTCCTGTGCTTCCTCTTAGCAAGACTCCAAGTCATTCCACTGGGGATCTCCAACCTGCTCATCCAGACTCATGGCAGCATGTACAGAAAATGACCTCCAGTCTTCAACACTTTCTGTTGCCTGCGGGGGATATTACCATATTAATGCTGCACTCCTGGGGCAAATGAGTGTCATAAAAAAAAAAATCACTCTGGATACCGTCTTCCTCAAACCTAGCCCCCCCTCTTTATTTCCCTCCGCTTTTTTTCCCTGCCTCTCACATCTGCTATCTTTTGTTGTATTTTCTGCAGCCCCCCCCCCCCCCCCCCACACACACACACACCCCCCTAACCAATTCCTTCGCACAGTCTGGTTTGAAGTGTGTAAGAGGCTGGCAGGCTTTACACTTCAGAATTAAAAAGGCCATCTGGTGGAGACAGAAATGTAGATGGCTGGATAGGAGGGGAGAGGAAAAAATGAGAGGAACAGTTTGTCTTTGAAGTTAACATGTAGACAGAATCCTGGGTGGGGTATTACATCTAAAGTGTAAATATCGCTCTTAGCGTCTGTCATTTAAGTATACACGCAGCAGTTTGGAATGGCACCACACTGATCTACAATACAACAAACTGCAAAGCTTAACTGTGAAAATCTTATTAATTTGAGGAAACTAAAAGTATATGAACAGATAACGAACTTCATATTTGCTGTATAATGTCAAACCTTTCCTTTGACTGTCAATTTCACATAGAATTTGCCTAATTTATTTCGCCCTAAAATAACAGCATTTTGATGGGATCGGGAATCCCAACTTGTATTCCACATGGACATACTGGAATTTTTAAAAGATTGGTTTTCCAACAGGAGTCTGTCTGTCTGCTACCATGATAGGTTGCACACCGGAGTGTTCTGAACAGAGAATTGGAGTCCACTGGTAACACACAAGCTCCCAGTGGGAATGCAGGCTCAGAAAAGAGACTGACAATGTGTCTGTCAGAAATCCTTTTGTCACCCTTCTCCCTTGAGACTATGCACTTAAGTGCTTTGCCAGAGCCATGGCAGACAATTTTTCCCCCTGCAGAATCTCCAGTAAATACATTTAGTCAGCTTACATCTCAGAAATTCGATGAAAACTTGTGCATCGGTGTTTTAATGTGGCAGAGAGCTACACTTAATCCGGAATACACTCTTCAAACATTAGAATGTTCTTATTGTACAGAGTCATATTCCTTCGCTTGTTGTGGTTGCCTTTGTACGTGCGGCAAGTAGCGCAGGCGATTGCACTGGAGTTTCACTTGTTGACAAGCTGCTGAGGGAGCAAATGGAAAGTCTGACACCTACACAATTATTTTGTGCGGAAGAAAAAGGACCTTTTAGGTTTCACTGATGGTTCCTGAAGTGTAACGCTACATGTCACATCTTGTTTCCCAGTAAAGTATGTCGCGCATACACCAGAAGCATCTCCTAGGCGATAATTCTTCATCAAACCATTTTTAAACAACTAAGAATCTGTCAAAGATAACATATTAAAACAATAGCGGTGTTAGCTGCGTCTTTCTGCTGTTTTATTTCAGTCGCGGTTGAGGGTGGGCTGCTGTTTAGAAGGCAAAACATGAAACGCTCTGGCAGGAATTTGATAAGTTTGGTCAGTGAACAGTGCAGGCTTCCCCAGTTCTCCCATAAGACCAGGCACCACGCATGATCAGACTGGCCCACTTGTCCTGGTCTGTCTTCCACTTTCCCTTCACCCTCTCCATCTACTGGCAAGTTTCCATGGAAACAACAGAGAAAAAGACAGAAAAAAAGAGAGAGTGTAGACAGAGAAACAGAGAAAAACCCCAAAGAACGTGGTCTGCAGCCTGATCCCATTGAGAGCTTTATGTTGTTTTAATAGGTAAGTCAGTATTTTTAAATGGATTTGAAGACATATGCGCATTAATATCCCCCTGCTCTGTTTTCATAATCTCTCATCAATACAGATAATTACTGCTTGTCAGCCTACTTGACTTGGTGAGACAATGGATTTGAGGCAGATCATTCTAGCTCAATAATTTACTCCGATAAACTTGTCCCACACTCAACACGCTGCTTAATTAAGCCTCTGGGATTTGTGGGAACTGACACCAGGGAACAGGCGCATAAAACTCTACGTAGATTAACAACTAAAAGGCTGTGTATGCACAGAGAGCAGAAATATGCATGCACAATCTTTTCAGCAGATTTATATAGCCACAAGTACGCCTGGCTCTGTTTTGCTGTCACTGTGGAGCTGGGCGCACATTTATAAGCCCCATTTGCTCTCCTGCAGTTCACCACACATCGAACACTGATACATGCACAGTCACTGGACATTAGTTGCGCTGGTAAGGTTTTCCATCAGCGGCAGAACAGATGTCATTATGCATAATTGTTATTGCTGTGGACCTTTATTGGATCCATCCATAGTGTGTCATTAATGAATTTATAGCTTTCAAAGAGAAACAGACAAAGTTCTACAGAGCTGAGGATAACATTTAGAGATAACTAATCGCTCAAATGTCAAGAAAAAGAAAATAATTCGCTTAGTCAGTGACACTATGCTCACCAGACACTTTATTTGGTACACCTGTTCAACTCCAATTTAATGCAAATATCTAATCAGCTAATCACATGGCAGCAACTCATTGTACTTAGGCATGTAGACATTGTCAAGATGCCCTGCTGAAGTTCAAACCGAGCATCAGAATGGGGAAGGAAGGTGATTTTAATGTGGTGTGGTTATTGGTGCCAAATATGCTAGGAATGATCTGCTAGGATTTTCCCACACAATCATCTCTGCTTACAACCAAGGTACGCAGAAGATAGGAAGTAGACAGGCTACAGCAGCAGAAGAGCTGGGTGTCGCTCTTCTCAGCTATGAACAGGAAACTGAAGCTCACCAAAACTGGATAATAGAACAGTGGTTTGATAAATCTTGATTTCTGGTGCGACAATCAGACGGTAGGCTCAGATATTTGGTGTAAACAACATGCAAGCATAGCTCCATCGTGCCTTGCATCAACGGTTATTTCTTGGTACACTTCAGGCCCCATATTACCAAGTGAGCATCATTTAAACACCAGAGTGTTGTTGCTGATGATGTCTGAATCTGTATGAAGAATTTAGCCAGTTCAGAAGGCAAAACATGGTCCAATCTAGTACTAGAAAGATGTACCTAATAAAATGTCTGGTGAGTGTATACTTTGATAATTTCAAAAGTCACAAAGGAACCAGAACCAGCAACTATGCCACGCTCACATTGACTAATGCTCACGTTTGTAAAAACCACCATCAGGAGAACACTAAACAATCATATTATTATGTAAGAATAAGTTTCTGAACTTATACTCAATCTTATATTTAATGTCCATGATATCACATCATTTAGCCGTGTGACAGACTGGCAAACTGTCCAGGGTATACTCCGCCTCTTGCCTTACGGCAGGTGGGATAGGCTCCAGCCCCCTCGCGACCCTGAATTGGATAAGCAGAAGAGAATGGATGGATAGATGGATATCACATCATATCACACAAGACTGACTGCAGAAGACTCAGTGTGCTTTGTGAGTGAGGAGTGACCTTTACCACACCTTCCTCAGTAAGGCTGTCCAATTATACCAGTTAACGAATGTTAAATTTATAGTTAAAAACAGGTTTTTAGAAGGCATATATGTATTAACAATGGAATTATACTTGGTTTTAATACACATAATAATGATTAGTTATGACTATATATAGTAATGTGCATGAAGCTGAGAACTGTTATTTTCCAATGACAACAGCATCATACCATAACATTTTATATACTGTGTTATATGTTTGTAATGATTACACAAATGAAACAAATACAGAGAATTCTTTTTATTTTTTTATATTTAAAATTTAAACATAACACACTGTGTGCCCTAAAAACAAAAGGGTGTCTGACCCATCGTTAGAGAACAAGTGCTTTAAATAAACACAGTGTAACTGGCTGTGATTTAACACCCAAATGGCAGCTTTGGTGCACTTTTGCTGAACATCTGCACCCAGTGCACTGTTTGTCTTGTTCACATTGGCCTTACAAAAATGTCTTTTCATTTTCTAAGAATTTCCCACATTAATTTTGCGTTTCATCAAACCCATGAAAATAAATCATGTTCCAAAACAGTGAGTGAAGACTGAAGTATATTCATGTATCTCTAGATAAAATCCCACTAATTCAATTTGTTGGCAACAAAATCAATTTGCTTGCTCAAAACAGAGTCCTCAAATCCATCTCGTTTTATTTTTGCGCGTATTTTTCTTTTGTTGTGCATAAATATTGTCTTTGTAAGACTCTGTGAGCATTTAATGTGATTTGACAAAATGTTCCTTCGGGACACGATTTGTTATCTCTCTCGACTTTCGGTGTACAGGAGCATGTGCACATGTGATTATAAAAGAGTTGTACAATCATCTGCCTTGGAAGAAAAGCAATGTGAGGTCACAAAGATAGAGGGGATGAAATGGAGGGAGAATAGAAAAGCAGAATCAAAAGTGTAGCGTACACGCTCACTAAATGAGGCCCTTGACAATGAGAGATTAACTGTATGCTGCCCGAAAACATGCGAAAGCCATTACGGGGATGTTTTTGTTATTCTCAGTGAACTCTGATCTAATGGTGAACCCTGTCCTTAAGCTGCTTTATAAGCTGGCTATTTCAAAGCTAGACATGTCATATAACTCTGGATAAGAGAAACATTGGTCTTCATGAAAACTGTAAAACAAACTGGAAAAAAATTTGTCTAAGGTAGCGAACTCACTCCAGCTGTGTGGCAGCGCGTGTGGTGACAGTTAACAAATGGAGAGTTTTTGTTTTCACTGTCTTGCCTGTCACAGCTATCATCAATAAGAATCAAAGGACACAAATATTTACTAATGTGTAGATGTCAAATATTTCCAAGGGCTGAGTCTGTCCCTGGCAGACGCACAGTCTGTGAGACAAAGGGATCATTGTACTTCAGCTCAAAAGCTGTGACTGAATTTGTCTGTTTGATCTGTAGGCTGTAATCTACAAACACTCTGAAGAAGAGGACGCGGAGGATGGCAATGATGCTGTAAATGGCCTCCGTCAGAATAAAAACAGTGGAGCTTTGAGATCTGGCGGGGCTGCTGCTGCACCTTCTTTTCCTCAGTGCTGCCGTATTCAAAAGCCGACCGGACGCTGACCAGAAATCGCAGGCGGGACGGTGACTTTGTTTTGCCCAGGGATATGTCATTGGAGAAAGCCCCTGTGTTGGGGGTGCGCCCTCAACCCCGACCCCTCTGGCTGTCCAACCTCAGCCTGCTGTGCTTATGTGTGTCTCTCTTTGCCCAGGCTCCCCAGGGTTTGCCTGTGGTGGGTTACAACACTGACACCAAGAAAGAGATCACACTGGAGGGAGATTTGATGATCGGTGGCCTGTTCCCTGTGCACCAGAAGGGCGAGGGTGCAGAGGACTGTGGAAAGATCAATGCACAGAGAGGGATCCAGAGACTGGAAGCCATGCTCCTGGCATTAGACGAAATCAACAAGGATGAACACATCCTTCATGGGCTCAGACTGGGAGCTCACATACTGGACACATGCTCTAAGGACACCTATGCTCTGGAGCAATCCCTAGAGTTTGTCAGGGCCTCCCTCACCAAAGTGGATGACAGTGAGTACACGTGCCCTGATGGCTCCTACGCCATCCATGATGATGTCCCTCTGGCTATCTCTGGGGTCATAGGAGGGTCCTACAGCGATGTCTCCATTCAGGTAAGGACTAGTGAAAACAGAAATGTTTATTTTTTTTCATTTATTTTAAAAATGCTTTATGCCAATAAATAAACTGATCAAAATTCTGCATTAAATTTGTCAAAGAGACCATTTTCAAAAGATGAACTTCACTTTTAGCTGTTACTGTAGGCACAAGAGAGAGCGCCAGAGAGGGGAGGGATTACAAACCCAAGAGTGATTGTGATGGATTGTCATATAACTGTCCATTTAGACTTAAGTACCACGTGCAATTACCCCTTGCGAGATGTTAACACAGGGACTTAATGAGTATCAGTTCCGCAAGAAGGATCTGTTTACCTGTACGCCCATGTGCTTGGCTGATCTAATTTGGAAGCTCTCTTTCTCTTTCCCAGTAATTCACACTTCAGCTGTGGTCCTGTCAGAGGCAGACATGCTACAGATGTTGCACTCAGGACGGGCTGACAGGATGACTAGTGATGGCATGATTACTCTCAGCAGCAGTGCTCCTTTCGGCTCACTCAAGCTGATGCGATGAAAGCTCTGCTAATTGGGCCTCCCAATCTTCTGCTGTAATATGGCTGCCACATAAATGCAATTTCAAGTCATTGTGAAAAGAGATACTGTGCGTCCTGCAGAACTGAGATTTGTAAACATCCACAAATATACATGCCTTAAAGCATTAATCCAAACTCATCATCCCGGCTCAGCCAGCCAGACGACCCAGTACGCCGTCTCATCTGAAGAGCACGGTTCACCCCACTTGAGATATGCAGCTTCATGTTCCAGATATCTGCTTCTTGGAAGAAAAGAAACACACTTCTGCTCATCCAAAAACAATGATTGGAATCAGGTCGCAGATAAACAACAGACTGCAGGAACCCCTGTCAGTGGCAGTGCGCTGTTTGCAGCCTTTCCCCACTGCGTATATATATAGACAATATAGACATGCCCACAATGCTAAGCCAAAAATAATTAATTCCCTGTGAACAGCTGCTTCACTAGCTATAGCGGGCACATGAAAAATCTGTCTCTATTCTGCAAAAAATTGATACGATAACTCCAAAAGTTTTTAAATGAGTAAATGATGGTTAGTAAGTTTGGGAAGGTGCTATGTAAATGCAAACATCTTCATTTACTGTAGTCTTGACAAAAAAATAATACCAAATATGTAAAGAAATGATACACTTTGCAGGTGGAGAGCTCCTGGAGAGCTATAGGGAAAAGGCTTAAGGGAAGTCGTGCCTATAGCACCTATAGAGGGATTCCTGTTCAAAAGGAAAGTTTGAAAATAAAGGAGTTGATAAACGAGCTGTAATTTTAGCAAAACTCTGCATCTGGGGCTCCTCAGAGAGTGCCCTTGTCTTGTGGTAATTTATGGGTATGCTATTACAAGCCTGAGGTCTCAGGTCTGCCCTAGCTTCTCGCTGAATATTTCTCATAGTAGAAGTACACCATAGGATACAGATGTCTTTTTTTTCAATACCACAAATAACTTGTAATGAA
Source organism: Rhamphochromis sp. 'chilingali' (assembly GCF_963969265.1). NCBI lineage: Eukaryota > Metazoa > Chordata > Actinopteri > Cichliformes > Cichlidae > Rhamphochromis > Rhamphochromis sp. 'chilingali'. The sequence continues at coordinate 19,206,847 of NC_137936.1, forward strand.
GTTCAGTCATGAGGTGTGCTCGCCGTCTCTTTCTCACGCCTGGTTGGTGAGTGTGTGATTATGCAAATAAATCTGCCCTCCTCTTACACACTTGCTAGCATTTTAAAATGAACTTTAACCACATAGTTATATTTAATCTTCCTAATGTTCTAAAGATTTACTGCTATTTTCTGGGACAGTGTTCATCCACAAACATATGCATTTGGGCCATGAGAAATATGTGATATTTTTGTGCTGCTGCTGGAAATCATCTCCACATAATGTGTCCGTTCTTTGTAACTGCCTCATTTGTATATAATCTATAGCCTGTCAGACCTTTCGGTGAACCAGCCTGAGTGAGTGAAACTTTATAATGTCTGCCCATCTGTGCGAATGGCACAGAGTTAATACACATGTGTGTATTTCACCCCAAAGGCAAGGCAGTTACAGGACAAGCAGCATTTATTAGTTTAAAGGCGCTTTTCGGTCCGGCGACGTGGCGGAACATGTCGAACTGACAGGTGGTGAGAACGCTGAGTGCTGTCTAAATCTGTCACAATGAAGAAGCGTGTTGTGCTGTGCTGCTGGTGTTGTGGTGTGACAATCGCAGATATGGGGGCGGATCTGGCTGCCAGCCTAGCCATGCTGCAGCTACACGGGCCCAGATTGAGTTAAGTGTGGAGGCGAAGTTTGATGACGCTCTTGCAGGGTAGGTCCTGTCTTCCCCATCTGTGGTTGCAGCCGGGCTTTCTGGTAGATTGGCAGAGGTGTGCATGCACACAGAGGACGGAAAAAAACGGGGGGATGGAATGAAAGCTCATGTTTCTCAGAAACGCGGAGACGCCAACGTGCAAATCTGATCACAGAGTGAAGGCGATGGAGTGAGTCACATGGCGTCATGTGGCGTCAAAGCACTTCACAACCCCAAGTCTGTATCTTAAACAGTCTGGGGGAAGTCTGTGATGCCATCTGGATGCTTTGACTAAATGTACATATAGAAATCGTTGGGTGATTCAAATTTTTAGCCTTGACCATTTTCCCTGTGGAGTATCCAAACAGTGGGTCATCAGTGCAAGGTGAGTAATGACCTTGTGATGACATGCTCGCTTACATTCAGCATCTTTATTCATGTGTGAAGCACCAACAAGTTACACGTTTACCCTCTGGACATATCATTCTATACTTGAAGCAAAGACACTGAAGCGCTTTGCCAGTCCACATCCGGTGTCACGTTATATTAATTTTTGTTGGGATACCTTTTATATAACCGGGGACATTAGCTTTATTACTCTGCAGTGTCCTAAATGGGTGGGTTAAAGAAAGGGTGCATTAAATTCTACAATTGCAGTCCAGGAACATCTAGCCTCGGGGTCGGATTCTGATTAATACACGGACGGGACACCACTTTTTGTTACCCCGACAGCAGTCTTCGGTGCTGAATATGACTCACCGGTATGAGAGCATCCCCAGGCAAAACATAATCACCGGGGCGCATTAGAAGAACAACACCTCTGGAATGTCAAATACTCAAGTGCTCACAAAAGAACAATGCTCAGGCATAAAACACGGATAGATTTAAAAAGAAAAAAATCAAAAAACTCTGGAACCAATCTGCAAACAATGGAAAATAACACACTGTGATGTTTCAGAGCAGCATACAAAAATCGCTGTCTGGAGGCAGAAACGTGGCTTGTTCCAGGGTATTTGGATAAAAGCGCTTTCTGAATAACGGCAACTTTGTGGATAAATGGAATTTCTTCTGGATTCACAAGGAAGCATGCTGGAATTAAAAAAAATGTTGATCTTGATTTGAGCAGTCTGGTTGACATTTGAAGACTAAACTGTGTGAGCAAAAAAATAGGACATATTTATATATATATGAGCTTTCAGCCAGCTCGAGAATTTCATTTTTATCACCCGCAAAGAAGACTATTTTTAGCATTGTCTTCATCTGCAGGTAGACTGTGCCAATCTCCAGAGCATACATGAGTCATATGAAGGATTTAAACATGGATACACACATGACAGAACGCAAGCCCCGGAGAATAATAATGATGAAACGTATCGGTAAAGCTATGCTGTGCAAAATACATTATTCATGGGTAAAAGTGAAGAATGTGCCCTGAAATTGTAAATAATTCACGTATGATTGGATTATTCAGCCACCTGACCAAATCCACTATTTGTGCGGTTGAAATAAATATCATGTTCACCGCACACATACACACACACAAACACACAAACATCTATATCTATCTTATATGATAGATATGAATGATAACTTGACTTAAAGTCAGCTGAACCCCAGTTTTGTTGTTCTGTGTCTGAGGCTTTTTAACACCAGTGTCCGGCTGGATTGTACTGACCATGTCTGGCAGATATGATTTAAGTCTAAAAAGATGAAATTGAAATAATGACTAAAAAGAATGAAAATGAGTAAAAGCAGTACATGTCCAAGCTGAGTGACTGACATTAAAATGAATGGAAGTGCAGCCGTAGCCTCTCATTTAGTGTAATCTGAATGGCCGCATGGCTCTGGGGGCTTTGAAAGACTATTGCAGCATAAAGGAGACTCGTATTATCCAGCAGCATTAGAGGGCAGGACCTGATCAAAAACAACCTTGCTCCAAGTATGTGACAGCTCATATTTCTATTCTGTTAAAGCTGTTGCCAAGCAACTAAATGATAAGAAATAAACTGATAACGATCCACTGCTAATGATAACACCGTGCGTGTGCTGTGCGTGCATGCATGTCCACTCCCCGTGTGCGTGTTTGCCTGAGTGTTCCACAGTGCTGCAGTGGGCCGTGTGTGTGTGTGATACTGAGTGAAGCTAAGGACTGCTGCTTTGGGAATACAGTGTTATAGCTGTAGAAGCACACAGAAACAGTCTTCTGGGAAGAGCAGATGGGCTTTTCATGTAAAAAAAAAATAAAAAAAAAATCATGACATCTCTACAAAGGAGGCCTGATATTTCCTGGACGAGGACACTGTTTCAGTTTCTTATTTCTGTGTTCTTGTATATCTCTCGCTTTTAAATGTTTTCTTTTGAGCACATCTCACCCACTCACTAGTATATTAAATTCTTTCAGTTCATTACTGCCGTATATACATTGGTGGATGCTTATAATGAACATGGCCAAAATGTTATATCAAGGTCAACGGATGTACAAAAATCAGAATGCTATTAACACTTTCTTATAAACATTTTTTTAAAACTATGAGCTCTGTATGGCAATTAGCTCAATAATATCATTAATATAGTTATATATATATATAATTATAGTCCCACCAACCTGCTGTTGAAACCTTTTGTTTATGTGGGTCAACCAATCAGAGAAAACTTGATTCGGTGTAGAGGGAGATGATATAAAATTGGAGAATTAATAATAATAAAAAATCAGTGCAACATATGTTCCATATCTCCAAAAGATCAAAGCATATTTTTACATTTGAAATTTGCACATATATATTTTTACTTTTCTGTCATGCAATCTGAAATCTTTTCATTGTTCTCCTGCCAACTAGCAGTATATGACAGCTGAGAGATCGGCCCAAGTGCTGCTACCAGATCAGGCATGCCCTCACTGCTTGGTAGGAAACCACTTTCACAGTAATCTGCTCAGAACCAGACCCTGAGCTGTAAATCCACACTAGGCCAGTTCTTAATTGTATTAATTAAATAAGGTGCTGTCTGAGGCAGCATGATCCCTTATAGCTGAATGTAAGAGACTGGAAGCCACACACTACAGCTAAAACCAAAGGCAGTTATGTATAGTTTAGTATTTTGATCCATTCAAGTAAATTAATTTAATGAGTGTTCAGTTTTGCCTTTGCGCTTTATAGAGCGCTTTGAGTACTCCGGGAGAGTAGAAAAGCGCTATATAAGAATCAGTCCATTTACCATTTACCTTTGCATGAATTTTTAAGATTTCGTATTTGTACACCACCTGCTGTCTTTTTTGTCAAAACAAAAACAATAGACAAAATGCCAATCGTTGCCTGCAAAAAGTAAGTAGTAGTAGCAGTGTTAGTGGTGATCCGACACCAAACCGTAAGTTATGTAATTAAGGTTTCAGCTTTTATTTCGATAAGTGCTATATCAATAAATTTTAGTCATAAGACATGCAATATCGACCACTAAATTAACCAAATTTACTAAAGATTAAGATTCCCTCTTTAATTTCCAGTACAAAAGTATTAATATTGACATTAAATTAATGTACAACACCAGAAGAAGCACATGCAGGTCTGTCTATATATAGCCATTTATAGAGCCGTTCTCAGGACCTTCTTAAAACCTGCAGGTGCAGGCAGAAAGAAACCCTCCGAGTGCAAATTGTTAAACAGAAAAGACTGCAGGATGAAAACTTTTCTCCGGTAGACACTGACTTAATGTGTTTCACATCGTTCCCTCTTTTGCCACAGATTTTCCAGTGACAGGATTCATTCCTCAACTTCTTGCCCTCTACTGTCATATTTTGTATTCCTTTGAACCTGTCGGGAGTTCATTCTCGACTGAGAATCCTTGTGCCGCAGAAGCCAGCTGGCAAAAACCTCCCAGGTTAAAGTAACGTAATGATGTTAAAAAATAATCAAGATGACAAGAGTAATAAATGGATAAGCAGAAAAAAGAAAAATGGTGATTGTTGAAGTTGTGCGCACACCATCCTATTTTACCAGTGGCCTCGACCCTAAATCGTCATTTTTTAATACATGCCATATAAACATCTATATAATGATTTCCATTAAGCCTGTTGTATCAGTGTCATGCCTGCTGCTGTGTGATACAAGATTCCATAAGCTACGTGTAAGTGGATTACAGCTCCATTCAACACCCCACAGAGAACTATCACTGTGAGCATTGAAGAATTTCTGCAGCACAGATAAATGTTTTTATTTTTCTAACCGTGCACAGAAAATCATGGCAACAAAACTATGCCGTGAAATGTACTGATACTACAGGTGGAATATTAGGTACCCTAGACAGATATTTATATAAATGTCATCATTATATCATACTATCATACTGTATTGTAGTGACGACAGAAATCAGGCAAAGATTAGGAAAGTTTGTTACAACCGATAGTGACAACCTCCTTATAAGCAGCGTGCTAAGTTATAAATATAATTACCGAGTAATAGAGTTCAGATCAAAGGGGCCAAAATGCAGACACAAAGGAGGCAAGCTGTAACAACCACCTGCATCAAGCTGCAGGTGGTGTAAACCTAAGGGAACCAGAGAACAAAAGGCAGCTGGTGAACTCACGTATGAACATTAACACAACGAAATACACTCACCGGTCATTTTGTTAGGTACACCTGTTCAACTCCTCATTAACACAAATATCTAACCAGCCAATCACATGGAAGCAACTCATTACATTTAGGCATATAGACATGATGTGCTGAAGTTGAAATTGAGCATCGGAATGGGGAAGAAAAGTGATTTAAGTGACTTTCAGTGGTATCAGACAGGCTGGTTTACCTGTACAACCATCTCGAGGGTTTACAGAGGATGGTCTGGAAAAGAGAAAATATCCAATGAGCAGTAGCTCTCTGGCTGAAAATGCCTCATTGATGTCAGAAGTCTGAGGAGAATGGGCAGTATACTTGGAGCTGACGTGACTCGATCATTCATTACTACCAAGGTGTGCAGAAGAAAGCTGAATGCACAACACGCTGAACCTTGAAGCAGATGGACTGAGGCTACAGTTCATTCAGGATCATCAAAACTGGACAATAGAAGATGTTGTCAGGTCCTAATGAGTCTCGGTTTCTGTTTCTTTGACACAAACAACATGAAAGCATGGCTCCATCCTGCCTTGTATCGATGGTTCAGGTGGGTGGTAGGTATAATGGCGTGGGAGATATTTTCTTGGCACACTTTGAGCCCCTTAGTACCAACTGAACATTGTGCAAACACCATGACCTGGCTGAATATTGTCGCTAACCATGTCCATATTTTTATAACCACAGTGTACCCATCTTCTTATGGGAGCTTGCAGCAGGATAATGCACCACGTCACAAAGGTCAAATCATCTCAAACTGGTTTCTTGAACATGACAATGACTGTGGATGCATTCAAACGGCATCCACAGTCACCAGATCTCAATCCAAGAGAGCATCTTTGGGGGATTAGCATCGTGGATTTGCAGCAGACAAATCTGCAGCAACTGTGTAATCCTATCAAGTCAATATAGACAAAAATCTCTGAGGAATGTTTCCAGAACTTTGTTAAATGTATGCCATGAAAAATTAACCCTTGTATGGTGTTCGGGTCTGTGAGACCCGTGTTCAGTTTTTTTCAAAAGAAAAATTAAACAATGAATTATTTTTTCACGTGTAAATGTGTTGTGTCTTTCCACTCACTCCACTTGATTATAACTGATTTATTTATAACATTTTATATAAAAGAAAAACGAGAAGCACATTAATTCATAAATGTGATCTAACAAAGGTAAAGGGAAAAAATTAACCATGTTTGCTGTTCATATGTCTTGTAATTGGGATGAAGTAAACATCTGTTGAGTAATTTAACATAAAATTGTTTGATAGTGTTAATTTGGAAAGCCAAAACTCTAGCGGGTCCACCAGACCCATGAACACTGGCTGAGTAACAAAAATACGAACACCACACAAGGGTTAAGTCAAAACAGGGTCCAACCCAGTACCAGCAAGGTATACTTAATGAATTTTCCAGTGAGTATTCTCAGATGACCAATTTGGTCTTCCTAGCATCGATAGCACACGTCTGTTTCTTTGTCTAGAACAGCTCAGAGATGGTTAATACCCTCAGCTTAACAGTCACGGGACTCACAGGCCTCGATGACAGTCTGTTTCTTGCCTACAGGAGCCCTCTTAGACTTTCTGGCTGCTTTTCTGTTAATGCTAAAGTCAGGATGTGAATACAAACTTTAAACTGAAAGAAAAACGTCTTTCACAGCAATTTCTACTTCGAATTTTCTACTTTTCAAGTTCATTTTATATCTCACCAGTTAATCATCCTTGAGCATGTAACACACGGTTTAAACCATCAGTACAACCAAAAGAATTTTTAGCCTTTGTTCCTTATATAACAGCGAACACTATGAAGATGTTAAACACATCCAGTTTTTTGTTTTTTGCTTTTTTACTGGTGGGGTTGGGGGGAGGTGGTGATGGTGGTTATCAGCTTTCTCTGTTAAACTTGGTTTTCAGCTTCAGATTTTGTGCATGCTCACATGCATTTCATGTCTCGTATGACTCATAGGGAAGTGATGCATATTCCAATCAGTGATTCTATTAGATGATGATGATAAAATGATGATGATAAAAAGTAAAAATAAAAGTCTGTATAGAACATTTAAGTCTAAAAAAAGACATGAATATAATGCTGCAGAAAAGCATCAATCTTGGGATTTTGAACATGACGGCAGTACTTTAGAGGTCTCAAACTGGAAACATTACAGCCTAATAAAAGATAAATAAAGACGTGGAAATCATTTCAGTTTCTAGATAACTTAGAGTAAAATTACATTTATTGACTGGACAGGTGTTCTTGGTGTGTGCTCTGTGTTCTAGTAGCTGCAGTTCAAACAGTGTATGAAACACTAGAATCAAGTATAAAAACAAGCAAAGATTTTCTGCATCACCAAATTAATTATGCAACACACTGTTTGTGCTGCTGTAACTTTACAGCTGGGCTTCAATCTTAAAAACTTGCACAAAAAATGTATTCCACCAGCTGAAAATTCATATTACAATTAAAACATGTAGTAAATAAAACTATCAGTGAAAATGTGGCACTTCAAGCCAATTTTTAAATCAAAAATTCAGGAAAAAAACTTTTCCTGATCAGGTTAGCATTAGTTACCATGGTGATTTAGCCAGGTTAAAGGAGAGCCATTTTCATGACACTAACACATTAAGAGATGAAGTCACAGAGAGGGGGATAGACTGAAAGACTGGGAGAAGCAGGAAGCATAGAGGGTGAGATGTCACACCTGTGATGTCTAAATTGAAAAAATCAAGATGGTGATAATCAAGGTGCTTAAGTCAGGAGTTGCAGTCCATGACAGAAATACATTGCACAGCACAGCTAGTAATGTATTAATGATATCAGCAAACCTTGATTTTTTGGAAACATTACTGTCCCTTTTTGTAGTCATATCACCAACATGCTGATATCATTATGTAAATATTAAACTGGGAAAAAAATACAGGAGAAACTCAATTTAACACAAAAAATTGTGAATGTCCCCAATGAATTGTTAGGAAACATTTCCCACTGAAAATATGAAAGAATTATGGAGTACACTGATTAGCTATCATAGGATGAACTGGTAAATGTAAAAATGATTAATCTGTGTTAACATGTCACTTGCACTTTAAGTTATGCGCTGATTTCTTCCTAAAGCAAGCAAGCACAGTACTGCCAGCTGTTTTACCACATGTTGAGAATGGCTGTCATGACGGTTTATGGAGAGAGATGATTTTATGTAGAAATGTGATTACGTATAGGCCTTTCTGCATAATCAGAGTTCCTCCAGATGACCTCAAACTCTCACTGAATACGAACCTTTGAAAAAAAAATCAGTAAAGTGTTTCAACAACCTGGATTTTCATAGTGTTTCATTTGCTACACTACAGAAGAAGCAAAATAAAAACTCTAAATCATCCGCTAGTAAAAGTGTTTGATATTGTGCCTGTTTGAGTGGTGGTAAAAAAACAAGACCAGTGGCACTTGATTGTGCATATCATTTTTTGTGTGAAACATCCTGTCATTCATTTCAATAAAATTAGCAGCCTGGAAATCACTGTGATTGGCTCATTTAACATTCATCTCACTACGATCCAACAGAATTATAAAGCTCTGATGATTTAAATCCAAGCACATCACAGCAGATCTAAGGGGACATTTCAGTGCATTGCTCTGTGTTTCTATAACGATAAATTCTCATCGAAGAAGTGTCTGCCTATGTTATTTGATGTGACTTGCTTTTTCCTTGCTACTCACTGTTTTCCACCCAAATCAAGCGATTTGTTACCAATAACTTGCAATTTGCATATTGGCTACTACCTATAGGAATACTATTCTAGCCTCACATATAGCCATGCTTTTACTTTGTCTCCATTTCATGATTTTGATACATCAAAGCACTTAAATTAGTGCCATTATTTTCAAATAGATGTCAAAATAATACTACTATATAATATATATATATAACTATAATACTACCACTATTATAAACTGCTTGCAGCGTAAACCAGGTTGCTCTCACTACAGCTACATGCAGATAATATATAGTAATGATAAATGAAATCACACTGGATGAGCTGGAATGTGAATTTCCTTTCTGACTTTTATAAGAATGACTCATTGACATTCAGGATGCAGCACCATGAGTGTGCTGGTGTGAGAGTCGGCATTAAAGTCAGCCATAATTAGGTTGGCATTCTTTTGACTGATCAGACTGACTCCCCTTAGGCTCCCACAGAAGTGCCTGAAGCAAAAGTTAGTCAGTAGCGGCTTCTGCACACACAGCATGCAGTGTCACAACACTGACAAAGCTTATTACACAGAAAATACAAAGTTTTGAGATTCTTTGACACTTTGACGTCATTTCACTCTCATCCCTACCCTCGGTTTCACTCTACTCCTGTCTCGTCATGCTTCTTTCTTCTCTCATCAGAAACTTTTCTGAAAATGTGTTCCTTCTTATTCTGTTTACTTTGTGTACCACCTGTAGCCACTCAGCCATTTGTGCTCCGCACGTTTATTGTTTATTTTTTGTTGAAAGCATTACAGATCAAAAATATTGAGGTAGACAGGCAGTCGCTGCAATTATTACAGACATAAAAGGATCTCACCACTGATTCAACAGGAGTGTTAAGTTTTAAAGAGACTAGCAGGGGTCCGTTTAAGAAATAGGAGCCTGGATGAAGGGAGACTAATTGCATCTGCAGGGGGAAAAGACGTAGTGTAGTTAATTTCGTTAATATATTTAATAATAGGCAATTATAACAAATCCCACAGATGGTCCGTGTATGTTTTCTGTGTAGCTTTAACAACTTAATCGCTTCAGTCTGAAAGAAAAAAAATGTAGTTGTGACAAAAATATTGTGAATCCTTAGAGATTTTCTGCATAAATGCGGCTGCATATCATTGCATTCATAAATACAATCCAATTGTGTTACACATTGTGATTTATTTACTGAAGACAGTGATCTAATATTATGTATCTCTCAGAGGCAAAAGCATGGGAATGTTTGTTTCAGGTGACTGCGGATCAGACCTGCTCATTAGTTTTGAGGGATTTTAGTTCCTCAATGCTAATCCCAGGTTTCAGTGCTGAGCAGGTTCAAACCGGGATGTTGGTGGGTTTTCTTACGTGAACTCTTTGCTCCGTCAGATTTGTTTTCTTTGTTTGCTTCTTTGACCATTATTTGATAGAATAATTCATGTGCTGGGAGTCGTTGCGTTGTTGCTTGACATTTTAAACTCACTTCATATACAGGTGTTTGCCTCATGTTTGCCTCTAGTATTTAGCGGTTTAATTCACAATTCATTATTTCATCCATGATGGAGAAAGCTCACCTGGCCCAGATGCAGGAAAATAAGCCCAAACCTTGATACTACCACTACCTTGCCTAACCCTAACCAGAAACTTCTATTTTGATCTCTTTCTTTCATAAATCATCTGTCAAACAGCTTTCTGGCTCGATCACTTGACCTTTAGCAGCCCTGGATTGAAGACTATTGTTTTTGTTGTAGCCAGTGACAGAGGGTTGTCGTTGCAGAGGAGGTGCCCTGGGTTTGTGATGACCTCCCGGGCTATTATAAGCTTCATTTGTATTTCTTATTTGTACACAGTCTGTTTAACAGTAAATTGGCGCGGTCTAAACCTTTTAGGCTCTATAACCCTTTCCATCCTGATACATGTGTTGTGAAAATCTAACTGCCTTATATCCCTGTTCATTAAATAGAAGTGGATTCTGATCCCAGAGCTTTCCTACTTTTCACACTCACAGATTTATAGTGAAACATCTATTCCTCAATTAATACACAAATAAATAAATAGTATTTGCTTTATTTGTTTAACCTTATCTACTTTTATTGCATGAACATCTTTTCTGGTTATATTTATGTAGAAATATAGAAAATTGGAACTGCATGTTCATATTATCAATACTTCATAAAGGCTTATTTGTTGTCTTTCCCTTCCTCCAGGTTGCCAACCTGCTGCGACTTTTCCAGATCCCTCAGATCAGCTATGCTTCAACCAGTGCCAAGCTAAGCGACAAGTCCCGCTATGACTACTTTGCCCGCACTGTGCCCCCCGATTTCTACCAGGCTAAGGCCATGGCAGAGATCCTACGTTACTTTAACTGGACATATGTATCGACAGTGGCATCAGAAGGTGACTACGGTGAGACTGGCATTGATGCCTTCCAACAGGAAGCTCGTGCCCGCCAAATCTGCATTGCCACCTCGGCCAAGGTGAGCCGCTCCATGAGCCGGTGGAGTTATGAAAACGTGATCCGCTCCCTGCAGCAGAAGTCCACCGCCAAGGTGGTCATTCTGTTTACCCGCAGCGAAGATGCCCGTGAGCTGCTGGTAGCAGCCAACCGCATGAATGTGACCTTTACCTGGGTGGCAAGTGATGGCTGGGGAGCCCAGGAGAGCGTGGTGAGGGGAAGTGAAGCTGTGGCAGATGGGGCGTTCACCATTGAACTTTCCTCCTATCAAATTCCCAAGTTTAATGATTACTTCACCTCCTTACATCCATACAACAATACCAGAAATCCCTGGTTCAGAGAGTTTTGGGAAAACCAGTTCCAGTGCAGCCTCCATGATCTAGGCTGTGGGAAACACTCGCTCCGGGAGGTTCCATTTCAACCAGAATCCAAGATCATGTTTGTAGTGAATGCTGTCTATGCAATGGCTACTGCCTTACATAACATGAGACAAGCCTTGTGCCCAAACTCCACCAAGGTGTGTGATGCTCTTAAGCCTGGCAATGGACGAAAATTTTACAGAGACTATATTCTCAAGGTCAAAATTGATGGTGAGTGAATCTTAATGAACTAACATTACTTAAGCAAAGCTTTAAAGAAATATGTTTGTCATTATTTGAACATCTGTATATAAAACTAAATATAACTCCAGGTACCAATGCATGTACTAGATGGTGCCAGATTGAGTTAAATCAATTTAGAGTTCCATAAAATGTTGAATTTAAGACTAAGTCTGCATGTTTATTCACTGCACCCAGAGAACATTTCTATAATGATTCAATTAGCAGAGATGAAACAATTTCCTCACCCTCGTGCTCGGAGGCTGCTTTTGTCATGCATGCAAGTGTGAAAAGAACAATGGATTATTTAGTTTAAAACAAATCAGACACAGCTTAAAAAATATAACTTGTTTCCTGCTTGTCTACACAAAGCTGCAGCACAAAACAAGTGCCAACTACTGTAACAGCATCAGTTCACACACATCGTAAGTGATTGGCTTTCCAATATAAATGCTCCTACTTGTGCAAATTAGCTTTGATTTATGGAAATACTGACATTTTCATTGATATGAGATGAATGCAGACAGCCGTGTTTGTATCCAGCTGTGCTGCATTTCACGATTTCTAAATTAAAAAAAACATAAATAAATAAATAATAAAATACCCAAAGGATTTTTACTATCCAGAGAATTAAAATTGGATGAAAGGCCTTAAATTAGTCTATCCCATGAGACACTGCAACACTCTAAGGAGAAAACATACAAAAACAGGTGGACCACTAAACTCATACATATTTTGAAATCATTACGTGTGATAGATACGTAGGCTGTAAATGAAAATACTGAATGAGGAACCCTACAGTGTATGTAAAAGAATGGCTGTTTAGCACAGTAATCAGACTGAAGCAGTTACTTGATTGCAATTTTATTAACTGTAATTTTAAGAAATAATAAGTTGAGTAATATATTAGTATTATAACTTTTAATAATAAGATTAAAAGAGTAACGGTGATTAAAAATTGACCTCATACTCTGGTTAACAATAAAAGGCATCATTTACAGCCTTTTAACATTTTATTTAAATAAATGAGAAAATAGCAGGTAGATTAACCAGTACTGAAAATTATCACTAACAGCTGGCCCAAGCACTAATTTTCATATGCAGGTAACCTTTCAATTTTTTAGATGATAGCTCATTTCTGCTTTGATTTCCATGAATTTACATTTTGCCATGTAAGGTCCTGTGTGTTCTGAATCTTCATCCTATTGTTCCATCCAGGAACAGACTCAGACTGTGACTTCCATCATGTAAATTGCCAGTTTGCACCTGTGTCCTTTCACAGTCATGGAGTCTATATTGAGGGGCACATATTAAAAGATAAGACTCTCCTTTCAGAACAAACAGAATGAGTTGCATAACATATGAGTTCACAGTCCACACTGTTGTTGCTCCAAAACAATTGAATAGTTAAAATGTTACAAAGTTGACCAATTTAGATATTTATACCTTACATTTTATACTGTAGTCCCAAACTCTTTATGATGAGTCTCTTACATCTGTTACTAATACACAATATTTTTCTCTATTCCTTTCAGCCCCCTTTCGTCCTCCAGACAGAGACAATATAGTCCGCTTTGATACTTTTGGAGACAGCCTGGGTCGTTACAACATTTTTCACTATCACAAAGACGGGGAACGCTATGTCTACCGTAAAGTCGGCTACTGGGCTCAAAGCCTGAGCCTGAACCACAGCCTGATTCCCTGGCCTGGTGATGTTGTGCCCACCTCCCAGTGTAGTGACCCCTGCAGGAAGAATGAGGTGAAGAGTATGCAGCCGGGAGATGTGTGCTGCTGGATCTGTATCCCTTGTCAGCCCTACCAGTACTTGCATGATGAGTTTACCTGTGCTGACTGCAGTTTTGGACAGTGGCCCCTGGCCAACCTGACAGGCTGTTATGATCTGCCTGAGGAGTACATCCGCTGGGAAGATGCTTGGGCCATTGGCCCTGTCACCATTGCATGTCTTGGGATCATGTGTACACTCTTTGTTATTGGCCTCTTCCTTAAACACAATGAGACACCAGTAGTGAAGGCTAGTGGACGTGAGCTCTCCTATATTCTTCTGCTTGGAGTGCTGATGTGCTATTGCATGACATTCATCTACATCGCCAAACCTTCCACAGCTGTGTGCACGCTACGCCGGCTAGGCTTAGGCACCTCTTTTGCCGTTTGCTACTCAGCCCTCTTAACCAAGACCAATCGCATTGCTCGGATCTTCAGTGGAGTGAAGGATGGAGCCCAGAGGCCTCGTTTTATCAGCCCAGCTTCCCAGGTTGCCATCTGTGGTGCTCTGATCTCTTGCCAGCTGGTAGTGGTGGTGGTCTGGCTGCTGGTGGAGACCCCAGGGGTGAGGAAGGAAGTGAACCCAGAGAGGAGAGATGTGGTCACCCTGAAGTGTAACAGCAAGGACTCCAGCATGCTCATGTCTCTCACTTATAACTGCATCCTCATTATCCTCTGCACAGTCTACGCCTTCAAAACCCGCAAATGCCCCGAGAACTTCAATGAGGCCAAGTTCATCGGCTTTACCATGTACACCACCTGCATCATCTGGCTGGCTTTCCAGCCCATTTTCTATGTTACTGCCAGTGACTACAGGGTGAGTTAACTGAGCTTATACCTGCTCCTCAAGCAGGCACACACAGCTCTTTTAATGGAAGTTGGGGAATGCACAGACTTCTTACTATCACTGACTGTTAATTAATTCTTCTCTAAATCACACACACACGGGATGATAATCATTTGCAATAAATTATTTATTCAGATGGCTTTAGATTTCTATAGTCTGACCAGAATACATCCTTGTAGATAATGATAATTTTTTCTGGGCTTGAATTTGAATTTTATATGCAATGCCAGTTAATATTGATTCAGTTGTCAGCAATATCTGCATCGCCTGTGGCTCCCAACAATATCAGAATCAGAAACTTTATTGTCATTGTCATGAGAACAACGAAATTAAGAATGGTCCCCGATCATTGCATCATCCCTAGCAATATCAAAATATAAATAAAACAATAAAATTCAATAAATAAAATAGATAGAATACTTAAAATACTAATAAGATATAACAGTAAAACATTCACATACATTCCCACACACATGCTTCAGACCGTGCATAGATTAACACAAGAGTGGCGTGATGGACATTTTTTTGTAGTATTCAGATGGGTTATTGCAGTTGGATAACAGCTGTGTTTGAGTCTATTAGTCCTTGCTCTGATTGCCCTGTACCGTCTGCCTGAGGGCAACAGTTCGAACAGGGAGTGGCCAGGATGTGAGGTGTCTTTTATGATGTTTTGGGCCTTTTTAAAACAGTGGGCGTTGTGTAGAACTTCCAGTGTGGGGAGAGGGCAGCCAGTGATCTTTTGGGCGGTGTTAATGATCCCTTGGAGTGCTTTCCTCTGAGCCCCTGTGCAGCTAGTGTACCAGATGCATATGCAGTAAGTTAGAACACTCTCAATGGTGGCTCTGTAGAAGGACACCAGCAGTCTCTGTGTGATGTTATTCCTCCTGAGAATTCTCAGGAAGTACAGTCTCTGTTGGGCCTTTTTCAGCAGCTCGGAGGTGTTCACACTCCAGGAAAGGTTCTCCTCTATATTGACTCCCAGGAAGCGGAAGCTTGCCACCCTTTCTACACAGTCCCCATTTATGAATAGTGGTTGGATCTCTGCCTTTTTCCTTCTGAAGTCTATTATGAGTTCTTTGGTTTTTGAAGTGTTGAGGAGGAGGTTATTGGCCTTACACCATGACGTCAGCTGCTCCACCTCGTCTCTGTACGTAGACTCGTCTCCCTTGGAAATGAGCCCCACCACTGTGGTGTCATCTGCAAATTTCACAAAGATGTTGCTGTGGTGGCGAGGAGTGCAGTCGTGTGTGTAGAGAGAGTAGAGCAGTGGACTGAGCACACAGCCCTGGGGTGAGCCAGTGCTGAGACTCAGGGCTGAGGATGTGTGATGGCCAACTCTGACTCTCTGTCTACGGCCCGAGAGGAAGCTATTGATCCACATGCAGGTGCTGTATGGAAGCCCCAGGTCTTGTAGCTTGGCCACCAGTTTGTGTGGAAGGATGGTGTTAAAAGCTGAGCAGTAATCCACGAAGAGCATCCGCACATAGCTACCATGCTCTTCCAGGTGAGTTAATGCAGCATGGAGTGCTGTGGCTACAGCGTCTTCCGTGGATCGGTTTGCTCTGTAGGCAAACTGGTGTGGATCCAGGCTGCGGGGCAGGGCTGCTGTGATGTGTCTGCGGACCAGCTTCTCAAAGCATTTCATTACCACTGGGGTGAGTGCCACCGGTCTGTAGTCATTCAGGCCGGTGATGTGGGGCTTCTTAGGCAAGGGGACTATGGTGGAGGACTTCAGGCAGAGTGGGACAGTCGCCTGTGCGAGGGATTTGTTGAAAATCCTGGTGAAGATCCCAGCCAGCTGTCCTGCACAATCCCTCAATATTCGACCTGGCACACCATCAGGACCCGCCGCCTTCCTCGGGTTAACAGCCTGCAGCATGCGCCTCACCTCGTGCTCTTCCAGGGTGAGGGTGGTGCTGCTATGGGTGGCGTGTTGCTGCTGTGGCTCCAATACCTCCGGTACCCTGGTCTCAAAGCGGGCAAAGAAGATATTCAGCTCCTCTGCCAGCTCCAGGTCACCGTCCGCAGCTCCGAGATTGATCTTATAGTTGGTTAGGTGCTGGATGCCTTGCCACACCTGCCGGCTGGTATTACTCTTCAAATGGTCCTCGATCCTCCTCCTATAGTCCCCCTTTGCCTCTCTGATGCCTCTCTTCAGGTTGGATCGGGCTGTGGTGTAGTAATCCCTGTTGCCAGACCTGAACGCAATGTTCCTCTCCTTCAGCAGCTGCCTGACCTCCCGGGTCATCCAGGGCTTTTGGTTGGGATAAGCCCGGATCCGTTTGACTGCTGTAACAGTGTCTATGCAGTGTTTTATATAGCAGAGGACACCGTCTGTGAACATTTCCAAGTCCTGATGTTCAAAGATATCCCAGTTAGTCCTGTCAAAACAGTCCTGCAGCTGCTGAGAGGCACCCTCTGGCCATACGGTAATATTCTTTGTGATGGTAAGAGCAGTTTTCTTGAGGGGGGCATATGCAGGGATTAGAAACAGTGACAAGTGGTCAGACTGACCCAGATGTGGCAAAGGTCTGGCCCTGTAGCCCATTTTGATGTTGGAATAAACTTTGTCCAGAATCTTGTCACCCCTAGTGGCACACTTGACGTGCTGGTGGAATTTGGGGATTGCTTTTTTTAAGTCTGTGTGATTGAAGTCCCCTGCTACGATATGTACAGCGTCAGGGTAAGTGCTCTGTTTATTATTGATGTTTGTATGCAGGAGTGCGATCGCAGAGTTAGCATTAGCATCTGGTGGTATGTAAACAGCTGTTATTATGACAACGGTGAACTCCCTAGGTAGGTAGATGGGCCTGCATTTAACAGTCAGATATGTATTCTTTATTACAGTTGCTTCAATTTTTTATGATTATCAGCACACTTTCACTACCTTATTTTACCTCTAATGTTTAAATAATAATGTGGGGAGTGAGAGCAACCCATTAATGAGACTATGCACCTCATGTAAAACTTTAACAGAACTTCAAAGATAGAAGTCTTTTCCCTCTCTGGGGAAAATGTGCTGTGCGCTATGGTTTTGGTTACATTGTTTTCACTCTCTTTTTATACACTACTTATGACTAAATGAAATAACTGGCAGGCAGACAGCCAGTCAGACATCTGCTGAATAGGATCATATATTGAACTGATAGAATTTCAGAGAAAAGGTGGTCTGAGTTGTGTGGGTTCATCCCACTGGGATCTGAACAACGTGCAATGAGACAGAGGCAGAAGGGAGAAAGACAGCGGAACCTCCTGACACAGCTGCCTCTACAGAAACATGGTGAAGACAGGCTAGACCATGAGGGCTGCTAGGGAACTGAAAGTCCCTGTGAGTCCCTGTGCGTAGCTGTGTGGAATGGAGTGTGAAAGACTGGGCTGCTGAGTCCCAGCTGTGCTTTCTGTCTTGGGACTGTAGTGAGGCTCAGAGGAACCCTTCCTCCAGGCCCTGTAGGCAACGCAATTCGCAGCCTGAACAGACTCATCAGATAGACACAAATCTCCCCTTTGACCGATGAATAATTACTGAAGCAACTGAGTTGGCACAGTGTCTCTAGTTTTTCACAGGCAGGGACACATTACCAGCGTTCTCCTTGCTTTACACTTCTTCTCAAATTGTTGTCACAGCCTGATGCAAACCTCCAGCTGAATAACAAATACAGATCTGTACTAGGCAGTCATGAAATGTTAAACTAAGCTAAATACAATCTACTGAGCCGTGAATAACACGTTTGATTACCAAATGAAATATTTAAGACGCTCTCCACACCGCTGGGGGAAGAGGGCTCCTCTCTTATGCCAGTGCTGGTCATCTCAGCAGCAAATGCAAGCTAATTAAATAGCTACGACTGTTAAAATTCAAAGTGCTTCTATGAAATCACCGAAGGCTACAGAAACTACTACTGCTTGTGAAGTCTATCAAGACATGTGTTTAGACAGATATTTCCTAAATTTGATTTCCTTCAGCTTCAAACTCCATCAGTTCGCTTCCACTTATCCCTTTCAGGGTCACAGGGGGCGCTGCAGCTTATCCCAGCTGTCTTAGGGCGAGAGGCAGGGTACACCTGCCTTCAGCTAAAATTAGTGTAGCACCACTAAATATATAGTAACCATATAGATATATAGGTAGACACAATCAGACTAAGCAAGAGGTGAACCACAAATTCCTTGAAAACCAAATGCATAGGAAGTAACTGTTCACTGTCCAAAGTTTAAAGTTCAGCAGTTTGAAAAACAAACAAAAAACCCCTCTCTCGACATCTAAATATCGAATAAATCTTAAACTGATCTTTAAATTACTTGTGATTTTAGCAAATTCGGCATCCATGCCAGACTTGGAAGACTCCAGTAAAGCTTTTCAATAAACGCACAGTAAAACCTGCAATAAAAAGGAAGAATTTCATCTCTCATCTCAGAGGGTCTCTGTAGGGATTAAGTTAGCTGAACACAGACACAGAGACAATGCTGTATTTGTGCAACAAAAACAGCACCATCAAAGGTCAATACAGCGAAAAACAAGGTTGAAGAGAGACTGTAGCAGCCATGCTCTATATCCACACTCCAGAATATAACACATCTGGGGAAATATAAGGGGAAAAGCAGATTCCTTGTCCTCTTCTTCCTTGTGCTCTTTCACTCCAACATATTGTGAATTATTAAAACCACTTAACAGGTTATTTCTATGCAGTATTGTCCATGGTGTTATTCAAAACCAAAAGTATTTAGCCTTTGTCCGCGTTGGGATTGGTGAGATTATTATTTTTAAACAGCCGCCATGCATCCGTACATTACATTCCATGCTTTCAAAACTACAGCTTAGAAATATAGTGAAAAAATGGGAATCTGAGGCTTTGTGAATTTACATTACAACACAGCACCTGAGCCTGTCAGTGTGCACTGTATTTCAAAGATGGTGTGAGGAGAATCTTAATGTTGAATTCACTGCAGATGGCAACTTAGAAAACTCGATGCAACTAAAGGTCAGTTTAGTGATATAGCTGTATTACACTACATGGTACATGACCACACATAGTGATAACCACTATGTTTCCAAAGTGTGAAATACAGTATACATATCAATAATGTCCTGTAGATATTTTTCTTGATTAGTCATAAAATCTATATTCAAGTCATGAATTTACAGAGAGAGTAAGAAACCGATGCAGTAATTAAACAATATTCAAAATAAACCAGGTAAACTGACGCTGTGCCAGTTACATCTCTGTCTCAACTTGCATAGCTTTTTCTGTGGAGCTGTCAGTGCACAGAATCACACTTGGTACCCACAATATTTTAATACCGACATTAGCATTCAGGTTGATGACAGACACCTGCTGCGTCTTGCGAAAAAGAAATGCACCTGCCATGTTGCTGTGTTATATCTTCTCACTGAAAAAAACTAAAAAGACGACTGTGAAAGCGTTGGAAAGCAAGAAGCAGACTGAGGATGCATAGCAAGATGTGGGCAGGGTGAGCCGAAAAGGAGCGAGGGTTACGCAGTTGATTGACAAGCAAATAAACAGATCGCTTAACACCTCTAGTTAGAAATCCCAGCTGATAAACAATCCCCTTCCTCCTCTGTAGCACCTGGCTTTGATTCTGAATTATGAAAGACGTACTTATCATTTCTTTTCTGACTTCAGGGTTTTTTTTTTGTTCAGAATGAATACTCTTGAGCTGCAAAAACGGTCCTCCATATACAGAGTTAGCAACTTTCAGGCATTTTCAACCACAGGTGTGAAATTAAGAGTAGCACTTATGAGGTATACGGGAATTCCCTCAATGCTTGGCAATCTAGAAATGTGACTTTACGTTTCTCTTACTGTACATATTTTTGTACCTCTGAAACACAACAGTTTGGAGTTTTACCTTTTGTTTCCTCCTCCAGGTACAGACCACTACCATGTGTATCTCGGTCAGTCTCAGTGGGTCGGTGGTACTGGGTTGCCTCTTTGCTCCCAAGATCCACATCATCCTGTTCCAGCCACAGAAGAATGTCAGTACACTCAGGGTGAACACCACCCGCTTCAGTGTAAACACTGGCCCCGGCTCCAGTTTTTCTCAAGGTACCACCCAAGATACAGCAAAACTCGTGAAACTGAAACAAATATTAAATAATAATAATACAATTGATATTATTATGAAAATATTGCTACATGCTTTATCACTGTGTCACACTTGTCTGTCTGACACTGGGAGTTATACATAACCTTTTTCTTTTGTCTTTTTTAAGTCATACATAATAAAAAAAAACCCAAACAAAACCTTTTAAAATACCAAAAATGGCCCCATACAATCCCTGATGGTGCAGACCTGGTGTAGCCAAAAATAAATTAATAAGTTTAATAAGTAAATAAAAAATCCAAGTCTGTTTATTTAGAACATTTCTATAAGATTTGAACAGAATTGTTGTGTGTTGTGTGTTATTATGATAATTAAGTGAAAATACAGTGCTTCAATATACATATCATAAGTAGAAAAAAACCAAGCTGCATTGCATTCCACATCATCCATGAGTTAATTATCATGCTTCACAGGGGCATCTGGGACCCAGGTGCCCCTTTGGGTTACAGTAATTTTGGCTTATATCACAAACTGTAACTAGTAGTTACAGTAGTTACACTACACTGCTGACATTACACAAAATATCCTATTTTTTATGTTTTGCAGCAACGGCCTCCAATGTTGTTCCAACAGTGTGTAATGGACGAGAGGTGGTGGACTCCACAACATCCTCTTTGTGAAGATCAGCTGAGTTATATTTTATTTTATTTTTCGCCAAGCATTGTAAACAAAGTTATATAATCACTAGTCCTGAGTCAGGTGTCTCAGATATCGAAGAGGTCACACAGATGATCGTCCTGGCTTTGTTGTCCTCAAAGTGCTGTGAGTACAATGTCCCGATTATTTTCTTTTGTTCTTTTACTCGTAGCATATTTTAAATGAGATGCCAATAAAGTCGCATATAGCCCTTGTTTTTGAGGATTTTACTTGCAACAATGGAGTAAATTATAGTAAATCTGTTAAATGTAATATATACAAGACGTTTTTAATGTAGATTCTGGTGAACCAGTTTGTGCTTTCTTGTAATTTATGTAAATAAAATGTGTTTTTTATTAAAACTGAAATGATTCAAAGTCTGTTCCTTTACACATCATATTGAGATTCATATTGTAGAGGGTAACATGTGCAAAAATACATTGCCAATAATCTAAAAATGTGAAATAAACCTTCAATTTTCAGTAGCCAAATCAGTAAAATATACTGTAAATCTGCTGTCATGTTATGTTATAACATGAAATTTTCACCCTTGGCAAGTGCAGGATTTATCTAAATGCAAAACAGAGTACACATATGCAGTGTTTTTGCACTGTGCCTCTCATTTCCCCTAACTCCAGTAATTTATTCACAGGCCTATGCAAAGCACTGATGTGACCAGAAGAACATTTTGGGACTCAGTGTCTTATTTACCTTCACACTTGGACAAAAGAAGCAACCCAGTAATGAATACAAAAGTCAACTTTCACGACTCTTTAAAATAATAGTGTGCAAATCAAACCTCCATCAGCTGGGATCTGAAATCTATGCTGCCCAAATTTTAACAGCTTAAATCTACACCATCTGCCTAGACCAAACAGCCACTGAAATGAGAATTACCTGCACAAATATCATCTGTTGACATGGGATAAAATTCACCAAAGCTGTCTTGGACCCGGCCCATACAGTATCAACGATTTAACACTGCCATCTTGTGTCCACATTTTTTTTTCATTTGTCTTAATTTGACCAACATGCACGCAGCTTTGGGGTTTATCCAAATATAGAACATTTCCATATGAAGGAAGTCAATGAATAATTGCAGTTCTGCTTCAGTAGATCTGCTCACTGGACATCATCAAATTGCTGTTTTTACGTGGGACAGGCCAAACATGCTGTTCCTTACTGTGACAGACAGGCTCGCAATATATCAAGCATATTATCAAGACACAGACACAATTTTGTGGGGGTAATTAATTTTCGGCATTGCCTGATTGTGCAATACAGTTGATTGCAGCAATCCTGTTAAACTCTTGAACTGATAGTCTCACCCTCATGAGGAAAACCACCACTGTAAATGTAGCTCATTCATTTTAGTTCATCATGTTAGGCAGCTTTTAAACAGTCTTTCTGGATTTTTATTAAGTTAAGTTACAACTAAACTGCTTAAGAGACAAAGATTGTCCAATATGTTTGTCTAACCCTTGGACAAACACAAAGGTCACATGGTACCCTGCTGTCTGAACAATGCCTTTATTAGGTTGCTAGAAATAAACATGTATACGTAGCATCTCATAGTATCTTATATTATGCATGCGATTAACTTATTAGAGCAGTTGAAAAGTGGCTGATGAGTTTAAACTGTACATTAATAAATTGTCACACACCACCACCACCAATTTTTTTTCTCTGCAACCTATTCACTCCACAATTTTAGCATAAAATATGCATATAAGTTTAAAAAAAATGACTGCAATAATTTTTTTTTATCAAGTTGCAGTAAGTCTAACATGTTCAATCTCACACATTTAATGTCAAAATATACTGAACTGGAAACATCAGGTAATTAATATTTTTGCTTAGCAAGACTGTTTGCTAGAGTTTTTTTTTTAAGTTAAGGGAGCTGTGAAAATGATATTATATAGCAATTTGCTACTACATAAAATTCTATGAATATAAAAATATTTAAGCTAATATATAAAATATATTTTCCATGAAAATCCGAAAAAGAAACGCACAGTTGTGAAGCTCCTACTGTTGTTAATCGTGGACCGGATGAAGGGAAAGCAAGGTGATTAATCCTTTGAGAAAGTACCTCTGTTATATTATATAGCTATAGGTAGGGCACAGATAGTCACAGAACTTAAAAGACCAGTTCATTTTGGCCTTGGTCCTCGCTTAATCCACCTGTGAAAGGCACAAACGAGCCTCACACCGGACTCAGCTAGCTAGGTGGCGGTATAGCCGTTTGTCCGCTCCGTTGACTCCAGCAGCAGAAGAGGAGGGCACAACTCAGCTCCAGCACTTCCGTGTTTTGTAAAGTGATTGTAAACTTACAGAAAATTATAGACACTCACTTACAGCCGGTGTTCTGCATTGGTGACGAGGAACATCTTTGAGTCTGCTGTTAGCATCATTTATCGTTACAAGGTGAGTCCCGTACACAGGGAAATTCTTGTTGTTTTTATGATAAATAACAAGGGGCGGAACTGGTCCAGTGTCTGCGCTGCTTCAAAACATATCAAAACTACTGTTGCAGTGTCGGGTGTTGTTTTTACTAATGGCAGATAGTCTGTAATTATCGGTAACGGATGTGTGGGGAGTACTTCGGCTTGTTCTGATGAACAGTCAGAGATGGTTGTATGAGCAGTGCAGGCATGCCGGTGAACTTGTCCAGTCATGATGTCCAGAGACCAAAGTGATAAGTTTGTGTACAGGCCTTTCAGTTAGGACCATGGCACCAAAGAGACGAGCTGCTTCTGCTGCCAAGGCTGGTGGAAAGAAGGTCAAACAAGAGCCTGAAACACCAAAAGCCAAAGATGCCTTTACCTCTGCAAAGGAAGCCCTGCTGGCTGCAGGGCCACAAGTAAAAAGCAACAAGAAGGTAGATGAACACTGTTCATTGTCATCCTGTGGAGAGGTAGGACACGTGAAGTAGGGCTTGTTAGTGCAGGAGCAGAAAGCTGATTTTGATAAATGTTCTCTAATGTCTTCACCAGGTGTATGAGGATTACGACTGCATGCTCAATCAGACAAATATCGGACATAACAACAATAAGTTTTATGTCATCCAAGTTGTTAAAGCAAACAAGAAGTACTATTCATGGAACAGATGGGGCAGAGTGGTGAGTTTGTTCCACTGTTTTTTTAAATGCATTTTGTTCTGTTAATTCATGTACCCACCCACACTATGTGTATATATATTTATACATATATATTTATGTATATATGTGTATAGAGAGAGCGTGAGATAGATAGATAGATAGATAGATTCTTTTTCTAAAGGGCTTAGGGGGGAAAAGCAGACATTATTGATTTTTAACCCCTTGTTGCTGTGTGTTGACATATTAGCATCACTGTTAGTGCTTCATTTCTAACCTGGTTTCAGGGGGAAGTCGGACAGAGTAAACTTAGTTCGCCCTTTGATAAGGCTGAAAATGCTGTCAAGGACTTTGAGAAGAAGTTTAAGGACAAGACAAAGAACAACTGGAGCGACCGAATGAATTTTGTCTCTCACCCTGGGAAGTACACCTTGATAGAGGTGGATGGAGAGCAAGATGCTGAAATCAAGGTAATTTAAATACCTGATGATTAGGTCAAGGAGCATTGAGTGTGGTTATGAAACCTCAAATTGTTAAAATCACAGTATGAAAAGCAAAGTCTCTAAAAAATAATAATAATAATAATACAAATTCTTCAACTGCGTCTCTAATATTTTAGACTTTTGACACTCTGTATGAGCTTTAGCAGAATCTCCCTGTGCCTTCTCTTGGACATTGCAGGTAGACTGTGTTGATGGCAAGCCAGCCCAGGTTGCAAAGAACGCCCTACCTTGTACCCTCGATGAAGCTACACAGAGCCTCATTAAGCTCATTTTCAGCAATGACATGTTCAAGGAGGCGATGGAATGTATGAACCTAGGTGGGTGTGTCTCACTTGTAAATGTTTTCACACGACAGATCCAGTCTGCAAACACTCTTTGTATTTAAAATACCAGTTGTGTAATGTACCTGTGAAGCTGAAATGGGTGCAGACTTTAAAAATACTCCTGTATATTAAGCCCAACTTGTATTTCTAAGAACTGTAGGAAACAATAAAGAATGCGATGTAAATGATTAAACATTGTTACAAACAAAGGGTAAAGTCTACATCTGCATATCTTCCCTCATCTCAGCATTTTGGACATATATGATTAATGTTCTGGGCTTTGCTAGCTGCAGTAGGCAGAAAGCTAGAAAAGGCAAAAATGAAGAGATAAAACAGTAAAAGCAATCCCAGGCTTAAAACTCGATAGGCTTCTCTCTGCACCTTTGTCCCCTTTGTGCATCCGTACATGTTTCATAGCTCTAAAAGTAAGTGAGTGCTGGCTTCACACATTATTATGCTTAACCCACTGCACCTCCATAACTTGTTTCCTGTGAAGACTTAATAGTAACTATCTGATTTGGTCTGAAAGGTTGCGTGGTTTACGAGAGTGTCCTGTTTTGACTATGCTTTTCTAAACCCTGAAATCAAAAGAAGTCAAAAGAAGGATCAATTGTGTAGCTTCCTCTATGAGCACACTAATCATCTGAAAACAACCTGACCTTACATTTTTGTTTCTAATTTGGAAACCTTTTAAATTGCACTAAAAACACTTTTTGACAAGTGTTTTTAGTGCAATCCTGGGCACAAAAATTATGAAAACATGCAATGATCTGCTTGAGAATTGTGTTTTTTGTATGTGGTTATTACGCAGACATCAAAAAGATGCCTTTGGGCAAGCTCAGCAAGGTCCAGATTGCAAAAGGCTTTGAGGTTTTGGAGGAGATTGAAGCTGCTATGAATCAAAAAAGTGGAAAAGGACGTCTAGAAGAGCTTTCCTCAAAATTCTACACCACAATCCCACATAACTTTGGCAGGAACAGACCGCCTACTATTAATGACAAAGAGATTGTGGAGAAGAAAAAAGAGATGCTCTTGGTAAGATTTTCTGGTTCATAAATTAGGAGAAGCTTTGTCTCGCTGTGCTGTGTTCTCATTCCTAAAGTCTGTTCCCTGTTGTGTGTTTTTTACAGGTGTTGGCTGACATTGAGCTTGCCCAGACTCTGAAGTCAGAGACTGAGAAGGCTCAAGAAGAGATGATACAGACGGTTCCTCACCCTATAGACCAAGACTACAATTCTCTCAAATGCAAGCTGACTCTGATGGAAAAGAACACAGAAATGTTCAAGGTACTGTCTCTTACGTGACTAAGTCTTATAAATACAAAGGTTTTGGACTGCTGCTTATCTCAGATCTGCTATTCATGTTGTTTTATACAATAGTAGCAGTTGTGTTATTTCCCTCTTTGTGTTTTCACATTTGAAGATCATAGAAAATTACCTGAAAGCGACTTCAGGTGACTATTACAAACCAAAAATTCTCAATGTTTGGGAAGTCGATCGAGAGACAGAGGTAGGCACTACAGCCAGTTTTATTAAGTCAAACACAGAAAACGGGCGTCCTCTGACCGAAAGCACATGTTCCGCATTGCAGGGGCAGCGCTTTAATGAGAACGATAATCTGGAGAATCGGCGTCTGCTGTGGCATGGTACAAACATAGCAGTGGTTGCAGCTATCCTGAAGAGTGGTCTGAGGATAATGCCCCATTCGGGAGGCCGTGTCGGTTGTGGTATCTATTTTGCCTCTGAAAACAGCAAGTCTGCATGTTACGGTAAGGCTAGAAGCAAGAAACAAGACAATTTTGGGTCTTTATTGGAGTCATAACATTGTACTTTTCACTTTCTGTCCATTTTCAGTGCGCCCTTCCAAAAATACAGGAGTGATGTTTCTCAGCGAGGTCGCCCTTGGCAAAGAGCATACCATTACCAGAGACAATTGTTCCTTGAGGACGCCTCCGGCCGGGTATGATAGTGTGGTGGCACGAGGCATGGTCGAACCAGGTGCAGTACTTTTTACGTTTTGTACGGTAAAATAATACCTTTGTATAAAGAAATATACAATGTCACAAAGTAAACTATCAGCATATTGAGAGATCTGCGTGCCTTTTGTCCTTGAAATTGTTTGGCAGTTTGGATGAAGTTTAATTTCTACTGGTAACTCATGACAAATTCATTAAAAGAAACTTGCTATTCATGTTATCAGATTGTGTCAGTTTCCCCCAAATGAATAAAAATATAAACATTTGAAAATCAGAGTGGCAGTAGCTTTTCTGTGTGCAGCTTACATGATCTCTCTGTGCTCGCTGCCTTACCTCCGGCCCAAAGACATGCATGTTAGGTGAAATGGTGACCCTAAATAGGCTGCAGGTGTTCATGTAAGCACCTTGTGGCCCGTAGTGCACTTTGAATGATAAATTAGTCCGGAAAAGTGCAATATGAATGCCACCTCCTGTCAATTTTGTTATATCACTTTGTGATTCTTTGATTTCAGATCCGTCCAAGGATATCTTCATCACCCAGGAGGGTAAGAAGGTTGCTGTGCCTCAGGGTAAGCCAATAAAGCAACCCCAGTTTTCTGATAGTCACTTCAGCAACAGTGAATATCTCATCTACAAAGAGAGTCAGTGCCGCCTTCGCTACCTGCTGGAGCTAAATATGTATGGCTAATTCTAACCAAAGAAAAATGAAGGTCCTTTTGTTTGTTTCTTGGTGATGGACTTCCTACAGTCCTTCTGATAACGCTATGGTCTAATGCAGTGAATGTGGATCTGTTCATTTTAGATGCACTTTTCTGTGCCTTACGCTTATGTTTGTGTAGTTTGCAAGTTTTTATACATACTTTAAAAAATGTAAAGCTAATATACAATGCATGGTGGTCTTTGCACATTTTTGTTTTTGAATTGAATTAGTGGTTTTCAAACTGGAGGGCTGGACTACGATGTGAAAAATGTAAAGTGAAAACTGATTTCAATTCATGTGATTTTGTTTTTTCTTTTTTAAGAAAAAACAGTAATGTTCAAGTTTTTAGTTGTTGAGAAGCAGTGGATGACTTCTTACAGCTAATGAGGTGGAGCCTGCCATTTTGAGAACCATTGAATTACATATTGAACCTCACCTTCTGTTTGGCGTCTCAGTTCTGTTTCTATAGGGTTTACATATTTGCATACGCATCATTTTGTCTAAGTGACAACGAAGGACACAGTTCTGTGCATCAGAAAGAAAGGGTCTTGAATGTGCACTTATATATGCATTTTGAGTAGTGATAAATTAAGTTAAACTGGTGTGGGAAAGAGGCATAAATGGTACCTATACAAAGACATATTTATGAAAATGTAAAATGCAAATTCTTAGGTAACATTGAAGAACTGTTACAAATGTAAGAAGGCTTCAAGGAGTTTTCTGCTTTGGAAGCCAGTCCCACTATGCCTTATTGGTTTATTCCAAATACAACCACATGGTGTCATTAATGAGAAACTCCATTTTAGATTAAAAAAATGTTTGTAGTAATGCACTATGACATTACGTGAATATAGAATATACTGAAGTGCCCCTGCAACATCTCTTATTATGAAGGCAATTAGTTAAAATGATGCCATAATGGTAATGCACTGACTGTGATTGTAAACAAGTAATCCATAAATAAAGAATAAATCATCTAAAATGTTTACTGGTTGTTTGGATATCTTCTCTTTCGAATTCATAATGTTTCTCATATAATGCTGTGTTTATGTGTTATGTAGAGTGCTTAACACATTTATTAGTCCACCACCCAATGTAATGATTAATCCACCAGCATGTGCAGACTCTTTAATCGGAGTAATATTTTTAATGCTAAAGTAAAGTTATTGTTATTATCTGTGAATTTATCCAAAAATGTATCATCTTACAGAAAAGTGGAAAATGTAGTATAGAATATTGGTGAAGATTAAGATGTTTTCTCTTGTGTGTATTTGTGGTTTCTTTTTTTAATAACAGGTGGTTTAATGATTTTTTTTTAAGCACTGTATTGCAAAGGGTTTAAAGGACTCATTTTGCAAGATACTAGCTCACATTGTGCTTGCTGCAAACACTGCTTATCATTTATTTATTAATGTTTAGGAAAGTTCGTATTATGTGAGTGGTGTTCTCTACAGGTATACTATAATCCAGCTCAATGAAACATATAATTTAAGATGTAGATGACCTAAGATCCAGTAAATTGAAAATATTTAAAGTCAAATAGATGTAAAAAGAAAACCGTTGCAGTGCCAACGTAAGCTACATTAAAAACAGAAATAAATCTTTGAACTGGTGGCTGTTAGGACCCAGGAGAGACTGGGCTCTGGAGGAAGACAGAGGAGTGTGTGTCCGCTTGAAAAAACAAAAAACACATCACTCACACAATCACACAATACAATGTGTGACAGTCACCGCCATACACAGCATCAAACAGCAATTGGGGTGTTACTAGAGGAAGGGAGAAGGAAGAGAAGAAGCATCATTTAAAAATGGAAAGCCGTCATGGAATTGGGAATATACCTGTCTAGCAGCTCTGAAACTCTCCTCTTAAACTTTTCATGTGGTATTAACAAGAACAACAAAAAAGCTGGGACTGCATAAACAATATGTGGGATTTAAGCTATAGTGGTGTCAGCACTGACACTTGGTTAACCTATTCAGATTTAACTATGGTGTAGAAACAGAGTGGTTCATGGGTAAGTTATTTCAGTTTGATCTCATTTTTCAGTGCTCTATTTGTTTCTTTATTAAGCAAACAAAAATACAAAAGGGAGTCAATAAATATATTTTCCCCACAATAATGTATGAAGGCACAGAAATTTTTGAAAGTGTACCATTGCAATCTATTTCAGTATCTAGTAGTGGTACTAGTGTGTTCCTACAGCAGGTCTAAAGTAATAACTTGTACTTGTCTACATTTTACCATAACAATGGGTTTATAATTTCAGTTACTTTTATTAGTGTGTCTACCAAAATCTACCAAAATTTGTTCAGTCACAGTTGTGATTATAATAACTTCTACATCACATCATCTCCTCGTAATTGATCCTGACATTGCAAATACAACAAAAGGAGTCAATAATTCCTTCCTGATGAAAACAAAATGCCGTGTGAACAAAGGTTTATCAGATTGCAGTTAGATCTAAATCAGTCTGTAAAACCACTTAGAGTACTGGCTGTTAATGGATTAGACTTTTTAAAGAGAAACAACTCTCCTCACAACTCTTTAATTTAACAGCAGTTTAGTAAGCTGACTGAACGTTGTATAACCATTGTTTTTACTCTAAACGTTTCAAAGTTTACCCATCAATATGTTTACACCAGCTGCTATTATTCTTATGACCTTTTAACAAGTCACAGTGAGGAATTAAATGACTGTGGTAATTTAATTGCAATATATTTCTCAATTAATTCATATTAAATAAAATTGCAAGACATTCTATGGACAGAGGCGATCACATACACAGAGATAAAAAGCATACCTTTTTAATAGATACATAAATACGCTTGTAAAGTCTGCTTTTAAACTACTTTAAAATGTTTATAGATGTTTTATGAGAGTTTTTCCATTTCCTTTCAACACAGATCCACATATCAAGAAATCTGAGATAAAAATGGAGGAAGCTGCGATTTAATAATGGCTGACAAGACCAGGTCCATGTTAGCCTCTGTGGCAAATCATTCTGTTCTGAATCTTACAACTGCCCTGTGGGAACCCAATCCTACCGTTCCTGCTGATGTGGGTGTTGTCACAAGCTCTCAGTCACAGATCAAAGATCTTTTCGGTTTGTTCTGCATGGTTACCCTCAACCTCATTGCTTTGTTGGCCAACACTGGTGTGATGGTGGCGATTGCTCGTGCGCCTCACCTTAAGAGGTTTGCCTTTGTGTGCCACCTGTGTGCAGTTGACTTGTTGTGTGCCATCCTCCTGATGCCTCTGGGGATCATATCCAGCTCGCCGTTCTTTGGAACTGTTGTGTTCACTGTTCTGGAGTGTCAGGTTTACATCTTTCTTAATGTTTTCCTCATTTGTCTGTCCATTCTCACCATCACAGCCATCAGTGTAGAACGTTACTTCTATATTGTACACCCAATGCGTTATGAAGTCAAGATGACCATCAATCTTGCTATTGGTGTCATGTTACTGATCTGGGTTAAGTCAGTCCTCTTGGCTATTGTCACACTGTTTGGATGGCCAGCTTACGGACCTCAGAGCTCGATTGCAGCGGCTCACTGCTCTCTTCACGCGAGCCACAGTCGCCTAAGAGGAGTATTTGCAGTGCTATTTAGTGTGGTTTGTTTCATGGCTCCAGCAGTGGTTATCTTTGCTGTTTACTGTGCTGTGTACAAGGTGGCTCGTTCTGCAGCCCTGCAGCAAGCCCCTGCAGTAACAACATGGGCAAATGCAAGCCCTGCCAAGGATCGCTCTGACTCCATCAACAGCCAGACTACCATGATCACTACCACCCGTACTCTGCCACAAAGACTTTCTCCAGAGAGGGCATTCAGTGGAGGCAAAGCTGCACTGACTTTGGTATTCATCGTAGGCCAGTTCCTGGTTTGTTGGTTGCCCTACTTCATCTTCCACCTGCAGATGTCTCTGACTGGTTCCATGCAGAGCCCTGGGGACTTGGAGGAAGCTGTCACCTGGCTGGCCTACTCCTCATTTGCTGTCAACCCATTCTTCTACGGCCTGTTGAACAGACAGATCAGAGAGGAGCTGGTAAAGTTTAGACGTTGCTGCCTTACACAGCCTTTGGAGTTTGGGGCATCAAGCCAAGAGGGTTCGTTTCAGGAAAACTTCCTGCAGTTCATTCAAAGAACCACTAGTACAACTGAAACTCGATCCAACTGTGCCAACTCCAGTCCCCAACCATCCACTACCCATACTGTGGATCAAGTAAATAAGATACCTGGACAAATACCAGAGGAGCATGCTTAAACAATGATGAGCAGAAGTTGTGTACTGCAGAGCTAATATGTAGTCACTGTAGCTGTTCTTTGTTTTTGCAAGACATTTGATCTTAATCAATATGTTTCTGTCCGTGCTGGGGAAAAGCAGGCCACTTTTGAAGGAATAAGTGATGGTGGACAAAATCCAGTGGCCTCTATAAACAGAAGGAACAGTTACAATAATGCTTTTAACATACATATGGACATTGACAGTATTGTTTTAAGATAGTATTGGAAAAAATCTGTTCAAGTACAAATATAATGTTTAGGATATTTTATCTTTTAATTATGATAAGTTTTCCTATTTAGGTCAAGGGACTGTGGTTGTACTGTAACCGGAAATATTGAAATGATGATCTATTCTCCAACGTAATTTAACCTTTCTCTGATTTCTCAGATTTTAACAGTGTTTGTGGTAATTTTCTATATGTTTATAAATGTAAATCTGGAATGAATGTAAATCTGGAATACTGCAATAATAAGGTCTTGAGAGTTGGTTCCCGGTTTCCTCTCAATAACAAGTATATTATATATCTCAATAATAATGTATATTTAAATGCTATTTTTGTGTTGATATTTTTAAAGTGCTACATGTTTCCAAGCTGTGGGCCTTTCTATTTAATATTCAGGAGCTTGTGGTTATCATATATGACCAAATAATCCCGTAGAAGTGCCAATGCTCTCTGTGTTCAGAGGTCAAATGAACCTGAGGGCTAATACCTTTGAGTTCTTCTGTGCAACAGATATGCTGATGGATCATGGGCATCAGCTGGCTCTGTCGTCGTGGAAATTGAGTGACTGGAGGTGACTCGCACAGCACCAGCGACCTTTCAGCTGGATGTATACTTAAGAATCAGATCCTGATTGGAGTTTGCTAATTCACATTTAAAAGGTCTGGAAGTTCAGATACGGATCATTAACATGCAAAGAAAGACTGAAGGTAGGTCACAGAAGTCCCTGCAAATAAGGGCTACTATAATAGTGACATAGGTATGGTGAGGAAACGATAGTGAATTTACAATGGAAATCATTACTGGGCAATGATTATGCTCTGAGAGTGGTGACAAAGTGCTATTTTATGACCCCTGCTGTTTGTGTTAGTCTTTCACAAACAGGGAAAAAGACAGAATAGTGTGGTTACAGCAAATAACGGCTAACACCATTTCACTTGCTGTACTATACACGATGCACCACTCTTACCTTACTGTAGCTGTATATTTAATCCCTGGGTAAATGCCGTGGTAGCTTTTTTTAGTTTATTTTTAATGATGCAGAAGCACACAAGGGAGCATAAAGGACTCTATTATTCAAATGTACAGTTTTGAGATTATAATAATAATACGCACAATTTAGGACTCACACACATCAATCAAGAGATTAATAGTAGGACACACAGTAAAACATTGATGCAAAAATAAATTGTGTAAATGCTGATGTCTTTGGGGATAATGTAAACCACCGATTACTGTACATTTTTACTGTGACCTCAGTATTTTCTCATGACAAGCACAAAATCTTTACGCTCGAATCATTAATTAATAAGTTGTTGTTATTCTGCTTTTTTTTTTCCAGTTAGGCTGTTTTCAGCCTTTGTTGTTGTAATGTTTCCAGTGTTTGTGTGTGTTTGCCTTGAGGACAGCTGGTAAAATTTTGATTACACCAGTTTTTCATAATCAAAGCATTGGATTTTTTTTTCATAAATAAAGAAAAAAGAATAGAAGGTGCATTTATAGTTTACATAGCTTAATAAACTCTTTTGAGAATACAGTAGCACCAATTTAAAAAGGCAAAGCTTCATCACATCACAGCATCACAGCACTGTGTTATAAATTTTACAGTAACAAATTTTACTTGTAAATTACAGTAAACATACCATAAATTAATGAGAATGCTGCTGGAAGTAAACGTGGATGTACACTCTGAAGATCTTAATACTAGCAATCCTATAATACAGTCTTATATTTTAATGGGGAATTTTCTTACCGTGCACAGTCTGGATCACCATCATATCATTTCTCACGACCACACACACACATACACACACAGCTGGTGTGGAAACAGCTT
The DNA here is from genome assembly GCF_963969265.1 of Rhamphochromis sp. 'chilingali'. Classification (NCBI taxonomy): domain Eukaryota; kingdom Metazoa; phylum Chordata; class Actinopteri; order Cichliformes; family Cichlidae; genus Rhamphochromis; species Rhamphochromis sp. 'chilingali'. Next base: position 19,241,206 of record NC_137936.1, read on the forward strand.
TGAAATGTACGAGTATTTCTTTTACAGTAACAGGAAAAAAGGTCAGACAGAAGTCTGACCTCTCTCTTCAAATCTGACAGAGCTGTGGGGAGTATAAAACAGCAGCGGGTTATTGGTGTTGGGTGCTTTTGTGCCTGTTTGCTGATGTTCATATTATGTGTGGATCTACCACCCTTTGAATCTGAAAATGTAATTCTAGAGGTTCAAGACCTGTCAATAGTTTATATCTGCGCAGATAGAGGAAATTGAAGGATGGGGTGGGGGAAGAAAAGCTCGTTTTAAGATATTTGTTGAGTGTTATCTCATCCGGCTGAATAGTGGCAAAGGAAAGAACACTCACTTTGACACACACATTTCAAAGGCCTGATCTGGAACAAACTGATCACAGACAACACAGACGTATGCACTCTTTGATGTTTTTATTTTGCAGCTGGCGTGAAAATAAAAAATCCAGTCATGAAGATTTGAGGTATTTCAAATCACAGTGTGCCTGCCTCCTTAACAGATCTTCAGGCAATTCATCTGGGCCTGTGAGCTACAGACAGAGGACATAGTGAAATACAGCTATGATGAATGCTGTGAAGAATTCTAGCTCAACACAAATCATGACCTAGACTGTTGTTTTCAGGTTTTATTTTGTACAGTTTTAATACATTTTCAGAAAATAATAATAGAAACACACAATACTATAAGTCATACCACTATGGCCTGGGCATTGCTATTAGTTTTATTTAATATTATGTTTTCATTTATTGTTTTCCATATGCACACAGAACCTAATCTGGGTAAAGTACACTTGATATTTTAATTCTGGTTGGGTGTTTTAGCAGTATACCCAACCAAGTACTTGTGCAGTGCTTATGCTATCTTTTCAAACTGTAAGTATACACTGCTTTACTGTGATTTTCCTCTTAATTTTTACTGATGATATGACTTTGATTAAAATGATAATTTTATAAGCTAGATTAAACTATGTAAGCAACTTTTAATAATAAGTGAATCTACTGACTGTGAACACAATCATATAACACGGTCTTCCAGGGGCTTTTCATCACAGTGGTTGCCAAACACTATTAATCATCAGCTAATCAGATCCTGCCAACACTACCACAGTACTGCATCCCAAGCATGTGGGGAAAAAGAGCAATTTAAGCATGTGTGAGTGGAATAGCTGCTTTATGTAACAGGGATGTATTAAAAAAAATGCAATGAAGAACCATGACCAACAGAGTGTGCTACATACCAGTCAATCCTCCTCACATCCTTTTATTTTGACATCTCTAACAAGACCAAGACTTGAAATAATTTTCAACACATAACCGGATAGACGGCTGTCTTCTTTTTCACAGAATATTAAGTCTTACAGATGCGACAGAGCTGTCTATGATCAAATCTGACACTCTTTACAGCACAGTTGTGCCCAGAATATTGAATTGAAAGATCCATTTGATTAATTCAGAGGGCAGTACCAAAGAACATGTTAAAAACATGCCTACGCCACACACTTAAGTGAAAGAAACCTTCAGCAATACATTTTTAAAGGTCAGGGGAGAAAAAGTCACAATAAAATATAGAAATACACTTAATATGATATGAAATCAATACATAAAGCTCACACTGTAATTTGATGCTTTGAAATGAATGAGGATTCATTTTGTGAGGACAATTTAAAGACTCTAAGGTTTGAGGGTTTTTTTTCTTGATACAAGGAGCCATGCTGAAGTTAAAAAAAAGTGACTACACAGGCACGGTTTTACAATAGACAAACGAATACAAAAAAAATCAATGGGACAGCTTACTTTATGCTGTGAGGGATAGGGACTGCTAGCAAGGAGCTGGTGATTTGGTGAGGAGTCTATATTTAATTGACCAACACTGCCAAACACTGTCGCTGTGATGAAGTAACTCTGTAATGTGAGTGCCAGAGTACTCCCCCTGATCATCACCCTGGCAATATTTAAGCAGGAAGTCAGGACTGATTTGATTCCACAAGTGATGGATATTTCTCATGCAGGCACAAATGAGACTTTTAATGTAGTGTGTCACAAAATGTCAAAGCACGGCTGTAAAAGCCAATAAAGGCATTCCTCAACAGCAGTCAGTTCAGTCAGCAGAATACTATGTTCCACCTGGGTGCTAGCAACAAGCCAGCCGTCCTCCTGCTCATCCTCCCTGTTTTCGATGATACCATTCAGACACACAGCGCAGCTTATTGAACATGGAGGACGAAAGATTGAAAGACAAGAGACCATTGGGGGAACTGCTGGAAGTAAAGGTGGATGTTCACTCTGAAGCTCTGGACTTCATCCACAGTGACACGAGGCCTGTGATTTATGACAGGGATCCCAAAAAAGTCAACAGCAGTCTTAAGGTAACCAATGTGCAACCAGCAGAAACATGAGCAGAGAATACACAGTACAGGACACGAGACAGGGAGCACTAAATCTTAGTAACTAAATCTGTGTTTCAGATTTAGTTATTAAGCTGTTGTTGTACACATGACTCATCCAATTAAAAAGTTTGTAAGAGTAAATTGTTATCCAGTTTGGATAAATTCAGTCCTTGTTGAAAACTTTCCTTATGCTTAATTTCCACTCAATGAAAGAGGAATTACCAGTTTAATAATAATAATGTGTTTCCCAATACTGACCTCAAGTGGACATATGCACACACTCTAATAGTGCTATTAGTGACATGTAAATGATTTTTTATTGTTAGTCATTAATAAAAATTGTGGAGTGAGTGTATTGAAATTTTACTGGAATCTGAGGGAGAGCATGGCAGAAATAGTTTTGGACCACTGTTATAAAGTATTGTTTTGTTTCTCTGATACAGTAACACATTCATTTACCTCATCTCTCATGATCATTTTCTGATATTTGTAACATGCAAACGGCATTCATGCCAGCATAGGAATCACTTACAGTCTCCCTGTTTGTGTCTGGAGGTCATGTTTGAGGATGTGATTGCAGAACCCCCCTCTGTGCGGAGCTTTGATAAAGTGTGGCTATGGAGTCACGCCCTGTTTGAGGTATCCAGACTATGGTGCTACCGATTCATCTCTCTCCTGCTGGCTGTGCCAGTCTCACTGGCAGCAGGGCTCCTCTTTGCTGTGCTCAGCTGCCTGCATATCTGGTAGGACGCTTACACTGTGACAAGCAGACTTACAGACAAGACTGAATAGCTGCACTAGTTTTCTGCTAAGTAAGAATCTTTAGGCAGAAATGGTTGTCACGTTTTCTCTGATACATTCAGGGGACTCTATCCAGGAGTCCAAAATGATTTTTACTTCCTTTTTATTAAATGAGCTCATATTTTGTCCTCTTCTTTGTGTCCTTCAGGTTGATCGTGCCATGTGTGCAGCTCCTTCTCATCAATATGCGCTGGGTTCAGACTGTGTGGGCCAGCATACTGAACATTTTTATCAGTCCATTCTTTACCAGTATTGGAAAGTGCTGTGGTCAAGTCACCATCCTTCTGGCAAAAGATGAAAACTGATGGAAGCACACTGTGTGGAAACGATTGGTTAAAACAGCAATTATGGCACATGAACAGCGGCGACAGACTGCATACTAATTCTGCTGGGAGGGAAATGATCATCTGTATTTTAACCATCTGTGATTATTCTGTTTTTATTCACCTATCGTGTAATTTGTCATGCTGAAATATATAATTAGTCTTCTGTTTTCTAAATATTATGGTGCATTATGCATAAAACCTTTTGGCTGTCTAGATAAGGGCAACACAAAAAGCATACACTGAGGGGAATTAATAAATAATAATTCAATAATAAATTATATTTAAACCTCCTTAATACACATGTAAAAGAATAATCCACTGAAAGCAAAGTGAATGACAAATATTGCAATTAATTTCCAATTTAATCCACCCATAAAATTTGAACTGATTATAAAAACAGATTAGGAGGTTAAGAGCTCTAGCAGAGCACTGGACAGTCCTCTGGATGGACTGATGTGTATGTGAGGTTAATGAAGACAATATGAATGCAATATGTAAAAAAAAAAAAGTTTCAACACCTGCTAACAACTTTTGGTTTAAGGTTTTGAATCCAGCTATATGCAGTAGTTTCTACTAAACAAGATGATAGCTGAAGGTGGAGACCAACAACTAATTTCACTCTGATTTATTTTTCTATGGAAAAAGGTTCCTCTGAATCTTCTTTTAGCTTGATTGGAAGTAACACGTTTATAACAGAAAGCCTCCTGTGTTAAATGTAGTGTAAATCGAAAGGAGTGGAAGTTTAAGAGCCAGAAGGTGTGCAACCTTGGAACCTGTCTGCCATTATCTGTGGATGATAGTCAAATACAGACCATCATCTGCATATTCAAATAGAGACCTCTGATTGCCTAGGCACCCAATCACATCTGCATATTCCAATTTAGATACACCAATTAACCTGACAAGCAAATTTTTGGACTGTAGAAGAAAGCCCAATTACCCATGCAGACATGCAGAACATGCAAAACTAACTATTGAACCAGCGTGCTTCCCCTTGTGTTTGAGAAATTAAAACAAATCTGTAAATGTTGTGATTCACCTCATTTGTACAGCTTGTAGGATCAAACCTAATATTTGATTAAACAAGTGTAAGAATTTATTGTTATTGGAAATTCATTTCATTATAAATCATATTTTGTATTTGTCTCAAGTTACACACCCAGCAGTGCTCATTGCAAAGGGAGCACCACCTGTGTGCGTAATATAACCTGAGCTAGTGATACCTACTCTACCCACTACATTCTATATGAGTCTAAATATAGGCATGAGACCCGCTTGTGTCTGTGTACATTAAGTGGAAGACAAGAGCCAGTGCAGTCTCAGCTAACTGCGCCGACACCCATGGAGGCAGAGGTATGCCCACCGTGACTCTCTGCAGAGCTATTTCTGTCCGTCTGCCTCAGTGCCAAGAATACACCCCTAATTGGCTTGGCACCCAATCACATGCACTCTGATCTCATTCCACCTCTCCCTCTTCATCTCCGTCTCTACCAACAGGAAACTGGGACAAGGAATGCCAGTCCTTCATCCACAGTCGAGCTTCCTGTACTTCTCTTACACGCAACTGTTTGAAATACATAGCAACACAGAGCTGCCGGTGCTGCTGGTGGTGCTAAGAGCCTTTGAAACAATTTTCATCACAGCAATCTCTGCGCTGCCTCCTATTCCCCACCTCCTTTTTTTGTTGCAGCAATAGTGTATGAGTTTGTTTAGGGAATATACTGATATAGAAAGCTATGACTGATAGCAACAACTGCAGAGCTTAGGAAAGACTGAAGCCTGTTTTATTTTGGGGACTATTGAATTTTATGTATTCGCTGTGACTAAATCAGAAGTTTACGAGAAGGCTAAGGACATGCATTTGTGTGGGCTCGTCATGCTCTGTACCACAGCGTATGGAAAGTAATGACTGAGTCACATTGTTGTTATGATTACCATTATGAAAGTAAACATATTGATTAGAATATAAAAGCTAAATTGTTTTTGTTATCTATTTTCTGCCTTAGCTTCCAATGATGGAGCAGTATTTTCCTTAGTATTTGAGCACTCTGTTGTGTGTCAAAACCTTCCCGACAAGCCCTCTAAAAGAATATACAGTGCCTCAAATAATTTATAATACAAATTCTAAGCTGAGAAAAATAGGACATGGAGGATGAGTCTGAGTGTTAAGGTGAACATTAATTAATTACATTACCATTACATTAATGGAACAGAGTGCTGTTATCATTGATTGTTGACGTGCAAACATGTTAAAGTCAATCCTCTAAACTTAACTCCAGTCTTAAGACTGTGTGTAGTAACTAAAGCCACAGGATGAGACTTTCTGCCTCACTTTCGAGTGGAAGTTGGGGCCTCTGTGCAAACCCGGCCCAGTCAGCCCAACAACCCTGTGTGAAATGTGACACAACCCTGGGTTCTCCTTTAAGACATTCCTTTTATGTCTGTGTGCATTACATTGTGTGCAAGTGTGTGAGTGTAAACCTTCTCTGTGCGTGCGGGGTGGGGGGGTCAGGCCTCCATTTTTACCAGGGCGTCTGCAGCAGCTGTCCCCTGGCATGTCAGCGGGAGCGGCACAGTAGTGATACCAGGTCAGAAGCGAACTGAGGCTGCTGCGCGCAGGTTGATTAAAGGTTTATCTTCACTTTCTTCATCCAGGACCTGCAGCCCGACCATGGCGGATCAGTACCAGTACAACACTAATGAGGAGAAGTTTGTGAAGGACAGCCACACCAAAGAGATAGATCTAATTAACAGAGATCCCAAGCAGATCAACGAGGACGTGGTGAAGGTTTGTGCAGCATGGACACGACACCCTGCCATTAACAGCTTTAAGAATCTGTCACCTGCTTTTGCATGTATGGAAATGTGGATTTTTTTAAAGTGGTTGCTGGAAAAAAAAGAAGTGATAACATATGAGTGTAACGGCAAAAAAAAAAATAGACCAAGAGCTATTCCTGTTGCTTGTGCAGAACGCAAAGTTTATTTTAGGAAAGGGGCAGGACAGCCTGAAACTGATACACTGTGCCACGATGTGTTATTTAAGTTACTGTTTATACTGTGATTGTTGCCATGTGTTCACCACAAAATCCTTTATGTAAGGACAGAACCCACCATACTTTAGATTATATATTGTTTGACTTAAGGTAAACATTTAAACAATGAGGATTGTGATTGTGTATAGTGTGTAAGCTCATGACTGATTTAGAGGCTTGCTTTTGTCAGTTTTCAGAAAATTATACAACAGTAACTCATAATAACTGAAATATTTATCAAACTGTAAGGGCTATCTCTGATCCATTTACTCCTGCATAGATAGTACTTTTATTGATGAATTAGCACTTATAATGTAATCCAATTCTTTGCTAACACTTCATATTCTTTGCTTTTTCATTAAACCAAAATGATTTATGATCCATGAAAACGCTATCCTTCAATTAGTCACAGAATCCTTCAGAGGATTTGACAGCTTATGTATGAACCACGTGCGTGTTAGGTTTTTCTAAAATTACACTGCTTTTTGCTTTACATATGCCTCTAATAGTACTCTAATGCCTGAAATGGCCCAGACCATGCAGAAAAATATAGAACAGCAGTGCATTCATTTGTTCATTCAAAGTATAATCTCACCCCGCTATCTCTGCGGGAAACAGCCTTTTTACTCCCAAATTGATCATAACCAATGTTCTGGAAGCAAAGAAAATGCTTTAGATGTGGACATGATCACTTTCTAGCTTGAATAACATTTCATCACTGAGCCTGAGCTGAAAAAGCAGCCTACCAAGACTGCACTTTAGAAAACTAAAAACCAAATCAGACCAATGTAAAATAGCTCTCATGAATTTTACACGAGTTTATCTTCGGTTTGTGCTGCAATAAAGCTTTTAGAATTATTACGATGCTGCATTAAACACACTCCTCAGTTTTTCTCTGTTTGAAAGGCACAAAGTGCTACAAACAGTTATTTTCTCTGCATGCGCCAACACTGCAGCTTTCTGAGGCATATGATTACTAATTATTAAGCATGTCATTGCCATGTGCGTGACGCTTGCTCTGAAAGCGTTGTTCTCTTGTGTATCGGTATTAATGAATGGCTTTTTAAAATGTCTTATTAGGTGGAGTTTGAGGATGTCATTGCAGAGCCTGATGGTACACACAGCCTGGATGGGGTGTGGAAGCTCAGCTACACCACTTTCACTGTTTCCAAATACTGGTGCTACCGCGTTTTGTCTGCTGTCTTTGGTATCCCCGTGGCCCTGCTCTGGGGCTTCCTGTTTGCCTGCATCTCCTTCTGCCACATCTGGGCTGTGGTGCCCTGCATCAAGAGCTGCCTGATTGAGTCGCAGTGCGTGAGCCGCATCTACTCCCTTTGCATCCAGACCTTCTGCGATCCCTTCTTTGAAGCCTTGGGCAAGATCTTCAGCAGTGTTCGCGTGGCACTGCGCAAAGAAGTCTAAGAACTCCTGCAGTAGTGTTTGTAGCGTGATCGGATGAAGCGTAGTATCTTTTTATACACCAGAAGACCAGACTTGGCATCTTGCTTGCTGCCTAATACTCTTCCTCCACCTTGACATGACATGTTGTTCCCCACCCTCCCAGTGTCTGACTCATCGATCTGAATCCTGACATGCCCACTGTGGGTTGTGCCAGCAGAAGTTCTGTGACAGCTGAAGCAGGCAGTGTGGTTCTCCGACAGCTCTGGCACTTCTGGAGAAAGGCCCTATCTAGATTCGATCGCCCTCATGTATTATTTGTTACACAAAATGCTCGGACAATGTCTACTGGTTCACTGCACATGAAACGAACTTCACGACACTGCTGTAACCTGAGGATGCTGCTGCTTTATTGAATCGCATTTGGCCATCTTAAAATTGATGCTGTATGATCCTGCATCTGGAATTGTTTCACTTGAATTAAATGAATGTATCTTATTGTTAATACTTTAACGTGAGTGAAATAATTTATCTTTGTCTGATCCGGTTTCTTTGTGTATTCTGATGTAATTTCCCCCTAATTTCTGATTAGTGTACAAAACATAGTAGTCGTTTTGAAGACTTACAAATGCATACATGTGTCGAACAGACACTTCCTCTATTCAAAGTGTGATGAGGTGAATAATAAAAATGCTTATTTGCGTATTTTAGTCAATTCTAAACATATATGTTGGAGTGAAGTAAAATTTCTTTGTGAGATCTGTGTTAATTTTTCACAGTGTTTTTCTTTTCTGGTTTTTTCTTTTCTTTTTTTTTTTAGACCTGCAGTCTGAGAAGCAAAAACATTACAAAAATACCTTAAACTGGACAGAAAATCGTTTTGCTGACTATGTTGCACCAGAGTTTGAGTGTATTGTGTGCATTTTTCAAAACCTTCTGAGAGGCGTCAGAAAATATCTGAGCCTAACATCTGTTTCACTGATACTGTCCTTCTGGAAGAGGTGACCTGTGACCTGTGACCCACCAGAGGTTGCTGTTGTGTATCTTTCATGTGCTTTTCTTTTGTGTCTGAGATCCACGATCAATAATTCATTGTCACCATACTCATTTCTTCTTAGCTATAAACCACTTTTGTATAGTCCACATACTATAATACTGAGAAATAGCAGACTCTTCAAGACATTATCACACTGTTTAATGCCTTATGTAGTTATGCAACCACATTTTATTAAAACAAAAAGGCTTTAATCACTTTCATTTTACTAGAATGATGCTCTTAATTTGTAAGACTTAATTAGGTTAAGCTCTCATCACACATTTTAATAACCAAGACACACATTTTAAACTCACAGACTTTAGTAAACATATGTTTACTGCAAGATTAAACCTTTTCACAGATTTTTACAATTCTCACACTGAATTGTCAGGTTGAATCCACTGGAAAGCAGATTAAAAGGAAATGCAGGGCTTTATTTTCAAAAACAAATTTTCAGTTTCATGAGCACAAAATTAATGCTGCTGAATCACTGGAAAAAAAGGGCAGTTAGCAAGTAAAGTATAAAATATAAATACTCATTTTCTAAGTTTTTCATTTACATATTTTTTCTGCCTTTTGCGAAACATAAATTAAAAAAGCAGAATCACACACACTGATTGGCCTCCATATTTATTTTTAATTAATGTACCCATAAAGTACTTGTGAATGAGCAGTTATTGATGTGGTCAATAACCGCTCATTTATGAGTCATTTAATAATAATGGTTCCATTAGTGGCTTTAAACATTAGCACAGTAACAAGGCTACGAATGACTGAATCCATACATATGTATACCTGTTTAATAGAAAGATTGGCCTTTGCATTAGGTACACCTTGCTAGTACATGTTAGATTGCTTTTTGCCTTCAGAACTGCAGTAATGGTTTGTGGCACAGTTTCAGCAAGGTGCTGAATCATTCCTTGGAGATTTTGCTCCACATTGACATGATAGCATCACACAGCTGCTGCAGATTTGCTGGCTGCGCATTCATGATGAAAATCTCTCATTCCATCATATCTCTAAGGTGCTCTACTGTACTGCGATTTGGTGACTGTGGAGGCCATTTGAGTACAGTGAACTCATTGTCATGGTCAAGAAACCAGTTTGAGATGAGTTGAACTTGTGCCATGGTGCATTATCCTGCTGGAAGCAGTCATCAGCAGATGGATAACTGTGGTCATAAAGTGATACGGTTGGCAGCAATACTCGGGTAACTTTTGGGGGGGAGAGAGTGTCAACAAAATGACCACCAGCCACTTATTCTGTTTCACTATATGCCACTCGTGACACTCTTAATTTCCCAATAAGTTGGGGATAAATAAAATGATTGGAATCTGAATCCGTCACAATCATCAGAGCAAACAATGTTTTTTCCAATCTTCCATTGTGCAATTTTGGTGGGTCGGTGTAAACTGTAGCCTGGATTTCCTGTTCTTGGATGACAGGAGTGGCATCTACAGTAGTATGATCTTCTTCTTCATCCTGATGCTCGGTTCCAACTCCAGCAGGTTGTCTTGATCAAATCCACATGCCTAAATACATTGAATTGCTGCCATGTGATTAATTGATTCAATATTTGCATTAATGAGCATTTGAACAGTTGTACCTGAAAAAGTGGCCAATTAGTGTTCAAGGTAAATATTAGCCTACTCAAATCCATCATTTTGACTCTTCAAGATTAAATCTAAAGCTTGGCTCGATCAGTATAAGGCAGCTGAATAATAATGAAGCTCGCCTTTTACACATCTGAGGGATGTTGCTGTACTTTCAGTATTATTTATTCATATTTAATTATAATATTCATTGTATCATACAGTTTTGGCTTTTCATTCAAGTCCCTTCTGACTACCAGTATTGATAACCATTGTGCTGCAATTAACAAATCCAGACTGTCAACACGTCAGAGTTATTTAGTCACAGCTTGTTTTATTTTCATGTCATGCAGCAACTGTTGCCTTCAGGTATCTGACAGAAACATGAGTCACTCATTAGTGTATAAAGTCTCAACCAGGTCAGGTCTCAACCCTATACTGAATTTTGGGGCTGAAACAGGATGTTCCCAACTTGAATGTTATGCCAAGAATCTTTTTAGACTCCTTTCAGGAGGCGAAAGGAAAACTAACCAGCTGTGTTTAAATAATTTTATCATAAGTGTATTTTTGGTTGCTTTCATTCTTTATTTTTTTAATATGTTTTTTGAAAATATTTACCAGTGACAGGCATCTCACATCTAACAAGAACTCAAGTAACATTTTACATGTTTTACAGGTATGCAGTCCACTGAAAATGTGACAAAATGAACAATGTGGTGCGCAGTATTTACAACAGAAGAACAATTTCATCATAACACAACATGACAAGTAGGATCCAGAAGCTCTGCTGGTGACACTAACTGAACCCATGCTGTGGCTGACGGCACTTAGAAGCTTTGTAAAGACTGTACTTTTTCTGCATTGCAAACATATACTGTACATCTAAAATGAAAAGTGTAAGAAGAAAATACAACAAAAAATCAGCTGAAGATACAGCTTAGTCTGTGATTATCTCTCTGTGAGTTTTAAAGAGCAACGCTTTACCCCCTAGGAATACTCAGCTGAAGATTTCCTTTTATCACAATTCTTTTCCCACTTCACTCTGATATAAAACAGAAAAAAAATTAAGACTTTTGTTGTCTTCCCACTTCTAAACATCAAGCATCAGTGAGGAGGCATTAAAGAAATCAAACTGCTGGATATTTTATGGTCGACAGCACGTAGTGAAAGGCTGAGGGCACAGCGCAAGGAGGGGAATGGAGGGCCCGGGGCTTATGTGGTAGAAGTCTGTGTGATGCTCCTCTGACTGCTAGTGCTCTTAATGGCAAAGGTTGAAGAGTTGCTCTTGTGACTGGAGTTAAAGTCACGCTCACAGTGGCACTGGGATGACTTGAGGTAGCGGGTGGAACAGCAAAGATTCTGCCTAAGATCCTGGAACAGATGCCCGGCAAAGCACATATAGATCCAGGGGTTGCAGCAGCTGTTGAGGCTGGCCAGCAGCATGGAGATAATGAAGGGCATGGCTGCGTGTGGGGAGAGAGAAAAGTTACAAAGATGAAAGATTTATGCCAAGTCTGGACTGAAAGGCAGCTTGTTTACTCTGTGAAATTTTGTATTCTAGCAAATAAGATGCTGTTGACTGGCTGACAGTGCGGTACAGCTGTCTTTATCCCAGTAGAGTTTTTTCACAGTGGATATTTTCATGTCTCACAAAAGCCTATGAGGTACCGTGTTACACTGATATTGACCATAACTGTGTGATATTTAAAATAAATATTGATATCATGTTCAATTCTATTCTATTCTTTTTATAGTGTGACAAATCACAAAAACAATCACTTCAAGGCACTTTATATCGTAAGGTAAAGCCCCTGCAATAATAGAGAAAAAAGCACAACAATCAGACACTATGAGCAAGTACGTGGCGACAGTGGGAAGGAAAAACTCCCTTTCAACAAGAAGAAATCAACAGAACAAGACTCAGGGGGGACAGTCAGCTGGAGGTGAGGATGTGTTGATAATATTGAAATATCTGCAGTTTTTCTTCTTGAAATCTTTTGTGCATTTTCCTTCATATCATCATATTATGAGTTTAATTCATTTGCTAAAACAAACAAACAAACTTACAAACTGAAAGATACTTTTTTTTATAATAAAGTTAATGATGGGGTAAAAAATTTGATATGATGACAGCCACAGACTAAACCAACCTGCAGTCATCTGTAATTTTTGCTTGGCTTCCTTTAAAAAATAAAAATAAAATTGCTTGTGCCGACACATTTAACATATTCCTGGAGATGCATTCCTGCTGAAAACAGCTCCTGTTTCAGGATGCTGGCAGAGTGAGAAGGGGGAATATACAACACAAAGAATTGAAATGGTGAATTATTTAAAGAAGAAAAGTGATGACTTTCTGAAACAAAGGGAATTCCTGCAAAGAGGAACAGTTAGAATAAGAGAAGTGAAAATGGCTCCCCTGCAGTGTCATTATGATACCTTACACTAAGTAATCTGCAGAAGCGTGCAAAATGAAGTTTACACCTTTCACATGACATTTAACAAATGTATGGAATATATATAATTACTTTACACCCTGTATTTAACCTCATCTCACTGATTGCTGATCTTTTCTTCAGTGTGTTTATGCTCCTCCCATTTTCATGTTGTCTTTAATGACAATTTCTAAGCTTGAAAGAAAGAAAAAAATCAATGTAAATGCTCTTTGGAAGGGTGTGAAAGTCACATGCATGATTAAAGGTAGCCATTAAGGGTTGGATTTATGACTCAAAGAACTCCTTTTAGAGGGTCATGGATGTTACGATTTGAGCAATAGTGTGTGAAACAGCCAGAGCATAATATCAGCTGGAGCAGTTTTCAGACATTTATTATCAGAGCAGTGAGAGCACGGCCTGCACTGATGCTGAATAATATCAGGAACTACTCCCAAAAAGGCTTTAATAAATTAGCTCCTGGTGTCTTTCACAAGGAAATAATAAATCACTCAGCAAATGAAAAGAATAAGAAGCATCATCTCCTGGGTGGTACATCTGTCTGGCTGCCACAACTGATAATAGCCTTCTCAGCAATTCATTACTGAGATGACCTAATGCTGAGTCTTTTTTCCTGTGGGCAAACAAACATCAGCAGTAATCTCATTTTGATTATTACAATATGTGATATTTATGAGTAAATTGCATTTTTCTCTTCACATCTTGTCCTTTAAAAAGTGTAACACTTGGAGATTGAACAATGGGGCTTTGTGTTCCTCAAGCTCTTAATCAATAGTATATAGAGTGTGAGCCGGTGTCTGAGGGCAGCAGGCTCAGTGGGGAGATGTTTGTGTTAAATTTTCTTTCTGGTTTTTTTTGGGGGGGTGGGGTGATTCTGTGAGTGTCTGACTCAGGCTTTAACCTTCTTCTGTTTTTGTCCTCTACATAATGAAATCTGTCTGGCTGTTAAATGTGAAATCACAGATGCTGCTGATGTCCTTCTAGCAAACCTGAGAGGAATGGGACATTTTAGTATCCCATGACATTTCCAGAAATAGCCTTGATAAGCCTAACCAGGTGCTAAAAATGGTCAAATTCTCATCTGTGAAAGGTCCTGTCTCCTTAACATGAATAATAACGCTGACATCTCAGTAGTTTGGGAGGAATTTGGAAAAAGACTGACTAGCTTTGAGGACATATTCATACACTAAATGTGTGTATACTGCACAACCATATACAGCATACAAATGCTTTGTTCAAATGACAGCAAGGGAATACTTTGGTTTCTTTGCAAGCTAAGCGAGAGAAGATGGATATCACTGTGCTGTCTGCACTGGAGCTGCTTGGCTTAACGTAGTCTAAGGAGCTTGGAAAGAAAAGTGACTGGATTTCGTCAAGTTTCTTGAACACGTTTCACCTCTCATCTGAGAAGCTTCTTCAGTTACAAGACCAAATGGTGGAGAGTCCCAAATTTTAAGCCTTAGTCGGAGTTGTTCCTTAATAAGACATCCCCTCTGTTCAAAGATAGTCGTTCACAGTGGACATAAATGGCTTCTTTTACTCCTCTTTCAAACCATCTCTGTCCAAAATGTGAAAAATAGCATCCTTGAAAGAGTGACCTTTGTCCTTTAGATACAGATGTACAGCTGAGTCTTGTCCTGTTGAGGTGGCTCTTCTATGTCGTGCCATGCATTTATGGAGAGGCTGTTTGGTTTCTCTAATGTAGAGGTCTGAGCACTCCACGCTGCACTGCACAGAATCCACTACATTGTTTAGCTTGTTTGGGAGTTTTGTCCTTGGGATGAGCCAGTTTTGTCTGAGTGTGTGGCTGGATCGGAAGTGCACTGGGATGTTGTGTTTGGAGAAGATTCTCCTGAGTTTCTCTTGATAAACCTGCTTCATAAGGCATGACAATGTTGTTGGCTCATGTGATGAGGCAAATGATTCAACGACCCTCTTAAGGGACACTCCCACTAGGGCTTAAATACCTGGGACTCTCCATAATTTGGTCTTAGAACTGAAGAAGCTTCTCAAATGAGACGTGAAACATCTACAAGAAACTTAGGGAAGTCTAATCCATTGTATGATCCTTACTAATCGTCCAGTGTAATACAAAGCACAATCTGTCATCTCCTTGTATCCCAACCAAATATTAGATTAAAGAAATTAATGATTAAACCATTTGAAAACTGACAACCATTTGCTGATTCTTTTTAAAACATATATTAAATGAACTGACTCTTCCTGTTGTTTCTTAAGCAGTCTGGTCTGGGTTAACGTAAATTTTTTTTATTATGACTTAAAGGAAAAGTGTATCTGCACACGCACACATGGATGGCATTCCTGTCTGCCTTTTGTGCATGAACACTGGCGTGTGTCACTGCCAGTTCTGCCCTTTCTGAGTGCTGTTCACTTTCAATCATCAACCTGTACTGATGGAGCCTTCTGCAAAAGAAAATAAATGAATCACTTCATTTTCCATTCACAGGATCAAGCACTCTTTTCTCGCTTCTCTGACGCTGACTACGGTGCCCTTACACCAATTAGCCTTTTCAGCAAACTATCGAGCAATAAGCCTCTTATTTTAAAACTTAAGTGTAAGTATAAACATCTGGTGTGAACAATGAAGCTTAAGGAAGTTCCGGTCAGCCGAACCCTTTAATGCAAACCCACAGAAGCAGAAGAACAGAAAGAACCGTAACACCAGAGAATGTGTCCCATTTACTAAGGGGGGCATCATGACAGTTTCTTTTATCTTATTGTGCTGTGTGGAAAAGGACACATTTTTCATGGTCACTAAAGAACACATGATTTAGTGACAAAAAACAAACAAACAGATTTTGCAATGCCCTTTGGCTGTTTATTTTTACTCACAATGAGATGCAAGCACATTATTTTGCAACTCTCTCGGGTTAATGGCTGAAATTTAATTTCCTTAATCACCAAGGTGATAGATATGTGCTTTTAATCTTTTCTGCTTAAAGAATGTCGCTCAGATGTGCAAATGTATTGTGACTCGTTAAAGCTTATGATGTTGAGTGGGTGTGGACACAGTCCCGCAGATCCATACACACTGAGACCAAATGCAGTAGATGGCTGTTTAGTGGCCATTGTGGCTAAATGTCAGTGTACCCCACCGGCGCAAATGAAAGCTGCTGAGCGCGTGGTGGTGCACACTAATTTGGTTAATGATTAGCAATCACTCAGTCTCTGCAGTGCAGGGAGGCTCAAAAGAAACTTGAAAAACTCTGCTTTGCCCTGATGTTTCTAACCGCAAAAACGTGTATTATGAGATGAGAAAACATTACTGAAAACAGTAAAATGAATTCACTGGTTTCCTGCCTAGAATGTGCCAGTCACAGGATGGCAATACACATTTAAACCTTTTAATTACGTACTCCCAGGTGCATCAGTGGTAATGATATTAATGGTAATTTTGTTAAAATCACGTGAATATCTCACATTGGCTTTGCGCTTCCAAACGTTTATGTGAAACTCTTTCCTCGTTTTTGACTACGATGACCTGGATGACTGAGAACCTTCACAGACATCTTTCCTCGTTTTGTTTTCTTTGCGTTTGTTTCACCGTAAGACCTCTACCCAGTCTTTACCCCACCATGTACAGTTTGCCGTTCTAGTAAAAACAGAACCAGGTTTTCTTTGAGTCATTATAAAACGTAAGGCACGAAGCACCCGAGCACGCACGGCTTAAATTGTGTTTTCTTTCTCAGTCTGTTTCAACTAACTCGAGCTCTGGTGCACAAATTAACGAGGAACAGATTAAAAATAAATAAATAAATAAATATATTTTATTGTCATTTGTAAATACTGTGTGGATGGTGCGTAAAGGAGTGATGGGAATAGCATGTTTTAAATTAATGTAAGTGCGTAAGGACGCGTGGAGCACGATATCCTTTGCGCACTGCCGCGCACTTGGCATATTATTAAACTTAAACATTGATCCTACCCTCACGGGGGGCTGCTGGATCCCACGCAGACCACATCTGAACTGAGAAAAAGGGGGTCCAGCAGACGATGTAAGCCACCACGATCACAAAAGTCATCTTCACTGTCGTGATCTTCGCCTTGGAGATGAGCTTTACGCTGCTTACACGGGCCAGTGTGTTGCTTTTGGTGGTTTTAGGCGTCAGGTTTATGCACTGCTCCCGTCTGGTTTTCAGTTTAAAGTTTTGCCATATTTTAAAGCTTATTAACCCATAACAAATGCTCAGTATGGCCACTGGAATTATGTATATGGTAAGGCTGATCCATGTGATGTAAGCTTTGGCTCCCCAAGGTTTCACGAAGTCGCCCCAGCAGTCATACACCCCTGACCCGGCCGAGCCAACCTCCCTCAGGGAAAAGATGAACATCTGGGGGATACTGAAGAGCAGACTCAGGATCCAGGAAAATATGACATATAAACGGTCTTTTCTCCTGTGCAAAGAACGGAGGGGCTGACAAATTGCCAAACACCTGTCTATAGACATCAAAACTAACATATAAGTGGAGGCGAACATCCCAACGACCTGCAGGTATTTCACCAACCGGCACAAGATGTCTGGTCCATAGAACCGAAATGTAATGTCCCAGATAAGTTGAGGGAGAACTTGAAATATCGCCACAACCAGATCGGCGATGCTCAGGTGTTTCATAAAATAATACATACGAGACTGGCTGTGTTTGGTTGTGTGGATAGCCAACAGGACGCACAGGTTACCCGCGAGCGCCAGAAAGAGGACCAAGGCGAGCACAGTCACCTCCACCCTCGCCACTTCTTCATTCCGCTTCAAGGGGTTTGTCTGATTCAAACCACCGGTTCCGTTAATGAGACTCGAGTTCCTCCAAGATTCATTGAATTGCCAAATGTCACTTTCATTTGAAATACTTTCCATTGCTGCAGTCTCGTCCTCCGCAGATGCGTCAGGGTTGTGCAGTCATGCAATAGCTGAAAGAGTCACCTGGAGGGTCTTTAAGTCTTCCGTGAGTCCTCACCAGTGGCAAGACATAACCCTGCTCAAAAATGTTTCCTTAATAATAAAGAAAGGAACTCGTTCTTTGAATCTCAATCACCCATACATTTCCCCCTCTGAAAGCAGGATATGAGTGTGAGAGGGAAGCAAATGTTTCCACTTATCTAAATCATATAGAACAGTTCACAAAAAGTCCATTGAAAAAGAAACGTCAGCTGAAGAAGGGAATAGTAGCGACCAACAACAGGATCTAAAATATAAGGATCTCACTGGTCAAAGTAACATCCCAAAACAAAAATCATTCTTTCTCAATTAAGAGGCTGTGGTCTTGAAAATATACATTCATCTGTTTTCAAAATTAAGATTAAGGCTTGCAAATTAAAATGTTACAGAGAGGGGCGAAAAGCTATAGAAATGGAAAGCTCCACCATGATCTGTGGTAAGAATCCGAATGACCGGCACTACAGCATAAGCCCCTATTATAAGATTCCCAGTTCAGTAAAAACAGACAACAGCCTTACTCATCACCAACACTACCACTAGGTGGCTATATGCACTATTCAGTAGTAACGTCGATGGTGTTTGCAGCTCGGAGGACCAACTCTCCTCCAGATCTGCAATAAATCACGGAGCTCATTTTATAACCAACCAGCCTCATTCATCATCATCATCATCATCAACTTTATTTATAAAGCACTTTAAAACAACCACAGCTGACACAAAGTGCTGTACATTGGAACTGTAAAATAAAATTACATGAGATATAAATAAAAAACAAATAAAAGAAGAGTGAAATCATTAATTAAATAACTACTGCATTAAAAAAGAAACTAAGTCTCACTGAGGTTAAAAGCCAAGGAATAAAAGTGGGTTTTAAGACGTGATTTTCTCATTGATGAAGATTGTTTGTTGTCAGATTTAATATCAAGAAAGCTATGAAGAAAACACTAGCTCCAAACTGAAGTCTGATATAGAAGATATATTAAGCTGTTTTCATATTTTGAAACCGCCTGGGAAGTCAGAGTGAAATATGTTTTTATTCTGCTGGAGACCTGAAGGGATCCTGACGTCAAGACACCCAGAGTCAAATTTTGGAACAGCTAGAAAAGTAAACATGTGTTTAATAAACACAAGCTCATTCACAGGCTAAATGTGAGTGCAGGCACATACGGGTGAATAACTTTAAAAAAAATTGTACCATAAAACACATTTGTATAACTTAAAATCAGAAACGTGTTGATTGTACGTATGAAATGACATTTAAAAAAGAAAAAGAAAGCAATTCATTTTTATAAGGCACGCCATAAATGGTAATAGTTTCAGTCTTGTGACATCATCTTCACCCTTTGAAGCTGATCTGGCTATGAATGGGAGGAAATGCTGGCTGGCATATGAAATGTCTGAAGCACAAGCTGTTTAGGAGAGGCACTGAGACCTGACAAAGAGCTATTCTTAAAGGCACCTTGATGCTCTCAGCATATGCTTTTTATTGGCCTGAATCAAAAGGCATCTTAGACCAGATGCATGACTCGGCTGCTTTAAGTTTTGGAAATGTCTTCCTGATTTTCTAAGGGTCACTTTAAACTGTCCAGTAGGACAAGAATAACACTGGTTTTGCTTATGTGACCAGCATTCTTCTTCTTTTATTCTTCTTTCTATAATCATACATGTATATATATATGTATGTGTGTATATATAATAAAGGAAGACAGAATGATGACCCCGCACACATGGGGATAAGTGTGAGGGACCAAGCAGCCAAAGCAAAGAGGACAGAGGCAAAAAAAGTATCTTCAAAAAGGGTTTTCTTTATTTTAACCATCAAAAAGTCCAGAATTAACAACATTCAAAAACATACTTAGCAGGCCCATAAAAGAGGTCAACTAAATATACCTCCACGAAAAGTAATTTCCAGAAACTTAAACAAAACAAAGTGAGACACAACTTAACTCACAAACTGACCTAATTACAAAGACACGTGAGAGTAGCTTTTATAATGATTTGGCCAAACCATTTACACACAATAGGGGGGAAAGCAAAAACACACACTAATATTAACTAAGCACAGAATAACCTAACTAAACCTAAAACACCCCTGCTCCTGGTAAGCCCATGGTTGGTCCTGCTGAGCAGGCATTTTGTTCCCAGAGTCCTCAGCCACACCTTTTACCCAGACAGGAAACAGCCACCGCCCAAACCCAGGTAACTCAAAGAAAGAGAAACATAATTAATATAACAAAACATTTTAGAAAAACCACACAATGCTACTATGTGCGCGCCTCATAATATCAGTGTTAGGTTTAACCAAATGATTAATGAATTATATTAATGAAGAAAACTGCAAAGCAAACTAATAAGGTGAAAAAATGGACTGATTTACCCCTGTGTGGCTGATGCCATCACAAGAAGACATTTGCCTTTAAAATGTTCATATCCATGTGTTACATTGGCCTGATTCCTCTGTACATATACTTCTTTTTTTCTTCCTACATGTGCTGCCAAGAGCAGCACTGCACTGGGATTTAGGGATTCAAATGACAATGGTGATTAATACTACTTAAGCGTGAAGGGTGTTGCGCAAGTCCTACATCAACATGAAAACTGTTATAGATTAATTTGGAGAGTTAGTGCAGAAATGAAAGGACAAAAAAAGAAAAAACACAGAAGGATTTGTGCTAAACATCATGTGAAATACTAAATAATGTGTGCCACTCTCTGTGATAGAGAAATAATATACACCATTAACCATGTGAAACCGACAGAGTGTAGATGATTACACTTAATGAGTCCTGAGGTTTGCTTTTTTCATGACCACATTAAAAAAAAACATATGAAAATGCTCTTATGTGATTTATTTGATAGAGTTTATTGAAAAATAGGATTTGTCTGCTACTGCACGCTGTTTACATTTCCAACAACACAGCCTTGAAAGCCTTGTGGGAAAATATATCTATGCCACAGGGTCCTTCCCACTTTTGTGGTTTTTGGTTTGGAAAAAGGCAGAGGCACCCCGGAGTTTGAAAGCAGTTATGTAAAAAAAAGAAGATGGCTTAGCAGCGACTGTAAATTAAGAAGATAAAGAAGAAAAGAAGGGTAACGATGAATTGAATCTACTGTGCAATCTGCAGTGAAAATATTTAATGTGGTTGTTAACTAGATCTCTGGTGAGACGCATAGAGTGAGTCAGCAAGTAATGAAAGAGGGGAGGTCTGAAAATAACAGAATAGCAAGAGAAATTGTCCCAATATAGCAGAAGTGAAAATGGAAAAGTTTAGTACATCCAGTACGTCACGATCTGCAGCTCTGCAGAAAGTTTGATGAGTGCTAAAACGTTTCATGGAAGAAGATGTGGAATAAAGTGAGAAATGTTTGCAAAATGGTTCTGAAAATGAAAAGCACATCCCTAGTCCATCAGGGCTGCGAAGCTTTAAGGGGATGGTTTGTCAGAGGTTGTGTCTCGCTGCTATCTGACAACAGAGAAAGGCTGAAGCCACACTGCCAAGTCTGGGCCTTATAAGCGAGTTACGGAAAAGGCAGACGATGTAAAAGATATTTGTGCAAACAGACGTATGTAGAGGAGTAATCTTAGCTTCAGGGATGTGTTAAATAAATCCAGTACACCCAAAAAGTTATTCCATTTAAAAGCCATTGCCATAGTAACAATGACAAATGCAGATTTTAACCCCTTAACAACTAGTGTATCATATTTCATACATGAGTATTTGAGTCTTCTACATGACCAGTGTGGACCTTTAAAACCTAAATAATTAGCAAAATATATCATTTGAAACCAATAAATTGGAAAAAAGGCACAAAAAAGGAAATATATGCAAATTAAAACTCATATATACAAAATGATATTTAATTTATTAAAAAAAAACACCAGAAGATTCAATAAACACTCAATTTTCAACAAACTGGGGCAAAATAAATAAGATAAAATACATTTCTGTTATGTTTCTGTCTGCAGGTAGAGGTGCTCATTCTGAGAACAGATTGGTCCTCATCGGGACATATTAACAAAAACATGTTCTGGCTAGTGTCTATTGAAGCAACTGTGGTGTAGCATGAAATAATAAAACCCTGCAAATCGTAAAGCGAGCCAACCTTACTGTACACCTTTGTGTTTGCAGAATAACTGTTATAACAAATTATTTTCTTATTATGCGTCAATGTCTGTAGCTCCGTAATGCTTGTAACTTAAACTTAAAATACAAAAAAAAAAATGTTTCAATGGTATTTTCTCTTTGTTTTCAATTCGGGTAAACCCCCTGGTGCTAAACTTGGAAACAGTTGGCTTCACGAGGGCAGCCTAATATGCTGTTAATTCTGTTATATGCTCAGGTGACATGAAGCCTTTTGATGTGAGGAAGAAGCACAGATTCAGTCTGAGCTGCAGGCTGCCTGAAGAACACAGCTTCATGTTGTGCATCTATTAAAGGCGAGGCCACTGAAATGTGACACTGGTATTGTGTGCGGTTTATTCGTTGATTGTGTTTTAGCGTTTAATTTGTGTAGTTTTGGTCAAAAATAGAAAAAAATTCAAGCAACAAATCATCAAAGTGGTGCTTATGGGTTGAACTAGGTGTGGATAATTGTGAATGCATTTCGAGTGCTAAGCAGCAGGAAATCTGGTTCGAAGTTGGTGCTTGATTGATTGTTTGAAAAGGAAAGAAGGCTGCAACAGTTAGAGGCTTGTGTGACAAAGCAGAGAGCAGAGTGTTAGACAGATCTTTCCTCCCATGAAGAGAGAAAAATTGACAAGGCTCAGAGTCCAGGTTCCTTGTGGTGAGGACAGACCGTCATGGAAACATTAGGAAAGTAAGAAAGATTACAGATGGAAAATATGATGGTCTAGAATTTCCTGATATTAGCAACGTTAAAGGAAAAAATTCATTGGAAACTATTGGAGGGGATTTGCATAAGGACTTACCCGTGTCTGGGTGATGAAGGAGAACAGGATGGCAAATTAAGTCTGCATATGTAGCCCACAACCCCCCCACCCTCACCCTCACCTTCACTACAGAGTCCTCTCCCCACTCTCCTGCCTCCCTCGCTTCCCCCCCTTCCTGACACCATGACACCCCCCTCCTCCAATCCCTCTCTCAGCAGCAAGACATCTCCCCCCCTCCCCTCCTCCCAAACATCTCCCAGTGTCACAGTGGATCAGGTCAGGAGGCAACTCAGGAAGCTTCGCCCCAGAAAGGCAGCAGGCCCAGACAAGGTGTGTCCTAGGATGCTTAAGGCGTGTGCTGCTGAACTTGGGGAGCCGCTACAACGAGTCTTCAACCTCAGTCTGCGACTGGGGAGAGTGCCCGCCCTATGGAAGACATCCTGCATCGTCCCGGTCCCCAAAAAGAACCGGCCCAATGAGCTGAATGACTTCCGACCGGTGGCACTGACGTCACATCTTATGAAGACTCTAGAGCGGCTCTTCCTCAACCTCCTCCGACCACAGGTACAACATGCCCAGGACCCACTACAGTTTGCATACAAGGCGGGTGTCGGAGTGGAGGATGCCATCCTGTACCTCCTACACAGAGCCCACTCACACCTGGATGGGGGAAAAGGCACGGTCAGGATCCTGTTTCTTGACTTTTCCAGTGCCTTTAATACCATCCGGCCCTGTATGCTTCAGGAAAAACTGAACAGGATGGAGGTGGACCCCTGCCTGGTGGCTTGGATCTCCGACTACCTCACCGACAGACCACAGTACGTCAGGCTGAAGGACATCACGTCTGACACAGTGGTCAGCAGCACAGGAGCACCACAGGGAACTGTGCTGTCCCCTCTTCTCTTCACCCTGTACACCTCTGACTTCTGCTACAACTCTGAATTATGCCATATTCAGAAGTTTGCAGATGACACGGCCATCATGGGGTGTATCTGGGATGATCAAGAAGAGGAGTACAGAAGTCTGGTGAGGAACTTTGTCGCATGGAGTCACACAAACCACCTGCAACTCAACACCTCAAAGACTAAGGAACTGGTTGTGGACTTCGGGAGGTCCAGAGAAGGTCCACTGCCAGTTCAGATAGAGGGGGAGGAGGTGGAGGTGGTCAACAAGTACAAGTACCTCGGGCTGTGGGTGGACAATAAACTGGACTGGTCATGCAACACAGAGCACCTGTATAAAAAAGCCCAAAGCCGACTGTACTTCCTCAGGAGGCTGAGGTCTTTTAACATCTGCAGGAAGCTCCTGAGGATGTTTTACCAGTCAGTGGTTGCTGGAGTACTTTTCTATGCTGTGGTGTGCTGGGGGAGCAGCACAGCAAAGAGGGACTCATCCAGGCTGGAGAAACTGATCAGGAGGGCTGGCTCTGTGGTCGGCATGAAGCTGGACACTCTGGTGACAGTGGCAGAGAAAAGGACATTAAAGAAACTGATGGACATTATGAACAATGCTGGGCATCCTCTGCACACGGCCATAAACAACCAGAAGAGTCTGTTCAGTGACAGGTTGCTTCTCCCCAAGACAAGAACTAACAGACTTAAAAACTCCTTTGTCCCACACGCCATCAAACTGTTTAACTCCTCTCTGGAGGGGAGAGGTAGGGGAAACAGGAGGACAAAGGAGGGGGGAACAACTAAGCTGTAGTGCCTCTGCACCTCACTGTACAATACCTTGTGCAATACTTTTTGTAAATAGTCAACAGTGCAATAGACTCAATACTTGAAATGTGCAATTCACTTGTATTTTTATTTTTTATTCCTATTTATTCTATTTATCCCCTTTGTATATTTTATTTATATTTGTCTCTGTATTTATATGTGTGTGTGTGTGTGTGTGTGTGTCTATATATATATATATATATATATATATATATATATAAAAAACACCCAGCACGCCCCTGCGGGCGGTTTATCCTTCAAGCTCGGATCCTCTACCAGAGGCCTGGGAGCTTGAGGGTCCTGCGCAGTATCTTAGCTGTTCCCAGGACTGCGCTCTTCTGGACAGAGATCTCCGATGTTGTTCCCGGGATCTGCTGGAGCCACTCGCCTATCTTGGGAGTCACCGCACCTAGTGCTCCGATTACCACGGGGACCACCGTTACCTTCACCCTCCACATCCTCTCGAGCTCTTCTCTGAGCCCTTGGTATTTCTCCAGCTTCTCGTGTTCCTTCTTCCTGATATTGCTGTCATTCGGAACCGCTACATCGATCACTACGGCCGTCTTCTTCTGTTTGTCTACCACCACTATGTCCGGTTGGTTAGCCACCACCATTTTGTCCGTCTGTATCTGGAAGTCCCACAGGATCTTAGCTCGGTCATTCTCCACCACCCTTGGGGGCATCTCCCATTTTGACCTCGGGACTTCCAGGTTATACTCGGCACAGATGTTCCTGTACACTATGCCGGCCACTTGGTTATGGCGTTCCATGTATGCCTTGCCTGCTAGCATCTTGCACCCTGCTGTTATGTGCTGGATTGTCTCTGGGGCATCTTTACACAGCCTGCACCTGGGGTCTTGCCTGGTGTGATAGACCCCAGCCTCTATGGATCTTGTGCTCAGAGCTTGTTCTTGTGCTGCCATGATTAGTGCCTCTGTGCTGTCTTTCAGTCCAGCTTTGTCCAGCCACTGGTAGGATTTCTGGATATCAGCCACCTCCTCTATCTGCCGGTGGTACATACCGTGCAGGGCTCTGTCCTTCCATGATGGTTCCTCGTCTCCCTCCTCTTTCTTGGGTTTCTGCTGCCTGAGGTATTCACTGAGCACTCGGTCAGTTGGGGCCATCTTCCCAATGTATTCTTGGATGTTCGTTGTCTCATCCTGGACTGTGGTGCTGACACTCACCAGTCCCCGGCCCCCTTCCTTCCGCTTAGCGTACAGCCTCAGGGTGCTGGACTTGGGGTGAAACCCTCCATGCATGGTAAGGAGCTTTCTTGTCTTTATGTCAGTGGCTTCTATCTCCTCCTTTGGCCAGCCTATTACCCCAGCAGGGTACCTGATCACGGGCAGGGCGTACGTGTTGATGGCCCGGATCTTGTTCTTACCATTCAGCTGACTCCTCAGGACTTGCCTGACCCTCTGCAGGTACTTGGTGGTTGCAGCTTTTCTAGCGGCCTCTTCATGGTTCCCATTCGCCTGCGGGATCCCCAAGTACTTGTAACTGTCCTCTATGTCTGCAGTGTTGCCTTCTGGTAGTTCAATCCCCTCAGTTCTGACTACCTTCCCTCTCTTTGTTACCATCCGACTACACTTCTCCAGTCCGAACGACATTCCAATGTCATTGCTGTATAGCCTGGTAGTGTGGATCAGTGAATCGATGTCTCGTTCACTCTTGGCATACAGCTTGATGTCATCCATGTACAGGAGGTGGCTGACAACTGCTCCGTTCCGTAGTCGGTATCCGTAGCCAGTCTTGTTAATGATCTCACTGAGGGGGTTCAGGCCTATGCAGAACAGCAGTGGGGACAGAGCATCTCCTTGGTAGATCCCGCACTTGATGGTGACTTGTGCTATGGGCTTGGAGTTGGCCTCTAGTGTTGTACGCCACATCCCCATTGAGTTCCTGATGAAGGCTCTTAGGGTCCCATTGATCTTGTACAATTCTAGGCATTCCAGTATCCAGCTGTGGGGCATTGAGTCATAGGCCTTCTTGTAATCAATCCAGGCAGTGCACAGGTTGGTCAGTCTGGTCTTGCAGTCTCGGCTGATTGTTCTGTCTACCAGTAGCTGGTGTTTTGCGCCTCTGGTATTCTTGCCAATTCCTTTCTGTGTCCCGCTCATGTATTGACCCATGTGCCTGTTCATCTTAGCCGATATGATGCCTGACAGGAGCTTCCATGTAGTACTGAGGCAGGTTATTGGTCGGTAGTTGGAGGGGACCGGTCCCTTCTTGGGGTCCTTGGGGATCAGGACCGTCCGACCTTCGGTTAGCCATGTCTCTCGTTAACTAGCAGCTGGTTCATTTGTGCTGCCAGACGCTCGTGGAGTGCAGTTAGCTTCTTCAGCCAGTAGGCGTGAACCATGTCGGGCCCTGGTGCTGTCCAACTCTTCATACTGGAGACCCTTTCTTGGATATCTGCCACTGTGATGGTTACTGGACCCTGTTCAGGGAGGTCGCTGTGGTCTGCCCTCAGATCCTCTAGCCACTGAGCATTGCCGTTATGGGTTGCATCCTTCTCCCATATGCTCTTCCAGTATTGCTCCGTCTCCAGCCTTGGTGGTGCTGTTCTCTTATTGTTCCCTTGCCACTGAGAGTACACCTTTGCTGGTTCTGTGGAGAACAGCTGGTTTATTCTCCTGCCTTCTATCTCTCTGGTGTACCTCCTCAAGCGGCTGGCCAAGGCTGTGAGTCTTTGCTTGGCAGTTTCCAAGGCCTCAGGTATGGACAGCTTGCTGTATTTCTTAGGCACCTTATTCGTCGCACCTTTCTGCAACTCCGTTAGTTGGCTAACCTCTCTCCGTGCTACTTTGATCTTGCCCTCTAGCCTCCTTCTCCATGGAGGGTACTGCCCCTTGTGGCTGTTCAACTTGTAGCCAAGCATCTCACTGATCACTGCTGCCGTATTGTAGATCAGCTTGTTAGTGTCGGTAATCGTGGTTGTAGGTATTGCCCGTAGTGCTGCATTAACATCATCTAGCAGACCTTCTGAGGGTACTTCACGTAATCTTGGTAACCGGCTACGGGGGATCCAGGTTTCAAGCTTGGCCATGATCCTATTTTTTAGGTCAGTTCCTCTCGCACTCAACGATCCTTCTCCTATCGCACTTGGGGCTATGTACCCAATCTCGGGTGGGGGTGATGATATCTCCCCCCTGACCTGGCGTCCTGACTCCTCCTTGCCGTGGCATTTGTGTTGTACCTCGTCAATCTCTAGCTGTGAGAGCAGTCCCTTCTTTCGAATGTTGGAACACTGAGCTACTAGTTGTTTCGCCGTCATTGTGGATGTTGGGTATCGAAGAATCCATAGGTCCCTCATCCTATTCATGTAGCCCCTTCCGCCGGGGTTACTTGCGTAGTAGCATTCCAACAACGCCCTGTTTTCGTCCCTTGCCCACCGATGCCTTCTTGTTCCAGTAGCCCACTTTTCGTCAGGGTGCCCTGGTTCCTCAACACCTGACGCGGACCTTGTTGATCCGGGCGACGTCCGAGCCGGCATGCCTTCATATTTATCTGTCTCGCTCATGTCTGCGGTAGGCTTGCTTAGCATAGGGGGTCTAGCCTTAGGACCCTTACTGGATACAGACGCCCCAGGCAGGAATCGAACTTGCGATCCTCTGTTCCAAAGGCGTGTAGTCTAACCACTACGCTATCCAGCTGCTCAAAATAAATAAATATATATATATATATATATATATATATATATATATATATATATATATATATATATATATATATATATATATATATATATATATATATATATATATATATATATATATATATATATATATATATACAGTTCTGTAACTGTAACTTTGGTCGTTGCTGTGCTTTTTTTGGAAGTCGAATTTCCCAGAGGAACCCACCCGAGGGATTAATAAAGTTCTATCTTATCTTATCTTATGTACAATGTTATAATTCAAAAAGACTCAGCTCAGAGGCAAATTACAGCTGACTGGTCTACAGAGAATACCGTATAATAAAAGGTCTTCACATAGTCTAACTGCAGTGATTTCATTTGCAGACATTTATTGCATCACAAGCAGGAGTAAAATAAAATGTTCCCCAGTACAGCACCCCATTTATGACCTCACTAATACACACTATTGTTTAAAAATCTGAACATTATAAACCGTGTTAAGACAACATTTGTGAATGTGCTATTGTATTGAATATATTGCTCAGGTTTTCCTAATAATGTACAGCGCTTTACAAAAGTCTCAATATTTGCTATGACCACTTTTTTTTTCTTTAACACCTTTGAACCTGAACTCTCTTGTTATTTCTTTAAGTAGTCTTCAGGAATAGTTCAGCAGGCTTCTTGAACGGCATCCAACGCTCTTTTTTTGGATGCTGGCTGCCTTTTGTTCTGTTCTCTTTCAAGATGATCCCACACTGCTTCAATAATGTTGAAATTAGGACTCTGTGGAGGCCAATTCATGACTGATAGTACTCCACTGTGTGTTTTTCTACCCAGGTATGCTTGTACTGCACTGGCAGTTTGTTTGAGATCATTGTCATGGTAAAAAATTAAGCCACTGCCAATCAGATGTTTCCTAATTCCATCAGTTTTGGCAAGCTCTCCAACACCACTGGCTGAAACGCAGTTCTCAACCATGACCACGAGTCTCCACCATGTTTACAGATGGCTGTAGACCAGGGATGTCAAACTCATTTTACATCGTGGGCCACATACAGCTCACTTTGTTTTCAAATGGGCCAGAATGGAGAAAAGCAACAGAAGAAAAAAGAAGTGCGCTTTTAGCGGCATGTCTCAGTTTTTATACAAGACAAAGAAATGCTACTTAGTTAATGACAGAGATCTGTTGGCACAACTCTTTGGACTTTAAAAAATCGCAAATTGTAAATTACAGAAAAAGTTCTGGCAGCTCATTACCCAGACTGTCCTGTTATTATAAAGCAGAACGTTTGTATGTTTGTACATATTGTAAAAAAAGTCAGATTTTTATAGTAGATCGTAAAATCAAAACAAACAAACAGAAAAGGAACTTTTCTCTCATTTAATTGATTATCTGTTACTTGATTACTCTTGTGTAGTATGAAAGGTTGTATGTGTGACTCTAAAGACATCCAGTGGGCCAATTCTGGCTCCTGGACCTCTCTTTTGACCTCCTCCTGTACATATTTATGACAATTTCAATTAAAAAAAAATTGCATTAATCATTTGATCAGAGCTGTTGTCAACACCCTACCACTGAGAACAGTAGATGTTTCAGCTTCAGGTCCAGATGCATGTCTCAGGTCCTAGCTCAGGTCTTTGCTGGATATTTCCCTCTTACATGATTTAGATTAGATTAGATTACTTAGATTTTTTTTTAGGTTTGCCACTTATTCTTTTCTCCTCCACTTGTCCAACTTCCTCAATGTTTTTTTTTTTTTAAGTAGACACTGCACACAATGCTGAGATATACCAAGATTTTGGCTAATAATTCTGTGCAAGTCATCTTATTGGTGCAAAAATTCTATTTTCATGTCAAATTGTGTAATTTTTAAAACCGGTTCATTCCTTGAGTCAGATGCCTTTTTTTATGCTTAGATAATTTATATGCCAATTTTTAGTGTCTTAATAAACAAAAAAAACATTCCTCTGAAAATGGTCAGGTGTAAAGACTGCACCCGATGCCTAAAGAGAAAAGTACTGCTCATGGCCACTCTTTGGAAGCAAAATATAAAGACATGAGGGTTAGCTCTAGACTGCACGGTACTGTATATTGTATTATACTATACATAACTAGAACTATACATTTACAGGATCTTAAGTTTACACACAAATCATGGCTTTAAAACTTAAAGTACTGATCTCTTTTTGCAGAAATGTTTGCACAAAATCACTCATATAGTGCTAAGTGTTTAATATAATTAATATATCCAACTTTTACAAAGGTGGATACATGTTTAAGATTTTTTGTGTGTGCCTTAAACATTATATTACTTTTTTGATTGATTTTATTCGGATAGTACTGCATTTGTTTTCTTACCTTTCAGCCTGTCTTCGTTCCACTGTGGTGTGAATTTCCCATGTCACAGTAGAAAGATGTGGCGGAGTGAGCTGACAGATGTTTTCTGTTTGTACAGACATACAGCTGATCTGGCACTGAGACAACTGTTGTAAAAACAGTATAAGTTTACAGATAGTTGTGGACATTGGAGCTATAGTAAACGCAGGCAACGCTTTTTTTCCGAAGCGCTGATAAATTTGCTGTGATCACATCGAGCCTCATTAAAACAAGTAAGTTTGTTCTCCACGTTTTCTGCCCACTAAAACCTATTCAGCATATGTATCCCATCCTCATGACTGATTCCACTTGCTCAGCACTTCTCTGTGCTGTTCCCACACATCTTGGGCTTTCAGTTGACAGATCTAATTAGAGACAAGGTTCAGGCTCAAACTTCTATTGAAGTAGGATGCAAGGAATCTGCTCGCTAATACTTTTGGCTCCTGCTGCTTTTGTAATAACTCAGATCATGATGTTCTCAGTCATTTTCCTCTGGGTGATCTTGTGTCATTCGATGCATGTAAAAGCATAACAATGCACTCTAAAGTGTTGCGGGATTCTGCCACTCCTGGCTCAGTGGGAGTAAGATATATTCTGCATGCTAATGTCACTTAAACCATGAGAAACGTTACCTTCACAGAGGAGAGGACGTTAGTGATTTCTGAGATTACAGCCATGGGTGTTGGTGGCTTGATAGATTGTCTAAACAAGCAAACTAAGTCATGCATCACACGAGCTCGAGGCATCTCTCACTCAAACATGGAGCTGCGATAGCTGGAACTTGTTGGATAACAGACTTGTTGTACGATATTGCATGCAGAGTTCTTGATGTGGGCCTCAGCTTTGCGGAAATGCCCTACTTCATTACAGGAGCTTCCTGAGTTCAGGCTATTTTAAAAGACATCTTCTTATAGAACAATAAAACAATAAGACCTCATGTAGTGTGTCTGGAAAACTTACTTACATGTGGGTTTGCCTGCTCTGAAGGGAATTTACAGGATCTTGAATTTAAAAAAAAAAAAAGCAAACAACTAAACAATAACTCTTCCCAATTCCAGCTTCGCGTTTGTTGGACGAAACACACATTGTTCGATTCAGGCTACCGACAAAATCCACAAATAACATCTGGCCTGTTTGCCAAGAAAACTGTGATTATGGAATCTCTACAGATGGCTCTTGTCACGAAAGGGTGAAGAATGGATGGATGATGTCAGATAAACTTAATTGTTTTTTCCACATGCGCAGTGCCTTAGTATATAAAAGCAGAGGCGTTCGCCTTATTATCTTTATGACCAGTCAACTGTATTTTCTTTCCTCTTGCTTTTATTGGTGAGATGAATCAAAGGCATGGCCACGATGAACGATGATGTGTCAACCATTACAACTCACCTTTGTAGTGTATGAATCCAGCACTGCTAATTACTGCACCTCTAATAAAAAAGTACATTGTAACGTTTACATCTAAAACTAGTCAAATTAACACCTTTTATGGGGTCAAGATTTTAATTTAATTAATTTTTTAATTTTGATTAATGACCAACAGCATGGTGTTACATACAAGTTTATCAGTTCGCCATCTTAACTAGCTTAATTTTTTCGACACTACTTTTTTCCCACTTTTTTATGACACCACCCTCTAGTGGTGCAATATGGTATATAACATTACAGGACAGAAATCTACAACTACTGTTTTTGTTCAGTTATTTTGCCTGGTTTGCTGAAGTATGGCACATATACTGATAACCTCAGATATTCTAACAAACTTTTATATTAACTTCATGCAGCTGTTCCTCAGACATGCAAATATTTGACTCACAAGCATTGAAACAAGGAAAAATTGTGAAAGGCACGACAGATAACATTATTCCATTTACACCGTGACCTCAAAGCTATGGAACGCCAGGACTGCCATAATGAATTAATTAAATACACCATTAAATAATTAATTAAATGTGGCAATAATTAATTAAAATTGGAATTAATTAATTAAATAAATAGTTATGACACATGTAATTAATTAATTATTGACACATTTAATTAATTATTTATGTATTTCACATTTTAATTAATTATTGACACATTTAATTAATTAATTATTGACACATTTAATTAATTATTTATGTATTTCACATTTTAATTAATTATTGACACATTTAATTAATTAATTATTGACACATTTAATTAATTATTTATGTATTTCACATTTTAATTAATTATTGACACATTTCATTAATTATTGACACATTTAATTAATTATTTAATGGTGTATTTAATTAATTCATTATGGCAGTCCTGGCGTTCCATACAAAGCAAAGGAAAAACAAGGCTGTGACGGGAGCAGCAATACTGAGACGCAGCCAAGGGCGTCACTGTTTGAGTGTTAGACACACTGACAATACATCAGAGCTTCAGTGTGACAGTGTTTAGAGTCTGTTATTAGTGAATGGAGCGAACGGCAGAGTCGGGTTTATGGCAATCACAGACTAACCACCACACATGCACCTGCCGCGCCATCAGAATAAATGATCAGTAATTCTTTCTTTGCCCATATTTAGGTAGTGCTCTTCTAATAATGTGCAGCCAAAAACAAATCCTTCCCACTGATATTTGCAACGTGACTGAAAATGGGACTGAAAAAATATTTACTTCTTTTCTTTTTCCTCTCTTTGTTTGATATAACTGGGTTGATATTTTATGTTCGTTGCCTCAAACAGCCTCAGAAATGAAACACCAGGATTTGGTGGCATTGGGTAAAGCCGGTGTTTCTTTTAAATTATTCAAAATACCTCGGACACAGACTTGTGCAAGAAAACTGTGCTGAGACTACTGGCACTGAGACGTACGTGAGGGAGGATAATTACAGCTCTTTGAACAACTGGTAAGTCCCCTTTCTCGGACCATTACCTCCAAATACACCAGTTGGCCAGTGGCCTTTGGACTGTTTGTTATCCTCTGTGTGTTTGTGTATTGGTGTATCTTGGAGGTTTTGGAGTCTATAATATGGCTTCATGGGACAAAAAAAATACCCTAAAAATAGAAAACAAAAACTACATCATTGGATTTAATACCTAATAGCTTCTCATTTCTAATGTAAATGTAGTATAAATGAAAGATTACTCCTTCTACCAGCCAGCAATCATCAGTAGAGCTGACGTGCTCGTGTCTCGTGAACGTGTCTGTGCATTTTTAAACTTTTAGGTGTTTGTGCTGCTTCCGCTTTTAAGTGCAAAGCGGAAGGTTCAAGTTCATTGGTTTCTTAAACGACAAATTACACCAACCTGTCGGGAAAAACAAGTTTATTATAGTTCAAACAACAAAATCTATTCACTGAGCCGTTTTCTTAACTGCTTATCTGATTTAGGGTCATGGGGAACAGCAATATCAATACAGAAATGCAATACTAAGCGAACACGAAATGTACACAGCAACAATGTAAACAAATCCATAATCTAATGCAATCAAAATAAACACTGAGGTGGATATAATAAACCGCAAAGCTTCGAGGGATACTATCAACGTTCTAAGAACTTCACAGAATCTTCTGATCGGGTTGAGAAACTTTTAAAAATTATTGCGTCGTCTCTTTTGACTTTATATGCTTGCAACTAAAAAATAGGAAGCTTCTGAGAATTTAAAGGAGATATAAATCATACAGGCTTGCTTTTATTATCTTTTGAAGGTTACATATGTTGTCTAAAAATTCTTTTTCCATAGTCATTAAGTGAGCATCCAGTTTTGCTTATTTAAAGTGTGTTGTGGTTTTACATTTGCAGCAGCCCAATCAGGACTGCTTTTGTTTTTTATATATATTTTTGAATCTTGGCCTTTATGTATAGAGGCCAAATGTTTAAATATTGTATTATTGCTATTTTTAATTTACCTCAGACTACATTTCCACTCATGCTTATTTCTCTCCTTTTGCTATGGTCACCCAGCTCTCACCTTCTCACCCTCTGTATCGTCCTTGTACAGTCACCAAAAGGTAAATGCAACGGTGAAACAGAATCTACAGCATAGAAACTGGGGGAAAAAAACCATTAGAAGACAATGTTATTTTTAGGAGGGGTTCAGATGAAATTTAGGTGTGCTTGAGCACCCCCCCAAAAAGGGTCTGAGCTCACCAATGGCTAATGTTAATGTGTGCACAAGGGAGTTAATGTAGTTACAGAAGTTTTACTGACCTCTTGAAATTGTATAGAGCAGGGACAAAGCTTCCTGGTTTGAAAAACTTAGTCAATGCACAAGTTTCTTAAACCTGCATTCTTTGAAAGCCACCAAAGTGTGTGTCAGTCACTCAGTTTGGCTCATACTGAATAAGAAAATTAAGTCTGTTTTGGAAATCTTGCTCATACTATATTCCAAAATGGAGCTTTATTGGTTTTATGAAACCACAAGCGGTTGACTAATGAGCAGTCATTAGCGAATGAGCAGTTTGACAGAAAGCGCCACCGAAACAAGAGGGCAATGGTGTCAATGCTCATCCCGAGACTTCAAAATAAATATCTGACAGCAAAGTGTTTAAATATTCCCAAGAAGAGACAGCTAAGTTAATTTTACTGATATTACATTTACACTGAGAGTTGTGGCTCTTTGAGAAAGTTATATAAGTTTCTTAGTGCACCCTCTACCCAGCCAAGCTTCATGGTTCAGCAGTCATATGAGCGTAACAAAGTTATTGTTAGACAGTGGGAAGCAATCATGAAAGTGAACTTTTTCTCATCATCCTGCCCAACACCAAAGAGAATAGAATCAGAGGTTAATAATCCCATTTAATTGAAACAAAACATAATCCTCTTACCAAATGAAAGCTATTATTAGCTTATCAGTAAGTACTCTATCACCCCATTAAGAGCAAGACTGAGGATCATGCTTAGCCTGCATTAGTGTCAGATTTTGTCTTCAGTTTGAGCAGCCGAGGGTCTATTATGCCCATAATTTTCAGATCATTTTCCCTTCATTATCTTCTATTCGAAAAGAGAAAATCCAGAGCAGAATGGAGTCGAGCAAAAGCCAACTCAAACATCAACAGCACTGCTGGAATTAACTCATAAGGCTTTAAAACACTGATATGTCTGCATTGTTTAATGTGTACCCTCAGATGCAATTAGACTCCCTAACTTTAAAGAACCAAGAGTGAGTATCCTTGTAACAAAAACCTGCAATTGGTGTTTTTCTCTAAAATGTAAAGAATTACAATTCATAGCTTTTCTCAGTCTTAACAAAGTGGTTTGGAAATTGTTTTTGGTGGCGAGAAAGCAAGGACAACTTGGATCTTTGATTGCTTTATAAATAGATGCATGTCAGGGTCCCATACTTTACATGATACCTGGTTCATCTGCCTCAGTAGGACACCTGCCTCTTAGCAAGTTGATGTCCTTATTATCCCTTTACATAGCAATTCATCATGTTTTCAATTAACTGTCAGTATTTTTCACACAGCGGCTATTGACCTTTAGCCAAAAACAAACCCCTATCCCATTAAATTACTAGATTAATGTTGTTTATCAAGCTTCCTGCTCTTGCACAGGGCTTAAGCAGCTAATAGATGAGGCAGGTTTAATGTTTTCATTCTGGATGCTTTTCTTTAATGTGTAGCCCCACAAAATATCATTAGCATGTGGTACCTAGCCCCAGAAGGACATTTTTAGTCACTGTTGAAGGTGATAAGCTAATTAGCCAGATGACAAATGCCAGATGCTAAATGAAAGAAAAGGACATCATGGTACAGTTTGTGGTTACAACCCCATGGCATGACCCGACAATCATTGCTTTTTATTCTCATTCTAGCTTAGCTAGCTCTATGAACAGCACCCGAGCACATGGATTGCACAGGCAGCCAACCTGACAAGCATTTGGTTCACTAAATTCACAAATCAAATCAACTAATTTAAGCATAAACAACATATTTTAAATCGCATAATGAACTGATATGTGTAACAATACGATGTAATACAATACAATGTGTGTGTGCATACAATCACGCACACATAATATGCTCATAGAGGAATGTAGCCACAGTTACAAAGCTATCTGTAACGGATGACATTGTATGCAAAACAGGAGAAACATTTTCTCGACATGCAGAAGTAGATCAATGAATTCATCACTCACCAGGACAGTTGCGGTAACTGACTCTAAGAGCAGATAAACTCAACACATTTCCATTTGTTCTGCCATTTTTTGAATAAGATCATGCTTTTAAACTAGCTGCACAAGCTGAAGAATGACTTTTTTGGTTCCAAAGACACATATGGGGATTAATTCCCAAAGTATGACTCGAATAGGACTGGGTGTTCAAGTTTTTCATTATCAAATTTTAGGATTTAGTTTTACTTGGTTGTAAAAGTATGTTAGTAAAATTCAGCTGAGGGGACACAGCAACCTTTATGGACAGGCCTGGACCCCTGGGGCCCATCTTAGTGCTGACACTGGCAAGCTCCAAGCCACTCTGAGAGCCTTCTGTGTAGTAGCAAGCACTGCTTGCTTTACCTTGAGCTTCATCTAAAAACACAACACGTTCCTCTGTGGAGCTTTCCAGTTCTATGCATCCACTTTGGACATTTCATTTTAGCAATTAAGGTGCTTCTTGTTGAAGGACAGAACTGGGTACTATGCATCAATTCAGACCAAACAAGGAAGTCCACCATTTTTATTTCTAAATCCATTATGCCCTCTTATTGTGCCCACACAGGGACATGTCTTTACTAATTTGTTCCAGTTCTTTATAATCAGGAGCACAAAGGAGACTACTAGGGAATAGGGAGTGGATACTTTAGACCAGCGGTCCCCAACCTTTTTTGCACCACGGACCGGTTTATGCCCGACAATATTTTCACGGACTGGCCTTTAAGGTGTCGCGGATAAATACAACAAAATAAAACTAGTACCGGTACCGAAAAAAAAAAAGATTTATTCATAACACATGTGAAAAGACCAAGGAAAACCGAGTTAACGATAAAAACGATAACAAAATAACGCTGAAAACCGATAAAAACCCTGAAAACCATACATTTCACACCTGAGCCTCAACTCTCACGGCCCGCTACCAAACGACTCACGGACCGGTACCGGTCCGAGGCCTGGGGGTTGGGAACAGCTGCTTTAGACTTCTCAAGACT
Organism: Rhamphochromis sp. 'chilingali'; assembly: GCF_963969265.1. Lineage (NCBI taxonomy): Eukaryota > Metazoa > Chordata > Actinopteri > Cichliformes > Cichlidae > Rhamphochromis > Rhamphochromis sp. 'chilingali'. Next base: position 19,278,932 of record NC_137936.1, read on the forward strand.
TGCCTCAAAGCTGTACATACAATTAACCAGGAATGTTATTGTGAAAGTTATTGAGCTATTTTGTGACTTACAGATGAATGACTAATTCTGACACATTACAGTTGCTTATTAGAGTAAACATTAAGTGGTATGACATTATGAACAATTAAAAAACAAACAAAAAACCTGCTTACCCTCTTTATGGGTACCAAGCACTTCAGCATAACCAAGTGTTACAATATGGCCCTGATACAGCCACACCAAAAAGGAAATACTACTGACAGATTAATTTATTATCTTTTTTTACTCTTTTGGTGCTATGACCCCACATCCAATAATGTAAAAAAGGAAATACTGTTAATTCTAAGGTTTGATCAGGTCATGATAAAAAATGAAGTTCTTATCAGGTCTCAAAATCTGGTAAATAAAACCTCAGATAAACAACACATGACTTATTACACTTTGCCATTATTTATTTAACAAACACTGAGCCAAAATACAGTAGCAGTGTGTGGGAAAACCAAGTACACCCAATGGTTCAATAACTCAGGAACTTTTTTGCAGGTTTTTGTACAGTCTGTCCTTGGGATGGATTTACTGGGCTGTCCAGTCCTGGGAAGATCGGCAGCTGCCGTTAATGTTTTCCACTCATAAAAAATTGTTCACAGAATAGAATGATGACCACAGACTGTTTAGAAACTTTTCTTTCCTCATTGGCATGATGTTAACACATGATTGTCAGTTAATCAGGTGCATTTGATTAGCAGCGCCTGGCTGAACCTTGCCCTCTTCATAACGGTGCACTTAGACGTTCACACGCTGCTTTTACTTTTTGGCTCATTATTTTTCTAGCTAAATAAATTAAATAACAACACAGTGTAATATTTCATATTTTTTGTTTATGTGAGATTGCATTTACTGAAATTTAGAACCCACTAAGGACCAGATTATGTTTCATTATGTCCTCATACATAACACTTTCGAATTTACAAATGGTGGTGTCTCTTTTTTACCATGACTGTATAAGCAGGCTACACCACATGCTTACCCCTGTTGATGAGCTCCCGATGGATATACTTGTTTTTCTTTACCGATTCTTCCAGCTTGCATGGAACACAGAGAGTAACTGGATCCAATTTAATTTGTTAGCTGACTTCCTGTCTTATCCAAACCTATTTACAAACTATGCTTAGCATGATGGAGCTTCAACTGAAATAATTGCCAATAAGACACATACAACTAATTTAGAAACAAGACAAGCTCAAATAAGGAAATTATAGATGGCAATGAGGAAGAGACAGAGCTTTAAATCAATTTCATTTATAATAGCATAGCTTACTGCATTCATCTCAGTGTTTGGGACAGTGTTTCATTAGATCAGTGTTTTCCCATTTTAACCTGGATGCACTTGGGGCCCAGTTTCATGCATAGGTGTCACTTCTATTATGATAACTTTCCTCATATTTTCAACTAATTATATCATGGAGGATGTCCTGTGGGAAAGTAGAAAATAGATTTCTTCCTAATGATTTCATAAAACATCTTTATCTTGAATCTGATTTAGGGGCTAATAAGCTAAAATTAGTCACAGTAAAGCAGCATACTATGCCTTGAATAAGATTACACATTAATATTATTATTATTGTGTGACAATGAATGTCTCTGATATACAGATCTGGACCAGGGCATCAATGAGCTCCTGGATCTGCTAAGCTCTGAAATGCAACCTGGCAGCATTGGAATCATTAACTCATCAATTCCTTCATCCTCTGGGAACTGCCTGCATACTCTCACCCAGGGGACCAGGCATTGCCATGCACCAAGAGAAACCCAGGACCCTGTAGAGGTCTGTGTGTCCCTCCATGGATATGCCTCCTCAGAACCAACCCTCCACCAAACCAGTCAAGCTGAACCATATTACAGGCAGCACAATGTTCTCCACAGCTTCTGCAGACCATTTCACATCTGTCACTCAGGCTTATCAGACTCCTGGGCAGTGACTTAACGCTTTACTCTGATTAAAAAGTGTTTCTTTAATTTTTTTGAGCTGCATGCATGATATGGATTATCAGGCTAAGCAGGGTCAAAAAGACTTTGACACAGAAAAACAGCAGCATAATTGGGGAATTAGACCACTGAGAGATTTAGAGTTATTAGTCAAAGTGGGACACTGAATCATGTTGCTAAACTGTTTAATTTAATTTAAATTAACATAGTTATTACACAATTAGCCCACATTTTTAATTTAATGTTGCACAACTCATCAAAACATCACAATCAGTCTGAAATACCAACACTGTGTAAAAGAACTTAGACACATCATTGTTATTCACCTCAACATTAAACCGAATGTGAGAAATTCTGATGTACTTTGTGAGTTCCTTATCAACTCATCGTTAACCAAATAAATATTGAAAAGATAGAAGCTGAGTGACTGCTATATTTAGGGCATGACCAGAATTAAATAAACACACACGCACACAGATTGCTTCCTCATATGTATGACAAGGGCCATAACTGGTCATTCATTTTGTGAGGATAGCAGGGCTGAGACATTCCACTCGATCTTGCTAAGATGGATGTGGAGGGCTCAGCTATTCCATTACACTCAGTAGTGCTGAGCCTGTTGGACTGTGCTTAGGTGGAAGTCCGCATACTAATAACTCCAGCATATACATCTCTGTACACAATCCTGGATGGAAAAGCACATCTTCTTACCTTAAAATATAATTACTTCGACATGTATTGGAAGATTGAAGTGTTTTCATGATAGTTTCGAAGATAGGAAATCAAGCCAACTGCAGCACTAAAATGTGCCCCGTATGTCAGCAGCAATTAACTCTCGGTGTCACTTTTACAGAGTCTCATTGTGGTCAGTGGTGCAATCAGACTGACTGACTGTATTGGCTGTTTTGTTTATAAATCTGGCTTGCAGAATTGGGTTCCCACCTGGGAATGGAAATACTTTCAGGCAAGTGTAATGTGAGGTCCTAATTAGTTCCACAGAGGTTAAGATGCAACACAGTTTGGAGAGCTGATGGCATGATTTCATAAGTGTGTCCAGCTCTGAATGCAAACGCCTATTTTTAGCATTAATAATTTGCCTTTTTACATTCTTAATTCATATTTATTCCCCAGAACTACTTAAAACATATATTCAATATTCAGGAACAATTGCTGTCTACAGTATAACACTAACCAGACGAGATAAAGGCAACTGACAACATCTGTCACATACTCCTCGAGGACTCTGCTCTGTTCTTTCGGAAAATTTTAACTCACATTAAATAGATAAATTGAACTTTAATGGATGTGAATAAAAAGTGACCCTTCTCGGCTTGTAGATGGTCGATGGAGAAGTATGTGCAGAGTTTACAGAGTGAAATGCACTGAGAATAGAAAAAATATCTCTACCTGCAGGCGTCTCTCCTTAGGTCTCAGCTTAGGGGCAAAGGTATATTACAGAACAGAAGTCAGACATTAAATAGCCTTTATTGTCATTCCAGAAAACACACAGTAAGCTCATTCACTACTCTACAATTAAAATGTTACTATCATCTTATACTCAGAGGCAGCTGCGTTAGCTCTTTGTGGGAATTACAGAGAAACTCTACTGAAGACAAATGAAGTTAATTTGAAAAAAAGGATTTAATGCTAAGAGACACCAAATGAGAGAGTAAATTACTTTACTTTGCTATAAGCACTTTCTCATTTCTAGACAGGACAGCACAAAATGAGCTAAACCACATTTAACAGTCAGAGTCCTGTATAAACGAAAACTAAATGAGGCTCTAAATAAATATGAAAAGTGAAGGGATAAGAATATCTCCACAGTCCCAGAAATTCCTCAGATTAATAATGATATCTTTCAAAAAGACTCAATGATGTCTGCTGGGCAGTGGAAGGCGATGCGACTGTAAATTTTATATTGCGTTAGCTGCACTATGGATGACCTGCAACAGTCAAGCTGGGATGCATATAGCAGACAAGAGGAAGGGCAACAGGACTTAAATGAATACCTTGTTAGCTGTAATAAATCTGTGACTAAATCTACACAGACCATCACATGAAGAATAGCACATTCACTTTAATGCATCAGCTTCAAGAGTGTCATATGTGGGAGCCTATGGGTTTAAATGGCATCAGTGCCTGCAAAGCATCTGTCTGTCCAGGCAGCACTGAATGCATCATGTTTGTGTGGATCTCCCTTGGTCTTACTGCATGATGAAGCAGGTCGACAGAACAGAGAGTACAGTCAATAACACGCGGGGTAACTGTGGACAGCTGTAATCTCATAGCACACAGGATTATGTAGTTGCCCCCCTGTGACAACCCTCTTGCTGATAATAGATTTGACAACATGAACACTGTGTGCTGTCTCCAAGGAACCATTTAATTTACAAGCCATTGAAATGATTACACGCACAATTTTCTGCACATATTAAAGCAGAGCTGATGTTTTTCCTTGCCTTCAATTGCATTATCCTGTTTACAATCCCCTTGACAACTGAAAGTGTGATGCGGCTCTAATAAACACATTTCATTCTCTATCCATTTCATGCTCCAACATAGATCATTCAGTGACACATTGGGTGGGGGTGGGTGGCTGACAACTGGAGGTTTTTGGAACGAGTTAATAAAATCAACTTAGTCAAAATGTCAGCTGCCCAGAAAAGCAAGAAGCTGTGATTTAGTTTGACTCTTTTCCCTTCAGTCTTTTCTTTGTCTGCCTTCTCTACACCTGTTGGACAACTTCTTACATTATTAACATCAGATTTGCTCATTCAAAGCACAAAACTGACCCGAGTAAAGAAAACTCCACGTTATTGTTGAACTCCTTCGAAATCAGGTAACGTTAACATTCTGTGCGAGTTTGCTGTTTTCTAAGTCTTGCGGCATCCTCATACTGCAGCTTGGAAATGGATCACTCTCGCACCCCCGTCGACTGGCAGCAGTAACAAATAAGATTGTCTGTGGCATATTGGCAGATGAGAAGAAGGCAAATGAAATGCTGCCCCTCGGAAGGACAGATGTGCTTCCTACCACTGCAAAGCTGCTTTGTTCTGTGCTGGCATTGCGGGGATACATCAGTAGTCAGCACATGTCTTACCTCGGGTCTTTATCCCTGAAATAATGTGATAGACAGGGATTACGCAGCTGGAGTATGTATGAAAGGCAAACAATAGCACAGGGTGCACAACTCCTGAGAAAGAATGTCTAAAACAAGTGTTTTTGTCCTGACTTCTACCAACCAAGACCATAAACAGAGTGACATTTTAGTTTTTCGAATCTGAAGCTCATGCACCACATCAATGACATAATTGCACAATTAAACATTAAAGATGAATCACCACAGCTGCTCAGATGCTCTCACTGAATTACCTGTAAATCTCTTCTCTGTCAAAGCGGTGGAAATTTAGCCAGGGCATGTCTCATCATCTCTATTTATCTTGTTGATTTAGAGCTCTTGGAAAAGAGACACAAGGTAGCTTTGCACCTTAAATCACATAACTTGTAGAAATGGAGGCACGAGCCAACACATTCTTACACTGTAATATTTTATTGGCTCCAGTAAGAAACTTTGGAAATTTTGCGTTTACTGTGTAATGTCATAGACAGGAAATACAGTATAAGACGGCCAGCTATGCGCAGGTACAATAACAGCTAGTTAAGAATAAGGAGAAAGCGTTTTACTGTGAGCTCCAGAACCTTCTGTGCTGTGAAAAACACAAGGCTGGTACCCGGAAAAAGCAATCAAGAGGAAACCTAAGAACAAAGTACACGTGAAGTGATCCGTGAAAAGTGGAAGCTGGCTTTTTGTTTGTGATGACAGATTGTGCTCCCAGTGGTTTCACCTATGTTATCTGTGAATTAATGGGATTTGAAACCGTCACTCTTTTACTGCCTGCATTGTTTACTTTGTTTCATATTATTCATTTACACTGCATATGCTCTACAATGCATGTTGTTTGCCTTTAGGCTCTTCGGCTGCTGCAGGTTTTCACTTGTTTTCTCCTGCACTCATTTTTCTCTTTTTTACATAAAAAGTCACCAGGATACTACCTTTTCCCAAATGGTGATGACACCAATAATTCCATTTTAATAATTAATGACAAAGTGAAATGTAATCACTTGAGCTTGTTGTAACAGTGTAGCAGATATCAGCTTTTAGTGAGAGTCACAGGGATGCTTTTGTGTTTATGTGATCGCCTTCCTGATTTTGTAAAGCCACTCATCAAAGTAATATTTTCACAAGTGTGAAAAACACCACCATGATAGGAAAAATGGGACAGCGTTAGCCATTAAAAGGAACGGTAAAACTAAAACAATCTTGTGACCTTCATGCACAGGGCTTTAACCCCAAAAAGCATACATTGTTCGTTTGGTGTTTGCAATTTCCTGCTCGGTTTCTCTGTGTTTGCTTTTTTTGACCTCTAGTTCAACACAGCCTTTGCATAATATCAGACAATCCTTTAAGAACAAGTTCTGACAACCAGGAAAAAGGCAAAACAGAAGTGAAAAAGGACAGAGAAAACCCCAGTGTAGAAGCCCTGACATTGTTTTTTCTTGCTGAGAAACAGTTGTCTGCGTGCCAGGAAAAAAAGGGAGACCTGGAAGGCTTGGATAGAAATGAAATTGTCCAATTCTGGTCTCTATTGAAACTTCTTCCAGTGCCTGCAAACAGCAAACTGAAACTGGGAGTTGTTAAGAGACATTCTCAGGCAAATGTTACAGCAGGCTAATGTGATTTGGAAAGTTGTGGCATGATGGTTCAGGGAATGAGCGGATTGTGATAAACTTGATAAACATGAAGCAACAACACCCTTAGAGGAAAACATAGATGGAAAATAGTTATTTGCCTTGACCCACAAATTCACGCTTTAGTTATGTATTAGCAATTCAATCAAGGAGCATTTCAACAAGCATTACAGCAGATTATCCAGAGACCTATACTGATTTCTCCATGGCAGCTAGCTGTACTTGACAAATTGATTTTTATTTCTCAGAGTGTCTTGGGTTAAATTACCTATAATTGATGAGAATTTACAGTTTGTGATTGTGTTTTGTCATGTTTTAATTTACTCATTTACTATGTGAAAAGTGCAGTATTTTCTAGAATTGCACCCAGTATCATCTCAAACTTACTGAATCAAATACCAGTATCCAAAGTACGATCTCTTACAGTTTATTAGACTAAATGCTAAAGTTAATGTTTAAGTAAATATTCAGTAACATAGGAGACAAGTAAGGAGATAAAGGAAGACATTTTCAGGCATCTCAAGGTGAAGTTTGACTGCATTCAAGTCAGGGCTTTGGTCACACAAGATAAGATGTGGTCTAGTTATTATAAAAGTTGGGAAACTACTGTGTTATAGCAGCCAAAACATAACAAAACAACAATCCAAACAAAAATAGATTCAAAACATTAAACAGCTCAATAAAATAAACATAGAAAAAAGCAAAGAGCTCAATAAATCAAAATCTGAACAAAATAGGAAAAGAAGCCCGATAAACTCATACTAAATGTGGCTGTTGTGGTTTGAAGCAGACAAAAAGACAAAATGTTGTGCTGCCTATCCAGCAAGTGGTGCATAGGGTGGTTTGCATCCATTCATTATGCATTCAGCCACAGTCATTTGGATGACTTCTGCAGCAGCTGATGGAGGAATGATGGAGGAACTGGATTCAACCAGCAATAGCAATGATGGGACAACAATTCCCTTGGCAGGTAAGATGGACAAATTCCCAGAGCTAGCAGTTCAAAATTCAGGCCACAGACACATTCTTTTAAAATAACATTACTGAGATTAGACCACTTACTTAAAAACTGTAAGCTCAGTGTTAATTCTTACCACTCAGATTAATTTCCCTGTCTGCCAGGAAAAGTCACACTGTGGTTTGGGAAGTGTGAGTGTGGCTCCGTGAAATCAAACTACACTCATTATTCTCTCTGGTTCTTAAACTGCTCACCAGGCTCATCCATCTCACTGTCCAAGGACTTCACATTTCCCATGATGATTGTTGGAACAGATGGTTTATATTTCCTCCTGTTAGCCATTCCCGTGGTCTCCTTGCAGGTTCTCCAGGATTAAAAGCCTCGCTCCGGGGACTAGAACTGCTGGTGTGATCAGCTGGTGAGAATCTCTGTTTTCAGAGTATCAGAAAAAGCAGAGGGTAGACTTGCAACACTTGACAAAATAAAAAGCAGCCATTTCTCCACCACACCAAGAAAAGTCAACTTCATGTGATGATGAAGTCATTAATCTGTGTGATCAGGAGGTAGAGCAATTTTTTTCATGTTGGAAGCTGAAACATCTACCTTTAGCACTCTTAAACATATTTTCATCTTGGTGTACTGTACTGCCATTCAGCATAACCCTGACCAGACCACCACACAAACACACAAAATGATGCTGCCGCCATCACACCTGAATATTGAGAATATTGTTAATTGACACCAATTTTTGTCCAGACACAAGGTTCAGAATTGATGCCAAAAAGTTCAATCACAGATTCATCAAACCAGAAAACGTCTCAGTTGACCAGATTAGAGATCAGGGCATTGATGGTAAGCCTTAAAGAGATTTCTCACATCTCAACCAAGGATTTCTTCAGGTCTCCCAAAGTTATCGTTTGTTACTTGGTCTGTTCTCTTACCAAGGCCCTTCTCCCCCAAATACTTAGTTTGGCAAGAATACAAGCAGTAGCATAAACCCTGTCTATTCCAGATTTCTCCCATTAGAAATGATTTTGGACACATATGCACTGTCAGTTGTTGGATAGGTGAGTAGTGTATCAATGACAAATCTAATGAGCAACAAACAACGGCGTAGAAGTAACTCAAAGAGAATATAAATATATGAATATTTATGTCAATGTGATATTTGCTTTTTTTTAATGCAAAAGTAGGAATCCCAGTTATAAGTTTATAATCTAATGAACAAGTTTAAAAATTATCCAGATTTTGTTAGATGAGAGACGTTGATTACTTAAGCTCAGATCTCACTGATATTGCATGGCTGTCATTGGAACCTCAGTTCTCTCTCCAGTTACCCTCCCTTGTTGGTTTTATCTCCCGCTTGGTGAGATAACACAACAGGAATGTGACACAGGAGGTACTGCAGAGCTGCTTTACTTCCATGTATGGCTTCATGTCTACAGTTTTCCAACTTATCTTCACTCTAAACCTGCTCAAATAACTAAAATGTGCTTTGACCTGGGACAACAAAAAAAGGAAAACAAAATCATTGAATAGTTCATAAGTTGAGTTCACCACAAGACTGAACACAGCTGCGGCACGTCCACACTTTCTACGATGACTGTCAGTACTGGAGGAACATACATGCGCATGTCAGTCTGAACTGCTCATTCAGCTTACAGTTGTCATGGTGTGAGAGTCAGTGCTCATGCTCGACAGATCATCTTTTCCAAAATGCCTGTGATTGATTCAAAATGATGGGGGTAGGCAATTAATTTTTCCCAAGGGGCCACATCAGAACCAATAATTAATATAAATTTTATTTCTTTATAAAGTGCTACAGGTGGAGCTAAATGTTACAATTAGGCAATGAAAAAGTGAAAATACATGCCAACAGTTTACCACTATTTAATCAACAATCCCCTTTCAGCCCCAGCTTATCTACGTTATCTAAGTTACCTCCCTAGAATTCTCTGCCTGAGTCCCTTTCATTCAGTGCACACTGCCAGGTCTTAATAATCTTCTTTACCCCAGATACAACAAACGATTGTCTGGGCTGTCAAAATTGCCCGCTTTGTTTTTCAACTCCCCATCATGGCTTACTAGTTTTTCTGAGTTTATGGCTAGTCTTATGGTTGATCTTGACTAATCCGTCCCTGAATGTGTGAAGCTTGTTGCTTTTACAGCTTTAATAGCAAAGGTTCAGGTGTCTGTTGCCACTCTGCATCAGTCAAATTCTTGTACTTCTCTGCAACTTTAGTCTCCTAATGGTGATTCAAACTACTGTATGGTGGATATTTATGTTTGAATCCTACTTTACCATTGACCTCACCACTCAGGGACAACCAAAGGGCCGGATGTTGCCTAGAGGCCATACAATGTCCAGATCTGGTCCAGACACTGAGAGATTTAATTTTAGTCCCTTGAAGCACAATCATGTTGTACAAATGGAATTACAGAGCTGTAACCTCTCACATTATAAATAAATATGAAATAGAGTGCTAATCAAGACCTAATAACATCAGGAAGATAATGGAGAACGCCAGCAGTGTGACAAATTTTAGTCATGTTGTGCTGGAGGCAATGGAGATGTGATTGTAAATGCTTTGGCCGCCTGTTTCATTTAATCTCCAATGCTAATTTGATAAAGTGTTTAAAAGATCTTGTGCATCTTTTATCTAAAATGCATGTTGTAACATAGTTAGAAAAGTTATTGCATAAATTAAGTTCATTATCATTTGTTTTCTTTGTTAATGGATTGTGCTACTTCAAATGCACTCTACTATATAATGGCGATCACCTGGATAATGGTAATATTTGATTTTCCACTAGGAATATTCAGTTATTAACCAGTTTGTACTGGTCACAAGAGCACCAATAACTAAGTGCCAAGTTAATTAAGCACTTTAAAGCCTTTGCATGTCTTTTCTGAAAAATGCTGTATAAATGAAGTTCCCTTATTTTATTTTATTTTACTTTATTAGAATTTAACCATCCCCTTAAAATGTAATGATTTTTAGTTGTTTTTGACTGAGGAAAGAATATGTGTTTTCTTATTTTATCCTCCTCGAAGTGGCCACCAAATCATGGGTACACTGTGGTCAGGGTTGAACATGGTCAACAACAATACCCAGGCTGTGCTCAGCTGGTACTAAGGGGCCCAAACAAAACTATTACACCACCACCATCCACCTAGACTGTTAATACAGTAGATGGATCAGTGCTGTTATTTAAGTCAAATTCTGACCCTATCATCTGAATGTTGCAGCAGAAATCAAGCCTCAACAACATTTCCCAATCTTCTAATGTCCATCTTTAGTGAGCATGAATGAATTGTAGCCTATGTTTCCTGTTCTTAGTTGACAGGCGTGCCACCCAGTGTGGTCCTCTGCTGCTGTAGCCTGTCTGCTTCAAGGTTCGAGATATTCTGCATTCGGAGATGCTCTTCTGCATACCTTTGTTGTAACAAGTGGTCATTTGAAGTACTGTTGCCTTCCTTGCAGTGTGGACATTTTCCTCTGACATCTGGCATCAACAAGGCATTTTCATTTCTCACTGGATATTTTCTCTTTTTTGGACAATTCTGTATAAACCTCACTGTGGAAAAATCCCAGTAAATTAGCAGTTTCTGAAATACTCCAGCCAGGCCAGTCCATCTGGCACCAAGAACCAACCATACACATTCATAGTCACTTAAAAAATCTTTCTCCCCCTTTTTGATGATCAGACTTTAACAGGTTGTTTTTACCACGTCTGCATGCTGAAATGCACTGAGTTGCTTCCATGTGATTGGCTTTAGTGACAAGTTCACACCGTACACATCAGTATTATGTCTACAGATGCTTTCTGCCCACATGTCCAATCCCCGCATCAGTGAATATCACCAATCTAAACGCTAAAGGATTTCAGGGGGGAGTTTGTTTCAAAATAATAATTATTATAATGAGACTTAAAAAAGTTTTTTTTTTAAATTGTCCAAAAAATATATTTCACCTAATTAACCTCTCATCTGCCTCACTGGCCTCAATTATTATTATAATTATTGCCACAGCAGAAGATTTTTTTTTTTTATTATGAAATTTTAATTTTAAAACTTTAAAACCACAAAAACAGCAGACTATAAATGTGGCTTAAATACACCAGAGGAAATTAATGTATATTGTCTATTGGTGAGGGAAATTTTTCTTTTCGCTTGCTTTTCTCCACTGAGGTCAAACAAAGTCAGCCTGAGCACCACAGAACTGATACAGATGGTTATTAAATTTACCCAATGACACTTGAGCTCTGTGTAATGTTTGTTTTCAATTTCAAGTCATTACACAGCCTGCTGTTGAGGGACCCATTCACATCTCTCAAAGTTAAGAAAGCTATTAACAGCAATAACAAAAAAAAGAAAGTTGTCCACTTTCTCCTTTTCATTCACATTCTGGGCACTAACTGGAGAGAGTCTTATATCACAAAGCTTGGCTGCAGATACTGCCTGCTGCCTCCGAACATGCAACAGCATGTCTAGAAGAAAGATAAGATTGCTTTAATTGCCAAGAAAAAGCGTTAATCATGTCACTTAATTCTGTTATGGTTTGTTCTATAAATGGTCTTTTGTCCCCACTAAACAAGCAGTAAATGTGTGGTAATCAAATCTTCATGTGCCAATCTGAGATAGGTGGGGAGTTCCACAGCTGAGGGAATCAGACAGCAAATGCCCGGTCACCTTTGGGCACAAGCAGAGAAACAGGAATCATCAATAAAGCGCTCATGGGGCACATGGAAGCAGGAGCGTAATAATCACTTAAGGCCTAAAATCTGACATGATTTCAATCTCATTGAGAATCTCAACTTGCCCACCTCTTCTATCCAAGTGCTAAACTAAAGCGAGTTTTGTCGGGAGAAGCCTCATTGAAATTGCAAACATGTCTAGTGGCAAATGAATGCTACTTATACAATCCCTGTTTAGAGTAAACGCATGTGGCAAAAGTAATTTAAGTTGATTCAAAGGGATCTGATTATGGAGCACAACTGCGTGATTGTAATTCGATATGAAATATCCTCTGATGTATTTATGCAAATCTCTTATTATTCTCTATTATTCTCAGTACAGTATTTTTTGTGCAAACCTCGACACATCTCTAAACATGATGCAGGCTGTTGATGGAGCAAATTAATTTGATCATCTGCAAAAACCCACATAAGCCTGAATGTTAAGCAGGGCTGCTAAATATTTGCATATACAGTAGTGTTTACATACTCTGCATCCTACTGTCATCTGCTAGTGTGTGTCTCTGTGCTGGAAGCACAGTTTGTGCCTTCCTCTTGAACTCGCAATAACAGATTGCATTTTCTGTATAATGGACTTATTGTGTGTTTGTTTGGATCCAGCATCTGTCAGCCTGCGTTAAATCCTTTGAACATACCTTTGCTGGGATGGGACCAGATGCCATTCTCCTATTACCTAAACGAACTGTCATGTTTCCATCTGGTATAGGAAACAAAGGATGCATTTAGCATTTTATACCATATATAACTGTGACACTAAAGGTTTACCATTTGAATTTATGTTAAAAGCTGAGATAGCTGTTTTACACTCAAATTAAAAGAATAAAAAAAGTGAAAGAATTAGCAACAGTGTTTTCAAAATATGCACAAAAATACTGTTGCCCATGTGCAATCATGGGAAATGTGCTTATTTAAATAGAAATAGTCCTCCTAAGACAAACAATCATATGTCATTACTTCTCTAAAAGCTATAGCTTTCCAATGTTTTATCTTTTTTAGCTTCTGTGCCACCTCCAGTTTATTATACTAAGGAATATGTTCCTCTCATCAAGTCTCAAAGAAGCTATTCAATACTGTAAATAACTGTAATTTAATCTGTCAGTACTTTTTGTGTTAAATGATAAGCCTGAGTCTGCCATTGTTATTCCACACAAGTAAATGAAAGACTGAACAGGATTTTCGGCTTCCTCTCAAACAGCTCACAGTTTACAAGATAACAAAAACAAATTAGGCCTCAATGTTTTGCATTTGTTTTAATGAATTAGGAATTACATTTTAGTGGTAAAATTAATTTTCATCTTATTCGAGAACACCCCAATGATGCTGGAAACATCAGCAATAACCAAACCAAAACACAGTTAAAGACCAAACGAAAACAACAACAACAAAAAGCGTTGAACAATCTGCTGATTATACTAGATGCTGTCAAGACACAAAATTACTTCCTGGATAAAACCTTGTCTTTGTGCCTCTGAGTCTGTTGTCATTGCTGGTGTTTCATCTTACTAGGTAATCGATTGCATTTAGGTCTTAATTTCCCATTTGACAACAAGGTAGAAAACAATCAGGGGCCTGTTGCTGGTTGCTTTAAGTAAAGCGTGATTATGTGACCAGAATTGAACACAAATCCACAGCAACGCATAGCCTCATCTTGGCCAGGCTCACTCTACACAGTTGAAAGCTCGGGTGGGTCATACTACTACACTAATACTGTGCTCTTGACATATACCTAGGCCAAAAAGTACTCTTTTGAAGGAAACTCAATTTTACAGTCTTTGGTCTTGTATTATTCATTCATTAATGGTTCGACTACATCATAATTATCACTGAGCCTTGCTTTTCACACTTTGCTATAGTAACAAGTAGACATGCATTCAACATGAGTGGTTCACAGTTAGGTCCATAAATTTTGGTCAGCGACACAATTGTTTAAATTTGTACGGAAGTGGGTTAGGACCAGTGGAGAAAAAATGTGGGCGTCGTTTTTTTTGCCCCAGAATTCTGAGAAAAAGTCAGAATTCTGACTTTTTTTTGTAATTTTGTCTCTGTACACCACCACAAAATCAAGATGTGATTGAAGTGCTTTTAGTGGTAATTCAAGGGGGTTAAAAAAAAAAGCATTGCATAAACTGTTTCAGAATTACGGCTATTTTTTGGATGAACTGACAATTTTAATGGTAAATGGGTTTACTAGTCCCTAAGGACTCCAAAGTGCTTTACACATCCAGTCATCACACATTCACACACTGGTGATGGCAAGCTACATTGTAGCCACAGCCACCCTGAGGCGCACTGACAGAGGCGAGGCTGCCGGACACTGGCGCCACCGGGCCCTCTGACCACCACCAGTAGGCAACGGGTGAAGTGTCTTGCCCAAGGACACAACGACCGAGACTGTCCAAGCCGGGGCTCGAACTGGCAACTTTCCGATTACAAGGCGAACTCCCAACTCTTGAGCCACGATCGAATTAGAAGGATTGTTTTTAAGACTTGGATGAAAATCATTTTAATTCAATTCAGTTCCTTAGATTCAATTTTATTTATATTGCGCCAAATAACAGCAACAGTTGCCTCAAGTAGCTGTAGTCAGTCAGTGAACCCATGGACAGCACCAAATGCTGTTTCCAATCTTGAGATGAACTGCCAGGTCTTGACTGCAGCTACCTTCGGTTGCTGCTTGATTCAGTATTCAGTTTTATCTTCAGTTTTTAAAAACCTCACTGTTTGGTGAGATCTGGTGACTGACATGGGCATTTAAGAATATCTAATTTCTTTGCCTTGAAAAGCTCTTTGGTTACTTTTGCAGTATGTTTTGGGCCATTCTCCAATTAGTTTTGCAGGATTTCGCTGAACCTGGGCAGAGATAGTATAACTCTGTACAAGTCATAATTCATCCTGCTACTTCTGATGGCAGTCATATCATCACTAAACACTATGACAAGCTCCCACTACCAGCTGTACATGTCAATACCAATTCGTAACCAGTGATTTCCATCTTCTGTCTCTCTGTATTTACATTCATGAAGGCATCTGTGGATTGTTTTAGATTGTTTTATATACGGTATCTATCTAGATGCTGTAAAGTTGTTTTTCTTAACCATAAAAAGAATTTTGTGCCTTTAGCTATCTTCTGTAGTCTTTCAGGCGTTTTGATGTCTCTACACTTGCCAGAGCATTCTTCTTTTTTTAAAACTATGTACCAGATTGTTAATTTGGCCACTCCTTAAGTTTTTCCGATCTTTCTGGTAGTTTTATTTTTTGTTTTTCAGCCTAGTGCTGGACTCCTACCAAAATCAGGTTCAACACTTCAAACGAACGTCAGACTTTTTATCTGCTTAATTTTCATGAAATACTGAGAGGACACGCCTCATCTGGCCATGAATGCTTGTCAGGCAAATATCCAATTACTTTTGCACCTCTGAAATTGGAGGACTAAGTAAGTAAGTAAGTAAGTAAAAATGGCTGTAATTTCTAATTAGACATTTTTGATTATCCCCTTTTTCTACACTTCAAGCACATATTGTTGGATTTAAAAGTTGTGTTCCCCAGTTGGGCTGTTGATTGGCTCTTTGGGGGTAGAGGCAACTTCCCATTATCCATAGATGGCTATTTAGTGTTTAGGAAAGACTAAATCATTTTAACCAGAAACATATTTAACATTAATTTCTATTACATAATATCATGACAGATACTTTGTTAAATGCACAATGACTGTATCATTGACCAACACTGTTTGTTGTCTCCACTTAAAAACAAGCAGTGTGTAGTAATCAACTCTGAGTGTGCCTGCCTGAGATCTCCAAGTAGAGAATTCCACAGATGAGGGACTCAGTTAACAAATTCCTAAGTTTAGGGCCAAGTAGAGAATCGTGAATCATAAAAAAAGTTAAAAGATTGCTGATGTGGACAGAAGCCCCATCATTTAAGGCTTTAAAAATCAAGCAGTAATATCGTAAAACCATTTCTAGCATTCCCAGATTTCGACTGAAGGACAGCGACAATTCGTATATCGGGGCTGATTCTTTCAGTACATGTTACAAGGCTGACAGCAGTGTTTCAGACCAACTGCAGTCTTTGGATATTTCACCTACTGATCTAAAAGTAAAGTGCTCTGAACTGGTCGATACTGCAAGAGATAGAAAAGCATCATCCATGCTATTAAGTCATTAGTGAATATGTAAGACATGATCTTTCTTAACTGTCTCTGGTAAAGCAAAGTAGAGGGTCCACCACTTTGGCCACCTGAGCATCAACCGACAGTACCGAGTAAAAAATTACTACTAGATTCCCTCTTTCATAAGTAAACCAGACTGGATCAGTAATGCTGGTATTTATTACCTCAAACTTTGAGTAATTTGGCTGCAGGAAACATTTGGACATTCATCTGATTTTGAATAGGAAATTAGTGCTGTGCCCAAATTGGACTAGAGGTTTCACATTTTTACTCGGTGTACTTCTTATACCATCAAATATCACTTTCAGGTTTCATAAAGTAATTTAAGTGATTCATTTGCCATCACAAGTCCTCTTTGGAAACTTCCAAGTAAATGTCAAGAATCCTCTTGAAGTAATACAAAACTGAGTTGTCATGGAGATGGTTAACTTCATCCCGTAAAGACAGCCATGAGAGGTCGTTGAAAGTTTTGGAAATATAATACAAGTGGGAATCATGTACATGACTTTACAGTCAAGCTGTTGCTTTAAGGTCAACGAGGAAGGTTCTTCCTTGTCGTTCTTGGAAATGGCTCCATGTTCCCTCTTGTTATGAATCCTTTACGTCTGCTTACAGTTCTGCTTCATTCAAAGCATTTTGTATTTTGAAAGGTTTTCACTATCTCGTAATGTGTGGACCACTGAGATCTACTGAGACTTAAACTGTAGGATTGAAACTTTAAAAAAATGTTTTACCTAGCTTCAACTGTTGGTTGCATTTCAATAAATTCCAGTTCTC
This sequence comes from Rhamphochromis sp. 'chilingali', assembly GCF_963969265.1. NCBI lineage: Eukaryota > Metazoa > Chordata > Actinopteri > Cichliformes > Cichlidae > Rhamphochromis > Rhamphochromis sp. 'chilingali'. The sequence continues at coordinate 19,296,334 of NC_137936.1, forward strand.
CACGTTCAAATTTCTATGTAGACTGTAACTGACAAGTCAAACATATACAATAATCCTGCCAAAGTTATTGTTTACCTTTGTGTTCTTTATTAGAACAAATGGGAAAAAGTGACTTCATCACAATATTCTTTTAATGTTTGAAATAGAAAAAAAAAACAATCACATACAGTGGGGCAAAAAAGTATTTAGTCAGCCACCGATTGTGCAAGTTCCCCCACTTAAAATGATGACAGAGGTCAGTAATTTGCACCAGAGGTACACTTCAACAGTGAGAGACAGAATGTGAAAAAAAAATCCATGAATCCACATGGTAGGATTTGTAAAGAATTTATTCGTAAATTAGGGTGGAAAATAAGTATTTGGTCACCTCAAACAAGGAAAATCTCTGGCTCTCACAGACCTGTAACGTCTTCTGTAAGAAGCTTTTCTGTCCCCCACTCGTTACCTGTATGAATGGCACCTGTTTGAACTCATCATCTGTATAAAAGACACCTGTCCACAGCCTCAAACAGTCAGACTCCAAACTCCGCCATGGCCAAGACCAAAGAGCTTTCGAAGGACACCAGGAAAAGTATTGTAGACCTGCACCAGACTGGGAAGAGTGAATCTACAATAGGCAAGCAGCTTGGTGTGAAAAAATCAACTGTGGGAGCAATCATCAGAAAATGGAAGACATACAAGACCACTGATAATCTCCCTCGATCTGGGGCTCCACGCAAGATCTCATCCCGTGGGGTCAAAATGATCATGAGAACGGTGAGCAAAGATCCCAGAACCACACGGGGGGACCTGGTGAATGACCTGCAGAGAGCTGGGACCAAAGTAACAAAGGTCACCATCAGTAACACACTACAACGGCAGGGAATCAAATCCCGCAGTGCCAGACGTGTTCCGCTGCTGAAGCCAGTGCATGTCCAGGCCCGTCTGAAGTTTGCCAGAGAGCACATGGATGATACAGCAGAGGATTGGGAGAATGTCATGTGGTCAGATGAAACCAAAGTAGAACTTTTTGGTATAAACTCAACTCGTCGTGTTTGGAGGAAGAAGAATACTGAGTTGCATCCCAAGAACACCATACCTACTGTGAAGCATGGGGGTGGAAACATCATGCTATGGGGCTGTTTTTCTGCCAAGGGGACAGGACGACTGATCCGTGTTAAGGACAGAATGAATGGGGCCATGTATCGTGAGATTTTGAGCCAAAACCTCCTTCCATCAGTGAGAACTTTGAAGATGAAACGAGGCTGGGTCTTCCAACATGACAATGATCCAAAACACACCGCCCGGGCAACAAAGGAGTGGCTCCGTAAGAAGCATTTGAAAGTCCTGGAGTGGCCTAGCCAGTCTCCAGACCTCAACCCCATAGAAAATCTGTGGCGGGAGTTGAAAGTCCGTGTTGCTCGGCGACAGCCCCAGAACATCACTGCTCTCGAGAAGATCTGCATGGAGGAATGGGCCAAAATACCAGCTACTGTGTGTGCAAACCTGGTAAAGACCTATAGTAAACGTTTGACCTCTGTTATTGCCAACAAAGGTTATGTTACAAAGTATTGAGTTGTATTTTTGTTATTGACCAAATACTTATTTTCCACCCTGATTTACGAATAAATTCTTTACAAATCCTACCATGTGGATTCATGGATTTTTTTTTTTTCACATTCTGTCTCTCACAGTTGAAGTGTACCTCTGGTGCAAATTACTGACCTCTGTCATCATTTTAAGTGGGGGAACTTGCACAATCGGTGGCTGACTAAATACTTTTTTGCCCCACTGTAGCAGTGGAACAATGGAAGATAGTCTCTAATGTTTTGCAGTACCTGTAACAGGAGTTAAAGATTTTAAAAGGTCAAAACTCTTGCAGTATAAAAAACTGTCAAATCTGAACATTTAATCAGTACCAAACTCTTCCCACACCACACTGCCTAACCAAGACTAACTAAGCTCAATAAGACTCCTTCTTCAGCTTGACAGCTTCCTTCACCTCTGGTGTCCAACATCTGGTTTTGGGAACTACTTTGTGGCTGCAGCTCCTTGCAGCAACTTCACCAATGCAGGTGTTGAGCATTGTCCACTTCGACTCAATGTCCTTAGCTTCCCTCAGAATGCAATCAAAGCTCTGCAAGAGGCGGGAATTGATTATTGTGGAGAGTGGGGCCTCTACCAGATGCTCCCAGCTCACCCTGACAATATGTTGGAACCAGGTCCGTCCCCTGGTGGTGACCTAACTCAACCTCAGTTGGTGATCAGTTGACAGCTCAGCCCTTTTCTTTACCCCAGTGTCCAAGACATGGACAAAAATCATTGCCTGTAACCTAGGGTGTTCTTGTGGCATGTGCACAACACCCTTATTGTCAAATATGGTGTTCTCTATTGCACAATAACAGAACACCACTAAGGGTCAACAGAAGGACAGAGCCACATAGCTTCTTCGAGTAACCTGCAACAATTCTGCAAAGAAGAGCGGAGCAAACTTCCTTCGCACCATTGTGAAAGACTCATTGCTAGTTATCACAAAAGCTTTTTTGCAGTTCTTGCTGCCAAGAGTGATGCAACCAGCTATTAGGTTCAAAGAGCAATTACTGTTACACAAAGGGCCAGGTAAATTTGGATTGCGTTTTTTTCACCTTAATAAATGAAATCATCTTTAAAAAAAAAAAAAACTGCATTCTCTATTTACCCTGGTTATCGCTGTCTAATTTTAAAATCTGTTTGATGATGCACGATGATGTATGTAACATGAAACATGTAAGTGTGACAAATCTGCAAAAATCTAAGAAATTAGGCAGGGGAAAATGCTTCTTCATCTACCTGAATCCCAAACCAAACAGGAATCATTTTAACTTGTTTCCAGCTGAATTAAAGGCTCCATCTAAAACCCTGTAATTCTACCAGCTTCATTTTGCTTTGGATCAAGAAACTCCATCACAAAAAGTAAGAAGTACAAAAAAGGATGAAGCACTTATGCCAAAGAAACTGTATTTACTGCAGTGAGTCTTATGTAATATACAGTGCAATGCTAATACAAATTGCAGAGTAAGAAAATAATGTTCATACCCATTTCAACAAATGTTGAATTTTCACCAGAAATGCACTGAATATGGATAATTTGTTGTTATCAATGATGAGTTTAAAGTGAGCTACAGCCAGAGGTGGAGAGGTTCATGCAGAGCACTGAGGATTAATGTGCCCCTGTACGCGAGCTGCCTTAGATTCAGACTGATCTGTAACTATGACATTAAGATTGGTTATCCTTAAGTGATTTGATGGGACCTCGACAGTTACAAAAACCACTCAAAGGTCATTTTGACTGAATAATGTGAATTGGGACCAGAGAGGAACATCATAATATTTACTGCATATTTATGAGCCTTTAAATCTCTTTCACCTTGTGTTAGACAGATGATAAATATCCTGTTCGACATTGCTGTCAAGGCACAGGCAAGTAAGGTGACTGTCATTCAGGTGAGGTGTCTGGATCTTTGCCAGACACAATGGGTATGTGTGATCAGTGAGATCACTACCTGCTTCACTGCTTCTTAAATCCAGGCTGAGATCAAAAGCCTCTCAGTGCTCTCCTGTTATTTGAAAGAGCAGTTGCTCTCATGCTAATTAACCCAATGACAAAATGCATCATTGTAAAGGAAAGAATAAGGATGCAGTGAGATAAGGCATGTGTGGCTTAGTGCTCATTTCCCTCCATTCAGCCGGAGCCTAATGATGTCTGGCCATGTCTCTGCTTTGTCTGAGGGGTGAGACGGTTGACTCGGAAGAACCATGTGTCTGACTCCGGGCTAGCTCTGTTTTCAATCAAGGTCAGCTCCCAAATGTTTCCCTGCTAAGTCTCCCATGCATGTGCACATAAACATAAAACATAAAACACATAAAAGTGTTTACACTCTCTCTTGCCTTGACCTCAGGTTTCTGCGAGCGCTGAGTTTATTGAGTTACACCAACCCTGGTTACTTTTCCTTCAACGGAAACAAATCAATTAAAAAAGCTACAGATGTGTTGTAAACTTTGAAAATTGAGAATGACAGAGGAATCACACAGGACAGTGCCCCTAACAGGATTTGGAAACTCATGAGGGAAATTTTGAAGATGGAAACGATAGATTCGTAAACAAGACTGAAACCTAGCTATCCGATGGGGGATACAAAAATTGGGAATCATTTAGAACATTGCTAAAATGCCTTGATGCCAGACCCTTCCTTTCAGAATTCTTTGAGCTGTTAAGAAATCAACGGTAACTCAAGCAACAACACATTCAACCTTGAAGCAGCTGCACCAGCAGAAGAACACACCCAGTTACTACTCCTGTCAGCTAAGCACAGGAAAAAAACAACAATTCACATCATGACAGCTGATCTGAAAATTCTCAATTTTTGCTGCAAAATACAGACGGAAGAGTCAGAATTTGGTGTAAACATGAAAACATTGATCCATCCTGCCTTTTATTAACAGTTCAACCTGGTGAAGGTCATAACGTAATGATGTGGGGGATATTTTCTTGGCACACCTTGGCTGTACAAAAGTTATGGCGGCCACTTCTATCAGGATAGCGCACCATGTTACAAAGCTCAATTTATCTCAAATTGTTTTCTTGAACATGACAATAAGATCACTGTAGCCTTGAACAGACCACCTTTGGGATGCGATGGAATGGGAAATCAACAAAATGGACAAATCTGCAACAACTGTGTGATGCCACGATGTCAACATGGACCAAAATCTCTGAGGAATGTTTTCAGCACATTGAATTTATGCCACAAAGCATTAAGGCAGTATATGATGTAAAATACAAAGTATTCCTGTGTCAAAATATTGAATGTTTCTATTAGTTTATTGCTCTTAAAATCTGCAGCAAAACATGCAATAATACAAACTATGGATTCGAGTCAAAACACAAACAGGTAGCAACAACAGAAATGGGACATTGACCAGAATATTGCAAAAGACAAAACTGTAAAAAAGACCAAAGATTTATTTGTAAACATGAAATTACCAGTGCAACGTAATCAGGGTACAAAGAAATGTTCAAAGGAATGTGCATGTCCTTCAAAGTTAGCTGATACAGAAGCCGTGGGATTTTCTTTAGATTTTTTCCCTCCTTTCCTTCGTCTCTTCTTACGTTTTTCGCCGTCGCTTTCCCAAAACAGGCGATAAAGTGGCATTGTCTTCTGTCGAGTGGGATGTTTGCTTTTGGCCTGGGGTCCTCTCGACATCTCTGTGAATGAGTATTTAGAGACAGCTAGTTAATGTCTTGTGAACAGAAGAGATTAGAACAAGCAGCTTGGAAGGTTGGAGCGTCAGCAGATGTTCTTATCGGTAATGTTTTGACAACGTAAAACTGAAACCAAAAGATTTGGTTATTTATTAATTGAGGAAAAGAATGTGCAAAAGTATTGAGTGTGACCCCCTTGTGAAACTATTCCACCATGTATGACGTCTACCCCCTGGTTAAGGTGACAATGGTCTTGATTTTCCACTTTTTGTACTTAATTGCTTGACTTATTGGCAAAAACCATTTCCTGCCCGATGAGTCTGAAGAGCATCAGGCCCTCAGAAATATTCTTTGTCCGTGCCATGATACACTTTGACAGATCCCCATTCGGTAAATAAAAACGAGACATCCACTCACATCTGTTTGTCATCCCACAAAACACCTCATTTTATTTTAATTTCACCTACAAATTAAGTGCTACTCCGACAAGTTAACAAACCTTTGCCTCTGTCTAACACATAATATTGGGGCCATGGGCTCTTAAATCCCTTCATTTTAATCAAGATTAAATTCTGTGATTTCCCAGTCAGACATGATTACTCGAGCCAAAAAAAAAAACCTTCCACAGGAGTTATGATGCACATTGCAAATTAAAAATGGAAGATGAATGCCTATTTGCACTTGCATCTGACTAACCCAAAGTTCATACAGTCAATTAACATCAAAAGCCCCTTTAATATCACCAACTAATGTGGAGAAGACTCTATACGTTCTGACGAGAGTGAGGACGCAAAGCCTCGTACTGCATTCGTACTGATTGTCACGCTGCTGAAAGAAATAAAAAACCCGACTATCTTCGGCAACAGACGGCTTGACAGCCCTCCAGCAAATTTATTACAGTGGGTTAAAAGGTTGCTCGCACACAAGTTCAAAATAACTTTGAAAGGAAGAATGTTGAAAGGAAGAAGGCACGCCTCTGCTAACAAAAAGCTCTCACACTACTGCCCGACGACGATCGGGCAAAATTAAAGTCAAAATGTTAATTTGAGAACGTGGCAGAAAATTATTAATCAAAATATTATATTTATCATGCTTTGCAAAAGCACAAACTGCAACATACAGAAATTAGGTCAGCTGAACATGTGCAACTGAAAACAACTGCACATCATTTAAGTCAACCTCGGTGAAACTGCACAATCGTTAACAAAATCAGTAGCGCTAATCTCACTGCTGTGCTTTTCCTGCTATTCATATCAAAATATGTTATGTGAAAGAGGTCAATTAAATCTGTCAGAGGAGGAAACTTTGTATAATTTTATCCTCCATATGATTACATTTAGGGAAGTGGAGGGATAAGATTAGGAGTCAAATTCTCTCCTCCTTTCCTAAACAATAACAAGAACATGAGTTTTTGAGAGCCCTGGCATTTAATTTATAGTTTGAGCTTTACAGGGTTAAATAAGATGGGTAAATGAAATGCACCCTTCTTACTCTTAAAATATAATCATCTTGGAAGCAAACATTTAAAGGTTTACAGGAAAGCTATAGTGAGAAAAGAATAGAGGTGAATCTATACACTCACTCACACTCCCATCTTTTATTCTGGGGGAAGTGACGCTGTTGTCTGCAGAAGACGTCAAGAGTAAATACTCAATACTTCTAAATAGGCAGTTTCCCTTTATGGATTACCTTTCGCCACGCCAATGTTTTGCTACCATGTGTCCCCATGTGGGCTCAACAGCTCAGCACGTAGCTTAAAGTTACATCCCCGTTAACGAATCATGCTTAACATTAACAGACAACGATGTGTAATCTCCTACACAACAAGTGTGCAGATAACATGGCTTAGAAACCAAAAGGGAGCCCTGATGCCACCAGTGTCTCATGTGGAGAATCACTTAAAGTTTCACCTATAGATATAATTCAACATTCATAGACAAGACAAGGCTTTTAATCATAACTGCATAAAAAGGAAAAAACAATATTCCCGCATTGGAATTAGGGTCACAAGGCCACATGGACATTGTAAAAGAGTAAGGAGGCGTCTTCTAGGTGTTGTGGATTATCGGTAAGCACAGTAGGAAGCCGATCACTTTTCTACTGGTCCACACTTTGCTCAGTATTTTTCCAGAGTCTGACAAAAACTAGAGGATGGATATAAATCGATGCTCGATGGAAGAACATTTCCTGTCACTCTTGTTTCAAAAACACTCGACTTCAGTATAGAATAGTGCCTTATGATTACATTCAGTCAAGTGTTATGTGGAACGAAAAGATTAGGAGTGAAAACTGGGAGGTTTGAGCCCAACTTCAGGGTCAAAAACACAGATAAAGAGGGGAGCCTAGACAAGGAACAAAAACAAAGCTGAGAATAAGCTTAGAAAATGTTTGTGCTATCACCTTTGTGACAGTAGAGCTGTGAATGCATTAAATACATTAAAACTGCATTTTCTAATTGTATTTTATTTATTTATTTATTTTACTTAAGCAGCACAAAACACATGCATGGAGAGGAAGGAAAGATGCAAAACTCTGTGGTCGAAACACCACCACCACCCTGGAATGATTCAGTGTCCTAGTGCATGGTTTGCAAGTGAATGAGCTCCGACTCAAGTGTTGTTATTTATGTGAGTCTTTTGGGGGTTAAATGCTGCATGTGGTGTTCTTTTCAGGCTGAATCTCACTTGACAGAGATGACAGAAACAAGCCCGAAAAAGTAAGAATGAGGGAAAAAAAGAAAAGAAAAATCTGGAAATTGTAATGTGGAAATCTGTATAATAAAGTACGATAAAAAATAGATTCATTTAATACAAAGGGGTCAGCACAAAAAGCAGACTTCAGGTATCCCAAAATAAATAAATAAATAGATTTAAGTGGAAAATAGAAAAAATATCTGCCCTTTAGACTGATAATACTGAGATGAACTGACTAGAATCCAATAGTTTATTTCGAACATGTAAATATATTTGGATAACAAGAGAAAAGAAAACCTTAAAACATCACGTTTTCATGAATATCTCTATGTCTACACATTGAACTTCATCCTTTTCGACCATAAACAAAATTTTTCTGTTCCTACCCAGTTTTTTTAAATGCCATTATTTACAAACCAAAATTCAGAATGCGAGCAGAAGGAGAGTATGAAGAAGGATTGGAAGGGCTCACAATTAAAGCATACCACAACATCTGTCAAACATGGTGGAGGCAGTGTTACGGCGTGGGCATATATGGATGCCAATGGATTCAGGTCACCAGTGTTTACTGATTATGTGCAAGTTGGTAGAAATACCAGGACTGATTTGCATGGAGCTATTATTTCTGATAAATACTGATTCACAGTATAGATGATGACCTAAAGCTACCCTAGAGATTCTTTAGACAGAAATGTAATTTTTTGTAATGTAATATTTTTTATGGCCCCATTAGCCTCAACCCAAGCGAGCATGCTTTCTGCATGACACCCACAATCAAGCATCAACTAACGGTTCACTGCAGGAAAAGTCTGACAAAGCATCTCAAGGAAGGAAACTTCAGGCAGTCACTGACAGCAAAGAATTTATATTCATGTAATAAAATTATTTGTCAATTACTCATGAGCCAGTGAAAGCGGAGCGGCCATGTAAAAATGCCTATAAATCCTTTATGCGCAAGTTTGCCAAAACCTCTGGATTAGAGCTAAGTCTTCACTTCAGTTGCATCTTGATTGCATCATTTCTAATCCGTTGTGGTAGGGCAGAGCGGCCAAACTGAGTCAGATCAAAATATTTGGACCTGACTGTATGGTCTTGATTTACTTCAGGATATAACAGCTGACAGCACCATATTTTTTAAAATAAATTACAGTAAGTTCTACCTTTCTGTCTCCTGCTATACTAGAACTGGCTAAAAAACAAAACAAAAAAAAAAAAACCAGCTAGTAGGGGCCTTCAGAGGTATCAAGTGGAACAAAAGTTGTGCCACTGAGTGTTACATGGAACTGGAACGTTATACTGCAATAACGTGCTTTTGTGGAACACCATCTTGAAGTTGCCCTATGGCACGGGCCCCATCCTGAGGGTGGCATGCTTGGAGCAGACACCAGGTGTAAATCAGTCACCTGACTGTCAGCACCAGAAGCTCAAAACAAGCGTCAATAGCGGAATAAGCCGTTTTCCATTGGCACAACCCATAAACTCTACTGTATATATATGCATGGGTGCGTTTGTTTGTGTGTGTGCGCGCTTCTGCATGTACAACACGAACACAAAAACATCAACAGTATGCTAACATACAACATTACTTGTAATATAAAGCAAAACAAAAAAAGAAACAGATGGATGAACAATATCAAATTTAGGCAACAGCAACAACAAAGTAATCACTTACTTTCTGGCAGGTTCTGGACCAAAGATGTCAGAAATAGAACTGTAGGGGAGGAAACAAAGAAAGGGCAATAAATTAACTGTGGCTACATGCACACTAACACAAGAAGCCATAGCAACAGTAACAAGTGTCCACACAACTAGTATTAAAATTACAAAACGTAACGTAGGTGAAGCTGATTTTCACGTTTTACTTTTCACGTCTGATAAGATTCAATCTTGATGAGATTGAGAAACACTGACACAAACATCCAAAGAGTCTGTCCCGACAAACAAAATCCTGCAGCTTTTAAACTAAAACTAAATGAGAAACACTTAAACTGTTTACATTTGGGAAATCTCTAATGGAGTACTGTAAATGTTGAACATAAACATAGTAAAAACATACAAGTGTGATATACCGTGATTCGGGATACTTGCTGTTTCAATAATAAACACATTTAATGACTTGCCTTGTATCTGTGTTAACTTGCCTGCAGGAGAAATGTGAGATTACAATAAAACCTCATATTTCAGATTCACTGTGTGTTTTACTGTACCTGCAAGATCCATCACAGGCAAAGATCAATAAAATGTGAAAAAGACCCAGGATGTTACTTCATAACAAAAATCGACCCTCAGTTTCCGGCTTGATTTGAAACTAGACGGTATTGCACAAAGCTGAGGCAAACACTTCATAAATCTGAATATAGATACAAAAAGAAATTCACTCTTTTTTTGGGCTGTTGTCAGAATATAAAATCTAAAAGTCTGCAATTATGTGCTGCTGTTCCTCTCGCACACACAACAGGCTGCTGTGCTGTATCGGTGGGGTGCATAAACTATAAACTGATCAAATTTCTGCCACATTCATGCTCTGTGGGCGCTGAAAATAAAGAACAATTCCATACCCCTGATAACAATATCACTATTATATTGTTAATTGAATGCATTGTGGATGTTTCGCTGCCTTTTTCTCTCTCTGCCGTATTAACCGATTTGGACGTTCAACACCTCCGGCACAAAAAGCTTTTTGTTCACGCCGTGATTTATTCTTCTACTGTTCTCGCTGTAAACCAACAATAAGCTATCGATGTGCATCAGACTTCGCCGTGTATTTTAGTTTCTGTGTGACATTTTGAGTTTTGTGAGGCGCTGGACTTTGATTTCATTTGCATTTGCAAGTCACATCTTGTTGTGATTTTAAGAAGTAGAAACAGGGAGGAAGATCTGTGAAAAGCATTATTCCACTCATGTGTTTGATGGCTTAGAAAAAGAAAATAAATTGTCCAAAGTGATTAGTTGCACCTTTTCAGTCTAGAAAGCCAAGTGTGAATATTAAGAACAGAATGTGACTGGAAAAAACATTATCTTCCCCCTTTTAAAATAAAATAAAAAATCAAGACGGTCTAAAAACAAAATGTGTCAGCTCATGTTAGCTCAGCAGTCACTAACGGTGACATGATTGATTACCCTTAAAAAAATGATAAATTACTTGTGATGCGGACTAAAATACAAAAATTTAAATGGATAAAAAACACAACTCTAGTAGAGACTACATTACATTTTACCATGAAATTTACACATTACATCCCTTAGAAATGTGGCACACCAACTCCCTGATAAGCAATTTTAACTTGAATAAAATGTGAAATGGTGTCAGAGCTGAGAACGCATGAGTCAAAAAGGAGGAAATTAAAGTTTTATCAAAAGAAACTGCAAAAAATATGCATTGAAAAGCACAATCTAACCTAAGACTGGGCTTTTCTCTCCCTGAGGGCGAACAGGTCTTAAAGCAACTTTCTCTCTCCACTTATATTAAATATTCTTGGAGAGCTCCTTTGGTTTCCCCAAGCTGTTGATCCTTAAAGGCACGGATCATTCCTAACACCATTAAATACCTCACAACTCTTTTGGATAGTTATTGCTACTGTTCAAATCTCCTGTAAGCATGGGCCGGCCAATTAAAGTCAGGGTGGACTTAAAAGGAGAGGAACTAAAAGTGCTTGTTTCAGATGGTGGATGAACTCCAGCATAAGCTAAAAAACAAAACAAAAACAAAAACATGCAAAGCCACTCTGAGAAACCAACAATACAAATACTGAGCTGACAAAAGGTATTATTTAAGTGTGTAAACCCACAAAAAACCAAACCAAAAAAGTGCTTCTCAAGATGTGCTAGTGGCAGGCACTGCCATTTACCAGCAGGTCCCTGTTGGCAAGCTGGTGCGTGCGAAGCATTGAGCATATCTCAACATTACTGACCAACTTCCAGATGAGGTTTGGAGCTCGAAACAGTGGGGTGCTTTACAAAAGAAAATGAAGTGGAAATTGGTCCAGAGCTGGTCCCATACTATCATTTACTGGCTACTTGGCCTGTGTTTATTGCACGTAACTTTTCATGGCTGGGCACAGAAACTAAAGTCAGCCTTGTGTGAAAGCCACACTTCACAAGCGGAGCCTTAAAGGTACGTCCCGCTTATATAAAAATATGACAACCATTTCATCTTTAACTCACAGCACCTCAGCTGTCTGCGGTGTGCTAGGAATAGCCATTTTTCTAGTTAGCAGGTGATCTCTGAGGATAGAGACACGAGTGCTGCACTGGCTTCTTTCCCATTATCAATGTACACCTAACTGTTGTAGCCCTTCAATATACATATTTAACCAAAGGCTGTACTTATTCATCTGTAGGTAATGTTATTTTACAGAAACTACACGTTATTTGTTGTTTAGTTAAAGTGGAAATCTTGCATTTTTATCCTTTATTTTATTTCTCAAAGCTTCAGTCTACCTCTCATCATTAGCGACGTGTCCCACATAGTAGCACATGAATCTGGATTTGTATTGTTGGAAATCTCTCTCTCACTTTATGTGTCAAATGAACAAAAAAAGGCTGAAAGGGATTATGAATTTAAAGTAACGGCCCAACTTTAAAAAACTTTTGTCTGATTTAGGCGGCACTCTGCTGACAGCACACACAAGAGGCTATCAACATCATTTATAACTGTGCGGCAAAGGACCTTGTCTCTAACCCGAGTCTCACAGCACGGGGCTTTATTTAGCGACAGCCAGTTATCTTTCCTCTTTGCAATTATATTCAAAGCTATAATTGAATCCAGACTGAACACCTGCGTGACTCCACACCGATGCTTTTTGCCTACTTGATTGGAGAGAGGGGGAATCTAATTACCTGAAAAACAGCTAATTATCAGTTTTATAGAGAAGTTAGGAACTTGTCAGTAAATCTGGACTATCTGAATGCAAAAGTCACAAAAAGAAAATTGACTGTTAATGTTAACCAGTGCGTTTTATGTTCTAATTAAACATTACAATCAGCTTAGAAGCCCCCAAAAGAATGTGTTATTTGACATATACAAAACAAATGCCTTTAGGATTTTTAAGAAAATAATCCAACAACAGATTTAATGTGAACGCAGTAAGAGCAACATGAAAAGAAATGCTGCAATGTTTCTGGAAATATGGTACTAATGACTTCTTTAAAAAATAAAGAAAAAATCATGGCTTGTAGAACTTATTGGAGGAAGCGCGCTAGTTTTTCAAAAAGAAATTTGAAATGTAAAGAGAATGAAGTGAAACTCCATGGATGGGGTGTGTATACTGTCATTTTTAGATCAGATTCTTTACTGATTTATTTATGTATTCCTGGAGCCGGTCTGATTCCCATCGCTGCTTCCTCTGTGTGTGTTGAAATCCAGGCTTCTCAGGCCTGTGGTTTGATAGCAGATCCACAGACATGTAAGCAGATACGAGCCTCTCTTCATAACAGATGAATATTTCCACTAAGAGGGTGAACATGATAGCAAAGCGAGATGACAGGATCCAGTCTGGAGTGCTCAGGCAGTGCTTTAAAAGAGAGAATCAGTATTATATTTGCATTTGTTTCATTGCGGCTCAGTGCTCGGATCTACTTGTTTTGCTGCTCTCGGTTTCATCTTAGTTGTGTCTCCTCTGCCCAGCGGAGCAGACCCAAGAGCAGAGGAGACACACACGGAAACATAAAGCAGAGAAGAGAGGAAAAACATCTTTATAGAGTCTTGTCACAAGCGGGGGCTCAACATTAGCTGTCATGTGTGCTTGGGGCGATTGTGGCTCAAGAGTTGGGAGTTCGCTTTGTAATTGGAAGGTTGCCGGTTCGAGCCCCGGCTTGGACAGTCTCGGTCGTTGTGTCCTTGGGCAAGACACTTCACCCATTGCCTACTGGTGGTGGTCAGAGGGCCCGGTGGTGCCAGTGTTCGGCAGCCTCGCCTCTGTCAGTGCACCCCAGGGTGGCTGTGGCTACAATGTAGCTTGCCATCACCAGTGTGTGAATGTGTGTGTGAATGGGTGGATGACTGGATATGTAAAGCGCTTTGGGGTCCTTAGGGACTAGTAAAGCGCTATATAAATACAGGCCATTACCATTTACCAACTGATGCTTCTGGATTATTTGCTGGCACTTGTGTGCACGCGCTGTCTGGTTATAAATGAAACCCTAAGAGACTGAGGTGTGTCTGATGCACCTGTTTATTTTGGGTTGAGATGCTGGTGTCCAGTGCAGCACTCAGTGGTTCTAAATATTGTTTGTATTTTTTGTTTTGTTTTACCTGCTGACGGACACGTCGCTATAGGTGGGGCTGGACGGCACCTCGATTACTCCTCCTGATTCCTCGTCTTCAGCTTCATGTTCAACCTTCACTTCTGTGCAGCTTTTTATTTGTGCACCTTGATCTGAAAGAGGCAAACCGTAAATGCTGTACGACGTCATGCTACAGATCCAGGAGGAAATGACGGGTCAAAGGTTTCTACGTAAAATGAATCTCTTTCCCTCCTCACTGATGTGATAAGTAATGTGAAAACAGAGTGGCATGACATATGCTAAATGTTGAATTAACATTTCTGGATTGCAACACCAATTTTTAGAGAGCATTTGAATGAACAAACACCAGGCATCATCTCTTTGTTGATAAAAAACTGAGCATTCAGTGGTGGAAAAGTGCTTATGATTTTCTACTCACTTGGAAAAACTACTTTCTTACAAAAAGATGGGACTTTTTTTTTTCTTTAAAGGCAGTTGTGTAGAAAAAAAACAAACCTTTTTCACAGGGCTGCAGGGTCTGTGAAAAACTAAGTGCACAGCCACATTTTGCAGGAATAACTTGAAGTAATTATTTTTTGCATCAGACAAACACTGATGCACAGACTCTTTACAACATTGCTTCAATTCACTGAAATGTGCAGGTATTTGTTCAAGCACCGCTCTTTTCCAAGGCAACAATCTGATTATTTCCTTTTTCATCCATTGGATTGTAGATTTGCTGCTGTGCTTGAGATCATTGTCCTGCTGCTTGTCCCAATTTCAGCTACGTTTTAACCGTCAGACAGCTGGCCTTAAATTTGAGTTCATGGTCGTCGCAGTGACTGCGAGGTGTTCATGTGGCTGCAAAAGAAGCCCAACTCATCATCCCTCCACCACCATGCTTGACAGTTTATATGAGTTGCTTGTGTTGATATGTTGTATTTGCTTTTTTCCAAACGTGACACTGTTCTAGAAATCTCGAGGTTTGTTCAGACGTTTGCAAAGCTAAGCCAGGCTGCCATGATCATTTTAAAAAGAAGAGGCTTCCACCTGACAGCCATGCTTATTCAGTCTTTTTCTAATTTAAACATGCTAACTGAAGCCTCTGAACTCTAACATGTAGGGCTTTGATTTTTTGCATTTTCTCTCAACATCATGTCTTCACACCGACGAATGCTCCAGACTAACAAACTACCAAAACGTCTGCTATTATAAAAGGTGCTCGCACTTGCAGACGATCAGTTTATCAAGTGAATTTGATTAGCAGCACCTGGCTGCTACTTATTCTCTTAACTCCTGTGAAAGCAGCAAAGGTGTTCTTAGTCTTCACAGGGCTGCAAAGGAAAATATTTCCTTTTCACGCAAGTGTACAAGATAGCAGGTAACCACAGACATCAAGTGACTTTTTTTTTTAAAGGGCGTCAGAGAAGTGCACAGAAGTGTCCTTTGGCTAGAAAATATTATGTCTGAATGTCAAAGTACCTGCAGAGTGCGTTTTTTGTACGTCCTTGTTCACCTCGCTGACTTCCTGTTTAACACGAGGTTGTCTGGTGGTCTCCATGCGGCCGCGGACCTGCGCTATTAGCCGGGAAAAGTCACTGCTGTGCTGCTTCCCTGTGGGCAAAATAGCATATCGCTATAGGGTCAAACACATCAAGAGGATAGAATGATTATGACGTTATGTGATAGTCACTGATTTCTAATAGCGGTTCAAGAGTCTAACCTTGAATTCAATGTTTAGATTAAATGCAGTCATAAATTAAAGTTATTCGAATTAAATGGTTGCTAATTAAAATGACTGTAACGCACAGTTGACCACTTGGAGCTGCAGTTTAAACTCACGTCTCAGAAAGTGTTACTGCAGAACATTTTTTCAACCTGCTGTTATTTTACCAAATGGGAATGTTTTCTGAATAACTAGCTACCAACTGTATTAACACTAAAAGAAATTGGTGTCACAGAAAGAAAAGGCTGCGAGCTCCCGGCGGATACGGTGTGTGCATGTGTATACGCCGCTTTCACCTTCTTGCCTGCTCAGGCACCACTGCCCATGCCGGCAGAGTGAGTCATCCACATCCTCCTCTGATAAATCGGGAGGTTATCACAGCAGCGCAGCTATTTATAGAACACACCTCTTGTGAGTCACATCCATTTTTCAAACACTTTTAAAGTTAGCTCTTAAGAGTTATTTCCAACAAGCTTTTCATCTAGTTCAACTATGTCAACATGACTTGAGAACAATGTCCTGCGATTTTGGTGAACTGGCCTCTGCCCCGAGGATAAAAACACAGAGCTCATCTAGATTTTCTTGCTTCTGTGTATCCGAGTGATTACCTCCGAGGTCACATGGGGGAAAAAAAAAGTCTCAGACATACAAATCAACAGACAAGTGGCCCTATGAATTATAATAAAATACTGGAGATTATTTACACAGACAAAAACCTATGTCACCACGTGCTGCTAAAAATCAGACAACTGTTGTCCATGTTTCTGCTTCTTTTTTAACTTGTTGATGAAGGTATGTGAGGCTAGCTTATAGACTAAAGTAACACTTGCGTTATGGCTGGGCGACACTTCATATGCAAAACTGCAATCCTCTTTCTGAGAAACAAAAGCATGTTATATTAGAGATACTGAATATCAGTAACCTATGCCGGTTTTCACAGGGACAGTCGACCTATCCACAGTATTACCAAGCAACAATTACTCAACCAGACAAAAATGTCATGCAGTCTTTATGATGGACTGCCTCTCAGTAAGTCCTCTTACAGTGGATTTCCCAAGTGAACTAGTGACCTATAAGAATTGATCACCGAGAAGCCTGATGGAGGCTTTGAAAACTGTCATAACAGGCTGTCAATAACATCTATCCAGCTAATTTTAAACTTTTATTTCTTTTGTAGCCAAAAAATATATAATATGCACTCTAATTCTGAACACCCAATACCCAATTTCCTTCGGGGTCAACCTTCAGGATCAATAAAGTTTTATTAAATTGAATACGTCTCTATTCCTTCATTTAAAAAAAACTCTGTATAGAGTTAATAGAGAAGCTCTCCTAAATTATTTCAAGCGTTCTCATTGTACCTGACATAAATCAGTTGGGTGATGAGCCCAAATTTGAGATTTTTGGTTCAAACTGACATTAATATACAACAACGACTGTCTACAGCCATCTACCCACCCATTTACAATTTTCCTGGAAAAATATAAAGAAATGAGAGGTGGCTTAAGACTTTCACAATACTGTATGTGTGTTGTATTTCATGTGAGCCATACATTTCAGTCTTTCTTTCCAAAGACAGCAGTGACCAAAAATGAACACCATTCAGTTACTGGCCAAAATAAACATAGTCAACAGGACTCTGGCTTTTTTTCTCCATCACCAAAGTTTATTGTCACTACATGTGTCGTTCTTCACAAGTGTTGATTTCAACGAAACATTTCCTAGGACTGCGTTGCTGTATGTGTAACACACCCCAAGCAAGAGGGCGGCTGACAGATTATGTCTGGTTCTGAAAAAAACAGATAAATTATGAGATGGACGACAGGTAGTGTGTTTCCTCTCTCGCTTCTGCCAGATCTTTATTTAAACACATTCATGTGTTCACAACAGGTTGCAAAAACTTCTTAACATCTCTGTCTCACATTCCCAAAACCCAAAATCAGAATAAACTAAAATAGTATAATAATAGTATAAACAAAAATCTAAACAGTCATCTCTGTTGTTTGTTACTAAGAGCTATAAATCACACTTTTTTTCACACATTGTTTGATAAAGCAAACATTCCAGTATTGTACCATATACTAATGGCGTATCTGTGTAGTGGAAATCTCCACATCAACATTGCAGAGCGATCAGAATTATTATAGGTTATTACACTAACTTTAGACAATAACAGTGACAACATATCAAACTGTCTCTGCGAACACATTAACTCAAATATACAGGAGCCGTGGTGTACTTTTGTTACAAGAGGGTGCCTTAAGTTTAGAAAACAACAAAGCTAACAGCTACTCTAGGATGTGGCGAGCTAAGCTAGCTCCTACTCTCGATCGTAACACATTTCAATGAGCAAAACAGACGAATACAGATCCCAGCAAAACAAACTGCTGGTCAGGTTTTACCCTTATTTGGCATGTAAATTATGTGGACCACATGTGTGGCCTTATTACTTACTAACCTGAAAAAAACAGATAAATTATGAGATGGACGACAGGTAGTGTGTTTCCTCTCTCGCTTCTGCCAGATCTGAAGACGAGCAGTAGCGTCACACTAAACCATCTCACTGGGGCGGAAGTGCCCCCTTGTGGCGTAACTAGGGACCACACCACATGTTGGATCTCCAACAAAAATCACAAGATTAAGGCCCTTCCTTAACAAAACTACACCTAAAAGCTTATACAATGTACAAAAATTAAATCACATAATGTGACCACACATTACAGTGTGTCACACGCTCCCTGACAAAATAAGAATGGCTCCTGGCATTCAAACCTCAATTTTTCTCAAAAACATTGACACATACACTTATTCAATATAACAAAGGTGTGTATATGTAAGGTGTGTAAGCATATGAAAGGTGAGGTGTAAAGCATGTGGGTGTTGGAATATGATAAGGAACTGTCCATGGTGGCATGTAGGGTGAGGAGAGCGTTGCAACTGTAGGATGAGGCTGGTACGATGGTTCACCCAGTGTTTGGTATGTCAGCATCTGCCTTGGTTTCCTCTCCCTAGTCGACCTTCTCATGTCGCTAGTAGAACATCGTGGAGGGGTGCGTGCAGACAGTTCGTCCTCATTTGGAATTGACAGTTCATCATCTGCACTTTCTGATGGAACTGGGTCATGTAGTGAAAGCGCCTCTGGAAAGTTGTCTCCTAGACTGACTTGATCTTGGCTGACTGGCCGGCCAATACAGCTTTCTTCCCTGATGGGTACCTTCGCATGACTGTTTTCTTCACCGGAGGCTGGGTGGGGCTGTTCTGCAGTAGATATCCTATGGTAAGTCTTTCCTTTGATGGGCTCTCTTTCTTTTACAGGAAGCCTCAACCAGAATTTTCCAGTACTCTCTTCAGAGTCTGAGTCACTTGTTTCAGTCTGTTGCCTCCTCCTGCCTCTGTCCCCTGGCAGGTTGTTTGATTTTGTTTGTCTCTTTGGTGTAGGTTCAGGAATGTGCTGTGGGGCCTCAACTGGTAAGTCATTCACAAGTAGTAACAAGTTACGGTGAAGCACTCTAGTCTTATCCTTATCTCCTGCTTCTCGGTAGACGACATACACGGGGTTGTCAGCTACTTGTGCTTTGACTACGTAGATACTCTTTTCCCAGTATGACTTGAGTTTTCCAGGCCCACCTCTTTCACCAAGATTTCTAACGAGGACCCTGTCCCCAGGATGCAAGACGACACCCCTGAGTTTTTTGTCATAGTAGGATTTGCCTCGTGCGCTGGACAGTTTACTATTGTCACTGGCTATCTTGTACGCCTCAGTCATCTTTTCTGCCCACTTTTCAGCATAATGTTTGTGAGACACAGTTTTTTTCTCCCCAACCAGGCCAAACAACAAGTCTATTGGGAGACGGGGGTGATGCCCATACAACAGAAAGTAAGGGGAATACCCTGTTGACTCATGCCGCGTACAATTGTAAGCGTGCACTGTTTGCTGAAGGTGATCTTTCCAGCATTGCTTTTCTTTGTCGCCGAGTGTCCTAAGCATCTGCAAGAGAGTCCGATTAAATCTCTCGGCGGGATTACATTGGGGGTGATACGGTGTGGTCCTTGAGTGTCCAATTCCAGCTTTCTCTCTTAAAGTCCGAAAGAGCTCGTTTTCAAACTCACGACCCTGATCGTGATGCAGCCTGCCGGGATATCCAAAACGCTGGATGAAATCACCAAAGATGCGCTCAGCTGCTGTCTTGCCTGACTTATTTTTGGTCGGGTATGCTTGAGCAAACCTTGTAAAATGATCTACTACGACCAGGATATATTCATATCCACCTCGGCTGGGCTCTAGGTGCAGGTAATCTATGCATACAAGATCCAAAGGTGAGTTTGAAGTGATTGTGCCCATTGGGGCACGGACATGTCCAACCGGTTTTTTTTGTTTTATGCAGGGACACTTCCTTGTGACATAGTTTTCAACTTCCTGTTTCATAAATGGCCAGTAGAACCTCTCTCTAGCTAGGGCCAGTACTCGGTCAGTACCAATGTGTCCCATGTCGTCATGGAGGTATTTTAGTACCTTGGCCTTGTAAACTGCTGGGAGAACAAGTTGCTGTCTTTCAGTAGTACGTCGATACAAAAGTCCATTGTCAAGGCACAGTTTGCTCCATTCATGAAGCAATCTCCTTGCAGCTTTACCTACTGTTTGTCGTATCTCGTTTGTCATTACAGCATTTGTCTCTTTTAGCCGAATGATTTCTCCCACTGCTGGGTCTTCCCTTTGAGCCTTCACCAACTCCTCACTGCTTATGGTTGGAAGTGAAGTTGGGGGGTCTTGGTTCGTGTTAGCAGTAAGAGCCAGGATGGCGACCCAAGCTACATCCTGTTCCTGGGCTGCTTTGGCCCCACCCCATGTGGTTTGCACAACTTCATGAGAGAGCCCCTCAGTACATGCTGTCACGTACTTCTCAATGTCAAGGGGCATGCGGGACAACGTGTCAGCATCTATATTTACCTTTCCTGGTCTGTATTTTATCTCAAACCGGAAATCTGACAACTCCCCAACCCAGCGATGCCCAACAGCATTAAGCTTAGCAGTGCTCATTATGTAAGTCAGAGGGTTGTTGTCAGTATAGATGGTGAAGTGTGGGGCATAATAGAGGTAGTCTCTAAACTTTTCACACACCGCCCATTTAAGCGCCAGAAATTCTAATTTCCCACTGTGCAGGCAATAGTTTTTCTCGGCTGGAGACAGCGTTCTGGAGCCATACCCAATAACCCTTAGCTTACCATCTTGCTGCTGATAGAGTACAGCGCCAAGGCCTTGCTCTGAGGCATCTGTGTGTAGCAAGAAAGGTAAGTGGAAGTCTGGGTAGGCCAGGACTGGAGGGTGGGTGAGCATGTCAATGAGTTGCTCCAGTGCCCCCTGGTGTTCACCAGTCCACACCACAGGAGTATTGGAAGACAGCTGACTGCCTTTGGTTTTCCTCTGGTGAGGTGGTGCTCGTGACATGTCAGACTTGGCTTGGAGAAGCTCATACACAGGCTTTGCGATACGTGAGAAGTCCTGAATATAGCTACGGTAGTAGCTGAGGAAGCCCAGGAGCCGCCTCACATCGCCAACAGTCTGCGGTGTTTTGGCCCTGAGTGACTGCACAGCCTCTAGATCCTTTGGGTCAATTTGCACACCCTCTGCTGATACAAGGCGACCCAAATATCTTACTTGTCTGCAAAAGAGTTCACACTTTTCAGGCCTTAGCTTCACACCGTGATGCTGAAGTGCTTTCAAAACTTTGCGGACGCCCTCAACATGCTCCTCAAAGGTTTTGGCATAGCAGAGGATGTCATCTAGGTAGGGAATGCAACATTCATCCCTAAATGCATCCAGCATCTCCTCCATACTCCTCTGAAAGGCTGCAGGCGCATTGGAGAGGCCGAAGGGTATTCTGACCCACTCATACAACCCCCAGGGAGTTACAAAGGCTGTGAGATGCCTTGAGCCCTCTGCCATAAATCCCTGGTGGTACGCCTTTCCTTGGTCAAGAATACTGAACCAGCAGTGGCCCCCCAGCGTATCGATCAGATCTTGGATACGGGGCAGTGGGTGCCTATCAGGTATGGTTTTCTGGTTTAGTAACCGGTAGTCGATGCACAGGCGTAATGTGCCATCCTTTTTGCGGACACATACAACAGGGGCAGCATAAGGAGATTTTGATTTGATTATCCAGCCCTTTGCTAGAAGGTCCTGGATATACTCCTTTACTTCGTTGAATAATGGCTTTGGAACTGAGCTGTAGGCTTTTTGCACAGGGATGTCATCTTTAAGATTTAGTGACAGCTCTAGGCTTGTAATACAGCCTATATCATTAGCATCCTTTGCAAAAGCAGCTGACTCCTCAAACAGCATTTTCTTTACAACTCCCTGCTGCTCCTCTGTGAGGTGATGTACATCAACGGGTGGATGCCACAATAGAGTGGAACAACTTGCAGTAGGTGGTGCAGTGGTAGGACTCTGAATCTCCAGGTCTCTGTTTGGGAGTGAGTCAGTCTCAACAATTTTCTTGATAGGCTGGATACTGCCAATCAAAGCTTTTCGAGGTAGAATAATGTCGTGTTTTGTCTGGTTTCCTAAAGGCAAATTTACATGTGGAGTTCTGCCCATCTGAACTTCTAAGAGGCCCTCACCCACATCTAGCTGTTGTAACTGTGGGCAATTTTCCTCAGGTTCGAACAGCACTAGTGGGTCGCCAGAGTCAAACTGTGGTGGTACTTTACATTTTACCCAGGTTACGCTACCAGCTGGGATGACTTTGTCTTTCGGACCTGTTCTCAGGCGCCCCTGAGCAGAAACAGGTTTTTTTGTCTGCACAAAATGGACAATAGTCTTTGCTGTGTCATCTGGGATGGACATTGCCCCACCTAGGAGGCGACTTAAAGTGGAAGCTAGCCTTTCTGGTTTTCCCTGAATCACTACTTCAACCACATTGAATCCCAAAAGTGGCATTTCTAAGGGCAACGAGCTCACCAGGAAGGGTACACTGACTGATAAATCTGGGTCCTCATTTCCTGGTAAGTTCAGGGTTATGATCACCCAGCCATCAAAGGGGATTAGCCCTCCATTGACCGCATACACTTCCAGTGTCTTTTTATCCTCCATGAGCTCAATTAGCTCAGTCAGGGGGCGAACGTCAAGATCAGGTAAGTACTTGTCTCTCCAATGGCGGTCTATTATGCTGACTTGGGCCCCAGTGTCCAAGAGAGCACTGACTGCGAGGCCATTGAGAATACACTTAGTCAAAGCTTTCCTACCTATTAATTTGGCAACAGGTTCATTGGTAGGCATCGTGTCTTTTAGGGGGTCAGCAGCAGTTCTCTCACGGCTATGCTTTTTGTTAACAGCAGCTGTTTCAATAGTTGTTTTGAAACTACTGTTCCCCGTCACCTTGTGGGTGGTGTCTGTTTCAGCTCCCCTGTCTGTGAATTGGGACTTGGGAAGGACTCCGGTTACTGTTTGTCCCCCCACAGCAACCGGTTCACGTTTCCCTGCTGCTTAGGGTTTTTTAGGCAACCCACAGCTCTGTGTCCCTGTTCGCCACAAGAGAAGCAGTGTTTACAATCTTGTAACCCCTCCTGCACACATTTTGGACAACCATAACGGCTTCCTCTTCTGGTTGCTTGTGGCTTGGGGGGTAGACAGCTGTATGACTGGCTCCTCTCCACTTTCTCTGCTAGGGTGTCTACTAATTTGGCGAGCACATCTATTTTCTCTGCAAGCTTCTGTACTTCATCTGATTTAGCTCTATGCTCTGTCATGTCTTTCTTTATATTTGCCTGCTTAACCTGTTCTCCCTCAACCTGTAGACTATGTGCAGCAGCTTGTCTTGAGCGTTGTGTTGACCCCAAACGCCTTTGTCGTTCACTTTCATCACTTGTTACCCTCATGACATGCTTTAGGATTGTCTCATCTGTAACTGTGTTGTCTGAAAGTAAAGGTTTAAGCTCCCTGCGAATATCGTTGTACTTGTGTCCTATTCCCTGATACACTGTGTGTAGGAAGACATCTTGTACTGTATCTGGGCTATACCTGATATCAGTCCCTGGCTGTTTTGACCCAAACAATATTCTTTGCTTCAGTCCAATAACACGGTAGAGGAACTGCTGAGGGGTTTCATGCTCATTTTGTTTGGCACACATTAGTTCTTGGAATAGTTCTGTGCTATTCCTCTCACCTAAGTGCGACTGGAGGAACCCCTTGAGCTCAGCCACAGTCATGTCTTCTTTATTGACCAGCATGTCCTTGAAATCTCCTGGCTTTATTATCCTTAGCACACCTCTCACGATCTCAGACTCAGTGAGATTGTCCTTTATCCCCTCCTCTATCTGTCTGCAAACACTGTTAAAGCTTATATCGGATGAGTGATCTCCAATTTGGCCTCCTTGAACTTTGAATTCACGGCGATGGATGTAGGACAGATCCTTCAATGATACTACTTGTTCGGGTCCTCTGTGTCTGGAAACGTCCATCTGTGTCTCAGAGTGATGTGGGACTGAGAGTGTAGGTTGTGCTGTAGCTTGAGGTGTGGGAATGTGCATCAGCCTACCAAGCTTTCGGCTCAAATCCTCATAGTCTAACAGCATCTTTTGGACATTCTCTGGTGAAACGTCACAACTGAGTTCATTAGTTGTCTCAGTGATTAGCTTGGCGTTTGCTGTTAGAGGAGTGGTTACATTTGTTACATCAGAAAATAGTACATCAGTGTTAGCTGGTTGGGCTGATGCAGTAGGTGGGACAGTGATAAGTGGGGACATTGGCTTTGTATTTACACTTGACCCAGCAGGTAAAATTACACTACTTTGAGACTGAACAACCTCATCGACAACATCTTTTAGGGCTAGTAGTTCTCCCATGCCCCCATCCTCAGCATCTAATAAGTTCTTACTGTACATAAAGGCGTGGATGTACTCGAAACATCCCTCTGCGTCTCCGCTGGAAAGCTCTGCAGCATCTTTGCCTGGAGCAGGGCTGACTGTAGAAGCAATCTGGAAAAGTTCGTTTGATGACAGCGACAGTAGGCTTTTCCTGATGTCCCATACCAGGCTTTTCCTCTCCTGGTCTGCCATGACGACGTCTTCCCCAGTCTCTCGCAGTAGGTTGCTTTTGGGTCCAGCCCTCTTCCTCACTTGGTCTCAGCTTGTCTCACACAGACAGCTCACTTTGGGGCAGCCGGCATCACGCTGTCAGCTTTACCAGCACGAGGTGTTGTAGGTTGTGGGATTAGCTCATGGCAATGTGGAGAGCCAATCCCGGACGAGCCCCCAAGAATCTGTAACACACCCCAAGCAAGAGGGCGGCTGACAGATTATGTCTGGTTCTGAAAAAAACAGATAAATTATGAGATGGACGACAGGTAGTGTGTTTCCTCTCTCGCTTCTGCCAGATCTTTATTTAAACACATTCATGTGTTCACAACAGGTTGCAAAAACTTCTTAACATCTCTGTCTCACATTCCCAAAACCCAAAATCAGAATAAACTAAAATAGTATAATAATAGTATAAACAAAAATCTAAACAGTCATCTCTGTTGTTTGTTACTAAGAGCTATAAATCACACTTTTTTTCACACATTGTTTGATAAAGCAAACATTCCAGTATTGTACCATATACTAATGGCGTATCTGTGTAGTGGAAATCTCCACATCAACATTGCAGAGCGATCAGAATTATTATAGGTTATTACACTAACTTTAGACAATAACAGTGACAACATATCAAACTGTCTCTGCGAACACATTAACTCAAATATACAGGAGCCGTGGTGTACTTTTGTTACAAGAGGGTGCCTTAAGTTTAGAAAACAACAAAGCTAACAGCTACTCTAGGATGTGGCGAGCTAAGCTAGCTCCTACTCTCGATCGTAACACATTTCAATGAGCAAAACAGACGAATACAGATCCCAGCAAAACAAACTGCTGGTCAGGTTTTACCCTTATTTGGC
This sequence comes from Rhamphochromis sp. 'chilingali', assembly GCF_963969265.1. NCBI lineage: Eukaryota > Metazoa > Chordata > Actinopteri > Cichliformes > Cichlidae > Rhamphochromis > Rhamphochromis sp. 'chilingali'. The sequence goes on from NC_137936.1 coordinate 19,322,128, forward strand.
ATGTAAATTATGTGGACCACATGTGTGGCCTTATTACTTACTAACCTGAAAAAAACAGATAAATTATGAGATGGACGACAGGTAGTGTGTTTCCTCTCTCGCTTCTGCCAGATCTGAAGACGAGCAGTAGCGTCACACTAAACCATCTCACTGGGGCGGAAGTGCCCCCTTGTGGCGTAACTAGGGACCACACCACATGTTGGATCTCCAACAAAAATCACAAGATTAAGGCCCTTCCTTAACAAAACTACACCTAAAAGCTTATACAATGTACAAAAATTAAATCACATAATGTGACCACACATTACAGTGTGTCACATATGCGTGTAAAACATGCAACGTTTCAGCACATAAAAGTGTCAGGATGAAAAAAGAAAAACTTACTGTAATTTGAATGCATGTCTTCGATCTCTTTCTCAGACTGATTCTTTGAGAAAACCATGACCTGGAAAAAGATTAATTGGAGAGACATTTGTTCATATTGACAATGAATCAAGAAAAACAAATATTGAAATTTTGCAATATTTGTAAAGAAACTGAGCTAACCTGTCTTTTTTTAAGCCAGCACCCGTGCAACAAAAGTACTGTTTTTTTATTACAAATAACTCATTTTCATAAGACTGTGAAATTTTAAATTGTAAGAACTTGTCAGAATTATTGTTTCTCAAAAAAAAAAAAAGATTAAAAATACAGTAAAATAAACCTTGCTGATAATATATAAACGCTACTGAAAATGCTGCAACGTACATTTGAGAAAAAACAAAAACAAAATTTAAGCTCTCACTAAGCAGTTAATACATACTGGCTTGGCCTTCCCCTGCAACTGGTTTCTCATCTTCTCATTGGCCTCGACCTCTTTGGCAATTTCCTCAGCTGTTGACAGACGAAAGATGAATCTTTATTTGGCTTGAGGTGACAAATATTGTCCCTTATATGAAATGTACCATTTGACCCATGAGGTGGCAAAACAAAACTGAGGTTTTCAAGAAAAGTAAAAAAAAAAAATCAAGACAAAAACCAAACTAGTGAAGTCAAATATCACCAACTTCATTCTATGTTTAAGTCTCATGGGGAAAAAATGTTAAAGCTTTGTACCACAGCAAAGGCATTTCACGATAGAGTTACAAAAAAAAAAACCAAACAAACAACAAAAAAAAAAACTGCCTGTTCCCAAACAAGCAGAGTGTTTGTTAAAGCGAATGCAAAACGGTTCAGTCTGATTTTGTTGAATTAACATTCAGTCTGGGAACAGCAGGGACCATCTGCTGGACTTTGAAAACGAATGCTGTCCCGTTCTCGTCTTATACACGACTCCAGCTGCTCAACAGTCCCGGGTCTTTGTCGTATTTCTTGTTTCACGATTTGTTAAATGTTTCAACTGGTGAAAGTTCAGGACTGTGAAATATGCAAAAGCTTCACTGAAATAAATGTCGTCTGGATGGGAGAATGCTTGTTTAAAAGTCCGGATGCACTGGATGGTCCCTCTTCTCTTTAGTCCAGAGGACCCTGTGTGGAATTTCAAATTCCCAATAGTACGAGGATAGAACAGTTTTCCACTTTTGCTCCGTCTATTTTAAATGGCAGAGAAACGAAAGCTGTATGTTCTTTTTGATACCCAATCATGTTACCATCTGTTTCCATTTAACCTCATTAGTTATAAAATGTTGATTGAGTTCTTTTTTTTCTTTAATGTTGGGGTATACTTTTCCAGCCTTTTGGTGCCTCCATACCAACTTTTGAGACATGTTACTGACATAACATTCAAAATGAACTAATATTTTTTTATGAAATGTTAACGATTTTGCAGTTTAAGCATTTAATGTTTCCTAGATTGCGAATAAGATATGGGTTTATGAGATTTTGCAAAACATTGCATTCGTTTTTATTCACATTTTACAAAAAAAAAATCTCAATTTTGGGGGGATTCTACTGTGTTTCTAAATATTTGAGTGTCATTTTCTGGTTAGAGCATTTAAGTCCATGCAAGCCTCTGTCTGGTATAATGAAGAGTGCAGGCACAGGTTCAGGGGCTGCCACACTCCCTCCTGTCATTTGTTCTATAACTAATAAGGGCAACAAGTACACAACTGAGAGCTATTACATGACTGTTCCTCTGTTTTGTAAACAACACTGCATCTGGCCCCCTTTATGATGTGTGATTTTTCATTCCACATTCAAGTGTGGCTATTTGAATAGACTACAAACACTTCTGGTTTTCAAGTTGAGGTTGGACAATATCCTATACAGTCCACTTCTTTTGTTGTGTAACAAAACACTGTGATATCACAGTAGTTTAGAGTTCTTGTTTTGTTTTTTCATTTTAATAAAAAAAAAACAGAGCAAATCCTCTCACCTGATTTCGGGTTTAGAGAGTCACACTGGGCATTGTATAAGTAGACAAAATCTTGGTGTCTTTTGATCAGCTGGTCTCGAGATCCCTGCAATGGCAGATGGCATTCCTTCAGCCTCCTCTTGAGCTCCTGCACTGAAAGCAGGTTGTATACCAACTTCGGCATTGGACGCCTCTTCTGGCTAAGAGAGCGGAAACAAACAGATTCACTGTATATTTTCAGTAACCAACAGATATGACATTTTAATGCTTGAGGTGCATCTCTGTGCTAAGCTACAACAAAAATCTACAACTATAGAAAGAAATGCTCTTGAACACAAGCAGAATTTTTATTGTCATAACGGAAAAGGTTCCAAATTAGGTATAAAATTAATATCTTTACACACTAAAAGAAAAGCAAGTGCTTGCAGACCTGTTCCCCACTTTGAAGCAACCATTTCAGAGCCGATGAGCTCAAAGGGTCGCATTAATTTTGGTCGTCCCAAGTCTCCAACCACTGGTTCCCCTAATGTGATTGTAGCTTTAGTTATTCACAAGTTAAGCCCTGTGACATCAAACTACAACAAGACAGATTTTCAAAAGAGTTCAAGAAACTCATGACTGTTGCTACTCTCCCTAAGAATGGGAGCGAGCCCAGGGGTTACAATGAAACACTATATCTGTATTTGTGAAAATCTTTGTTCGTGTTTCTGTTACAACAAAAAATAAAAAATGAATAACAATGGGGTTCAAGAAGAATACCACAAAGGAAACTCTCTCTCTCAAAAAACAAAAAACAAAAATCAAAACAAGCACTTCTCATGTTAAAAAGAAAGCCTGGATGTTCCACAACACATCACTGAAAAATCTTTTAAACCTCTCTAAAGGCACAAAAGTTCCCCAGCATGCTTGGAGGTAAACAAGAAACTGCACAATAGCCACAAACTCTCATATCAGCCTTAAAGCACTGGAACAAGTATTACAGTTTAAGGCTACTTGCAACCTTTGAACAAACAATAGATGCAAAATTGTATCAAATTTTAGAGGAAAAGAGCAGGGCAGGAGTCCAGGACCTAAAGCTCAGCAGATGTTCAGTAATGGAACAAGACAACAAGCAAAAGCACATAAATCAGCAACGGACTGGCTGAATAATAATAATGATAAGAGATAATTCGTGTATGGAAATCCTGACCGTAACTTAGTCGAGATGCTGTTCATCAATATAAAAACTGATAAGCTGAAACTGTTTTCCAGGAGAAGAGATAAGATACCACAAGAAACATTTGACAGAAGTTGTTGCGTATAAAGGAAACATTATTTTGGAGTTATGAAATTCAAGAGTGCATAGACTCTTTTTGTTGCCTGAACTGTGAGTAATTGTGAATTGTGAAATCAATACAGACATGACCTGTTCATGAGAGTTATTCATTTAAGTCATATTGTGTCTGGCTATAATCGGCTTATCCAGACCAAACCTACAATATTTTTCCCAACATTTCTGTTTTTGGTAATTGTACGGCATTTTGTATCACAAACTGTATTAAATGTTATTAATAAAGCAGGAAAAACTGCTGGGAGGACATAAGGTCATCGGTTGACTGAAACCCAACTGTTGTGTTTAGTTTTCTTTGTCTTCTACTTTTATTTCTTCTTTTTTTTTTTTTTTTTACTGCATCCATGTACAAGAAAACTTTAATCTCATTATAGAAAAGACATTTAGCCACAAGCTAATTTCCATCTGCTGTCCCTAGGCAGGTATACACAAGATTAAATAAAAATGCCACGTAAACATAACTCCACGTGGTACCTGTTAATTTGAAGCATAAGGGGTATTTTTAGTTTAAAACAAAATCACAAGTAATTAAAAAACAAAACATCTCAACATGTTAGGCTAACATACACATGTTAATGACAGTTGAAATAATGTTTAATAGTTTAAAAATAATTTTACAGCTAATCTGATTCATATCTGTCTTTTAGTCTGTCTGATCCACTGATAAGTTTGGAGATAACGGCAGTGGCTATCATTTCTAATGGCTGTTTGTTGTCTTTGCTATCTTGGATGTCCGAGACCTCCAACATCTTAGGCTGTCACACTGGTGTTCGTTCACCTTCGGAAATTACTGATCTTGAGTGACCTCTCTTTGCTACAATTTCCTTAACTTGAGGAGACTTCTGACTCTTCCTACGTACGACCCTTTTATTTGTATCCTACCTCCCAAAAGAGCATTAAAGCTTGACAAGACATCAGTACAGTCTTCATTTAAGTGATCAGTAAAGTGGATACTTTACCTCCTCAAGCTTTCCTTCTTGTCGCCACTGGTAAGACACGTGTCCAGATGTTTGTTGATAAAATGCTGGGAAACACTTACAGAACACACAGGGCACTCCACTGCAAAAAAGACACACAAAATAATGTTGATAGTTTTTGTGCTATGACTCTATAATATATTTCCATGTAATTTAGTGCATGCATCCAACCAGCTGCAGTTATGCAATTCATTCATAATTCAAATTAAGCACATGAAGACCTGAACCGAAATGACACATCTGTATGTTTTGTTATCAATATGTTATATTCACTGGAGGTGAATTTTAATTGTGACCCAGTTAAACTAATAGTGACAATTAAAGTAACAGGTCATGAAAAACACTGACAGTAAACTGTACTCTATGCTGTCTTTTTTGTAGATGGTACAAAGTTGGTATGAAGATGGAATTCAGTCAATGTATCTCACTGTGCACCAGTCACACACTGTTCTGTACTTTAGATCCATCACAGTACAGCAAACTAACCTGTTTATCCTGCACTAACCTGCAGAGGATTTCCATGCAGCCTTTAAATAAGGTAGTTAGTCTGCCTCAGTTTGAGTTGCAGCACGTTTCACAATATCAAAAAACATAACGTCACATGTACAGACCTAATATCTGGTTTAAAAACATGTAGGGCCACTTAGATGCTGAAGTACCGCAACCACAACTTATGGACACCTGCAGTCGTTCAGGTGTCAAAAATAAAAAAAATAAAAAAGCCCCCCCAAAATCCACCCAATCCCCCAAACAAACATAATAAACCCACCATCCCGCTTTTAACCCCTGACTTTGGCACATGTCGTCTCTTCTTATGTTTGAAGGCTCGCAGTGACATGAAATATTAACTCCCCTCAAATGTGTTACAGCAAAAGTAACAAGCCTGTTTTGAAAATAAGGAGTAGAGAGTATGGATATTTGTTTACAAATGTAGGGAGTAAAAGTTAAAAAAAGGAGTCAGGGGGAAAAAAAACTACTCAAGCTACTCAAGTACTTAAGTACAGTAATGAAGTATTTGTACTTAGTTACTTCCCACCTCTGAAATAGGATGACAAAAATGAAAAAAGAATGGGGGAAAAAAATCAGTGTTTGCCTACTGACTGCAGTTTTTTTTCCCACATTTGGTTATAAATTACAAGTAGTTGCAGTGACCAGTTGCCCAGTTTGAATCTGCAACACCAACAACTTCTTGCAATCTTTCTGGGTGCAAGGTGATTGTTCTCATTTATAAACACAGAGTGCAGTCAAACACTCTGCAATCAGTCTGAGTCAGACAGTGCTGAAGAGCACAGCTTCTTCCAAGACAGGAAGCTGACTCAACTGGTTGCTTCATGTTAGTATTCCTATATAAAAATAAGGCTGCCAAGTGGCTATACTGGGTTTGTTTTTCCAGTTAATCCACCTCCTGCAGCAACTACAAATCTATTTGTGGAGGAATTTCAGTATTAAATCTATGAGGCTGTTCCAACTAACAGATTTGTGATTTTTCCCAGTTTATCGCAATTAATCCCATTTATCATAAACAGTTAGTATGCAATTCCCAATTTGAGTCAATCACAAGCTAATAGCAGATTGATGCCATCTTATTGCCCTTTCATTGCCATCTAAATGCTTTAAAAGCCACTTTTACCCATTTTTAAAGCAATAATTTCAAGGGCAACAGCCACAGTATGTTTACAGTTAAACTGGATTTACCTTTGATTATGGGCTTAATGTCTTTTGAAGGTGTTAAAGAATGTGCCATCCCATTTTCAGCGCTAATACTTGGAAAGGCCGTGAGTGACGTCGAACCCTGAGTAGAAGCATCGTCCATATCTATGGGTTCTTCTTTTACAACCACTGAAAGCTCAGCTTTTCCTGAATGTAGGTCAGTATCATTGTGGATTCCTGCAGTCCATCTTTTCCCCTCCTGAACGCACTCAGAGATGGAACCATTGCACTGGGTTTCTTTGCTGGAAGGTGTTTTAGGCTTCTTTTGGAAAAATTGGCTCAGCACAGAGTTGTTACACCTCTGGCCCCTCTCCTTCGGAGTTTTGCATTTAACGGCTGAAGCGGGAGTCTTCGGAGATATTGGAGGAGAGTCAAATTGTGCTTTTAACAACTGTTGCCTGGAAAAAGAGAAAAGAAACAGGGCACATATGAATGAAAAAGAAAATACAACACAGTTACATGCTCTTTTATTACATTCAGTTTGAAAAAAGAAAAAAAAAAACGACAACATAGGAAGTGTGAATAAATGTTGTTGGCATTGAAGTGAGCCCTGTGATGTTCTCTTCACCTGCTTAATCATCTCGCTCCTTTTCTACTGAGCCAGAAAAAGGAGACACTTTGGCTGCAGCCTCAGAAATGTGGAAAGCAAACAAATTGAAGCTGGGCTGTTACTTGACAATAAAATGGAACCAATGAGGTGTGCGATGTTCCACTTTCCATATTTAAGAACTTATTTGTGCTTTCTGTCTACATTAGGAGGAGGTTCATGCACGTGCACGCACAGATGCAAGCACACGCCAAGTTAGCTTTGCACACATGTGATGTGGAAACACGTTCTACTCCTCCCAACCTTAAACAAATATGCTCTCCCGATAACATTCATCAGTAACGCTGCATACACATAGACAAAAATGAATAGAAAATGTCCAATGAACAAACCCACCATCTTTGTGCTAATGGCATTTTTCCCCATGTGTGATGCACTTAAACCACCTGGCTATCGAGTTATGTCCAAAGCTCTTTTCATGAATTTTAATACAGAGCCTCACAATTAACACACCTAAGCTTACCAACGCAGAGATGTGGTCAGGGCAGTTACCCCCTGCACTCATGGTCTCGCAGTGTCCCAGAGACTTATGGCATTACAATAAAACCACCTCTCTCCATTCTTATTAGTTAATATTATTAATAAAATTTGATCTAGTTGGAGAAACTAAAAGTTTCCTAAAATGTTAGGACAGACATGGAGCAATTTAAACAGAGTTATAGATTTCATTTACTGACCAATATATTAAATAAATGTAAAAGATTTATATGTGTTGTATTTACAACCATCCAAAATAATTATTCCAGTGCACTAACATCATTCAGTTGATTAGCCCAGTACCATACTGTTGTATACGAATTCGTCTTTGTTTGTTTTTTTTTAATCAATGAGTAGATAGGAATTTATAGTAAATAAATAATTTTAAAAAAAATTACTATGAGGTAAATGAAATGAATGAACTGGTCCTATTATATGAACCATATTCTCTAGCTTCTCTTCAAAAGCTGTGCTTCAGCTTTGATCTCTGATTAGGTGGAAAAGGATGAATTTAGTTATTATGAGGGAATGAAGCTAAAGTTTGGGCATTTTATTTACAATCCTACTGATCTGTAAGATCAATACAACCTACTTAAATTCCCAACACTTACTGAATTTAAATAGCTGCACCATTGATTTTCTTTACAATGTGAGAGCTAAAGTTTTATAATTAGAACTGGGTTTTAAAGGGCGGGTATAGCTTCTACAGCACTTTTTAAAGCTGGGTGTTAGAGACCTTAAACCATAGATACAGAGCAGGAGATCAGAGGAATTCCACACAAAGCCTTTGGACCAGATTTTATAAAGTCGCCGTCGCTGTTACTCGGGGACAATACACACGGTAATTGTGCCAAGACTTTAAAAAAGCAGCCCTGCAGCAGTCAGAATCATTTCATTAATAGGATTTTGTGTGTGGATATCAGTAGACCTCAGGGAACGTAAAGAAAAACTAATGAATGGTGTAAGAAAAAAAATGCATTTTTACAATAGGAGGGCTCTATAGCAGAAAAGTCTGGGTGCTAAAACACCATCGACACATTGTGAAATGAAACCTAAAGCAAATGAGACCCTGAACATCAGAACAGCTCATATCTTATACCCAGAAAGTTTCAAAACTGCAAAAACTGTTATTAGTGTCAGTATTTTAGAGTATTTTTATTTTGTAAGAAGCTGTGATACAACAAAATACACAACCCGCATCTAAATGATGTGGGTTGTGTATGAAACACAATTTCATAATGCGATGGTTCAGCCTCACAAATGGTCTCTCAACACTAAATCCAAACCATGTTGCATTTATAATAGAAAAGGGCATGTTATGATTGTGATCAAACATATTTTGTTAGCAATTTATCTCTTATCCTAATGTGCAAATACACAAATGAGACAAGAGGCTGCAAGGTAACTGGTTACTGTACCAGTGTAAATATGCAGCACTGAGATTACAGCTAATGGTGTGCTAGAGGGGGAAAAGGCCTCTAATAGAAGTAAATTAGAGCCATCAGATAACAGCAACCCAAAGCACTGATTTCACAGTGATAAATCCGAATGAAGGAAGTTACCCCCAAACACATGCTGGACCAGAGAATCTACCAACCGCATAAGCAGATGTTTAAATAATTATTCCCTAAATGCTTTGCAATGCTGTCATTTCAAAGCAAATAATCCAGTTGAAACAAGTCTATCTTTACACAAAACAACATTTTGACAGAGTCAAAACCAACGAATCCAATTTCTCAGATGCTCAGTGTTAGACAACAGGAAATTAAAAAGAGAAGGAAAAGGCTGCTGCCTAATCCACTCATTCGTAACTGTGATGACAATCAGAAGGGCTACAGTTTGAAGGGAGACCTTTCAGACTGTTGATAACAGAGATGTGATTGATGGAAGGGACAAACATTGTGGTAGACTGACTGATAACAGCATTCAGCATTGGCATCAGCCCAGATATTGGAGAAACAATTCTAATGACTTTAGGCAGAGGGAGCGGGGGGGAGAGCTCTATTTAGGCTCGCAGGCTTATTTTCAACTAATCTTTAGGAGTTGCTACAAGATTCCCCAAAATATGGATCATCAAAATGATCTGTTAATAGATGACTATCTATAATACAAAGGAACATATATATCCTTTGAGAGATGTTTTCTGTTCTACATTTGGATTATTATTTCTTTAGAAAAGAATGACAGGATGGCGTCACTCTCAGTGAACAAGAGTTTATGAACTCCGGCCAGAAGCGTTTTCTCAAAATGTTCCCTACTTTCACGCAAACTAGAAATGTTGCTGTCTGGAGCCCCACTCTTACACTATTCCCGGGATGGAGATTGTAATGCGTTACTACCTCAGTGACACATATGGACTATAGATATGAAATGTTCCAGAAGGAGTCAACCTCAGCCACCATCCATAAAAAAAGTGGTTTAGGAGGATTAGTATTAATCGGTAAACCTGGACCAGATCTTTTTTTTAAGGTTTGTGAATACAGAGTTGCTGGCGGGGAGGTTCTGACGTGTGCATTTTAACAGAAGAAATGGAAACGAAAGCAAAAGAGAAAAGCATTTCACAGATGTAGTTTTTGCTGGTATGAATGTGACGAGTTTGGCAGATGACAAACTTGAATCTTTTTCAAGTACAGAGAAGGGGTGAGGGGGCATTGTTCTATGCTTTTTGGGACAATTTACTCTCTGTCCATTTGTCCCCTAGAGGGAAGTTTCACTGCAAATCAATACAAAGTCAGTCTGAGGGGCTTTGCTTTTATCCTTGTCATTACAGGATAACAATATCCCATCCACAGGCTTAAATGGTTGAAACATAATCATATGCTATGGTTCTTCCAGTCAGCAGATCATCAAAACACAGAAGAATGGTGTTCAGCTAACATACAACACACGGTGGCACAAAACATGACTAAATTATATTTTGCAAATATCTAACCAGCCAATGACCCGGGAGCAAATCAATGCAATTAGGCATGTATTCATGGGCAAGATGACCTGCTGAAGTTCAAACTGAGCATAAGAATGGGGAAGAAATGTTACTGCAGTGATGTTAGGCGTGACAAGATGGTTGGTGCCCAATGGGATGGCCTCAGTATTTTAGAAACTGCTGATTTACTGGGATTTTCCCACACAGTCATCTCTGGTTTATGGAGAACGTACCAAAAAAGAAAAAGGAGAAAATATCCAGTGAGCAGCAGCTCTCTGGGCAAAAGTGCCTTGTTGACGTCAGAGGTCAGATAAGGGGTTGATAGAAAGGCAACAGTAACTCAAATAACCTCTCATTACTAATAGAAAACTGGAAAATTGTTGCCTGTTACTAGCCTGGTCTGATGAGTCTTAATTTCTGCTGTGAGATGTGGATGGCAGGGTCAGAATTTAGATTGAACAACATGAAAGCACGGATCAATCCTGCACTGTGTCAACGGTTCATGTTACTGGTTTTGTGATGCCATGGCAGATATTTTCTTGACACACTTGGTACTAATTAAGCCTCAAGGCAATTAAGCCTGTCGTATAAACTTCAAAATCCTACGTCACCACATTCTCGAGTTATGTCGACACTGACGACAATAACCATTAGCCTTTTATTACTGAGGAGTGAAAATGTAAGCTTCTCCAGAGCTATGTACAATAATAATAATAATAATAATAATAATACAGTTAAACCCTTTTTACATAAGTTTAGCATCACCAGGGGAGCTTGTGTGATTTATAACCCCTGTGCCAACCTGAAGGAATAAATAATTAGAGTTTGGAGTGACCTGTTGTACCATGACATTGTAAATAATTTACAATAATTACACCTCCCTATAAACAACTGTTCCACAACAGAAACACAGACCAACAGCCTGTGACTGCAAGCATGTGGCCAGTGTTATTAACTACAGAACAATCTGTTTTTACAATCTATTTTAAGGGAAAGGTTTTCACTTGTGTGAACTGTGTCACTAGAGCAGAAGATTGAGGATAACATGCAACCTAAATTGTACCTTGAAATTTCCAATAGCCCAGCTCTGGACTCTGCACCTCATCTCTGCGTCCTGTTGTAATGAAAACGTATCAGCCCCAGAGCTACACAGCACACAGGTAAGTGCAATGCAATGAGAACTCTGAGTGACCTCAGCTGATGAAAACAAAATCCCCATTTGATTTACAGAAAATCTGTGAATAAGAAGCAGATTACTAGGAGGCAATCAGGCTGTTTTTTCAATACTGTACAGAAGAAAAAGTGAAATAGTTTTCTTAGTGGGCATAATGTAATCTTGCCAATAACAATGGGATCCCCTGAAATCCCTGCAGTGATCTTTTTTTTACCCCTTCGGGTCTTACAATTATGAAATACAAATTGAAGAGATGCTCAGAGCACCTGTGCTCATGGTAAAGAGGTTTACGTGGATTGCAGAGGAAATCTGATTTGCCATTTTTATTACTCATTTAGCCTGCCTCTGCAGGATGAAGAATTTTTTAAAAACCACTTTGGCTAGCTGCAGCAAAATGGATTATATTAAATCATTGTGTCCCAACAAGTCTGATGTGCAAAATGCCAGAAAGAAATATTTCATTAATGATGCTTAGATGAGAAGCTTACTCACAGTCCACTTTATTAGGCACAACTATTCGCTAACAGATATGTGATCAGCCAATCACCAGGCAGCAACTCAATGTCTGACCAGATATACATCAAGAGCAACCGCTAAGTGACACTGAACATGGCACGGTTGTTTGCGTCAGGTCTGAAAAATTCCAGAAACTGCTGATCTTCTGGGAGTTTCCCACAAAAACATCTCTAGGGTTTCCAGAGAATGTTTGAGAAAGAGAAAATATCCAGCGAGAGACTGTTTTCTTTTTGAACTGTGTACATCTGTGATGTATTAACTGAATGACAATAAAGGAAATTAGAATGCTGTTGGTTGTTGATGCTAGAGGTCAGAGGAGAATAGGTCAGCCAAGAACAGGAACCTGAGGATTCACACAAGCTCACTAAAATTGAACCACAGAAGACTGGAAAAACATCACCTAGTCTCACGAGTCTCGCTTTTTGCTGCAACATTCAGATGGTAGGGTCAGAATTTGGTATAAACAACATGAAAGCATCGATCCACTTTGTCTTGTGTCAACAGTTCAGGCTGCTGCTGCTGGTGGTGGTGGTGTAATGATGTGGGGAAATATTTTCTTGGAACACTTCTGGCCCCCTGACCATCATTTAATCTCCACAGGATACCCGAGTATTGTCGTTTATTGTGCCCCTTGACGACCACAGTATGCTAGTTTATTTATAAAGCACCTTTCATAGATAGGCAGTCATAAAGCACTGCACAATAAAATAAAAGTGCAGTTAATGGCAATAGATGCAGAACAAAGTAAAACATGTAGTTTGAAAACATCTCAACAGAAAGTCAAGTTAAACAAAAAGGTATTTAGCTGCTTCTTAAAATAGTCCACAGTCAGAAGTTGGAGTGGGAGGCTGATCCAAAGCCTTGGTGCCACAGACTGAAGGCTCTGTCCCCCCTAGTCTTTCATCCTGTACGAGGAACCGCTAACAAATTCTGAGATCCTGTGATCGAAGACCACAAGCAGCAGTGTGTTTAGTAACAAGCTGGGATAAATAGTCTGGAGTCTGGCTGTTAAGTGCTCAGTCTGTGAGTACAAAACTTTTAAATCGAGTCCTGCAATTTACTGGGAGCCAACCTAAAAAGTAATGTGAGCCTCCTTACAAGAATGTGTAAGGAGTCTGGCTGTGACATTCTATATAGCTTGGAGGAGTCAAAAAGATGATTTATCTAAGACCACGGCGTACTTATCTTCTGGTGGCTGCTTCCAGCATGATAATGCACCAACTCACAAAGCTCAGATCATCTCAAACTGGTTTCTTGAATATGACAATGAATTCACTGTACTCAAATGACCTCCACAGTCACCACATCTCAATCCAAGAGAGCACCTTTTGGATGTGCAGCTGACAAATCAGCAGCAAGTGTGTGATTCATATCAGTACGGACAAAAATGTTCGTAGCACCTCGCTGAATCAGTGCCATGAAGACTTAAGGCAGTTCTGAAGGTAAACTGGGGTTAAACCCGATAATGTATAACTACTGAAGTGGCCGGTAAGTATATAGTTTGCATACACACTTATTCTATATGTGTACCAAATCATGCAATACAGCTGCAAGTATTTTTTTTTCTGTCCTTTAACTTAATATTGTAATATTGTTGTGGACCCCACTAGTGGTGATTCAGTGTGCACTAAGATCTAAATGCATAAAAAGCTCTTCTTCATTTCAGATACAAGACAGTTCACTTGCTACTTGTCATGAGCTGTACATTACCTTGCAGATTGAAAGTTTGTGACCAAGTCATCCAACAGACGGTTGTTCCTCAGGTCTGCTTCTGTCATTTGCTAAAAGAAAAAGAAGCAAGATATGAAGAAATTCTGCCTGTAGGGTCCAAAATCCAGTGATATTTACAATTAAAGTTGAGCAAGACAATGTTTAAGTGATGTTCTTCAGTGAATTACTTAAATAATTTAACCAATATTTACTGATATCGATTAAGTCTCTTTAGGTGATGTCCTTAATTATTATGTAATTCCATTACAAGTCATGGTCATACTTACTGTATTGCAAACTGGACACTGGAGCTTGTAAGAAAGAAATTTCCGGATGCACAAAGAACAAACTGCAAAATAAAATGCAAACACAAAGCTGTGTCAGCCTGTTGACATTTTATCACATCGCTATTTGACGTGTGTGACAGTTTTTAATTTAGCAAATTGTGAAATTTGAAGAGTGACAGAGAGAGGGTGAAGTTTTAGGAGAAGATGAGAAAAATAATATTATGTCTGCAGCTCTACAGTAAAGCATTTTAAATCGTTAAAAACAAAACAATAGAAATTTAATGTGTGCCTGTTAATGTTGCGTTATGGTAGACGATCAAAAATAATTTATGTAAATATATTTCGTGATCTGCCTCTGCAATGTGTGGGATATAGTTCATAAACCAGACAAAGGACAGCTGATTGCTCGTTTCAAACAACCACTCAGTGTTCTTCCTTTTATTTGCATAAACTTCTTTTATGACTGCATCTGCACTGCTATTACTTTTTTTTTATCATCAACAATTTTTTTTTGCACTGCTATTACTTACAATTGTGTGAGCATTTTGTCATCATTGAAATATTGAGAAAGTCGAAGCAAATAGGACACCGAAGCAGCGCATCGACATTCTGTAGATGGGAGAGAGGAAAAAAAAAAAAGAGCTGAAAATCAACAAGTACCTGCAATAATAACAACAACAACAATATATTTTACCTACTAAAAGTATGGCTGGCTCAAAGCATCTGTGCATGAACCTTTGCACTTTTAATCATACATTATTTTAGGATGAAAATATCCAAAAGTTGATTGTGTTCATCTGGACGTAGCATTTTGTGGAAGAAATGTTTCGTCACTCATCCAAGTGACTTCTTCAGTCTGAGCTGATTGCAGGTTTCCCCAATCTTATAAACAGTACATTTGCATAATGACTGAAACCAGCCCACTGAAGGAACAATGGGCTTTGATCAGTGAAACCCACTGTGCTGTTGATCAATGGTCATGAGAATTTGCATAATTAAGACTAAGGAACTGACCTCCCAGCCCATTGTTCTTTTAGTGAACAGAATCGACTTCTGGAGATTTACTTACCTGGATGATTGAGAATGCGTCAAGACATAGGATGAAAATACAAAAGTTGACAGATGAAGATGTTACTCACTGAATGATAAATAAATGGTAAATGGCCTGCATTTGTATAGCGCTTTTCTAGTCCCTAAGGACCCCAAAGCGCTTCACACTACATTCAGTCATTCACCCATTCACACACACATTCACACACTGGCGATGGCAAGCTACATTGTAGCCACAGTTGCCCTGGGGCGCACTGACAGAGGCGAGGCTGCCGGACACTGGCGCCACCGGGCCCTCTGACCACCACCAGTAAATGTAGTACGCTAGAGTTGGTGAATGTCCTCGTTTATCAAAGGATTGCCCATACAGTTCCATACAAAGGATATCATTTCCTAAAACCAGTCTATCCAACTAAATAACAGGAAACTATCTAACCCTCCTGTCTCAAGCTGAATGTTCTCTTGTAAGAATGTTCAAGGTTCCACAAATTTTTTTTAATGTGATGTTTGCATAGCATTCAAGAATACAAGTTGTCCTTTCTTTTCTGACCGCAGACAATACTGTGCACACATTCTGAGTCATCCCTCATGTCTTTATTTTTTGCTTCCATGGAGCCAAGCTTTCGTGTAATTAAAAAAAAAAAAAAAAGGGCTTTCAAATTTTTCTCTGGTCACTGACAGCTTTTTCTCTCATTTTCAGCACCCTCCTTGTACCTGACCATTTTCAGAGGAATGTTTTACTTTTCTTCTTGATTTTTAAGCCACTTAATACTGACCTATAAATAAACCAAGCATAAAAACCCCACATAATTCAAGGGATAAAACAGTGTTGTTTCTGCAAATTGACAGATAAATTACCACAGAACCAAATTTAAATTGCATATTTAGCCACAATGTTAGCAGCTGGCTGAATAAGGTCAAAATTTGCTCCCATTTCTTAAGCTGAATCTATGAAAAATTATAATTATAATTTTATACAGCACTGTTCTACTGTAAATGCCTTCTATCCAACATTCACACACCAATGGTTACATCGGCGATCAACTTGGGGTTAGTATCTTGCCCATGCAGACTATAAGAGACAGGGATCAAACTACCAACCTTCTGATTATTAGACGACGTCCTAAACTACAACCCACAACAAACCAGTATGTTTGCACCAACTACTCACTTTCCAAAGCACTATTAGGACAGTGAACAAGTAGAGGTCAAAATTAGAAAGTCTCAGCGGTAGTCAAATTAGATCGACTTATGTCATTGTTGCACTGTATTTACAAGGTTAGCAAACGTTTCATCACTAACTGTAAGCACGTCAGATACTCAAGTGAGTTATAAAGATTGAACGAATGTGATGTAAGGGGGTTTTCAGTTAGCTGGGGGCTAACAGCCAGCATGTCAACAAAACATTTGAAATCAAACATAGCTACAACCTACTTTCAGACATGCGAGACTAGGTGGTAGATCCGCTTCCGTCTCGAAGGCCATTTTCTCCGAAATAACGCGCAGATTCTTGACAAAGTTAGCCTCAGCACTTTTTTTTATTCGGCGCTCAGCTGTGAGAGTCCCGCTCACAGAACGGGATACGTCTGACGTCATTTGACAACTTCCGCTGAGCCACAAATATGTAAAGATTGTAGCTGTGCTCGTCACTCGGTCAGAGTCCGGGTTACATTGTTTCAGTTTTATTTAAGAGGCTGTCTTTATTGTTTGGACTTAAAGGCATAGCAGTACTTGTGCTGCCTCGTATCTTTCTACGGGTGCAGATTTAAGAATATCAGATTTGATATACCTGCATTTTATACACAATGTTTTACTGCTTGACGAATCATAGAAAATAGCAACAAAATAACAAAACAAGGCTTTTTTTCAGTTAAAGTTTGACAGTGGTAACAACTTTTTCCAGAATAATTACAATATATGATGGACAGCAGCTTTTGTCTGTCTCTTTTCCTGATGTACTTTGTTATATGATTTTATATATAACTTCCCGTTTCTACTGAGTTTAATACGTTAATATCAAGCTACAGTATAATTTAGCATACTAATAATATACAATACACATGTACTAACAATTTTAACCAGCTTTAGTTATTCGGTTTATCAGGACTTTGCAGGACTAAGATGCAAAAATCCAGCCCTTTCAGTTGTACTCATCGAAGCAGCAGAGCCAGGGCCAGATGCAAATCCAGCATATCCCCATTCTAGCAACCTCTTAGCAATTCCAGCCCCTGCAGACACCAACCCCCGAGCCCTCGTCTCGTTTCCACCTCCCAACCCCAGAGCCAGGATCTGGTCTTCACCAGCAGGAACAGCTTTATTCTGGGCAATCAATTGCTGTCTTCTTTCTCTCCTTGGCCATCTCTCTTCAACCGACAGAAGTGGAGGGGGAGGATGGTGTGTTCTGGGAGCAGGCCGTGCATAGGGGGGTCTTAGCTGATGGCACTGAGAGACACGTGCAGCAGGCCCCCCTTATAAAACAAAAATGATGCTCACCGGTATATTATGTAAAATACTGGATGTTTCACCTCACATTGAATGAGAGGTGAATCACCTCCTCAAACCTTAAAGAAGTCCAGTCACTTTCATTCTAAGCTCCTTAAACTACCATGACCTGGATCACAGAGAACCTACACACACATTGTGTAATGCTCACTCACTTTCACATTCAGTAGATTGTTAGACTCTCCGTATCAGGAAATGGTATGTGTGTTGCTGTTGTACTTAACAGTCCTGTGATAGCCACTTTGACTATAATGACTATATGTATATATCAATGAGGCTGTGCTGCACATCTGTTGCTATTATGCAATAACATAAAATACCTCTTAGTAATATACAGCACATTTGATGTGTAATTTGTGACATGAACAAAGTTACCACTGGAATAAATCAGTTTAATTTATATTATGGATTAAACATGAAATACATGAGAAATTTTATACAAAAAAAAAATCCGTGGACACTGAAAGATCCAAAAGTCATAAAGATTGTGTTTTTCTGGCTCCAGTGGAGGGAGCTAATAGGGAAGACAGCCACTGCTAACTCCAACCAGGGAATCTGAGAGTGGAAAATGACTATTACAAAATAAATGACCTTCTTGTGGTGGATGTAAAAGGACAGGCTCTTCTTTTGTGGTGTCCACACCATGACAGCCTCGTGTTTTTAGATGACACTAACACAAGTGATTCTGGATGACAAGTGTAGCATGAAAAAAATGGTACAACCAGTTCTTAGCTTGACTCATGCTTTATTATAATAGTTATTCATGCCTTTGGCAGTTGTTTTCAGGACATTGATGGGAAAGAAATAAGTTAATCAATCTTGTTCTTACAGTGGAGAATGCTCAGCAGATTTTTCAGAGGCCTTAAATGCAGACAATGAAAACCATCTCCCTTATTGAACTTTAGACTAGTAAGTGCTTACCAGAGATCCACAATAACCCATGTAATGTACAGTGTAAACCCAAAGAAGTTAGCAGAACTTCAATAAATTAAGGCAATCGATTGCCCTAAGGTTATTAAGTTTATGAACTTAAAAGTTGAAGCTTATAAGAACTCCAACATTTGAATTACGTTTGACTAAAAGTAAAATGTTTAATAATTATATTCACAAATATTTATTAAATACAACTTAAAGTCTTGATTTATGTCTCTAATGTCATGTTCCTGGGTCTGTTGACCCGCGTTTTAAGTTTTAGTTTATTTGGATGTTGTTTATGTTTAAGTTCATTAGATTAGTTCATTTGGTTATTAGACTCCTTGTGTTTTCTTCCCCTGTATTTAAGTTTCCCTCACCCTTTGTGTTTCATGCTGCGTGTCTTATGTTATCAAGCTTGTATTGTCATGTCTGCGTCTCATGTTTCCTGTTTTATTTTGAAGGAGTGATGTGTTCTTTGCTCATTGTATTTAGTTTGACTTCCCCTGTCCTGTCATTAGCCTCATGTCAGTCAGCTGTTCCCCCATGTGTTCCCACTTCCCCTAATCACCTCCTGTGTATTTAAGTCCTCTGTTTTCAGTGTGTTATTGTCAGATCGTCTGTGTTGTTTCTAGGCCAAGTGGTCATGTCAAGTTTTCTTATATCAGGTCCATGTTCCTGTTGTAGGTTTTTATTTAATTTAGCTCACCCAGTTTAGTTTATTGTTAGCCTTGCCTTTTGCCTGCAGTTAATTTGCCAGCCTTAATCAACGGCTCGTGTTTGGTTATTCAAGTCATGTTTTGTTTCGTCTGCATTTGGGTCCACCTTTCACTCTACACACAGTCGACCCCGCTGATTGTGACATCTAATGTGAATAATGTGGCATAACTTAAAAGAAATGAGTACAAGTCATTTTTTGAGTTATGAAAACTGCGTATTTATTGTTCACTTTCATTATCTTTTTTTAATTAAACAATAGTCAAACATCAACATTGAAAACTCAAAAACAAATCACACAAAACTATTTCTATAGTAAACTATATTTAAGAAATATTAAAATAAATCATTTTAAAAAGACTTTTAAGTGCTAAAGACATGGCGTGTACTTTTGAATATCTGAGTAACAGATTTGATTCATTACACTGTAAACTGTTGAAACTCTAAAATGTACATATACCGCTGTCCTGGTTCTGTGATTTGTTAATACCTGCTTGGTTAACCTTCATATTCAAAACAGTGACTATTAGAATTCTATTGTAGTCCAGTGATTGCAACAAAACAATGAAAATAACTCCACCAAAAAACAAAACAAGACACTATGCTTGGATACAGTGATCTGCACACTTAAGTCTCTAAGTTGGGGAACAGTTTACCAGCTTCCAGACTACTGTACTCTGATTGAATACAGTGTTATTCAGTCCCTTGGTAATAATTGTAGTGGTAGATATAGTGTAAAGATCACTCCAATCATTATGAAGAAGTTCATCAGCAGTTCTTGGGAGACCTCCATAAAGTTGTAACAGACTAGGTCGTTGTCATGGATTACTATAACAAAAAAGAGGTGGCTCAACAGGCTCGTCCTGAATGAATGTAAGCTTGTGATCGAAAATTAATCAACTATTTCACAAGATGATTTTGTGACAAATCATCTCTCCAATTCATGATCACTAGCAGTGACCCAGATGATTCTGCAAATCGTCATAATATTTTTATGTCTTTAAGCGTCACCCAGAAACTTTTGGTGTGTAGGAGTTATGTTTGAAAGTTATGTAATATTTTAGCTACAACTCTATATTTTTGTGGTCGTTTTGAGAACAAATTACATGTGGATCGGTAAAAACAGATGATCTATGTTCTTCATAGTAATCAGTTCTGAGGCCACCAAACCCAAGTGACAAATAGAGAGGGAAAGCTGAGATGGTTTGGATATGTGCAGAGGTGGGATAGCAGATATAGTGGACAAGGGATGTTGAAGCTTGAGCTGTAAACAGTAGAAAAGGCAGGAGAAGAAAAAGAGGAAAACAAAAACTGAAAACAAAGTGGGCAAATGCTAGAATTTAAAATCTCAGTTTGAGGTTTGGGTTAAATCTCTTTCCATTGTGAAAGTTTTAAATTTCAGCCGAAACCTTTGCTGTATTAACTGTATTGGAAATCTTCTATTTGAAAATAGGTATTGGCTGAATAAGACGGCTGTGAAGCTTGGCGTAGAACGTGTTGGGCATGCTCGAAATGCTTGCCCAACACCAGGCTATGCTGTGGTGAGAACAGGAACCTGTGTTGTTTATTAAAGTGAGTGAAGTGGGTAGCACATTTGGTTTCTTGTAACATTAGCTGTTGTTGCAAAAGACTGAAACAAGAACTTTTAAAAGGCAGACGTGCAGCAACATATTCCTGATGAAAAAGGTTTTCATCAGAGGGTAAATCTTCATTAAGACACACATCCACACGTGCAATAACACTAAGTGCAATTCTCTTTTTCTGACAATGTTGTATTTTATTCTGTTGTATATAGTATTTTATTCTATTGTGTACAGTATCTTATTCGTATTCTTATTATCTTATCCTATTTTGCTACTGTAACTTTGCACTGTCCACTTTCTGCTGTAACAAAACAAATTTCCTAACAAAGGTTATCTTATCTTATTAACTCCATCCCCTTAAATTTGAAAGAATTTTACATAATACTTGTATACAATAGAGAACATTTATCAAAAAAGGGGGGGAACTTAGCAGGCTGTCTCAGCTACTGTGATGAACTCAGCTAACTTATTAGCTGTTAGCCAGCTGAATGAGAATTGCTTTGCTGACATTTCACTAAAAGAGCTTAGGAAAAAATAGAAAGCTAAAGAAAATTTGAATGCTTATTGCAATACAAACGATGCTGGTAACGAGTGATAAATACAGAACCACCTAATGGACCTGTCACAACACCGGTGTTTGTAGGTTTTCAATGAATCCCACCCTCTCACTTTTCAAAATCAAACAACTGCAGACAAGTGGGCAGACCTCCATATTTAAGAGGAAATGACCTCACTAGTGAAGCCTTACAAAATTAATTAAAAAAAGATCACTTGACTGTTTCTAAAGCTTGCAGTTGATGTAGTTTTTTATGGGAAAAAAATAAAAATAAATAAAAGTCATTAATAAATGAATTGCAGTAAATTCATTATTTTTAAGTCAAACTCTTTTTTTAAATATTTAAAAATTTTATGTAGTGTTTTAAAAAGAAAGAAAAGCAACCAAAAAATAAAGCAAGAAACAAAAACCAGTTAGTTAAACTATTTGTACTTAATGTTAGTGCAAGAACCTGTGAGCACCTGATAAAAGACATTTTACTTTTACTCCATTGTCTTTTCTCAGAATCTCAAACAATCCAGCTCTTGTATCATTTAACAGCTGCTGTAAATCTTTGCATCTTTGCTGTGTTTTATACACTTGACTGAATGCACTTAGACTGAATCGTGAAGGTTTGGTTAACGTTTTTCTTTAAGTCATGATGTTTAAAGAATCCACAGAGCAAGAGACAAGGTATACCCTGGACAGGTCGCCTCTCTCTCGCAGGGCCACCACACAGAAACAGACAATAGTTCACACATAAAGTCAAATCAAAATCACCATTTAACCTGAACCCATGCAAGTCTTTGCACTGTGGGAGGAATCCCTGAGGAGTACCCATGCAGACACAGTGAGAATATATAAACTCCACACAGAAAGGTCCAAAATTCAAATACAGGACCTTCTCGCTGTGAGGTGACAGTGCCATTAACTCCACCATGGTTAACAAAAAGTTAAGCAGAAAACATCTTCCAACTCTGACATTTCACTCTGACTGTGTTTTACTTTGCCTCTTATGGGTGTACTGTACCAGCAGACAAAATGAAATTAGCCCTGTCAGGCAGCTTTAGCTTCAAAATAATACAAACTGGTATCTGCAGAACAGACAAACACAAAGTAAATGCTTTTCACTAATAAGTCATGAGATAAGATGCTGACCTTGGAAGTAAAGCCACTGCCTCGATAAAGAGATATTTCCAATTTGATCAATACAACACAGGGCTGGATTTGAAATGCCAGCTGGCAGTTTGTAGCTTGTGGCCATTCCAAGCCCCAATGTCATTGATCATGTATCCTTAACAAGGCACTAAGACCTTTGTAATGCTGCACTTTGGGCTTAATTGTTCCCAGAACATGCATACATGTTGCTCTTAAATCTGAAGCTCAAGTCTGAAAGGACAGTTTCAACTATCCTTGTGTAAAATAGCTGCCATTATAAACCGGTGTCTGTTTTGTAATCATTGCAGTTTGATTAAATTCTCTTGTAATGGTTCCCTGCTGTTATTTATCAGATGGCTCCAGCTTATATAGATAAAGTCAGTGGAAGTGGAAAGAATACTACAGAGTCTACATCAAAATTCTGATCATGGGGCAACTTTTTTGGATTTGAAGTGGATTATTTTGGGATTTCAGCCTTAAATGCAAGGATATCAAACAAATAGCAATGAACACAGTTTAACCTGAAATCCTTGTGATGATTGAAAAAACTCACTAATTATTCAGCACTCTTACAGCTTACTGGACTCTTACAGCCGCTGTATCGCAGATATTCAAT
Organism: Rhamphochromis sp. 'chilingali'; assembly: GCF_963969265.1. Taxonomy (NCBI): domain Eukaryota; kingdom Metazoa; phylum Chordata; class Actinopteri; order Cichliformes; family Cichlidae; genus Rhamphochromis; species Rhamphochromis sp. 'chilingali'. The sequence continues at coordinate 19,345,244 of NC_137936.1, forward strand.
GATTTAATGACCACCTTTATATACACAGATGTTGAGCATTAATCACAGTAAGTGTCATGGAAAAGGTCAATGCCTCTGTAATAGGTTGCTATCTTATTTTTTCTTCATATATAAATAATATATATAAATAACGAACAATTTTTCACCATCCATTATTTCCTGTGTGACCGATGTTTCACCTATTAGACTGCAAGGCAGCCAAAAATGTCATCTGTGTCACTGACATTGTAAATGTCAAGGCAACACAAGCTTCTACATTTCAGTTTGTTATGTTAGGTCTGATTCACTGAATTAATTTGGTTATAGATAATATTATGCAGCTTTATTTTGCTTTTTCCCAGCCAAAAGTCTTCACGCTAAAACAATGTTTTCAGTTCTCTCTCTCTCCCTGTGTGTTTGTGTGTGTGTGTGTGTTTGCCAAAATTCATTTATCTCTTTGAATATTACATCTCAAAAGGCTGAACCATGCTTTAAGTTTGCAAATCTATACCAAATGAAGAAATCACTGTCATGGCCCTGTACACCGACCAATTTCAAAATATGTCAATCTAAACTGCTGTGTGATAAATGCTCAAAAAAGAAGCAGAAAAGGACAAATAACACAAACAGATATGGAACCATGTAGAAGAGACTAAAAGTCTGATTAGTGCAGTTTAGCCATATGGCCATCCAGTCAATTTTCAGCACTCTATAGAGACATTCTTATGGGCTTGGAAACTGAGGATGTTTAATCACTGGATGCTCCGCCAAGTGGAAAATATATCCCTATATTAGTAAGATGACATGATGTACTGAGTGCCTGTAAGAGTCTCCAATTCAGATTTTCAGGAACTGTGTTACAGATTAAACCCATTACCAGCTATTTTACTCTGTTTCTAGTTCAGTCTGTAATTTTGAGATGTTCTTTTCAGAGAACTGAATTACTGCTTATGTGTGTTTAAGGATTATCTTTGGTGCAATGTTTTCTGATATTATGAAGCTGTAATCTGTAATATTATGTTTTATTTTTTTTATCTGCCCTGTGGTCAGAGCATTTTTCTAACGTTCTCCTCACATGGAGAAAACATTATTATGATATACTGTAGATGGAATCACAAATAGTTGGCAGCAGGTCAAAATGAGCTGTTCAACTTTTACTTTTTATACTTTTGGAATATTTGCTGTTATCCTGACAACAAAAAGAAAGAAAAAAGGTCTCAGTATTTAGCACCATATAGATTATTCACAAAGCTATTTGTCTTTAACTGTTAAACTTTAACTGTTGTGATTCATGCTATCACTGCTTAATTATAAGTTACTGCACAGAGCGCCAGCTGGCAGGGAAAGCAGGTTCTCTCTTCTTAAATTGAGGTTGAATAAAGGCAGCAAGCCAAAACTATTTAGTTAAATCTTAAAAGTCAGCTACAGAGATTTTTACAGAACTTTAAGACCAACACTGTTTTGCACAAAGTCTCAATTTTAATCTATGTTTTACCCCCAAAAGACCCTGTCAAGGACCCTAAATATTTTAAAAATTCTCATGTTAAAAGTTAAATGCACTGTCTGTCTTCATATATGGACTATATTCAAATTTGCAGAGACTGAAAATATATATTCTGTTTTTTAAACAGCTACCCATTAAGCAAGCTCCAACAAACACATCATGAATCACTGCTGCATGCTGTTTTATTTTCTTATGTGCAGAGAAAAGAATCTCATATAAAACTAAATCCAGTCATTGTGTTTTACCTGAAAAGTACCTGTTAAATTAAAATAGTTATGTTACAAACTCTAAGCTCTTTTTTGTGGTTATTTCTCAATTTCATATTTTTATTTTTTATTTTTTTATTTTTTTTTTTACCTCACATCATTTAAAAAATTGGTTATTAGATAATAGTAACAGTACCTCTTTCGCCTTATAATATTGTTTGGCAACAAGTGGATTTTCAAGCAGGATACCAGGAAGCAGTTTTAGGGTTTTATTGGAAACAAGTGTTTGAGAGAAAGGTGGCTGGGATGGAGTCCAGGGCTGGCTGGAGACAGGGCTTTGGAGAGACGAGGCACTGAGTTTGCCAGGGGAGAGTGGGTTGGCAGGAGAGCACCAGGTAATAGATGAGCAGGGTTGCTAGCAGGCACACACAAGTGATCCAAGCACACAGAAGGAACTGTTTAGCATGAAGGAAAGTATAAGGCAACAAACTACCAGCACAGCAGACAGAATTATTGGGTGAAGAGTGGCTGGAGAAGTTAGAGATGAGATGATGAGGTGCAGGCAGGTGAGAAAGCCAGACAAAGGAGGGGAAGGGAGGAAGCGACACCCAGAGATGCAGACAGACAACATTAAATGTGCGGGCAGACACACACACGGATACACACATGGACACACAGACACACGCAGCTTTTTGAGCTGGCAGACACCCTTGTCAGTCTACACTTGTGAAACATCCATGCCATTTAGTTCAGTTGAAATTTTATATTGCTGCAATGGAAAATTGCTTTAGCTCATTTGAAACTGTTTATTTCATTTTACCCAAAATTAAGAATCCCATGTGGAAAAATCAACAAATACTTTGTCCTTAAGTTAATATGTACTTCAAGTGTATTTCAGTGACCTGACGGCGAGCACTGGGAGGGTCATGTTTTTTTTTTTACTTTTCCAGTGCATTCAAAACCATCAGGCCGACCCTTTTGGGTGATAAGCTAACAGCAATGCAGGTGGATGCTTCTCTTGTGTCCTGGATAGCTGACTAACTGACAGGAAGACCACAATATGTGCGTTGTCAACATCTGACAAGGTGATCAGCAACACAGGGGCACCACAAGCGACCGTCCTCTCCCCTTTCCTCTTCACCCTCCACACCACAGACTTCAGCCACAGCACAAAGACCTGCCATCCTCAGGTTTATCTGATTACTCTGCGGTGGTTGGATGCATCAGTGAGGGTGATGAGATGGAGTACGGGGCTGTGGTCGACTCCTTTGTCACGTGGTGTGCACAGAATCATCTGCAGCTCAACGTAACAAAGACCAAAGATTTGATTGTGGACTTTAGGAGGACCAGGAAACCAGTGATCCCCGTTTTAATCCAAGGAGTTGGTTTGGACATTGCGGAGGACATTGCAGGGAACTGTACACATAGATAATTAACTGGACTGTGCTAAAAACACCACTGCACTCTACAGGATGGGCAAGAGTCGTCTCTATTTCCTAAGGCAGCTGAGGTCTTTTAACATCTGTTGGAAAATGCTCAAGAATGTCTATGAGTCTGTTGTAGCAAGTGCCATCCTCTATGCTGTTGTATGCTGTCGCAGATGCTAACAGACTCAATAAACTGATCCACAATCACAGTAATGTTGTGGGGATGGATGTGGAAACCCTTAAGGTGGTTTAGGAGTGGCGGATGTTGTCCAAGATAAGGACATTTCTGGACAATACCTTCTACCTACTCCATGATGTGCTGGCCACTCACAGGAGCACGTTCAGGCAGGGGCTGAGATTACCCAAATGCAACACCGAATGACACATGAAATCATTCCTGCCTGTGACTATCCCCTCCTGCATATAAAGCACAGTGCAATAGTGACATCCTTTTGCACACCCTCTACAGTGAAAATAACAAATAAAAAGTTTTATAGTTTACGGTTTAGAGTAAAATGTCAAACATACATATTTAATCTCTGTAATATTCTGGATATTTATAATTGAGCCATTTGTATATATTAGAGCTATTTCTTTTATTTTTTAACTTATACATAATATACTGTATTATTTAATTTAGTTCAGTCTGTTACTGCTCTTATTGTTTTGGAGCAACTGTAACCACATAATTTCCTCAGGGATTAATAAATGATTCTGATTCTGAAGTCAAAGGTGATTGTGTCACATGACCATGTGACGTCACTCACATGGCTCTGTGCTATTATTTCACTTAAGCAGTGAACATATTTGGTTCTGGACTGATCTACACTGTCAGCTCGAGCTATCCCAGAGAGCTCAAACACAACAAATTGTTCATGGAGATTTCATGGAGAAAGAGACATGTGGACACTGCAATGTTTTGTTTGTCTTTTAGAGCTAATTTGTATTCAGATACACTTCAGGGAAAGTCTAAGGAATTTCTGTGAGTTTATATTAGGAAGGAACAGACTCAAATTTAGGAGAAATTAGAACTACAGTGTGTTTTCACAGTGATAGAAATGTTAATGAATACATTAGCAATATCACTTTTTAGGGGAATCGTTTTGCTTAATTTTGTCTGATGTTCTTTTTTTTCTCTTTAGCAACTGTTGTGTAAATAGCACTGATAACTTCAGTACTTTATTTTTTAATTTCTATTGATTTTTTTGTACATAAAACGCAGCCTTTGTTTAAAAAACACTCTATAATAAATTTGGTCCTTGAAAGGAGAATGTATCTTTGTTTCTAGCAAGCTGATTGCGACAAAATTTTGGTTTTACCTTTAAAAAAATCTGCTTTTTTAAGCAGATTTTTTAAAGGTAAAATTTGAGCAATTTTTTAAAGTTGGTTTAGAGAAACATTTTTTCAGTGTATATCGATAGCCCAGATACCTGAGTTTCTATAGTATTTTTTTGTAGTCTGACATGTGGTTTACAACCAGTGATTTAACACATCTTTTTCTAAATGTAACTGCAGTTTGAGTTGCATTAGTTCATGCAGTCAACATTCAAAGAATATACAATTTCATAGACATTCAACTATTGAATGAGAGGCTCAGAGTACATTTAATACCCTTATATTAATGGTCTATTTTCCGGGAAGGTTTGCTTTAGCTCAATAAAGGAATTGATGATAAATATTAAGTACTAACAACAAATAAGATTTGAGCCCAAATATCTGCAGTGAAACATTTGGTTTAGTTTATTTTATATGAAATCTCACCATTCAAAGAGAGTCATCACAACTTTACAACAATGCAATAAAATAAATAAATACACAAATAAACAACTGTAAAATCCCAGAGCTTTCATGTCCACCTATTTGCTGTCAGGGTGTAATCAGTAATATTTATTGACCTGGTTTCATGCAAGGCATGTCATGTTTTTTTTGTTTTGCTTGACTTGTAGGAGGATGCACATAAACAATAACATTTGCAGGGCCAACATGTCTGTAGATCTTTGTCTTGAAGCTACGTTTATTATGCATGCTGTATATGCACTACCCTGCTCCACTCCTGCATTTCAAAGATACAGGCATAGCTAGAAATGTCACTGAATTTGGAGGTGTTGAAATCTACTATAGCCATGCAAGTCTGCTGACTGAGTTGTTGTTGGAAATAAAATGTTTCCATTTCTAATTGAGGTCAGAACTTGTTTTTTTTTTTAATAAAGAGGAATCACTAAAATAAATTTAACAATTGGCATACAGTGTAAAATATTATGTATTTGAGGCATCTCCTCTGCACTCTCATTTTTATCCAACAGACTGAAAAGCTATGAAAAATAATAAAGCCTGATGTTCTCATCTTTCCACAGAAGTGTCTTTCTTGCCAAATCTAATTTCAATCTGTTCTAGGCTCTCTCTCAACTAAAACATCTCTGATTCAGTCCCTTTCATATTCATGTACAGTGCCAAAGTACTATGGAGAAGAACTACTTACTCACTCACTCTGTGTGATTTTAGTTTACTGTAATGTGCTGTAGTGCATTGTAATTCTGTAATGACATTTGTGGGGGAAAAGAAAGACTTCATAGCACTCTGTGCAGTCATGTGAAAACAACACACATTGTGATTCGATACCTTCTATATCAAATTTCAGCAGCAATATTTGAAGTAATCGTTTTCTGTATGACTCTGTGAGTCTCTCAGATCACTGAAGGAATTTTGACACACTCTTTTTTACAGCAGTGCTTCAGTTAATTGAGGACAGTAGGGATTTGTTTTGTGCACAGGTATCTTAAGATCCTGGCACAGTATTTCAATCAGGGCGAGGTCTGGACTTGGTCATTGTAAATTTGCTGCTCTGCTTGGGATCATTGTCCTGTCACATGACCCAAAGTGGGACAAGCTTTAGCAGTAACCTTTGTTGGACAGATGGCCACATACAGAGGTTTACAAGTTAGACTGAATGACTGCAAGTTGCCCAGGTCCTATGGCTGCAAAACAAGCCCTAACTATCATCCGTCCACCACCGTGTGCCACAGTTGATATGCTATGTTTGGTTTTTGCCAAGCATAGTGCTGTGAATTATGGCTAAAGATCTCCACTTTGGTCTGGTATGTCCAAAGGAAGTTGTTCCTGGAGTCTTGTGGTTTTTTTCTTCAGGTGCAACTTTCCAACGCTAAGTTTTGATACCATGTTCTTTTCTAGGGAGAAGAGGCTTCCTCTTGACAACCCTTCCAAACAAGCCATGCTTGTTCAGTCTTTTTTCTTATCGTATTGCTAAAGGAGGAGACCTGCAGTCTGAGACAGTTTCTCCAAGCATGGCCTGACCTTTGGCTGAATTTTCCGAGATTCCCACTCCTGAGAAGATGACATTGCATTAATACACACCTGAATGTGTCAAACCTGCAAACTGCCAAAACCTCTGCTTTTACTGAGGCGCTCACGAATTTGATCAGCATCACCTGACTGCTATTTACCATCTTAACTTCTCTGAAAACAGTAAAGATGTACTTAATATTTCACAGGACTGCTTAGAGTCCTGTGAAAGCTTCCTTCCTTCACATGACTGTAGGCTGAAATAAAAAATAAAAAAATCAAACCAGGTGGTGCGTTCCAGTTTTTCAGGTCTCTGCTTTGGTTAATGTAAATTAATTTTCTGACATCATCTCTTTGCGCATGACGAAAAGTACATATTGCTTATTTTACAGCTATAAAAGAATCCACATGGAAATGTTGAATGAAATTAAAACTGGCTTTATTATTAGCATGAATGTTCTATGGCTCTTTACTGGTCCTCGGATGCTTTTAACTAAAGAGCGTGACTACTTCACCATTAATCATTATGATCTAGCTAAAATGAAAACAGTGAAGGTGAAAGAAGTTATGATAATTTTGTTCTGGTGTGACTTTCACAATGAGATTATTTGTTGCTGGAGCATTTTCTGTAATTTGTGCATTAATTATAATGGAAGACGAGCCAAGCTGTGCCACGGGAGAGGCTTACGCAACTTATTTTTCAAACGTGCTGCAGCATCTGTTCTTGTTGATACCTAGCGCATTGTAGAGATAAAAGCGTTCCTATAACAGAGGAAGCAAGTGTAGATTTTTATTGCCAGTTAATTTTTCGTAGTCTTTCATTTCTAAGTAACGTGAATAATTTATGAGATCATTAGCATAATTAATTCTAGCAAACAAATGCACATTTTTTACTTTTACGGCCCTCTTTTTTTACTGGGCCTAGCTGGGATGTGTGCTGTGGTGCTCACTACATCATCAAACAAAGGAATTAAAGATTGAGTTCAACTAAATTAATATGATTTTCATTATTCTGTTACTGAATTTGGAGTCAAAAAAAGCTTTTGTTATCTATGAATATTTGACGGGGCTTTAACGCAGGAAGATCTCCAGCTGATCTTATCCCTCATACATAACCACAATTTAAATATATCCTCAAGAAATCGTTGATTTGTTAGTAAGAAGTAATTCTAATGAAAAATGTGAACACAGTTGCTTGTTTGACATGTTCTTGTTGAACAGGGTTTTCTCAGGTGGAACAAATTAAATTTTGGTTATGCTCTGTCAGTGGAAGCTGCCCGTGAAACACTCTCTGACCAAAGGACTAGAAAGTCAATTTCAACGGGAGATGCAATCATATAATTCATGCAAAAATGTGTTCCTCTCACTTAGTTAAAGAATAATCGACAAATTGCTGACTGCTTGCTGACTGCTTACTTAACATGTAAAGCTTATGACACTTTCTGTGCGGCAGAGTCTCCATCGCGTGGCCATTGAATGAACTACGAAATCTGGTTAACGGGCGGCATCATTTTTTAATTTTACATAAACCCCCTGCATTGCTGTTGAACTGTGAAAACAAAGATCATCCATCTGCAGTATTTGTCATCTGTCCCTCATTCATGGAGAACAGATGTGATTAGAGTTCAGGGAGCTTTTATATATAAATGGGTGACAGGAGGGTTGTGTTCTAATGTTTCTGGCATGGCAGAGGTTCACTTGTCTCTAGAAAGAACGATCACCGTCTGGTGATTCAAATCAAAGTGATGATTTGAATCATCACTTTGATTATTTAATTACGCATTTCAATCCTGATGGGTGTGGTCTCATCCACAATCACAATGCCCCAAACCCTGGAGTATTACAGATCTTCTAACAGTCTGAGTAAATCACAAAAATTAGATAATTACATGCAATGACTTTCACAGTCACGAGAGATTTTGGACCGACATGTTTTTAAGAGTTCTCCAATGCACTCATCAAAACACCAAATGCTGGAATATGTTTTGGGAGAATGGTGTTCATACCTCCAGCAGAGTTTCAGAAACAAGCTGGCCTAACATGTTGCTAAAATACTTTTTTGTTTACTTTAATTTATCATGCTTTTGTGATGTGATGTTTGTGTAAAGTTGGTCAGAAGGTCAGAAGGTTGCTTTGTAAGTGCGCATGCGCCATTAGCGTGCTGCCTGCTGTAACCCTAATTTCCTTCGGGATTAATAAAGTATTCTGATTCTGATGATTTTGCAGAATTAATAATAATAATAATAACAATAAAACATTCTTCACTGTGCACACACGGCAATCAAAATTGTACTTGATAAAAATACCTAAGCAGTGTCTCTAAACATAATGATTTTACTTTAACATGCCGTAGTACAGTTCCATGCTGTCCATTATATACTCAGTGCCACATCATTAGTTATATCCTGTTATGACAGGGTAGGACCCCTGTTCTCCTTCAGATCTGCTTTTATTATTTGTGGTGCACATTTAACGAGGTCCTAGAAACTTTTCTCAAAGATTTTGGTTCATATTGACATGATAGCATTACAGAGTTGATGCCATCTGACATCAACAAGACATTTTTTTATCAGGTGAAGTGATGCTTACTGGATATTTTCTCCTTTTCGGCACATTCTCTGTAAACCCTATAGATGGTTGTGTGGGAAAATCCCAGCAGATCATCAGTTTCCTACTTACTCAGACCAGCTCATCTAGCACCAACAACCACACCGTGTTCAAATCTGCTTTCTCCCCTATTCTGATGCTCAGTTTGAACTTCAGCAGGTCATCTGGACTCTATATGTTTAAATGCACTGATTTGCTGCCATGTGATTGGCTGATTAGACATCTGTGCTGTAAACTTAAACAGGTGTGCCGAAAAAAAACCCATGGTTTATGCATACTGTAACATTGTGGCTCCGAATTGAATAGAAACTTCAAGCTGGAGGTCGTTTTTTTTTTTTTTTTAAATTGCTGAATAGTTTAATGTGTAACACTAGATCATATTTTCTGAGTTTTTTTGAGAAGTTGTATGTACCTCAATATTACACTTACAGTAATGTTTAGCCTTGACAAGGTTTCCCATTAAAGATGTATGGCTATTTCAAGACAGAAGACAAACATCTCTCTGATTACGTTCTTTGTTTTGTTTTGTTTTTCTTTTCAAGCATCAAAACCAGTGACTCAGAAAGTCTGGATGACAGAGCAATAATGGTTTTTATTTGGATGCAGGAGTTTTCAACATCCAGTCAGTGGCATGATGTACGTTACATCACAGGTTTCAACCCACCAGACACTCACCAACAAACAGCATCACCAGACAAACAATTAAAGAGAAAGTAAACAGCGTGACAGCAACTCACACTCCGGTCCTCCGATGAGGCCATATTCTGTTCTCATACTGGGATTTTCTTCTTGATTAATAGCTTGCTGTCTTCTCTTGTCACCAGACTATCAGTGTAACCCATTTAAGCACACATTCCAGAAAAGAAAATGGCACTGTAACATCACATGTAGGGACTGATGAGAGTGCACCAAGTGCCTTTATAACCTCTCATGTAGAGGGTCCATATGAGTCCATCTGGCAGCGATGTTTTTTTGAAAGGGAAGGAGCAAAATGGCAAGAATTAAAGGCTCAACCACAGCACAGGCAGTTCACAGGGAAACCCCCAAAAAGTAAAGGAGATGATTCTACCGAGCTCTGCCAGTAAATTACGTATACAGTAGTTCTTATAGCTCCTGATCTTCAGGTCTCACCCAAGCACAGACGAGCAGTTCAATGATTTTATACACAATATAACACTTATGTTGGCCTGACTACTGAGTAGCAAGAGAAAATAAAGATTAAAAGAAGGCAACATCAGTTTATAATAAACATGACAACTAACCACATATCACAGTTAAAAAAGTAAAAAAGTAAAAGTCCAATAAAAATTGATGTTGTGCACAAAAGGCACTCAAATCTTCTGCTCCACTTATATTCTATAAATAAAAACAAAACAAAAAATAATAATCTACCTAAATGTAATTTATTTCCCCCCTTTTAAATTGAATTGTGTGCTTTCTTCATATTTTAATAACAGAAGCGTTTTGTAACATTAACTTCATATACTGTAGATCAACTGGTGCAAAACTAATAACCAGGTTAATAAGATGTTAAAACTAGAAGGATTCATTAAACCATTGCGATGATTCTGGATCATAATGCCCATTGAGAGCAATAGCCTCCGCTTGCTTATGCAATACCAGCAGGAACCAGCAGAGGGGGTGACAGCACTGTGTACGTTTAAATGCTATATCAACTTTATTCTGGCTGTACTAGCTCTCTGTTCTTACTAATCCTTCCACCCTGTACTTTTGTATATAGGTAAATAATTTGATAGTCGAAAAGCAAACAATACACCAACAACAAGCGAGTATTTTCATTTTACATCAGGTGTCTGCATTTGACAGGGAAACTGTGATTTCCATGCGAATAATTTTTGTTAGATTCGATGCATTTTTGTTATTTTGCTTTTGTTCAATCAGGCGTTGTTAGTTCTTGTTCACTTCTGATCTAGCAACAGTTATGAGTATCTTAATTCATCACTCTCAACCCACGTAAATACTAAGGGCAGTTACTTAGTCCAATTTTTAATTAAGTTGTGCGTTTCACCAAGCCAAGGCACCACATACCGTCGAGTCCCACATTACAGCGCAAGACATGCAGAACAGAGCAGGCTCTTTGGGATGCGGATTACAGGGTCTTTAGATTACAGCTGTCAGGATGACAAGAGGTACAGTAGATATAAATACTTAAATGTTCTTCTTTAGATTTCTTCCAACTAAGAGTACGAGTCTACAATCTGAGTGTATCGGTAACCATAGACAATCTATCATGTAAAAGGCAGAAAGAAGGAGGCCGTTCTGATGACTGCACGTTAACACATCTAGTTCTCCAGCTTTTCTGGGTGAGCACAGCATTTTCAGTGTGAAAGAGGAACCATCAGAAGTTTCACTGTTTCTTTCATAATACTAAAAATCACCCAAATATGACTTGAACCTGAAAACCTTTTGCGAACTGAGAAGAGACTGAAAGATATGTCAAAAACATACTTTGTGTTGTTTCCAGCAGCAATTAGTGGTCTATAGTTCACATGAGTACCATTTGAACAGTACTATGGTGAATGATGATCTGAACTCTTTGTTTTCTTTTCTTTTTTTTCAGTCAAAATGTTTGAACTTTACCGGAAATGATAAAAAGGTGGTTCAGAATCCTTACAAGTGCCATTCATATCAACCCTTTACGACATTTCATATTAACCTGTACACAAATAACACTTACAAATTACTAGCTATATATTATGTACAAGTTTACCACAGGATTCCTACATTAGTTGGTGCATTATTCTTCTGCATTCCATACACAGCAACTAGAAAAACAAAATAAAATATGGAAACAGCCGTGTTACGTCTGTCCGCTGTTCAACCATGCGTGATGGTAGAGGCTGACTTATTTTACTCTAGTACTGATTAGTAATTTCTAAGACTTCACAGATCATCTTCATGCCAAGATGCTCCATCTTTTGCAGCGAAACCCACACGAAAAGTCAATGTATGGTGGCAAGGCATTATTTTTTTTTAATATGTGGGCATCTGAATCCTGATTTTAGTTTTTCATTCTTGTGGATCAGAGTTTAAAGTCATATGGATTTCTTAGAATTAGCAAGCTTGTTCACAGATCATTTCATTGCAAGTCTCCTTTCAGTGATGCAACTTTCCCTTATTTTCCCCAATCTGTGCATGCAGGAATAAATTTCACTGTTATGTTGCTGAAGATCCAATGTATTATAATACAAACAGAAAGGATGTTTATTTCAAGTAACTTTGTATTTACAGCCATAAGGCCTTTGCCCAAAATGGACAAACGGACATATTTTTACGCCTGAACAACTGCCGACGTGAGGCGTTTTCACATAAGAGGAGGGACTGAAAGATTGGCTGGACTGGATATGTGATGGGCAGAAAACCAAATTTCACACAAGTATTGCTTTACTTGCATTCATTGCATCTCTGAAACAAGAACATGGCCACAGACTTTTGTTAAAACTGAGGTATAACTGAAATACACGTATTCCTATACACATTTAGTCTAGTTAAATCAAGTTTCAAAGAGAGCTGAGCTTTATCACACCTCTACAGCTTCTGCCACTGCTTTATTACCATGGTAACATACTTTAGAAGCTTTAGTGGCATCCTTTATATACGAATTAAGTCAAGCAAAAAACAGACAGGAGTATATCCGTATCTGGTTTGCACACATCAACATCTGTTTCCATAAGCTTTTCTCCCACTTGGAAAGCTTCACAGGCCTCTTGCCTACAAGCTTCCACCTTTGCTACATGGTACCAGACTTATCTCCGCCATCACCGGAAATATTCACATTGGAACCCGCAGATGCATTGTTACTCGGAAACATCTTCTCAGTGGGAGTCACAGCTGGACTGCCGACCCCTGAAGAGCTGGAGCTGCTTGAGCGGTGCTGCGTTGGAGGAGGTCGGACTGGTCTCATGGGCGGGGGGCGTAACTGTGCTCCAGCCAGCCGGGCAGAGAGAGCCGGTTTAAAGGTGGTCATCATCTCAGATGTTGAGCTGCTACTGCGCCGCATGGCAGCATCTGGATCACGGATCATAATGGTGTGCAGTGGACTCCCGGGCTCTGAGCTAACCGGATTCTTCATTGGCTCCAGTGTGTCCAAGACAACATCGGGAGCCTGTTTAACGGTGTTTTGGCGCTCCAGCTCCCGCAGCTCATGAAGTGCCGTATTCATAGTCTTCTCTATGTCCTGAAGAAACGAAAAAAGCAGAGAAATCAGAAATAAAAGCCAGGACTCCACTGCGTTACCTAAAAAAGTTTTGTTTAACACGGTTTACAAAAAGCTTAGTTATCATGTCGAATATATTTATATTTCCATAAAATGGCTTAACCTTCCTGCCTTCTTGGGACCTTTTTGTGCCACTGCTATGTGTTAAATGGCTGCCATTTCCACTGTGTTCAGTGGAATATAACCAAACTTGCCACAGGATAGTTTTTACCTGTCAATGTTAATATTCCAGTGTGAATTCCTTAAATCAGCCTAAAATGGCTGAGCAGCAGAAATCCCCACACCCATCACCCTGGGGACCATTTTCTGCCCATTGACTTCCATTATAAACGCTATTTTTCAACCCCAAATTATCATCATATGATTTTATTTTTTCTTCTTTTCTTGGATGTCAATGAAGACTCAGGGCCTTGAAGTTTTAATTTTTAAATTGCAAAAAAAATGCAAAAAAAATAATGGCAGGTCAAAATGTATGTTGGTGCCAATCTTTGGTCCATCTAAAGGCCTACTTATAATGACAATCACATATTACTTCAACTGGTTTTTTGTGGAAATATTTAGTTTCGTTTTTTGGTTTTTGGGGCTTATAACACAGGGCGCTCATGTAATAACACTGGGATTTGAAGGGTTAAAACAACGAAAATATAATTAAAACTTTACATGAATATTTCAGGGAGAAGTAGTTTTACAAGGTTGGCTAATTTAAAGTGGAATAAAATATGGATATATGGTCTTTTTATGGCGTGGCTGAGAATGGTCCCTAGGGTGATGGGTGTGAGTTTTTTAAAGGATGGCAGGAGGGTTAAACATACCACTGTTATTGTCCTGTTTATATTCATACTGGGTAGAAAAAAAACTCAAGATGGTGGCGCGTGCATCATGCGAGGCCCAGCATCTCTTCGGATTTTGCAAATTAGCTGTGTTGTATATACGTAGCACATCTGTATATTTGTTCACAGTACATCTGTATATCTGCCCCTCTGTATAGCAATACAGATCATCTGTATATTGGTACATGTATATACATCAGCACATCTGTACATTTGCCCATAGACCCTAATACTAATCCTAACTTTATTAGTTATTCCAAACCCTTTGAAAAACTGACCCTTCCTGAATTCTAAAGCAAGCTTATTTATGCACTGGTTAGCAAATGAAGAGAACCTGGATCAAGGCCAGCAGTGTGCTCTAGCTTCGGTTTCAGAGATACAGGTCTACCTGAGTGCAACAATATCAAACATGGATGTTGGCTACAGTGATGTCATCCATTGTGAAGTATCAGTACCTATCAGGAAGTATCAAGCTTTTCCGCCGTCGCCATCTTGCTAGCAAAAACTAGATATGATGAGGATTAGTGGGTCTGACTGTGAAACTGCATGCTAGTTGGCTAACAACTTGTGATTAACAACTCCTTAGCCAATGAGCTTGTGGTTTCATACCACAAATAATCCTCCATTTGGAAAGATGGCATAATGAAGATTTTTTTCCCAACATGAGCCAAAGTGAGTGACTGAACTCGTAAATTCAGAAGAAAAGTGTTCACATAGGTTAGGACAGAAAGCCTTTTTCTTGTAGACTTCTATAATAGCAAACGTCTTTTTGCAATCTAAGCTATCGCCATCTGGTGGCTGTCAGACAGACACAGGTTTAATGCACTTTGGCATTGGCTTCATTTTTTCTAACCAGGTAGTTACGTCCATGTTTTATACTCTATACAGTCACATCTCCTGCTCTCAGACAAGCTTCCCTGTCAACTGTTCTCACTTGTACCCTATTAATGTTTGAGACAAGAGACATACTCTGTGAATTAAAATTTAAAACTGTTTATTTTAGTCTTACCTCTGCCAGAGCCTCAGTGTCTAGTGATTTGTGGTCCCCCAGGCTGCTGTGGCGAGTGGTCCCTGGCACTGGCCTTAGTGGGTGGCCCTCAGGATAGCCCTTCCTATCTGGATAGTTTATGCTTCCTGCACTGCCAAAGGTACCAAGGCGCCTTTTTTCTGGGCTCTCCATGCGGCCTTTGCTGATGGATACCTTGTGAGGGCTGCTAGGACAGGCTGCAGCCCGTGGTGGAGTGTCAGGCACTCTTGTTGGGCTCTGGGTGTCTGTTCGGCGACGTGGGATTGCTGCTCCATCAGATCGCAACCTGACCCTGCAGACATGGATCAGATCATATCAACTGTCAAGAAAATGTCTCAACATTACAAACACTTGAAAAATGAAAGGTGTTTATTTTTAAATGTACCTCCCCATGACTCCTCCAAAGTTGTAATCCGGTGATTGCTCGCATGGTGATGGGACATCGTTTTTGGATGAACCCTTATCTTCCAGCAACGGTCCACTGCTGGCTTCACTATCTGCTTTCTGGCTGAGGTTATCTGAGAACGCATCATCTCTGAAAGAGCAGATTCAGGTGCACTAAGAATAAGCTATGGATGCAGACTACAACAAATACAAAGGGCTTACAGTACTTAACACAAGATAAAGAACTACTAAAGCTCAGTCTGTTGGCACGTACAGGTCTTGTACTACGATGTACTGATGAGGGATGAGGCCATCCACGCCATTGTGACGGCCTTCCCACCAGTCTTCAGATGCTCTGTGATACAGAAGCAGGGAGGCTCCCTTCTTGAAGGACAGCTCCCTGGGACTGCGTCCCACATAGTCAAATTTGGCAATGGCCTCAATCTGTTCCACTTCTGAAAGAAACAAACAAGAAAGTAAGCATGAAAAAACGAATCAAAGTGGACACAGCATGATTAGTCATACCACGAGACAGACAGCACTGTGTAAGCTGTATCTCATAGCTCTTTTTTCTGTGGCAAATCCCTCAAACAGGCACGTTTCCTTTATATCAACTTTATTACTTGTGTATGTGGGCTGTAAAAATACAAACTGAAGCACATATTATGTTTTCTAACATTTCTTGGTTGCTTCAATAGTAATTGAACTGGAGAGTTTGATTTGATTTGAAAGGTGGATTTCAAAAGGCCAGTAGGGTCAGTCAGAGTTCACTGTGTGTTGAACAGGAATCATCTATGAGCCAGAAAACCTGCAAGTGTACTTTTATTTTGAAAACCCATTAGAGGTGTGTCTGAGTGTTACAGAAGAGAGCACAAGACAAAGTTGAAAAGCAGCTTTGTTCATGTTTTATTTCAACTATAAGGACACTGTCATTGCAGCGCGTGTAAGAACTATATTTTAATTTCTTAAATTAAACCTGACGCATTGCCACAGGAGACAAACTGCAAAAACACAGCACTTCACTCCCAATACTAAGGCCAGCAGGAGAATAACTTGCATCAGGAAACCAGCCTTTGGTCTTACCAAGTAAGAAAAGCACCAAAAGAGCCAACAACACAGATGAATGTCACAGATAGTTGTTGTCACCGAGAGGAGATATGATTCTCTGTTTTACCTGCGTTTTGGCTTACGTGCCTGCCCTGATTATGGATTCAAAGCTAAGAGTGGGAAATACTACACAAAGGAGAAAGTCTCAGGAGAGTTGCTGACTAATGCTGAACAAAGAACAAGCATGAGAGCAGGGGGTGGGGTGGCCAGACACACACA
Source organism: Rhamphochromis sp. 'chilingali' (assembly GCF_963969265.1). NCBI lineage: Eukaryota > Metazoa > Chordata > Actinopteri > Cichliformes > Cichlidae > Rhamphochromis > Rhamphochromis sp. 'chilingali'. The sequence goes on from NC_137936.1 coordinate 19,362,071, forward strand.
TACGCACACACAAATAGATCAAAGAGGCAGTGCTGCATGCCAATACTCTTTACTCAACTTGCCTTCAGCTTCAAACATCACTTAAGCTGTTGTGATCAGAAGCCACTGCAGCTCAAGCCTCGCTCACCTCTCAGTCAAAAGCACTAATAAAAAAGGTCAGGCTATATTTAAGACTTTCTGATCCACAAACAATTCTAAAATCCCACATATATATTCTTATATGTCTTGTGTGAAATCCTTGTTATACACATGTTTAAAATGTGAATTGCTTAGCAAACGACCAGTATATCTGTTTTTAAAAATAGTTGTCTCTGGAGCAATAGAATAATAGTTAACCACAACAAGTCTAAAACTACCATCTACCACAATGTGAGAGAATGATAACGTTATGCTGAAGTTCTGAATTTAACTACAGACACAAGACCACAGTTCAGATGGCCACTAACATCAGAGCTAAATGAAAATAACAGCTCTGCCATTTATAGGTAGGTTTATACGCTGTATAGGCATAGAGGTAGCCTGACTGCTTACAGCGGTTTGCAAGTCTTCACTGGCCCTTATTTCTTTGCTTTGCTACAAAAATGGAAAAAAGGTGCAGCGATTTATTGAAAAATGCAAACATGCATGGAGATATAGTGTATAAAGCAAGAACAGAGCTTAAAGGTCAATATTTGATTTGACCACCTTTACTCTTCAGCACAGCCTGAACTCTCTTATTGTAAATTCTCTTTAGGTAATTTTCAGGAATAGTTCTCCGGGGTTCTTGATGGACATACAAAGCTCTTCTTTGGATTTTGGCTGTCTTTTGTTCTGTTCTCTGTCATGATGATCCCACAATGCTTCAATAATGTGAAGGTCCAGGCTCTGGGGAGGCCAATCTGTGACTGATGGCGTTCCACTGGTGTTTTTCTATCCAGATAGGTTTGTACTGCATTGGCAGTGTGTTTGGGATCATAACCATGCTGAAAAATTAAGCTGTTGCCAATCAGACTTTTTCCAGATGGTATTGCACGGTGGATCAAAATCTGATGGTACTTTCTAGTTTTCATAATCCCCCAACACCATCAGGTAGCCTCAAATCATGACAGAGCCTCCACCGTGTTTTACATACGGCTATAGACACTGTTGTACCTCTCTATACTGATGACAGTCTTTCTTTTTAAATGATTTTTTTGTGGATTTATCATTCCTTAAGACCCTTTGCCATTGATTTTTAGTCCAGTTCTTGTGTAATGTGGCATAGCTCAGCTTTTTCTCCGTCTTCCTTCCTTAAGAATGGCTTCTTGATAGCCTCTCTCTCACAACAATAATGCAGATGTTCAGCAGGAGGATAATTTTTTATGTTCAACACCTTAGTTTGGTATGTTGGCACACAGCAGTAAACAAAAGGCTGAAAAGGCTGATGGGTATTCTCTTAGTTATAAAGGTATTAGGTCCTAAAGCCTTTTATAGTAATTCAAGTGGTGGCCTGTTACTGTTGGTCAGTGGGAGAAAAATTATTACGAGGCCTTTAATAAAAAAAGGAAGCGACTAACCCTCATCGCTGGTGTGTGGTTCTGTCCCATTATCAGCCTCATCAATGGTTCCTGGTTCACTGTGTGGACTGTCACTAGAGAAACAAAAACAGACCAGAAAGACATTAATATGTAGATAAAAAAATATGAAAAAATCATGTTTGTACAGTGAATTTGTTAATTTACTGTCACAATTCAGCCTTAAAATCAATGCAAAACAGAGCTGAACACACTATAGTATCACATACGTATTACACTGTACCACAATACCTACCAATACTCTTCGCCCCCTGTCATGCACTTCTCATAGACTGGGCCATCCAGCTCTCGTTGACTTGGAAAGATGACTTCATTGTGGCTAATTATAGTCTTGATGACTTCGTTAACATGAGCTTGACATGCTACAGGATCCTGGCCATCTGGGATGGGCATCAGAGTTGGACCAAAGCAGATAGCTAAATTGTATGGATCCATCATGTTCTCGTCACTGTACTGTGAAAGACTGACGGACGGCACAGGACAGAAGTCACAATTTTTTGTTATGTATGCAAACTGTACATCTATTTAGCTAAAACCTTATTGATAACCAAACAACATAAATATGTGCTAATCTGATTATTAAGATTCATCAGTTCATTTAGAAACGATTCAATTTCTCTTTCTATTTTGTCTATTTTGACAGAATTTGCAGTAGCAGATACGTCTCTTAGGGCGTCACTGGCTTCACCTGATTTCAGTCCTTATGTACAGTCATCACTGCAGCTTACTTGAAAAACATTTTGATCAGTCAACCTCTCCAAGGAATCAACTTACACCGCACAGCCCACTCTTAATAACGAAGTCATCGAGTCATCAAAAGGAAATCATCAAGAGGAAGCCATAATAAATGTCTACTTGAACATTGTACTTAAGCTGAGGTTGAGCAGCATCATTGCAGTTCATATGGCTCCAACAAATTTGACAATTAAATCAGCTAAATTCAGTAAAAGGAGCACAGAAAACATCTATTATCAGAAGAAAGGTTTCTTATTCCAATATGGAAACCTATAAATAACTTCTAAAACACTGATATAGTAATAAATACCATGTCTTATTTTAAATACACTTTTGTTTTGTCTATACTTTTTTCCATATTGTATGCCTATTCTGTAATTTTCATATTAGTAAAGGTGTAAGATTCAGTGTCATATCCTGGTGCTTAAGCAACCGCCGAACTCATCTTTTTACACTGTTTTGGGAGACCCAAAGCAGTGAAATGTGTGACTCACTGGTTAAGGAAAGCAAAAAGATATCTCATGACGATTATGATGGTCCGAGGAAGAGTGACAATAATCTGCTGGATGTGGTGTGCTCTCTCAGCTTCAGACTCCAGCTCTGAAAGACAGAAACAGAGACGTTTAAAGATGCTGCACTGAAAAAAAAGAGAGACACAAACTGCAGCTACAGTGCCAAGGCAAAAAGTGGTGGAGATTCTGAAAATGGTTTTTGACAATTTAATATGCCGCCTCATGCATTTCACCAGCCCAAAGCCACAGTGAGTGATCACATTATTTGAAACAGTGGAGAAATTATCCTGTGGTGAACTTGCACGTGGCACAGTTATGTGGCCTGCACCCCAAAGCAGAAAGCACTGGTGTTACTGTTAGACTGCTTCCACGTGCAGCACGGCATGACTTTCTCTAGTCCAATAAAGCTAAACATCTACCTATCACTGTGTTTTCTCTTTTCTGTGAAGGTGAGTGAAAAACGCTTGAAGCAAGGTCTGTTAACTCACTGATAGTAGAGATGAAATCCAGGAAACGCTCCTTTGGGAAGAGCGGGTTCTCGAGTCCTCTGAAGTACAGCTTCAGGACGCCTGCCACTGAGTTTATATCATGCTCATTCTGATCATCAATCAAGGGATCCTCACCTAATTAAGAAACACACGAGTGCTTTCAGCGGCAGCATTTGTTGAACTGAAAAACGTATCAAGGTAGTTCATCCCACAGATCATGTTGAAATATTGACTAACCTCTCTCAAATGAGTTTTTAATATCATTGACCTCCACCTGCGATCCTGGCACACGAAATATGCCTTGCTGCTGCAAACCTGAAAGAAATACAACCCAGAATTTAATGAATTAGAGTTACGCTAGCTGCCATTATCTCCAAAACCACTGCCAGCTTCTTTGAAAGCCCACTGGAAACACATAACACAGAGCAGGAAATGTAATCTAGTCATAAAGGGAGATGCATATTTTTCCAGCAGAGGGCCCCTCAGTGAGTCTGCACCATATGGTTCCAGTTAGAGGGTTCTAATCAGTTTTCTGTAGTTTCATTAGGTCCAGATCCAGGGGAAAGGCCTGCAGGCTAAACCAACGAGCTGAAGACAGATGTGAAAGGTAGACAGGGAGGAGTTATGGGCGGTGGGGGTGAGTTGGCTGAACTTACTAAACAAAGACCAATGGGACTTTCAAAACTCTCAGTGTGTGACCTATTGTTATGAGCCTGCGAAATCACTGGTAAGCAGCTGAGTGCTGCGGTGGCGAGCAGAGCAAGCTTCTACCAGCATCTATTTGTGAAAATAGACTGCTGATGTCTCTTCTTGTAAGTCTAAAGAAGTTTTCAAAGGACTTTACTTTACAGTTCACTCTCGTTATTTTTGCCCCATCACGCAGAAGGGCTTGATGAAAGACTTACCATATAGATTGATGTATCTGATACAGCTTTCAACAACAAGTGGAATTGGTTGACCTGAATCCTGAAAAGAAAAGAAATAAATACATTATGAATTTTTGCTTTTATACGGATCTAATAAGTGATATCTATCTATCTATCTATCTATCTATCTATCTATCTATCTATCTATCTATCTATCTATCTATCTATCACATAGTATAATAACAAAAAAGCAAAACATGACAAGACAGAAGTAGTCTAATACCAAAAACTGCACAAACAGTTGTGAAGACTTATAGCATGCAGGTAGAGCAGAAGCAGCAGCAAATGAATGGCTACTATTAGTTCGGAAGTTTTAGTTTGTCATGTTCCCTCACTATGGCAGTACCTGAATGCGGGCGCGGGCATTCCTTCTTCCTCTGGGACAGAAAGCAGCAAAGCACAGAAGAAGAAGAGGAAGAAGGGTCAACAAAAAGGTTAGAAAAGCTCAACTGAGTCCTTTGCAAGTTAAAAGCAAATTACAGGGACTGGTCATAACACAGCCTTAGAAATGCAGTAAGGATTGGGTGCAGTGAGGGACAAAGCAGACATACTGCTGACTCCTGCCTCAGTCCAACAAAAAAAAAGAAAGAAAGAAAAAAAGCCAGAGATGGTAAATTGTTCTGGAAGGAAATAAAGAGACAGCTGACTGACGCTCTGTCTGTCTGCACCAGCAGAACCGTGGAAGGAAGGAAACGGATTAGAGGTTAAACAGAGGCGTTATATCATGATCAAGGGCAGCTGGAAGAGGGAGGAACAGAAGGCTAAAGAGGAAGAGAACGAGAGCGAAGGCTCTAGCTGCCTTTCCCTCCTGCTCCACAGGGACCGCTCGGTCATACACCACCACCAGAGGGTACCTTGATGAATGCCTCCATATTGCCGTTAAACAGCTTATGGTTATACACGGAGCGTGGCCTAGGCTTCCGCATTTTCTGTGGTTTAGGGGGAAGGGTGGGGGGCCTGGAAATGACGGACAAAAGGAGAAAAACAAACAAAACAAAAGACCACATTGTGTGAAACTATAGAAAAAATATGGTTCAAAAGCAGGTATTAAAAATCTGGCTCTAAAACAGAGCTTTATCATCTGTTTGTTTGTGGTAATACAAACCAAGCGGTAGAGTAAAAAAAGGGCTTGAATGCAATTTCCATTTCATTGCTAACAGTGGATTTGGAAGACCAAGACTGGAGTATAATTTTTTTTAAATGCTTAAGTGCAAGTAAGATAGAAGTAATTAAGTTTCCACAGTTTATAGTTAATAAAAATACAGACCTAGAAAACCAAATGTGACATGTGATTATATAACCAACTGAATGCCTTTTGCATCATCTTTAATATTATGTGAACACTAATGAAAATGACACAAATTGTTTTTGATGTCATTTTATTTAAGAACATACTAGGACAAACTAAAGGAAAATCCTGAGGCCTCAATTCCCCGAAGTGGTGAGGGATCTTTTCCTCTTGTAGGGAAGGATCACTGCAAATCAGCACAAAGCTGTTTTTGTCCTGATGGTCTCTTCCGATATTAAAGTGCCCCATTCATGGGGCACGAGGGGTCACAGAAGTGTGATGAGTGTAAAAGTACAAAAGCGAGCTTCACAGTATGCAAAACCTTAACACCAATGCATCCTCTTCAAAGCACAAAATGAGGGAATATGTTTTAGCAGAGTGGTATTCTCTCTGTTGGAGTTACTGAGTGGCTGTTTAGATATTGGATTTTCCTTAAATTTCTCATCTGTCATTAAAAAAATCATCAAAATGCAAAATCTGTTATATCCATTCACATACATAACAAAATCATATATGGCCACAATATACCCACAGAAAGATGGAAACAACCTTTTGGGTAAGTTCAGCAAGATGCAAAGAAATATCCTTTTAATATTTATAACAATAAACAATATGTTTTAAAAAAAGCAACTTGTACCTTTTTTGCAAATGTTAAATACTTTCATGACTACATAATACACGCAAACATGTCATTTATTTTTCCGGTAGGAATTCTTTAAAAACATTTTCTTTTCCTTTCTTTTCTAAAGATGAATTAAATATCTTGAATTCTGAAAAGAGTGGAATAAGCAGGTGTTTTGTGGCAGAGAGTCAGAGATTAGAAGCAGCTCGCTTCAAGTGCAAGTTTACCTTGTTGTTCCGCACTCAGCTCTTTCCCCTGCGAAGGAAAAAGACACACACGCACACACACACACACACGCACACACGAGGGAGATGTTATATACTGGTTTCTTTCTGGTACACATTATACAGACTCCAGTCAGTGTCCAGCCTCACTAAAGGGATTCATGACAAACAACATCGCCATTGAGGGCTGGGTGAATAAAATGGTGCTAACACCATTCACTGAAAAAGCTCCTGAGCAGTCGTAGCTAAAGCCTCAGGGGAGCCAGAGGGCCCTAAAGGGTTACAGAGCAGAGAAATGAGGGTGGCAGCTGCAGTGTTTGTATGGTGGGTAGGGAGGGGTCTTTCAGTATTGAGACTGAACAATGTCTTTGCTGGCTCACTGAGCCTTTTGTTATAGGTTTTTAACCACACATGCGTATGCTTATCCTTGCATTCTGATAAACCTAAGAACAGGAGATATCATGTAAAGAATTATTTAAAAAGAGAAGGATAACAATGGCATCAATGAGAGCATTATTTATTTATTCTATATTTACTCTGACTAACAAAGGAAGAAAGAGTGAAGGCTAACTCATTGCTAGCAGGTCTTTGGAGCATTAAAGTGAGGAACCAACAGTTAGCCTGGTATGAAATCATTCCACTGAGTGATAGACCTCGCTACCTTTGAGCAACCTTGGAATTACAGAGCAAGCATTCCTCATTCAAGCATGAGCGAGAAACTCTAAATTGATTTTTGATTCCTCTGTGACATATCTATTCTAAAAAATAAAAAAAAAGTGACAAGAACAAATCATATTTTACAGAATAAGGAAATTGGTGAGTCTTTATCTGGAAAAGAAGGGCTGGCAGATGCCCCAGCACAATCTTGTCTAGTGCCAACACTTGACCTTATGTTTTTATTAATACATGCAGCAAGATGTAAACGCCATGTGGCACTCACCGGTCTCATCTCGTTCCCCTCTGTCATGCTCCCACGCAAGCGGGCGTACACAAACATACACAAACATACACAAACGCGCAAGTCTTGGGTGTGAAGCAACGAGCTAATGAGCACGACTCGGCCCTGATTGATCACCTGAATAATTAAACATGGGTGGTACTTGGAGGCGCCATATGCTCTGCTCATACATTCTCTCAGCTGCGACACCACGGACATTGAATGATAATGTGATTGTTTATGGGTATAAGAGTGTGCAGATGATTGCTTGCCACATGACTTGAATGTAATCACAGGAACAATCTCAGGTCCTGAAAATATAATAAATGCTTAAATAATGAATATAACCTGAATATAAGTGTGAAAATCTATGCATGGACGACTCAAGGCCTCAGCTGGCTGCACCTTGTGTCCTTTCCTATTAGTTGAACCCCTGGTGCAGGAGCAGCTGCAGATATGGGCCTCAGTTTGGTCCTGCTGATTGATTGGGCATAAACTGTTCACAGCCGAGGTGACAAGGGGACCCTTGGGGAAGAGGGGGAGCCAAGAAAACCTCTCTCTTGCAGCCTGGAAATAGAAACCCCCCCTGCGGCTACACCATACAGAGACTAACTGGATAATATTTTAACCACTGGAGATAAATAGAAGGTGGAATGAATACCTCAAAGTGGATATGGTCTGCTCTTTCGGGTGGTACTTTTCTATCTGAATATCAGCTCTTACTCCCTCTGCTATCTTTAAAAAAAAGTGTCTGGTGTCTTTGTGGACTCTGATACCTCGCTTCCTGATAGCTGCACCACTATAACCCCGAAATCAACAGTTTTCTGTGGGTCATTACTCAGCAAAACACTAGTTCATGCACATGCCATTACCAGACGCCAAAGAGAAATCAAGAGAAAGGGATTCTTACCTTCCCCCAGTGTCTGCTTCAGCAAGTCATGCTTGGCCTGCAGCTTAATGATGAGGTTACTACCATTCAGGTACTCTTTGAATTTCTAGATGGAGATGTGAAGAAACATTTCAGTACCATTGAAATCAGCTTAAATGCTTTTTCCTCTGCTCAGCTGATAACTGATGGCTTTATTTTGAAAAGGTGCTCAGAGGCCATGACTTTGGACCGAGAGATGAACTCACTGAAAAGTAGAACATTTCTGTCTCCTGCTGATTCGCTCTCCTCTTGGCTATATTGAGCTTGCTCATGTATGTCTCAGAGGCCACAGATTTGATGGATTCAGTGGAACGGCTGTGTTGAAAGGCATCTGACACGTCAAAGTCCTCCACTGTCAGCATGTCCTGCAGTGTTTGCATGGTGGCATCCAAAGTCTTCCTCACCTGGAGAGATAGCAGGGTCACCCATAAAGCATTACATCGTAACCTGTGCTGCCCATGTATTTTGTTTTGCATCAGAATATGAGTTGAGAGCAGGCTACAGGTCAAGCATACATCAGGCCTAGTCATGAAAATGAGGAGTGTCTGGCACAGATACAAACTGTTCATGAAATTATTGAGAGAGGCTTTGTGTTTAGAATTGAGATTGATAAAGCCCATTTCCCCTAATGGCATTCATTATCTTCCAGAACACAATTCACTGGGAGACAGGGAAGAAACAGAGCTGTTGGCGCTTGCAATTTAAACAGTCCCTGGTTATTATCGCTTCCATTTCCACCTTTCTGTCGGCGTTTCTTAATGAGAAAGGTCTCTTTTCATCTTTTCATCATATATAACTTCATAGAAAACACAACATTGGCAGTGTGACAATCTAAATATATTCCCAGCCCCTGCAGAGAGAGGGGTCATCGGAGAGTAATTGCAATGAGAACAGATGGTGATGTGGCCATCCTGCTCCGATGGTATGATGGCCTTGGGGAAAATGAGAGAGGGCTTTTTGTTTAAGAGGGGGAGGAGAGGGCTACTGGTGCTGGACAGACACAGCTCATAGGCCCTCACCTCCTCATTTTCAATTTTTAGTGTTGCTAAGCGAGACTGCAGTTGATGGTAGCGCATCAGAAGTTCGGTCTGAACCGGCTGCTGGGCGCTCACTTGGCACACCTGAGGGTGGAGAAAAAACAGGTTAGAAAGGAATAAAAATAATAATAATTAAACTGCAATATTTTCTAGCATCTCACCTCATCTCCCATGTGTGGCAGGTATTCAAAGCGCATTGGAGGACAGAACACCTGGTTATGCATATCCATGATCTTGTGCTTGTCACTGCGGGAGTCCAAGTTGTCCACTGCATTCTCCAGGATGTCCAGTCCCTCGTGGCGTGATGTCTCCAAGTTGTACTCCGCAGACAAATAGGTCCTTAGGGTGCGTGCCAAGCTAGCATGGTAGCCCAAGTCACAGCACTGCAGAGACACAATACTAGATTAATAACTTAGAAATAAACTGTAGTTGTTAGCAAAATGGTAAAAACAAAAAATTAGTGGAAAAAAGGAACCACTGCATGTGGTCTGTAACTACAACTGAGTTTTCACAGTAATGCTAAGTGAAAAGTTCCCGTCTGAAATTGGATGTAGTTAAAAGTCTGCTAACAATCACAGGCAACAGCAATGCCATGATATACTGACCATGATATACTATTTAATTGTGCTATAAATTAATACGCCAATATATGTGAAAGAATAAGAATGTAAAAGTGAAACATTCAAGTCTAATTATATTCAGTATTTTTTCAGTTATTTATTTAATGGACTAAATTCCAAATTATAACCTGATACAATAAAAAAAAAAGTACAGTTCATAGAATTACAGCAGCTAGCACAGTAGGACATCAGGGATAATTAAAGAGCCTTATCACACAGAGCTGTAAGAAGTAACCTAATTAAGAAGAGAATAGTAGAGCAGAGGTTTAGAGGGAGCTTGAGGCAACTGACAGCTCTGTAAATCACTAAGTAGACGCTCTTTAGCACTCTTTAGTACTGAGGAAGTAGTCTCTTCAGTTTGTGTGCTTCATTGCACCACTCAGTCAAACTGGCTCAGTAGACCAAACACTCGAGGGAGTGAATTAGCTTCTTTTTAACTAAGCAAACAGAGTGAGAACACATTCACTCATATCCTTACATCCATATAAAATCTAAATGCTACAAGTACTATTAACTCCCAGTTGCACCGCACTATAATCATAGGAAGAGTACAAAGTTTCTTATGTGGTGGGCTGTGACTCTCATATGACAAACTAAGCCTTTTTTCCTCTCACTTGATTGCAGCAGACAAACCAGTGGAGCTCATGATCCCACTCCTTTTAGCCCAGCAGGATTAAGGATGACATGGACTTTTCATTTTCTAGACACTGAGTACGCAAGAGCTGCCCAGCAAAAAGGCAGCCACAGCCACAAATCGGGTTCCCAGCATGCCAAAGTACCACCATTGAGCTGCATATAGCCCAACAAAGGTTAAGCCACAAGTCATGTGTGTAATATTACAGAAATGCCACTGAAATCATGTCTTATCACAACCGTCCAGGAAAATGTGCATCCATCACCGTGGCTAATGTAGCTCCGTATGGTGAGCTGGCCTCAGGCAAAAATGTAACAAACAGGCCAGGAGCTCAGAGACACGAGGAAAACACAATGTGACCTTCAGATTTAGAATTTATATATTATATATTTATTTTTCATATATTTCAAATGTTGTTGGTCAAAAATGGTGATTAAAAGCTTCTTCATCTGCTTTCTGAGCCATAATGGGTAGCAGGTCACCCGAGGTTGAGAGGCTTGTGCCAGCCACATTAATTGTATTCATGCCTGCATAAACAGAGCCTCTGCTTTCACCAGCTGACTTTCACTGACTTCCAACCAACAGTGGTTTGTTAAACAAAGTCATCCTTTTAAATAAAGATAGTGAGACTGTCCAGCAAGGGTTTTGATTAACAATGTGAATAACTTTTAGCTTGAATTGTCAAAAACAACCACAGAAATCACATTTCGCATACTGCAGATGAGGAGAGATGGGTTTTTTATCAGTGAAAATTGAGTTTTCATTTGTAATAAGTAAAGTGCAGCTGCTTAAGCTTCAGAAAGCCTGTGTTCTACATTATGATTCATGAAAGAAAAGCCCACAGATACCAGAAGAAAATGTGCCTCTGTGTGTATGTGTCTTTGTCCTGGGCCATGTTTTTTTTCCTGGGCGACAGTTAGAGGCAGACAGTTACAAGGACATGCTGTGCTTGTCCCAGCAAAGCTCCCAAAAGCAGCATCAACAAAAACAAATGAACCACAAAAAGACTGAGGAAGAGGAGAGCAAGCAGACTGAGCAGAAATAATTCTGTCAACACTGATGGAGCCCATTGAAATCATCAGTCAAAAATGTCCTTCTGCGCTGAAGTACAGAACATTGCTAAACTAGATTTAATGTCAACAGTTAGTCAGTAGCATATCAGTGTTAGGTTTGTTATTAATAATTCCCCCCCCCCCCCCCTCCCCCCAAAAAAAGGTGCTAAGTAGACTTTACTCGGGCCAACAGAGCAGCTTGAAAACAAGCAGCTTACAAGCTAAGAGTGAATGAGACACGCGAACAGATGGAGAGAAAAGTGACAGTGCTACGGTGTTAAATCGACATCAGAAATCCCAGCTGACAGAGGTAAACAAACACATGTGCTTAGTGCATACTTACATCAATCATATCAGAGACGTCATGGATGTAATATTTTGCAACCACAGCATTTGTTGCTGCCAGGTTCAACAAATAGTCATTCCGAGCTTTTGTGCATTTCAGCTTATTCTCTGAATACTTGGCCTGCCTCTGGGGAGATAAGAGGAGAGAGCAGACAAAGGGGAAAAAACACATCAGTGCTGTAGGGAGGATCATGAGACAGGTAGAGATGGAAGAGAAAGTTTGGAGAAACAGGCTCTAGAGAAGCTAATAATAATAATATGTATTAAGTGGCACAGCCAGGCTCACACCTAGTTATTATGGCTGTGTGCTGCAGCCAGTTTGCCTAGCTCTGCATCAAGACCAAAAAACAGCAAAAACCCGGGGCTGGAAATTTAGGCCAATGTGAAAGTAGCTTAAATGGACCTTTAGGGGTTGTTACAAAAGTGAGTCCCTCTGCACAGACTAATGTTAAAATAACAACATTTATGATACAAACAATCATATTTACATCCTGATACAAAATTATAGATTTCTTTTTTTGAAATTCACCTTTTGTAATGGTTTTAAGTCTATGGATACATATTGCTAACCAAGCATGCTAGCATTAACTAATAGCTTTACACTCCAAACATTTTCTGGCCACCACAAAAAAAAAGGTATGGCTATGTAAGACTAAGGCAAAGGCTTCACAAAAAACTAAACAAAAAACTAAAGGGTGATGCTACAATGATTGCATAAATTTTATAAATCTTATAGAATCTCTAATATACAGTTTATTGTTATTATTGCGAAACAATACTACTCATTTCTACCTCAACAAAGCACCAGTTATGATATTATTAAACCATTTCTCTATAAAAACAGACATTTTAAGATGTTAGGTATGAATATTTGTTTATATAATTGATAGCCACAAATACACGTGTTGCTTCTACCTGTTTACCATGTATACATCAAACAAACCAAACAGGTATTTTCAAATTTAGCTGACATGGTTTGCCTTTCTGTCGGCCTGTATTCCAGTGAAAATTTAAATAAATACCTGCAGTTGCACTCAGCACTTAAATAGGAGGAAAAGAAATGACACATTGACATAATGTTCTGAAAACAGTGTTTTGTGTTTTTTCTGTTACATTATGCCGAAAATGCTGCAAAAACTTGTCTCACACCAGTAAACCAGTGATTCAGGCTCAACCCAGAAAACCACTGCTGCTGTTTGAAATGCAACAAAAGATTCACAAATATATTCTTTTTTTGTACTTTGCAGGGGCATTTTAGTTCTGATTTCACTAAGCCACTGTGATGCAAATTTTAGCAGGAAAAGACTTTAACTTTGCATTCCTTCGTCTTCCTCTTCCAAGTGTTTGCCGGTAGAATAATGAGACAAAAGTGTGGAAACCATTCACAGGAAAAAAACATAAATTCACCGCCACGTTGTGTTATAAATAGTCTGTGGCTTCCAAGCTAAGCAGCATCTCTGAGGATACCAGCCTGAGGATGGAGAAACACTGCCGTACTGACAGCCTTTTGATTTTCTGCACCTCAGAGATGATGGAAATTTCATTTGCATGAAGAAATCTGAGACGAAGATGCAGAATAAAAAATGCATAGGGGTATCTAAAGTTCAGCATGCTCCGGAGAGCCCAACATGGAGTGGAGAAGACTTTTCACAAGCTAGAAATCTGAATAAGATGGAAAGGGAGTGGGGTTATTGGCCGAAAGTACTCATCTGGCTGCAGACCTACAGTATGCTCCTGAGACTTTCTGTCTAGCTGCTGGTCTACTCATCTCTCGATATTTCCAAGTACACCTGACAAAGAAAGCTGGCTTACCATTAACTGCTTAAAGGTTTTTCCTAACCTAAATGTAAAACTGATGATTCAGGATTTAACAGCACAAACAGATCTGAATTTATGTAAACATATATATATATATATACCTTCTCCTTCATCTTCTCGATTTTCCTGACGGAGCTGCGTCTCGGCTGGCGGTCTTCATGCCGGAGGAGGTTGACGTTGAGATCTCCCGACTTGCTGAACTGTTTCTCTTCCTGCTTCTCAGCGTCTTTCAGCTTGCTCTCTGCACTGATGCTCTCAGTGTGGTACATGTGATATGTTTTCATCACCTGCAAGAAGAGTATAACAGATGATTTTATGTGGCTGAACATCACAGCCTTTTACAGTATTAGTTACGAGCTAAACGTACAGAGGTTTGTGGGTAACAAATACCTGACGATACTTTGGTTTTATGTTCCAGAGTACCCTGTATTTTCCTCTTGCAGCTGTTTTTTAAATTCACAGTGTAAACATTATTTATTACTGAGATCTGCACCACTCTCAATATTACTTTTTACTCTTCTTGAACCTCATTTTTGCTGTTTATTTTCTTCGTTTTTTGCATTCACAGTATAAGACCTTCACCATGTGCTTGTGGCACTTTTACATTAACAATGCTTTTTTTTTTTTTTTAAATTGTATTCTGTACTATTTTTATTCTTTATCATGTTCCTGTAACACAGTAATTTCCCTTGTGAGATCAATAAATCTTATCAGTGAAGGGCGGGTACACTGTGGACGGCTAACTGATCTATCGCAGGGTTAACAGAAAGAGAATGACAAACATCCACACGCACATTTACACTTATGGCCAATTTCAAATTGCTAATTAAACCTAACCTGTCTTTGGACTGTGGGAGGGTGCTGGGGTACTCAGACAGAAGCACAGGGAGAACATGCTGAGCTGTCCAGTGGATTCAAACTCTGGACCTTGTTGCTGAGAGGCAACAGTGCTGGCTACTGGTGCCATGTTATTAAACAGAGCAAATAACTCTCAGTATGAGCTATTTACCATTTAACATTAATTAATGATACAGTATTAAAATGTTAATTAACACCCTAGATAAAATAATACAGCGTGAGTAGTAATAGTATGTATTCATCTGTATTTTTAATCACATGGTAAATGGACTGGTATTTATATAGTACTTTCTGCTCCATCTGTGCCTAAGTACTTTTACCGAATTTTCACACTCACACGGATGAATCAGGGCAAACTTGGGGTTCAGCACCTTACTTCAACGCACAGTTTGGGGGAGTCAGTAAAGAAAATCTTCACTGTCTCTTTACAAAATCTGGTCTGATTTGAGCCTTTTCGTGGTGGCCAGGAGGATCAGTTTGGGTCATCAGTACAGAAGTAACACAGATGTTACTACATGTGGAATATTTTAAGTGGATCCAGAGCCCCAAAGTTGTCTGTGGTTTAGACTTGGCTGTCAAATCTCCAACTTGCCCCCTCTTCCCCTCCTCCCCTCCTCGCTGTAGCTTTCCTGGCCTGTTTCCTACAGTAATTCCTCATTACCTCATCCTTCTACATTTTCAACTCTTTGGAGAAGCAGAATTACATTTTATTCTGTCTTCCCTGGAATTAGTGTATCTCTTCACTTTGATCTCTACTTAGACACTTAAACTTTTACACCCCTCTCCCCTTGTTCAGCATGATGGGGATACGACCGCAGTGGCAGAAAACCCTCATTAGACAACGCAGGAGCACCGCTTGTCCCTCTTAACTCAACACAGATGCTTGCTGAGAGTCTCTCGGAGGCCAATTCCTAATTCTCTCCAAGCTTCAGCTGTGCCTACAGGAGGTGTGTGCATTGTTGAGTCGTCTGACAACAACCTAGGGCTACTTAGCTTCAGAACCTCAGAGTCTCTGAGCTGGTGAAAGACACAGTCAGAGGATGACTGGAGTTTTTCATAATGAATGCAAGGCAAACCTCTGCAATGCCCAAATATTAACATCCACAATGATGTGAAAGACTGAGAAAATGAGGTGGTTCATTATGGGATGTGCAGTGTGTCTTTGAAGACACTGCTTCAGCTGCATTTTAACATAGGTTTTGTCAAATACATAATGGCACAGTGCAATATGTCTTCTGCTGTTATTCATCTGTAGTTGTTATCTAATTTAAAGACCTGGTTTTCCCCCTATGTCTATATGTTAAAACATAGAATGGGCAAGCATACTTTCTTATAAATAGAGGAATGAAAACTAGATCCAAACCATCACCTGTGACAGAACCTCAGAACCACTGTTGTTATATTGTCAGCAACAGAATAACTGTGTGAAACTAAGGAGCAGACATCAGGCACAAGGATCAGAAAGATAAGATACACTATAGCTCTATTTATCCCCTTGGGGATATTAAGCTCGTATACCAGGAAATTAACACAGGTACAAGCAAACAAAAGTAAATTTTACAGGGCCGAGCTGCTGAAAGCAATATCAGGAAGTGCACGACTCTTTAGGACAATCAGGCCCTTTTCAACATTTTTTATTTTAGGGTTTGTTTTAATGATAAATTGCAGACAACAGGATCTTCGAGTGCTTTTTTTTACTCCCATTTCAGCATCGCACTATATTTGAAAAACAATATTTTGAACAACAGCTTCAGCCCACAGTCATACCTCTCCTCCCCTTACCTCTCACCAAGCTGCCAGAGATCCAAATGGGATTTCACAGTTTTGTTTTAGCAAAATTCGTTTTGTTGGCAACCAGCAAAAGTGTTGGAAAATACCACGAGGTAACCACCATGTGGCAACGCTATTGATTTAGCTATTTTGAACAATGAAGTAACAAAGGTCTAGTCTAAAATAGAACAAAATACTGCTGCCTGTGGATCATCAAGATGGGAAAGAGACTGCTCTGTCAGTCTTGTAACCTTTAAACTGCCTTGAAAGTGTTTGCTACAGGTTGTGGTGATAAGGAGAAACCATTTCTAACACACCACTTTTCAGCTCTGAAATAAAATTGTTCTTTTAAATAAATGGTGGCAATGCAGAATGAAAACATAGACTGTATACAATGATGGTCATGGGCTTCAAGTCCAAAAAGTGAAGCCAGTAAGAAAATGACTTTAATCTGAATCTTTTTTTAATGGCTAGCACGTCCATGATGAGAATCTCCTGTTCCACCACCTCTCAAGGGTGCTCTGTTAATTGAAATCATGTGACCGTCGAAGCCTTTTGAGTACAGTGAACTCTTTGCCATGTTCAAGAAACTAGTTTGAGATGATTTGAGCTTCGTGACATGGAAACATTTATCAGAAGATCAGTACACTGTAGCCATAAAGGGATGGACACCGCATTAATACTCAGGTTGCCTTTGCTATTTAAACGATGCTCAGTTGGGCCCAAAGTGTGTAAACTGTTACTGTTGTCTTCCTTTTATCTCAAAGCACTCTAACCATTCTCCTTTGGCATATATACCAATTCTCTTTAAAACTTGTAAACTTTAGAGTTGGCTGCATGGGAAAAACCATCTGGCACCAACAACCATGACACGTTCAAAGGAATTTAAATCACCTTTCTTCCCCATTCTGATGCTCAGTTTTAACTTCAGCAGGTTGTCTCAACCACGTCTACATGTACACATGTCTACATGTCTAAATGCGCGGAGTTGCTGCCATGCGATTGGCTGATTAGATAATTGCGATAACGAGTAATTGACCTATCAAAGGTAATACCAAAATAAAAAAGATTCATACCACCAACAAACATTTTCCTGTTGAGTTTCTGTACTTAGTCACTAGCCTCATAAATTAATTTCAGCGATTTCTAAACTATGGTCCCATGTTGTTCCTAGAGTATTTAAAAGTAGAATGGGAGGGAGAGCCTTCAGTTTTCAGGCCCCACTTCTGTGGAACCAGCTTCCAGTTTGGATTCAGGAGACAGACACTATCTCTACTTTCAAGATTAGGCTTAAAACTTTCCTTTTTGCTAAAGCATATAGTTAGGGCTGGACCAGGTGACCCTGAATCCTCCCTTAGTTATGCTGCAATAGACATAGGCTGCCGGGGGATTCCCATGATGCATTGAGTTTTTCCTTTCCAGTCACCTTTCTCACTCACTATGTATTAACAGACCTCTCTGCATTGAATCATATCTGTTATTAACCTCTGTCTCTCTTCCACAGCATGTCTTTTATCCTGTCTTCCTTCTCTCACCCCAACCGGTCGCAGCAGATGGCCGCCCCTCCCTGAGCCTGGTTCTGCCGGAGGTTTCTTCCTGTTAAAAGGGAGTTTTTCCTTCCCACTGTCGCCAAAGTGCTTGCTCATAGGGGGTCATATGATTGTTGGGTTTTTCTCTGTATCTATGAAGCGCCTTGAGGCGACTTTTGTTGTGATTTGGCGCTATATAAATAAAATTGAATTGAATTTACAGTAAATTCAATGATAAATCAGTGTTTTTGACTTCTTAGTGGGATTCACAAAGCTAAAAATATTTAAATTAAAGGTTTTAAAATGGGGAGCTCATAGCTCGACTTATTACAAACAATAATAACAGGATAATGCCTAATAAGCAGAGAATGAGAAAAAAAAACAATGTAATTAAAAGAAAACTTGACCTATAGCAGAAAGAGAGAACAGCCTTTGAGAAAATTATTATTATTTTGCTCAAAAAAATGTGCCAAAGTATGACTTTTGAGACATATTTGTGTTGCTCCAGCATTTCATTTATTTACCACCTAAGCTGTGAAATTTCACACAACTCCCACAACCTCTCTCTCGTATGTAGAAAGAATGAGGCTATACGTCAGCATCTGAGTTCTTAGCTTTCAGCCAGACTGTAGCTGAGGCCAAGTGCAGCATGAGAAGACGGATCATCTGAGTCTTATTATGCAGCCAGAAAGAGTGAGTGGGTAAAACAAATACATAGTAAAACATCTGCCACAGTGAACCTGAAGTGCACTGACACTTCGAACCAAACTGTAAATGTCTGGGAGGCAATTGCTTTTGAAAAGGGAGAATCATTTTATTTATTCAGACACAGATGACCACTTGTGCAGAAAATAGTAGTTTTGGTCTGTTTTTTAAAACATTTGACCAACAACACGGTCCTTCTGAAATTTGCATGCATGTAATTTATACATATGAACTTGTCATTACCTCACATGCGAACCCGAACACTGTGTGCTGTGTCCAAATCTACAGATAGCTTAAATAATGATGGTCGCCAGCACTGCCTTTGGGGTTTTGACTTTCATCACACTGCACATATGAATAAGTCATTTAAGGCAGCTCTGCCATCTCTTCTGTTTCACCTCAGGGTGCAGAAGAAGCTGAAGTTGCTTGGTGCTTGTCCAGTTTGGTGGACTGAATCCCTCAATAAGCGCTCAAATTAGACTAACAGCGCAGCACCGGTACCATTTGTTGCTATCCCAGACATACGTTAATCTATCAACACGGTCTCTTGCAGAAAATCCTGCCATAAGCAAAGCAGTTCGTAAGCTATTGCTAATGACTGTACAGTGAAGACAGTACAACTGCAAATGGTTGGAGAAATATTGCAGAGGAAAGTTATGATAAATCTGCCAATACACTGCAGTTAATTAGAAACATTAATCATAATATATGTAAAATGATATAGCCCATGTCTTTTATTGTTACAGCAATGCGGCATGCGTGACACCCAGGCTTTGTAGACATGCTGTTTAATTAATATCGAGATCTTATTATACTGAACTGATTTCTGACAATCAAAGTTCTCTAGAGTTGACATTTCATAGCTGAAATGAAATATTAATAATATTGGACCTTTTGAGGACAAAACTTTCAAACTATAGTTACAATTCATATCACAAAGCATCCATCAATATGACATTTCACCATTAACCTGTTTTAAATTAAAACATATGGGAAGCAGATGCAGGATATGAGAAAGCTGCTTGGTATGAAGTTAAAATGTGGTTGAACAGAAGCGAAGGGTAAAAAAAAGGAAAAAAAAAACAGCTTTTTCGAGAAAAATGGGGTAAACAACGGGCTACGGTCAAAATGAAGCAAAATGAGTGTTTCTACAAAGACAAAAATAAATAAATAAATAAATAAATAAGAGGCGCACTGTACCAGCAGAGAAACTGCTCATTAGAATTGCTGCATATATACAAAGTGTTGGTATCAAGCATAACAAAGCAACTGAGCTAGAATAGGTGACCCTAAACTTAATGAGCACCTCTACTCTCTGACAGATTTATGCAAACACATTTCATTAAAATGGCACACTTATGTGTCAGCAGGCAATTATTTCACAGCTCTTCACAGATGCAGTCAGTGATGTGAACCCTGAAATCAACCAGATATGTTAGTAATTTGAGCCCTGAAACGGTAAACCTTGGGGAAAAATGAAATTTTCTTTTTCTTCATTCATACCTACCACAAACGTTAATCTTGAATATTCAAACAAGTATATACAGTAAACAGAGTGCAATGAACACTCAGGGAAGACACTGACATTGAGCATTTAACAATACAAGAAAAGATAAACAAAGCTTATAAGAACATAAACTGGTTTCTTTTGATTCAGTACAACTCTAAAAGTTTCATTGATCCTGTCCAAGGCTAAAGGCAGTCCCATAATAAGGAGTGCAAAAAACTGAATCCATAAATCTGAAGGGAGAAAGGCAATTTCTCTTTTTAATAAGGAAGACAGAATGAAAGATAAAGGCTGCAAGGTCACTATAACCCTTCCATGATCACTAAAAGGAACCAATATGTTTTCAGGAACACACAAAGAAAGTAAAGACCGAAAGATGAGATCCATGCACGTGTTAATAAGAGTTTCTACTATGGTGCAGCAAAGGGAATAGAGACGAGCCATGACTGAAAGCTATTTAACTCAAAGGAATACAGAAGAACATGAAAAAACATCAGGAAGACAGTGAGGAGAAAGAACTTTGGGAGAGCTCAGTGAAGAGATGAGGTGTGAGAGATCGATCTGCAGGAGACAGTCTATTACTTACAGTGTAGAGTTCATTCGTCACCTTCACAAGCTCCTCGTGCATCTGGATACCAATGTCCTTGCTCTGAAAACGGCAAGAAGACAGAACAGGGGTAAGAAAACAAATACTGTCTGAGCAATCAGCAGTGACCCGATGTTTCAAACTCCAGTTGTTATGCTGGCGCTGTGACTTTGGTGAGTCACAGAGAAACAACTCAAGAAATATTAGATGGATGACCACAAAGACTGGTGCAGAGGGTGTCTTTTCTCATTGAACCCCGCATACAAGTGAGAATTGGCACAACTGCACAAATATATTTCAAAATGTGCAAGCAGCGGAGTGTTTTGGAATGGGTAATTGTACTTATTACAAACAAATTTTGAGAATACAGTAACATATAAGCATTTCCACCTTTCTAGGACACCCACAACCTCTGTTGTCAGTCAACAGTGACCAAATGTAACTGCAGGAAATGCAATACTCTAATTTCCTGCAGTTAATGCACACTACACTACATATTCAGATCAATTCTATGTCCTCAACAATGCAACAGCTTGTAAAATATCTCAGTTAATTCTTCTTACAGCTTTTAATACTCTTACAACTTCAATTGACAGAACAGAACATGCCTTTTAATAGAAGGAGAAATAAATAACAGTCGATGCATTGACACCTGTTTGTGTGGTGGGGGAACAAGACTTAATATGAAGACTCTGAGGTGAGAATACAACAACAGGATATCTCAGTTTGATGGTCTCACACATTCAAAAACAGAGGCAACACCTTCCTAGCCTAACAAAGTGACGTGAAAGTGTTATGTCTGAAAAAGAATGACAGAGATAAACATCAGTACAACCCGAAATATAAAACTGTTTAAACTTCCTGATAATTTTACTTCAATTGGCTTTTCATTATAATAACTCTTGTTGTCCTTTTATGTCACAAAACCCGGAGTTCTATTTTCAAAGATTGTGCTTTTTCGGGTTGCATAGGTATTTTTTTAGTTGACATTCAGGGTAGGTGTTGAATGAAAACGTAGATTTTCTTAGCCTAGAACCAGTTTTGTTCTCAATCCATTCATTTTGTTAACCCTTACCCAGTCAGGGTCACAGGGGTCTGGAGCGTATACCACTGGTAATAGCATGAGAAGCAGTGAGAAAGATCCTCATGCCCAGTTCCACGCCTACTGCCATTATATGCCGAACAATCGTGTCTTTGGACTATGGGATCAGAGCTACAAACCACAGGAAGAACAAGCAACAACATATTGAAAGGCTGAAGACAACTAGGTGTTTCAAACTAAGAACATTCTTGCTATGAGATAACTCACTGCACCACCGCCGGCAGAATTTGTGGGCATTTTGAGTAAGGAAGCTAAAACTCAGTAACCCATGATTCAAACAGGAACGATCACTACATGGATGTTTTAATGTCTCTAGAATAAACAGCCAAAATGAAATATGTTACCTGACCATCAAATCAAATTCAGCTACTTGTGAATTATAACAGAGGTTTTAGGGCTAAGCTCTGAGAAGTAAACTAAGCTTGAAGTTGCTGAAGGCTGAATCCTACTGTCAAAATGGAGTGGTGAAAAACAAGAGGTACATGAAGTCCCAAGGTTCCTCAGTAGAGCTGGTGTGCAAACGAGACCCAAAACAGTTCCCAGAACCTTTAAGCTGTGATACTGTGTTGTTTGACACTTGTTTTGTGTGTTGCCTGGAAGGTGTCACCTTAGCCATTAACACTGGGAACATTTCAGCTAAAAACTGCAACACAATAACATACTAATAAGCAAACATGATGTTATGATGATGATTGCTAATGAACAAAACAAGTGGTTTGCCAAATACGGCAATGACTTTGAGCAGAAAAGATTATGCATCTCCTCATGTGCACAACTTTTCTTAGACACATTTTTTAACAGTGAAAACAGCTGACTCATTTTTCTCTGGTGTATGGAAGATAATGACTCAGCAACAGTCATTTCATATTTGAACAAAGCAGATCAATAACGGATGTATTTTGCTATAATGAAACCTTGCTGCACCAATGACAAAGCATAGCTGAACGCAAAAACACACAAACACACACAGTATTTTCATCACTTCAGACAGCAAGACACTGACTTACTTTCATTGTCTTATGGGGACCTGCTCCTGCCCTTCTCTTCTGGAGACTTACTGTTACCCTTGGCATAATTACTGCTTGCTTAACTCTAAGCCTGAATCTAGACATAACTTTAACACATTTTGTTTGCCGGAGTTTATTTTTAGCTTATTTTCATACTGGGACCCCACAATATGCAATGTCCCCACAACATAGGTAAAAGAAGTACAAACACTCAACTTGAACCACATCCACCCACAGATCAGAGGCGTTCATTGATATATGAAAGGTAACCTTTTTTTGTCCACACCCTGGTCTGCTATGGTAACTGTGCTTGAAAAAACTTGCAACCCATGAGTCACAAACTAACCTAATTATAATTATAAAAGAATCTCAAAAGAAAATGTTTCTGTAACAGAAACTTGATTATAAAGTACGCTCAGAAGAGGAAAATAAACACAGCCTTGGTAATAAAGAAGGGATTTGATGTTGCAGCTTTGTTTTTATCTGGATCACAAGCAATAAGTTCTTCTCAAACAATCATTGAACTGAATGTAATGAACTGGATACACCCTGAGAGGGCTCCAGCAGCTGGTGAACGGCATCTGTATGCATCAGTGGCTCTGAGGTGAGACAGACTGCAGCGTGTACTGCAGAGGCTTGGGGGATGAGGAAGGTTTCATTGAGTGAGTAAAAACTGTGATGCAATACACTGTAAGAGCTGTGGCGCTTACAGAGCCCTTTATAGTGAATGTACATTTTTAAAATCTTCCCTCAATAAAAGGCACGAAAAAAGAAGATTATTAATGTATTCTGTTTGAAATTAAAAGTGATGTAGAACAGAGAAGACAACAGGAAAATATCGCACTCTGTACATTCATACTTGCCACACCTTTTGTAATTATATTACCACTGACTATTAGCACATTCATCAGAACACACCCTTCTAACTCTGATCAGCCCATCAACAGTAGCATAACAAACTAATATTCATATAATATCAGAGATATTACCTGTAACAAAATTCCTATTTTATTTACTACTTGAAAAACTATTTGTAAAGTTTTTACAGATTACATTTTGTCTTTGTTTGCCCCGTCTCACATTTAACCAAAGCTCATTTATTTTAGTATAAACATTCATGATTTTCTGCAGAAACACACACACACACACACACACACACACACACACACACACACACACACACACACACACACACACACACACACACACACACACACACACACACACACACAGAGCATCAGAATCAAACCTCATAAGCAGAGTTAAGTTCACTACAGGAAAGCCTGCAAGGTGAAAACAACCTTCTGGTGTTTGGATAGGGCCTCAGTCATTTCTAAAATGTGCTGACAGAGAGCCAGGTGTTGCTCACACTAGTACGAGCTGTAGATTCTTAGACCAGGGAGTCTCTGCTTGTCCCCCAAGCTGCTTTTACTGCTCCGTAGGCCGTGCAAAACCTAGACATCTTACGAACTCCATGTGCACTTAATGCACTCAATCAGCAAAATGAAAGCTTAAAGGCAGAGCAGAGGTTTGGCTGCATATTGAAATCTTTTCATTGGTAACAAAGTAGGAAAAAAAGGAAGGAGATTGATGGTCTTACCTTTTTGAACAGGCGAATTACATCCTCGCTGATCTGGGCCAGGCGGACAATAACATTGTTGGTGTAGATGTCACTGAGGGTGGCATGGTCACGGCTCTCACGCCTCGTCTGGTTCAGCAACAGATACCAGCAGTTTACGGATGACAGCAAGTGCTGATCTTTCCTGGGACAATAAGAGACATAGAGGACTGTTAAAGAGCTTTTCAGAACAGAATCAGGTCTCACACAGGTGGTAACTATAAACTAAAAAAAAAAGAGTTTTGCTTCAAATGTTCAGATTTATTTAGTAAAATTATAGTTTAGACACACTAAGAACAGACACTTGTACCTAAAGCTATCCACAACTCAGAGCTAGCTATGGCTTATAATAAACTATTAAGTTCAATATAGACAACATGTTTATGGTTAGCTGGGGCCTCTCTGTGTAGAGTTTGCATGTTGTTGTGCAACTAAAACTGATGGGAATTTCACCAGCCAGATACAACAAAGTTTGGCTAAAGATTAACACAAAATTATTGTTAGGATAAAAAAATAATAATAATAAAGATTTTACCTAACTGAATGTGTTAATCCCTCTCACTATCACGTCCTTTTTGCTTTCCAAGACACTCCAAGCAATGCTATAGCTAGCAAGGCACCAAGTGGTTAAATTCATAATGCTCGTGACCATAGCGATCGAGAGAGTCACAGGCCCTGATTGCTGCATAATCAGTTTAAACTGTCTTGGCCTTGCTTTTAAACCAAGTCACATAGACACTGAACAACTGCACACACACACACGCACAATCCCTTCAAACCCATACCCTTGTCTGGATTCAATCTGAGCATTAATCAATCAAGCAACCCTGAGGAAGAGACAAAGGGGGCGGGGAGGGGGGTAAGAGCATAGAAGGGAGAGAACCAGAGCACAGCAGAGGATTGGGTTTCACTGTTGAGGGGAAGAAAAAGACGAGCAGCACCAACATCAAAGACATCCCCTTCAGAGAGCTTCCATAATGCTAATCGCATCTAATGAAGCTGATATCTTGCTACTCCAGAGTTCCTCCACCATTATTTCTTTACTTAACTCTGCCTCTAAACACACTTACAAGAGGCTGACAGGATACAAACAGCAGCACATCATCTTCATAACATCCTTGTGGAGCAGAAAATAGGATAGCATTTGAAGTAAACTTGATCTGTCCATTTACTGTGCACCCTGCCTCTTCATGTTAAACTGAACATAGTGTATCCATGCCCGTTATCCAAAAGGTAGGTCAGTTCATTTAAAACCACAAAAACTGAGTAGTAAAGATCCGATATAAGCCAAGTGTTAATCAAACGTCACATTTCAGTCTTGATTGTGACAATTGAAAAGCAATAACACAATTATTCAGCAATTAACTAACTCTATTATAGTGATATGAACTCATTTGTAAGACTGTGTAAAGGACAAGTGGGACATAGCAAAACCCAACATTAGTAGGTCTAATAAAGACCATATTCTCTGTCATTCCTCTGGGATGACCTACTTTGACTGTCTCACCATCCCTCATTTTGTACCAGTTCTTCTTGACTGACCTATCTTCCCATAAGAGAAGCAGGTCCTTGGTGTATAATTGCTGTTTGTGGTTGAGAGGTTTAGGGAACAGGCACCTCTACTCACTGTTAATCCCTGAAAGTGGCCAGAGATGCTTCATCTCATCCCTAAGCACAACCAAGCTCCAATTTTAGTTCTTTTTATCCACCTCAGCTTTCCACCCAAGCCCCGAACACTTCCTACAGGCATAAATCCCAGGCCCGCCTATGATGATTTAAAGCGGTAGTGGACCTGTGGTCTATAAGTATGGTTACTTTTTCCTTTAATATCTGTTTAACTTGACTGGAGCACCAGATTCATGCCACACTGAAATAAATAGCAATTTGCAGTTTACTCAACAGACTTTAAGCACACAGCTTATAAAAAAAAACAACCAAAAAGCTGTTTTCTCGCTGTATAAACTCTGCAGAATATCGATAGACCCATGTTTTCTCACAGTTTGAACCAAAACTTTCAAGTTGGATTAATCACTTCGTAAAATCATAAGACCTGTTAATTTTCAGTACAATTCTTGTGTAATCTGGCAGATTACTCCCAATTTGCCTTTCTTAAGAATGGCTTCTGCAGGGCCTCAACATTATTGAAGCACCTTGTCAGAAAACAGAACAAAAAGCAGCCAACATCCAAAGAAGAGCTTTGATTGCTTTTCAAGAACCCTGGAGAACTATTCCTGAAGACTACTTAAAGAAATTACAAGAAAACTGTCTAAGAGAGATCAAAATATCTAGCTGGTCGTACCAAATAGACTTTAAAGCTTGTCCCAATTCTTAAAACTCAGTTTTTTTTGCTTTATGTAACATCACTGCACCCAGTTCCAATGTCCTTCATTCACTGAGTTTTTTAAAAAATGTAGAAGGATGTTTTTTGGTGTGTGAGTGCATGAAAATGGAAGGGCACAGATTTTTAATGTTGTGGCATAAAACCTTGGCAACAAGAAAAAGAAAGCGATAACGGACACAAGATCTCCTTGTTTTATCACTGGTGCCCTATTTTCACAGAAATTAGGAGCATAAGGTCAGTAATTAGGCCTGTGTGGGAGCAGAGCCTGTTAACTCTGTACTAAATGTAGCTCCTCCACTTTTTACAGTACTGAGACACAACCTTGTTCTGTACTGGTTCTACAGAGATATATCAGTCATAAAAGATATTCATTCCTCAATCTCTACGTTTTACCCACTTCTTGCCAATTTCCTGTAGAAGGATGAATATCAAGTGAGAACTTGCAGGTCAATTAATCTTGAAGGCTTCAAGAGGTTTGATTTTGAATGGCTTCATGCCATCTGTATTTATACAAGGAATATCATTAACATGCAGAAGAAGGCAAATGATGAGCCCTGACAGTCTCTAGAGAAACAAAGAGGAAGAGGAGGAGGAGGACGAGTGCAGCTTTCTGGCATCCTGTTATATTCGTCTCATTCAGCAAAGCCCTGTCTGCCTGTCTGCATAGTTTTAGACTCTGCTCCCCGTGTAATGCAGGTACATACACTGAGCATGATCTGTGAACAATTCAAAGAGAATGAAGAAGAAGATGAGACACAGTGTCAGTGAAAGTGAATGGAGAAACAAAAAAAGAGAGCGTGTTTGGAGAGTATAGCAATAATCCTCTGATTCAAGGATAAAATGATGGCAGGCTGTCTCCTTAATATACATACTCTCAACAAGTGAGTATTGTATAGAAGAGTGGCCGTGCTTTAGTCACGGTTGCTCTGAATGCCACCATCTAATCACCAAGAGCCTCTGATGTGTCTGAGCCAGGATTTCCAGAAGGAAGTGTGTATTTATCAAACCAGGACTCAGCTTTATAAAGGCCTTTAATCCGCTCCACACTGCTTGCCTGCTGCTTATCAATGAAACAGCCAAGGAAAAGAAGAAAGTGCCAAACAGCTTCAAAAGACAAGGGACACGTGGGCACATGCAGCTTGCTTTGCCATTTAAATTTTCTTTTGCCCCCATTTTTCAGCACAGCTTAAATATGCTACATCGCTGATTTGCACACCATTTACTTTGGGGTTTTTTTTTCGAGGAGACACACTGCCAGCACTTGATAACGCACAGCTGTACAGACAGATGGGGCAGAGCAGGGCAGAGCATGGGGCAGTGCCTGCGAAGAGGACACGGGGCTTTGACAAGATCTGAAACGCAAACTGCAAAACAGCTACTCTATTGATCCGCACACCGTGATTTGCAAAAGCGTCACACCAACTGCTGTGCACTGACTACAAGAGATACAACTCAACCTTTTACTCTTTGAACCTCAGACCACCAGAGTAGCCATACTTATAAAAACCAATGGAACTAAAGTCATTGCTCTAGGCTGATGCTTGTCTGCCAAGCCTGCAAAGCACAATTAAAAAGGTCGTTGCATTCCTAAAATGAGACGAATCATAACCGAAGAGCATTATCATGTTTCGAGGCTTCTCAAAGAAAAGCTTGTTACGAGCACAGGCTGGATCAAAATGTGTAATGCTGAAACATGACAATATCCAGCTATACAGTTTCAAGTTGTGACATCTGAACCGTGACGTCCTTTGAATGAACAAAGGTCATTACTAAAAGGAAAGCCTGATATACACAAAGATCTCAATAAAGACATCAGACTTTTTTCCCCAGATTCCTCTCAAACCTAATGAGCATACACACAAACTTAGACGGCGCTATAACCCCAGCTTCATCTCCACAGCAAGGTTGTTATCCATATTAGTGCTGCATGATTTGCCATCCTATCTATATCACGGACATACAATATCAATCCATCCTAATTTGATGGGTTACTTTATAAAACCTGCTCATAATTTACTCGTAAACATCTGTCCCATAAATAAAATCAAGTCAGCTGTTGTCTCTAAGGATCCAATAAGCAGGGTTTTTCCTGGCTCGAAATAAAATAGGCGGTGACTCCGTACGGCACTAAGCATGATCACTTTGTACAGAAAAGGCATTAAAAGCGTTGCCCAATTTGACATCTATGCAGTTCTCTAGCATCTCGGAGTATTTCGTAAACAAAAATGCACATTGCACATGGTAAATAGAGTCCAAACACTTTAATAACAACACTGGAGGATGTGGGAGCACCCTGGTGTGAGAAAGAAAAGCACTTGCACCGTAACTGTAGCACAGAACACCTAAGTAACCTCTCAGTGTGTCTTTTCACTGAGGCAAATAGGGTAAAGCGCCAGAGCAAAATAATTCTCGGTTGGGTTGCTGCAGTGTAGCCTTAGCTGCAGTAGCTGTAAATCACAGTGGCATTCAGCTTGCTAATGAATCTGCACTGGAAGGGTTCAGCCAGCAGCTGTAGGCAGGGATCCAGGACATATGGAAGTCTGTCCTGGTCAGAATGACGCCATTTTACCGCTGTGTGGTGATGTCCACTAAGCTGCTTATGAAGCACCCCTTAGCAGTACAGCACAAGGTTTCCTGAGCATGGCTTCCTTTGCGATGAAAGATGGTCATCTAAGCGAGAGTGAAAACATTTTTTTTCCAAAAAAAAGTATAA
The DNA here is from genome assembly GCF_963969265.1 of Rhamphochromis sp. 'chilingali'. Taxonomy (NCBI): domain Eukaryota; kingdom Metazoa; phylum Chordata; class Actinopteri; order Cichliformes; family Cichlidae; genus Rhamphochromis; species Rhamphochromis sp. 'chilingali'. The sequence continues at coordinate 19,391,526 of NC_137936.1, forward strand.
GTGAAAGGCATAATGTACATTTCTGTGACTTTGATGTTGAATACTGCATGATTTGTGCCACCAAAGTGGGGTTTTTTTTGTCTTTTTTAAAGAAAAACACAAGTGCTCTTCTTGCCCATTTGGTGTTTTAGTGGCTCCTCATTAACTTAACTACACTAAAGTAGTAGGAAAGGCTGACTGAAGGGTGTGTCACGGCTGATTACCAGGATTTGTGGTTGCCTGCCTGCAGACTGGGAGTTCAAGGAAGAAGGTGCGGTAATGTTATAAACCTTTTTGTGTCATTATCAAAAGCTTATGAACTCACTTTGGTTGATGAATGGGACAGTTTGAATTTACTGTGGCCTGATGTGTTTCTGTCTAACACACACAAAAGTGTGTGTGGCCTGAGTGAACCTTACATCCTCCCCACCCACACTTCCTCCGTTAGTGGTTTGTGAGCGCATCAGTTCTTTCAGACAGAGTCCAGAGTATTCTCTAGCAGTTAGTCTAATAAGCTTTTAAAATGTCACGTCTGCTTAAATATCATTTTACTCTAGACCTGTTTATGTCTGTGCAGGAGATCTCTGCCCAGACACTGCACTGAAACACCTGTCGGCTCACCACAAGCAGAAAGCATAAGTAGACTGGATATCTCAGGATTATTCTTCTAACACTTGTCCATCACTGCATGGATCAGCTGTGGAGTCAAAAGGTTAAGCCACTGTCTCGAACTAGCAGTGCTGGTTTTTGTGAGGCTGTCTTCAGAGTAACATACACCCATTCATACACTCATACAGCTCAATTATGCAGCCAAATCCTCATCTGCTTTAGAAACACTGTTCAATACTGCTAAAAAAAGAACGCACACACTACACGGCCTTGTGTACACAGAGTTACACAAGTCTTCTGAAAATTAAAAACACTGGTTTTCTGGTTAAAAATTAAAAGTGGAAGTCAAGGCACGAACTTAATCATCTATCTGCAAATCTGAAGCGAGATTAATATATGTATTACTGTGTATTACATGTGACCCAATACATTGACTTTTTTTTCAAACTTTCACACTTTCAGAGGGTTAAAAAACAGGAAATCATGTACTTTTTGCACAACTACATTTTGGCTACCAAGACCAGTTATACTATCAAAACTGCTGCTTACATTTTAATGCATCAGCAACAAACAATAAATAATACATCACTAGCATAACCCTAACAGTTTTCACTTTATATAATCTGTTTAAACTTTAATTAGTGATTCTGCTATTAATTATAGACTTTTGCACTTAGTATGTCAAATACAGGATGTTTACACAATTCTCTCAAACAAGGTTTTCACATAAAAACAAAAAAATGTTTTTTTGTTAGGCATCATAATTAAAATCAGAGGTGGAGGGTTAGAATATATACTGCGTATGTTGGTGCAGATTTATGCGTCACATCTGCTGGGTTAGTGCTCCCACTACCAAACTGAACAAAGCAAGATTAATATAAATATATTATTAGTAACCCACTGAGCTGACTTGTCACCTTTTTGCACTCACACTTTCAGAGGATAAAAAAAGCAAAACAGGAAATAGTTTTAGTGCAACTACATTGCAGCTACCAAGACCAGTTATATTATTCAATTGCTGCTTACACAGTAATGCATCAATGACATGCAATAAATAATACATCAAAGCATAACCCTACCAGTATTAACTCTGTGAAATCAGTACTTTACCTACTGATTCTGTTATTACTAATAGCCTACTGCACTTAATGTGTCAAATGCAGGATATTTACACACCTCTCTCGAAAAGGTTTTGACACCTGAACAAAATAATCAGTTTTATTTTTAAGAATCAGGCAAAACACTAATATTTCTTTATCAACTTTTGAGAATTAAACAGACCTTCTTATGGAAATATTGGAAATCCATTTGTGTTGTTCCCATTTGCAAGAATCAGAAGCTAGAATCTGCACCAACATACTGCGTATGTTGGTGCAGATTTATGTCTGAGATCTGCTGCCAGATCACAGCTGGGTTAGTGCTCCCATTACCAAACTGAACTAAGCTTGCCTGCTCGCCTGAGGTGCTTGATTTTGGGAGCGGCAGAACTCAATTTCATGCCCTGCGTGAGTCATGCACCAATGTGTTGTGGTAATCTCTGGCCAGATGATTCCTTATTTCCTCACTGGCATCCATTTCAGTATTTTCAGAACTTCAAATCTAAATAGGTCAAAGCTGCATGAGGTCTGATTTTGATCTGATGACATTTAGCAATATTTGCCTTTTTTGCTTTTGTACTTGGCTACAGGATTTATAATGTTTCCTCCTGTGACCCGTCTTTAAAAAACACTGGCAGTCACCAGTGCCTCCACTCCTAGTAGATGCATCTGTGGTATTGATTTGAAAATCCTAGGTGACTTTTAAAAAAGTTAACCTCTGATCTTGAAGTCATGGTCACTGGGATTCAAACTCATAGATGGTATGGTGATATCAATTTAAAACTCCTACATCGCCTTGTTCTCATATTATCACATTCACAAACTCTGGTGTCCGCCTGCCCACCCAGCCAATGGGGTAACAACAATACACAATCAGGGTAAAAATGTAATGGCTTTTAATTTATTGCTACTCAGCACATTTATGCACATTTAATTTACATTTTCAATAAAAAGTTAGAAAGCTAAGTTCTCAATTATAGTGGCAAAAGTGAACTGCATGTAGTATGTCCAACATTCAAGAGTTGAAACCTCTAATGAACTGAGCAGTCATTGTGAAGCTAGAATAATCTGACCTTTGAAGCTGTCATAAAGGCGAAGACTGTAATAAGAGACATTCCCTGACAGCACGTAAACAAATGGGAGCATTCTGTTATGTAATGCTGCAATGTGATTAGCATCAAGGAAGGAAGTGTTTAGTGAGGAGAAAAAGTGACTTGACCTTCATATGATAAAGGAAATAAAGCAAGTAGGTCATGAAATGCCATTTAAATTCAAATCTAACAAGAAGCCAAAAACTTAGACAACATTAAGGAAAGAAAATATGATAGTGCACCTGCTTCCAATCAACAACACACAAAGACTCCAATGCACAGAAGAATATATATTAAACAGTACCAGCTATAAATGCTTCAACTCACTTAAACTGTTGGTGTTCTCTGGAGCTGCGGATCTTCGAGGAGAACCTCTCAGCCAGTTTCTCCAAGCTGCGGGAGTATTCCAGTTCAATCTCTGCTTTGCGACGGAAGAACTCCTGCAGATCCTGCAGGAGCTGGATACGTGATTCAGACTGTTGCTCCAGGCATTTAAACTGCTCCACCAGCTGGTTACGGATCTCTGTACAAGAAAACACCAAACAAAAAGGAGTTTGATTGACTTTTTACACACAAAATTAAGGCACAGTAATGTGAAAAATAAGATGTTCATATGACTCTAGGCAGTACTGTAAAAAACTAAGTGAACCATTACTGCTTCCATAGGAATTAATAGAGTAAGTAAACGATGCTGTTTAACTGATTATCAGCAGGAGTAACCACCTCTATAAATAATACGTTTTGGCAGTTTGTTGGTCTGGAGCATTGAGGTGTGAGTTAACACAATCTTCCCCAGAGTGGGTGTGCCAAGAAATTCACCCTAATGTCAGACAGTGCAGTGCTCAAAGAAACTGAGGAAACTAAGCGCTATATCTCATACTCTACAGACCTCAGTTAGCATGCTAAATGTTAGCATGCTAACATTTCCTGACAATACCTTTGGAGGAAGATTAAACAAGTATGTCTTGTTTATAAGGGTTTCCAGGAGAAAGCCTCTTCTCTCTAAAAAGGACATGGCAGTATAGCTTTGGTTTACAAAGTTGCATCTGAACAAACTACAGGATTTCTGGAACAATCTCCTTTGGGCAGACCAGACTAAAGTGGAGGAGTTTGGCCATAATGTGCAGCTGGACATCTGGTGAAAACCAATCACAGCACATTCAAATCAAATCAAATCACTTTTTATTGTCACATCACATGTGCAGGCACACTGGCACAGCACATGCGAGTGAAATTCTTGTGTGAAAAGCCCAACAAGCAACAGAGATGTGCAAACACAACAACACAAACGAGCAAAATACAAGAATGGCCAACCTGAAACTAATAAATATATGTACAATAATAGTGTATGCATTTCTGGATGTGTATACTAAATATTTTCCTACGTGTGTGTGTGTGTGTGTGTGTGTGTGTGTGTGTGTGTGTGTGTGTGTGTATACACATTTTTACAAATTAAATAGTAAAAAAATAAAATAAAATAATAATAATAATAATAAAATATATAAAATATACAGAGTTGAATATGTGCAAAACAAGTGGCATTTATATACAGTGTGGAGTGCATAATGTTGAAGTTCCAGTAGTGAAGCTGAGGTGTCTATGACGTGTTCAGCAGTCTGATGGCCTGATGGAAAAAGCTGTCTCTCAGTCTGCTGGTACGGGACCGGATGCTGCAGAACCTCCTTCCTGATGGAAGCAGTCTGAACAGTTTATGGCTGGGGTGACTGGAGTCCTTGATGATCCTCCCCGCTTTCCTCAGGCACCGCTTCCTGTAGATGTCTTGGAGGGAGGGAAGCTCACCTCCAATTATCCGTTCAGAGCACCGCACTACTCGCTGGAGAGCTTTGCAGTTGTAGGCGGTGCTGTTGCCATACCAGGTGGTGATGCATCCAGTGAGGATGCTCTCAATGGCACAGCGATAGAAGGTCCTGAGGATGCGGGGGCTCATGCCGAATCTTTTCAGTCTCCTGAGAAAGAAGAGGCGCTGCTGCGCCTTCTTCACTGTTTTGTTTGTGTGTACTGACCACGTAAGATCCTCAGCCAGGTGTACGCCAAGGAACCGGAAGCTGCTCACTCTCTCCACAGCAGCGCCGTTGATGGTGATGGGGGTGTGTACTTCTCTGCACCTCCGGAAGTCCACTATCAACTCCTTTGTCTTTGCGACGTTGAGGGTGAGATGGTTGTCTTGACACCAGTGGGTCAGGGCGCTGACCTCCTCCCTGTAAGCCGTCTCATCACCGTTGGTGATAAGACCCACCACTGTAGTGTCGTCCGCAAACTTCACAATGATGTTGGAGCTGTTAGTGGCTGTGCAGTCGTAGGTGTAGAGTGAGTACAGGAGAGGGCTCAGTACACACCCCTGTGGAGCACCAGTGTTCAGTGTGATGGGGGATGAGGTGATGCTGCCCAGTCTGACCACCTGGCGTCTGTCAGACAGGAAGCTAAGGATCCAGCTGCAGAGGGAGCTGCTCAGTCCTAGATCCTGCAGTTTCCTGTCCAGCTTCGAGGGAACGATGGTATTGAATGCTGAGCTGTAATCTACAAACAGCATCCTCACATACGTGTCTCTCTTCTCCAGGTGTGACAGGGCAGTATGTAGTGTCAGGGCTATGGCATCATCAGTGGACCTGTTGTGGCGGTATGCAAACTGTAGAGGGTCCAGTGAGTCGGGTAGTGCAGAGCAGATGAAGTCCCTGACCAGCTTCTCGAAGCATTTGCTTACGATGGGGGTCAGGGCTACAGGTCGCCAGTCGTTCAATGAGGAGATGGTGGAGGATTTGGGTACAGGGACGATGGTGGCCATTTTGAAGCAGGCTGGGACTACAGACAGAGAGAGGGAAAGGTTGAAGATGTGCGTGAACACTCCAGCCAGCTGAGCCGCGCATGACCTGAGGACGCGGCCGGGAATCCCGTCCGGACCAGTAGCTTTGCGTGCGTTCACCTTCCTGAAGCACTTCCGCACATCCTCCTCAGACACAGTGTGCGCACTGACGTCATCCGCGGTGCGCACACTGTCCGGTCTCATGGTGTTCGCTGTGTCGAATCTAGCGTAGAATACGTTTAGATCCTCACACAGAGAGGCCGTGGTCTGCGGTGTGCTGGTTTTCCCTCTAAAGTCTGTGATCGTGTTTAGTCCCTGCCACATACTCCGAGGGTTGTCAAACTGTTGTTCCACCCTGTCCCTGTACTCACGTTTGGCTGCTTTGATCGTCTTCCGGAGTTGGTAATGTGCGTGTTTGTAGTCCGATGTGTTCGCGGAGGCACAAACAAACACCTCAAACCACCCCTTGAGCACGGTGGTGGAAGGGGGATAAGTTGGGTTTGTTTTGCAGCCACAGGACCTGGGCACCATACAAACACGTCAACCACAAACTCCTCTGTACACCAAAATATTCTCCATCTAAACATGAGGCCTGTCTGATAGCTACAGCTAGGCTAAAACTAGGTTATTTTCCAGAACATCAACCTCAAGAAGAGAGAAAGATTGCAAACCTCAATGGACAGAAGCAACACTCTAAAGGAGACTGGGTGAAAATTCCTCCATAACGATGTGAGAGACTGATAAAGTACATTCATTTGTTGATGCTAAATCGGTTCTACACCTTTAGTGAATAATGAATTGTACTAAGTTTTGACAGGACTCTTTGCAGTCTTTTTCTCCTTATTGTATATGTTGAATGACTGTTTTTAAAATTATCCATCTCCACTTTTACTATAGGAATGTAACAAAGTTAAAAGCTTCTGTGACAAACATACAAATTCCCAAAAACATAACACAACCCAGTTACAACTACACAGATAACAATGCACAATAAAACCTTGACTAACCTTCAAATTAAATGAAATCAACAAAATTGAGAAATAATAATTGAAAGCAGGAGAGCAGCGATAAAGAGAGTCAGCTGCGAGAGAGAAGCCAGTAAGTTGACCTGTGTTTATGACCTCTCATGTACATCTAAATAAAACTGATTTAATGAGAAACGCTTCACTCCCCCACTTGGACTAAGTAGCAACATTTCACCTCAAGAGGAACACGATGTTAGCGGCCAGACTACAGACCCTTCATGGGAGCCACAAGCAAAACTCAATTCCCCTTTGTAGTGCTGTCATCAGCAACAATGACGCCTCAGCTCAGGAACAGAAAAATGCCTATTCTGTAGAATAAAATTATACTGTTAAGGAAGGAGCGCAAGTAAACAGGATGAATCTCACTTGAAAAGAGGAAGAAAACACCACGAACCCATGTGAAACCTTTACTAGAAATCCCAGTTTTGTTGATGCGTCTATATTTTCAATTAACTTTATTTTTCCCTCAGTGTGATTCAAGAAGAGAGTATCAAAACATGATGAAATGACAGCTACCAGTACTGCTGCCACAGATTTTTAAGCTTTCAAGGTTTCTCTTGTGAATACTTCATCCTAACCTATAATGACTAAATAAAGCCAAGAGCCACATTGTGCTAACTTTTGGCAATTAAGATTTTCCACCAATCAAAAGGATCTTTTATTTTTTCTGCATGAAAATGTGCTAAAAGAAGAAGAAGAAGAAGAAGAAGAAGAAGAAGAAGAACTTCCTAATGCAAGGCATGTCATGTTGCAACATCTCTTATTTACAATATGAGTCACTGCAAGTTATAACCTTTAAAATGAAGGCAGGATGAATCGCACACGTACAGTATCAAAGCCGTGTCAGTGACACTCTGCAGGCAGACGAACTGCCAGCTGAATGGTGAAACCACAGCAGTGACACAGACTGTGTTTTCATGCTGCTGAGGGTGTAATTTGGACAGCAAAGCCCTCATCATGGATATATGTTGGCTCTGACTGCTGGGGAAACCGTAACACTGTGCACAGGGAGCCTTTGCTCTCCCTGTGATGTCGTGCCGCCTGGCTTCAGCCTCAAGCGGCATGCTTCACTCTGTGGTTAACCATTGTCCCAGCCCTCCCCTTTATCCAGGGGGCCTCCCTCTCTCTCTCTCAGCAGGGCTTAAAGCTCTGTTTTTAGTGGGAACTGAATCAGAGCTCAGGGATATACAGTATTTTACTACTTCACTTCTGTCAGGAATGCTTTGCCAAACATTCAGTTATGTTTATATATATATATATATATATATATATATATATATATATATATATATATATATATATATATATATATATATATATATATATATATATATATATATATATATATATATATATATATATATATATATATATATATATATATATATATATATATATATATATATATATATTACTTTCAGAAGACAGAAACAATGCAGAAGAATTCAAGGCAAGAAAAAAGAAGCCAGAGGAAAATGTGACAGCAATGTGCGTGAGTGACATGGAGGACTTTTAAAAACATTCTTTTACAGAAAGGGAACCACCAGCTGCAGCCTTGCTTTTGACAGATGAGATTGGAAAAATAGGTCACACCAGAAGTGTGCCCTTCCCTCTGAGAAACCATGAGCAATTGAAGAATTATTCCCTAAGTATTTCCAGCACACTGAGTATGGCTTGATTTGCTGTGGTTTCTTCAAAGAGAAGGACCCTTCTTTAGTTCGCTTCCGTCTGTGAGGTTGGCAAAATGCTGTGAATATGTGTGTGCAGTAAATTTAAAGATGCCTCCTTACAGTTTTAAAGACAACGCATTAATATTTTTGCTAGATAGATACATTTCTGTAATATCTGATATCCTTTGTCTTTCTACCATGTAATTGTTGAAAGACTATGGATTGCCCAGATGAAATACTCTGTGACTAGTATGGCACACAAACCCTAATGCTTTCAAGAACATTTATATACTCGAACTGTGATGGCCCTCCTGGCTTGGCTGAACCTGAGGGCTACACCATGAAGGAAGTTCAACACAACCAGACTGTGTCAGCGTTAGCTGGCTTGACAGAGTTCAAATGCTAGTTGGAGATAACAGGGATCAGATGGTGGTTCTCAGAAGTCTCTGTTAAGCCGGGCTTTCTGCTTCAGGCTCTGTGTGCTCACTCATCATGTGACTCTTCCAAACTAAATGACCCCTTCGAGTGTCACATCAGCTGAAATGTTATCAATGATGATAAAACAGTGAGAACATAAAAATATCTTTAAAGAACATTTAACCCATTCACTGCTTCACTGAGTGAATGGGTTAAATGCAGAGAGGAATTTCCCCACGAGGATCAATAAAGTTTACATTATTATTATTCTCATCATTATTAAAACTGCAGCACTGTTGCAAATAAGACAAGAGATAAATGCTGCAGAAAATCACTAATCTGGCGATCTATCCCGCAGACCTATAGTTTATTTGTAATGTGGCAGCTGCTAATTAGAACTGTGAAAAACTAAACTGGATAAATTTAAATATTAAAAGGTTACTAGCCAAAAGGCAGATCAATGTGAAATGAATTTTATTGATTGAACAGATGTTCCTGGTGTGTGTTCTACCACTTCCAGCAGTGTGGAACAGACGTAGCAGCAGGTTAGAATTAAGAATAAAAACATTTACACTTTTTTTTTGTTTTTTGGATTGCCAGCTGCATTTATGCAAATTTCAGTGATGATGGGATACACAGTTTGCACTGCTGTAACTTTAGAGCTGGGTTTCAGTTGTGATAAAACATGCTGTAAATAAAGGAATTTGAGAAACTGTGGTTCTTCTTGCAAAATAAACCTCTGAACATTAACCTGCTCCTTACCAGATTATTTGTATCATAAGTTACCATGGTGATTTAGCCAGGTAAGAGGAGAGAAACGTTTGTGACATGTTTAAGTCTGACTTTAAGTTCAACATAGATCACTAACCCATTAATCTCACTTCACAGTACACCCAGTTGCCCTGTGTTCTTCCCCATTTCTCCTTCTGTGTTGTCTTGCAAGTTCCCAGTAGGTGGAGTTAATCAGTTCAAATGGGAGTGCATGGCCGGTTTCTCTGGCACATTTAAGAGCTGGTTATTTCAGACTTTGCTCATCCCATCAAACTCCACCATGCTATTTGTTTGGCTGGCTTCACCCTGGTTACTTTAGCTTTTGTCACGGTTCATGAGTTGGACCACAACGAAACTGTCAATAAATCAAATACTTCTACAGTTGTAAAACGATTCAACAGCCACTGACTGTTATTCAGTGGCTATGAATACTATACAGCTGGGGAGTAGCTGCAGTCTGGGACTTGTTTACCTGGATATATGAGCATGTACCAAGATCCATTCATACCATAGTTGGTGTGACAAAATACAAATCCATTTTAGGTGTCCAATTATACAGTTATTTGATAGCACAGTAACAATGTATAGGAGCTAGAGATGTAACATATTTGCTAGCGCAAAATGGCAAAATAGCACTAGCTAGCTTAGCTCCGTGCCATCCACAGATTCGGTCACACATCCATGAATAGTGATAATATGACTAAAATAGCACACAAATTTCCAACTCCTTGAAACATTTTTAGTACAGTTAACTACACATCAAGTCAGGTTATTACAGATAATTTCATAAAAATGCTCCAAAAGGCACCAACACTACAAACAGTTGAGAGAGCCACTTCAATGATTCAAATGAGCTGAAGTGAAGTTAACAGATAGCTGGCTGTGTCAGCATCCACCTGTCATTAAAAATTCCTGCATGCATAAATTCACGTCTTTGCACATTTTTAGATGTTTGACATACAAAAAAATTCACCCCCGTGAAAGTTGATTCTAAAAAAATGTTGAATTCTGCTTCGGAATTAGAGATTTAACACAGGACTAAGTTACCTTTTGTAGCAGCTTCTAGCAGTCATTTGAGCAATTGTTTTGTATTTCCTAAAGTTGCTACTTGCACATAGAAGCAACAGATACTTTATGTTCCTGACTTCATGATTTTAAGTTCAGGTCCTTCAGAATAGCACCTGCTCGACACTGAAACTTGTTATACACCGTTTAGGGAAGGGAACTGAAGCACAGTGAACACTCAACTCTTCACAGAACAGGAAATCTTCAAAAAACAATAGTAGGATGTTGGAGATCCCTGAACTTTGGCCCGTTACAGACAAAATCCTGTGCCGGCAGCTATGCAACAACACAGTAAGGGCATCTTTCTAGTAATCACTCTTAGCCGCACAGAAAAAATGAATCCCAAACTGACCGTCTATGAACAGAATTGTGGCATGTCTGTAAAAAGTTTGGTTCAAATAAAATGTGTATGAAATGATCTGCACCTTTCAAGCTTTTATGTCCACCGGCTTGTGCTATGGCTATATTACACAAATTTGATTTGTGACTATTTTGGGTGGCGTTTAAAGGTTCTGGTGACATAGTTCTGAGCATGACATGTATTTAAAGCCCAGATTTACATATATTTTTAATAACATCTGCATTAGAGACATCCTCTAGTTGACCCACTTGACTTCCTGTTGACTCCCTGCACACAGATTACAAAAAATCTATTCAAAGACAGCAATATGACACTTTTAAAATCACCGGCTTAGCTCTATAAAGATTCCAGTTTCTGATTTGTAGTACTCAGAAGTAAAGTAATCAATAAGGAATAATGATTTTTTTTTTCAATGATTCAATAATGGGCAAATCTTGACACATAACCTGGTCACTGACTGCGGCCAGTTTATCCACATTGACTGCACATCAGTTCCAATGTGTTGTTCCAGCAGGCTTAGTTAGCCAAAACAACTGGCTGCTCTGTCAAAGATTTACATTTTTATCCACAAAGTCCCTCTGATCAGAAATCATGGTTTCTGATGCAACTTAAATATGTCTGTCACCAAAACACAACTCAGTGCAAAACAATGACAAAAATGTCCTAAACATATGCATGAGTGTAAAGCTGATCCACATTTAATGGACTTTGACATTTCTTTTAAGGCATCATTCCCTCTGTATGTTAAGCTGAGAACAAGACATCACCCTTTTCCACATAAAATGAATCAATCAATAAAACCTGCATCTCTTCCCAGAACCAGTACAGGACATCAGGGGTGATGCATTGGCAGAGCATTTTACTGCAAGTCTGCCGTTTGGGAGGGCCACGTGACGCCTTGACGCAATGAAGCGGAGATAAAATAGGAGTGCAGTGAATGAGAGGGATTTTCTGCAGAGCATCCTGAGGGCAGCAGGGAAGGCTGGGCTCCACAGGGCAGCCAAGTGACTGAGGAGAAGCAGGAAAGACTGGTCATTTCCCTAAAGAGTAACATAACAACTAAAACGTAATCCCACATATAAAAAGTTTGAAAGTGAACATGTTCTATTTGTCGTTAATTACAGGCGAGTACATGAGGCAGTGGTAAAATGTCTGAGGATGCAAGAACTATGAGTCTCCTAACGTAATTTGGATAAATTATAGATTTTAATGAGCCTCAGAAGCTATTAAACGCTTTGAAAATAATGTCCCTGGGTGTTCAGATCACCATGCAGTAAAACACACACAAAAATGAGACACACACACATAGACATCACACAAAGGCAACTCTGAGCCAAATTTCTCTAATCCCCAACTCAGCGCCGCAGTATCTGGGCTCTACACAGCAGAGACAAATTTGTGTGAAAAGAACAGACAAATGCAACCCTTATACAGACCTTATTTCACTCTATCTGTCCCACACACAGAGTCTCATAATACAAGTTCCAGTCGTTGAACTAATCCCCCTTTTTTCTGTTCTGTTTTAATCCTCTAATGATTAACACAATTTTGGATTCACAAGGGCATGCTCCCAGTGTCAGCACAGGTTCTTCTCTGTATGTCTCTATCTCGTCTGATTCGTCTCCGGCACAGACAAGCTGCAGCACATGTCCACAAAGATAAGACAACAGGAGCTGAGTCCAATCAATGGCTGAGGAACTGATGGTGTATCCTACAGCAAGATGTCACTTGTCAGTCATCCTTCCTGATTATCTGCTGGTTTATAGTATTTTCCACCGGATGTTTTGTCTAGTAAACTAAAAATCAATCCAGCTCTAAAGAAAAAGAATCTATCAAATTACCTCGTGTCGTGCATTTTTTTCCCACTACATTGCATTATTACAGTCAAATGCTCCACTGTGGAAATCAACATTTTCTATGCAACAATTACTAGATATAATAACTTTGTATTTGAATGGGCAGAATGTCTTTTTTAACCCTTCTGAAACTGAAGAAAACACACGATAACAATAAAAAAAAAAAGACTATAACTGTTGCTTTATAAAAAGAGCAAAGAAAACCATCCCTGGCTTCCTGATCGCTCTAAAGACTTCTGGAAATCATTAAAGACTTCAGGGAAACTGAAAGCTTGAGACACATGCCCTCTCAGAGTCGAGCTGTCTATCATCTGCTGTATCCATGATCCAGCTCTGCAGGACCAGGCTGAGAGGTGTCGCCATGGCAACATGGGCGTGTTCCATTCCCTGGGGAGACGCTTATTGGAGGAAAGGTGGGATCTGATGGGTGTGAATAGGTGGCAGCATTGAATGAAGAGACACGTGTGCACTGACAAGTGGAGAAAATCTGAAAATGAAGTTGATGAGGCAATTTCAAAGAGTATTTCTAAATACAGTTGAGACAATGGGCAACTTAACTGATTGGAATCTTCCAACATTACCGAGCTTTCGTTGGATGGTGTGGGCTTCTGAGGCAAACACATGAGTGTATTGCATTTCTTTACTGGCTGAAACTGAGAGTGGAAGACAAAAAAAAAAAAAGGCAGAACTTGAGAGGAGATGTGTCATCTAGTTTGGCCTTTAACTAGACTCTCTGGTGAGCCACAACCAAATAAGTCCCTTGTTTTTTTTGCAACTTTCAGGTCAAAGTTCTTGAGTTATTTTGGTGTTTCACTGTCAAGACATCAAACACGCTACAATCACAGAAAAACATCAAGCAATACCTGCATTTTTATTTTTTTGCTCTCTATTTGTCTAAAGTGACACAGCAAATAACAAAATCATCTTAAGACAGTTCCTGGAATAATCACACAATTTAATCACTTGATTTGAGTTCAGCACATGAATTTTCCTTGTGTTCATTATGTGTATGCATGTGAAGAAGAGCTGTCACACACTGATCAAAGCTGTAAAAGTTTCTGGTACTATCGGCGGTGAATCACCATAATTCAAATTGCAATCTGCAGCAATGTATGACTTTTTACCCTATAAATGATTATTTTCACTTTCTGTTGCGGTTTGGTTAGGTTTAGGCAACAAGAATAAGTTATCAGAATCATCTGTATTTGGCCAAGTTTGCACACACATACAAGGAATTTGACTCTGGTTCACTTTGCGGTTCTAAATACCCATATATACACAAGGAGCACATAAATATGAGGAGAAGACAAGAAATAAGAAAAATATAAGTTACAGAGAGGCCTAAGGAACTGTACAAACTATAACAAACTACAACTGGGCATGGATGACAGATTAAAACACAGAAATAATATTATATTTGCTTTAAAAATAAATTTCCAAGGTGGTCTGGGGGACTAGTCCCCTCTCAGAGGTCTCGAAACATTCATTTCATGAGAACTGAAACACATGAGTTTCATTGTCTTGCTGGCTATCATGAAAAAAATATCAATATGTGCTCATGACCTACTAAGAAATAGGTTGAAATTAGTAAGGGTCTGCACATAAAACCAAGCTCTAAACTTAATGTCTGAGTTTGGGACTGGTGGTCAAACAAAACAAACTATTTAAAGATAGTTTAGTTTAATTATACTTTAGGTTACCAGGATAATTAGTACTGGAAAAATATAATACCAGTAGTTGCAGCCACAGTTTTGTGCTTCTATTAGCACGTGAAACTGTGCCACTTATGCTGCTACAATCTGTTAGCTGGAAATAGGTGCGCTGTTTAATTATCTCAAGTCTGCTGTGGGACATGTGCTTCACCAATATGGAATAAAGTTATCTAACAGGTCCCAAACCTGCAGTGGCAAGAACCGAACTAATTACTTCATTAGTGACTTTTTCAAACTTGTTATTTTTACACAAACTTGTTTCTGCTTGTTTCTAAGGTTACTGTTTCTTGGCAGGAAGTGCATGTTGAAATTTTTCTTGTAAAGACTACTGCTATCAGCAATAACTCACCTCTGGAACAGCAATGCGAGTTTACAAAGTGACCCAAACACACTCAGTCTCAGCATTCACACCTTTCTGACTGCCTGAGTTAGACATGTGGGAATTTTTAAAATAGAAAAATAAGAGCATTGAAATTCTGCACGCAATCGTCAAAGATCTCTAAGACATGTTTGTGCCTTTCTGAAAATAGAGGACAAACTGCAACTACAGTATGCTTTTATCTCCCAAAAGCAACAGTTGTGCATTGCTGGACTCGTAATACAGTGTTAACTGAGAAATACTTCTCAGAGCTGAATCAATTGAGAAATGAAATCATGCACTGACTGGCATCACATTAACAAGGAAATTAAACCTTTTTCATGTTTAAATGGACCTTTGTCTGGTTCATCAACACCATCGTGAACTGAAAAACTGTGGGACAGCAGTGAATGATAATCTTTGCTCAGGACGTTAGGCATTTTATGAAAGGATGATTATGTCTTCCGTGAAACGGACAGAGCAAACTCTCAGCTAAACGAGTGGCAGCTGCATTCATCATACTGAGCTTATAGAGACGAGAGAAGAGTCAACAAAGAGGAAGCTCTATAGCAAAACTCTGGTGACAGCGAGTACGATAAAACTTCATTATGACATGATTATACTGTTCACTGAACGCAACACAAGTGGACAGTTTGTGCTGAATATTGTACTTCTTACTTATGGACACAAATAGAGTGAACAACCAAAATTATGCACTGATTCAAATTCACAGGGTTATATACAATTACTGACTTCAACAATCTGTCATTACAAACAGTAGACTTTTGCATTATTCTTAGTGTTGTTTGAGGTGCATATACCATCCAACACACGTATGACTGCACAGCAACTGAAATACAATGCCCGGGGTTAGAGTTCAACTGCTACAATAGCGTGTTTTTTTTTCCATTATGTAAAACAGTTATTGTTTTACATTCTCACTTTCTATATTGTTTTGACACCCACAATGTGCAATAGAATCTCACAACACATAATAATCACATGCCTAACTTCATGCATTTTGCCATGATACAAATGATACTTAAATGTTACTAGCGTCATTGCCATAAGTAATGCAAAAAATAAAGAAAATCTCAGCTTTCTTTTCAGGTTTATTCAATAAAATGTTGAAAGGATAAAACACATTTCAGTCAGACGCACTATTTACAAATGATTTTGTTTCCATCTGCAGCAATTTATATATGTGGCAGCGTGGCTTTGTTCTTCCACGAGCACATGTGAAGTAGTAGGTGGATGTGTGTTGCAAAGCAGCTTGCAGGTGCACAGCAAAAGCAGCTTAAAGAGAGCGCCTTTAATGAGATAGCTCATTTAGCTAACATGGCCTGTCACTGAGATTAGCTGATTCTATAATTATGGCTAAGATTGGCTTGGTGGCCTGCCATAAAAGGATGTTGGAAGATTAGTTTAAGGAGTAGTGCAGTGTTTTGGAAATCTGTGCAGTAATTAGCACCACGCTAACTTCTCTTAGCTAAACTGTCCTCCCAAAGAATATCTGATGTGTTAATTAATGAGTAGTGACACAAGTGTGTATATTTTGTTAGTTTTGAACAGAACCAAGCTGTTTCCAGTTTATGTGCTAATCTAAACTAGCTTTATACATAGAAATAGAGAAGAGGGTACTTTCAGGTGCTCCCTCATTTCCCAAAGGGTCACCACATCACAGAGCATGGACCTGCATGTTTGATTTGGCAGACTTCCTCACATAACCTGCCCATTAAGCCAGGCTTGTGACCCACACTAGGAGCTTGTGACCTCCCTGAAGCTGGGTTTGTGATCTCCTGTTGGTCTGGGGATCTTAACACTACACCAGCATACACAGAGTTGTACAAACCATCTTATCTAACTCTAAACAAGAAAGCGAATGAGCTGTGTGTTTGACTATTCACTGCCACTCCATGAAAACAAACCAACCCTGAATGAAGTCCAAGATTTATTGGACCACACAACAAACAAGCTGTCCCACACAAATTTTATTCAGCCTTAATATCTAGTGGATGTTTTTTGCTCTGCAAATGCTCAGCAGGTTTGCCAAACAAGTGGGCAGCTGGAGGATCCTCAGCCAGTGACTCAGTGAGACCATTTCTTCATCTCCCTACATGTGTGTTTCCACCCTGCCACACTCATGCTACTCAGCAGGGTGCTGAGAGGTAACTAACCAAATCTAAGCATGATGACAATACACTCTGATCTTCAGACTGACAAAAACAATACACAAATGCAACAAATTCAGCTACAGCAACCAGAACAGTGATTTGTATCTCACTCAGCAGAGAGCTGTCTGTGGCCTGGGGCAATAACAAAAAGAGACACACCTAGTGTCTCACAGAATTCTCATCAGAGTTTAACCAAAGCAACACTTCGGGGTTCATTAGAAGGTGCTTCATAACACATGGCATACTGAAGTCTTATTTCCACACAAGCAGTGAAAACTGTTTTGTAACAGCACATGTGTTAATCTGGAAGCTAATTGTTGACCTTAAACTGCCAATAATATATCATAACACCTCACAATTACACACATATAGGTGTGTGATTACCTTGCCGTATACTGCAATGCAGTGCTTGATCTGTAAATGAGGCACACAGGTTTGTGCTCTGCAAAAAACACAGAAAAATATTTCATAACACATTGTGTAACAAACGATGTAGCGAATGTTGGTCAAATTCTTTTCAGGTATTCATTAGGTTCTGCTTGGGAGTCTAAACTTGACTGTGTTCAGTCAGGTAGAATGAAACTAGCAGAGGCTAGCAACAAACGGCAAAGAGAAACTTGAAGCGAGAGGTGGTAAACCATGCTTCCTTTTCAGAATCACCTGAAACGTACCGCATGAACATGAGCTGTCATACCTTGTGTACATCTGTAGACCACTAAAATTTTCCATGAGACCATGCTTGCATTAATTCCTCTGTTCATGACAAGGGAAACTAAACAACTAGAACCAAATGGTACCAGTTCCAATCTTTGGTAAGCTCCATCACATTCAAACTCTACTTCCTCTCAATAACACTTCACCATCTCAGCATTGGTGAGTGTGTCACTGTCTAAATGCCCGTTCGGTGTGTGGATGTATTGTCAGTAATGAATCGGATGCTTGTGTAAGAGCAAGGCATTAGTTACTTCTTGGAAGTGACTACCATCATACCATTAAAAGGTTAAATATGACGCTTTGGATATAAGCTACCAGACTAAGAAATCAAATGAAACTAGAATTAAAGCATCACGTTTCTTTGCCTCCGCAAACCAGTCAGGTTTCAGTTTACATTCATGCCCGTCCAGACTAACACAGCATATAAGAGAAGACACTGAAAGAACCTCATTAAAGGCAGTAAGTGAATTCATGTTTGCTCAGTGAGGCTGAAGATGGCAGAATACAAAGTTGTAGCCCCATATTACTCAACGTGCAAGTGAATCTTTTTGATAATTAATTCTTTCTCAGGTTATGACCAAAAAGGTCAAACCACCAAACTACAAATCAGTTAATCCTCGAGTGCATGAGAATATTAACCAAATTTGAAGAAAGTCCTTTAAACCATTTCAGAGACATTGTGTTCAAAACTATTTGATGGATGGACGGGCCGACCAAAAAAAAAACGAACAAAAAACAATACTGTCACCATTGCAGACATTCAGAGACTGTCCATGCATGAGTTTAAGATGTTAAATACAAGAAGACAGCATTATTTAAATGCACAGTTTGACAAATAAAGGCAACACGGTAAAATGCACTGCGAGACATCCAATTAGTGATTTATTACAGAGCTGGATTTTGGGAGACACAGGACCTGCTACAAGTCAAAGCACACACAAAAAGAAAGAGGGAGAGAGAGAGAGGGAGAGAGAGAGGGAGAGAGAGAGAGAGTGTGTGTAAACACCAGACTAGTTAAATAAAAATGAGTCACGGTGAAAACAGTGCTCAGCTGTTGACTTTCAATTTTTGGCTTCAAAGCTATTTCATCACCACCAGCTAATTAACTCATGATTGTCATGACTGCAAAGCTTTTAAAACATACATGTATATAAAATAACGGTGGCTCAAAAGTGTAGTTGTTCACATGTTTGCTTAACAAGCAAAAGATCCCAGTTTCATCTTGGAAGGAGACACAAACTCTTTGGGGGTTGCCTTGGGAAGGGCGTAAAAAAAAAAATAAAAAAAAAAGCTGCCAAATCAAAGGTGCAGAGCTATCCGCTGCAGCGACCCATTGTGAATAACGGAGCAGCCAAAAGTAGCCTTTATGTGTACATAATAACAGACGAGCATGGGTTTATCCCTAAAGCTGCCATTGTAAATGTCAAGACAGCTGCTGGTGATTTAGCCCACTTCACAAACTGCCTATAAAACTGGCAAACAGGATGAAGAATAGCTGCAGTCCAGTAACCACACGGCAGTTAGTTACAAAAGTCCAAACTCCTCAGTAAATGCAGTGTATGAACCGTCTCTATTGACATGCTAATGCAAGATCTACCAGCTGAACAGCTTGAACAAAGTGAACCCCGTCTCACAGAGGTCCTTCAGAGGCCTCAGCTTTGGCAGCCGGCCTCAAGGGTTGTCAAGAATTCATTAATAGCAGGAGTTAAGATTTTAGCAAAGTAGTTTGTTGCACTCTAACAGATTAACTTTTGATACGACATGCCAGCTCCCTGCACCGGTCACATTTAAGCAACCCCAGTACTGAGCCACAGTGAACCTACTGATGGGGTTTCTTCTTTGTTTCTGAAGCCAAATGATCTTTTTGTCACCCATCTATAAGCCCTCATACATAATAAAGCAACCCCGCCATCGTGTTATTAACCCATCACTGACACTCTGATGATCTGGCCCCTTCTGCCATGTACACATTAGCCATTAAGCAATAACTCAGAGTAAGACAGGAGCGATTTTCAATCTGAATTTCATTACCGTGCGCTCACTGCCAGGTTCAGCTCATAACATTACCATTGTTGTGAGGCGGTGTATGTCAAGAGCAGAGCCCTCTCTGTCTGCAGGCTATGATACACACCAGCTGTGAATGAGAAACAAGCAGCATTCATCATAAATTAACATCCTTCCTTCTCACGCAGCTGAAAGGCCCCGTCTAATTCAAAGAGGCAGCAGACAGGGCCTGGATCTAAGAAACGGCAGCAATTCTGTCACAGTACTAAACTGACGCCTGAATTATCAGAAAATGTCTTGGGTAAAGAGGAAAGCAAGAGAATCAGATAAGTGCTCAGTTGTGTACAAGCAGTTTTTTTTTCAATGATCAGCCAAGGCCACAAGACAAAAGAATAAAAAACATAATAACAGTAAAAAAAGAGTTAGAAAATGGTTGAAAGTAACAAAACAAATAAATGAATCCGCTGATCCACTTTCAACACCATGTGACAAGTGTAGATTCTCACACTTAGCATCCAGTGGTCCAGACAGGTACACGACTGAAAGGGTGATCATCAGACATTTAGCACCAGTGGAACCACAGAGAGTGAGAGTGCCAGCAGTGAGCCTACGGCCTTGAAACTGAACCCCAGAGTCAATCATGGTCAGCACCCTATGCTTGTGTGTTCAATTGATGTCTTCATTCCTCAGCTATTTGCCCTGGTTATCCTCTGATTTTTTCTTTTAAATTATTAAATCAGGATTAAATGGTACAGAACCACTCCAAAACCAGCAGAGTCCATCTGAGCCTAGGTGTCACACAGTGAGAGAAACACTGCACTGCAAATGCTAATACGCTCGTGTTATAGTGCCGGATGAGTTTTAGATAAAGGCTGGCATGCAATCAAAGAGCGTGTGTTACCCATGTTGTCAGGTGAAAGCAGTGAGTCAAACCACAGGCACCATCAAGGAATCAAAGGCAAAGCATGGGGAGGGTGAGCAGGTACTTATGTGCATTCAGTCTAAGCCACCATGTCATCATATGAGATTAGCCTATAACACACCGAATATGGATTTATAATATATAACCTACTATTCCTAAATATTAGTCTATCATCCAACCACAAACCACAACAAGCCAAACACAGGCTTCCCCCTCAAGAATCAGAAAGAATGAGGTGCAATAATAAAAGCAGTCCAACCTCCATCCTTTGCACAGGGATCATTTTACCCAGCAACAACAAAGCGTGCAGAATCTGGACCCTAACCACATGATGACAAATTAACATTCAGCTTACAGACATCCCACTGGCTGATGGTGAATTTATGACAGAAGCCTTTGCACATGGGAGAGAAGACTATAGTCTGCTGCTCTTGTCATTTACTTGACTGTCACGGTTTGCTTGTTATCTTGAGGGAGAAGTCAATCTGTGCTATAAGGTTTGCAATATAAAGGATATTGCTTTGAATTTTTTCTATTTTAAAAATACAAATAAAGGAGGAAAGGGGTGCAGGGCTCGAGCCAATTAAAACGGGCTCGAGGAGAGAACAGACAATCCGCACTGAGCGGACACAGGCATCAGATTCACACCGCACCTTTCACTTGGGTCTCATATTCCGCTATGATCTCCTTGTCCTTTCTGAATCTCGTGGATGACATGGTTCCTCGGGTTATGGGGTTGAGCCCCTGTCCGTCGACGACTTTTGGGGGGGTCTCTGCAGTTGATCTCCGACTTGCAACGTTGCAACGCGATCCTCCGTTTTTTTTTCTCCTTTGTTTTCTAGTGACCATGCATCGGTAAGGGGGAAAAACAGTAATAATGAGGCTCAGTGCTATTGTATCCCGCAGTTGTATTCCTTCAGCTTTTTAATCACCCTATCGCAGAAATGACAGTTGAGCAGCAGTCCGGTGTTGCATTCTTCTCTCTGACTGCTTTCTCTGCTGCCAGGAGTCCTCCTCCTCCTCCTGCTCAAAAACTCAAAGCCTTCAGCAGGGTGAGGGAATTAAAACACACACACAAACGGACTGAAAACTATAATAACAACATGATGAAGGGGACAAGGAGACGCCTGAAGGTTTCCAGCAGGAAAGTCCTAGTACCTCCTGTGTCCAAAATAAGCAGGCATGCGTACCAAGAGCGAAGCAGCCACACACAATTCAGACTGACAAATTGCGCTGCAGGGAAACAGGAATTTAAAAGCTTGTCACGTGAGCCCCCTTCATATTATCATCCATCCCTCCTTCCTCTTCCACCCGCCCCCTCTCTCTCGCTCTCTCTCTCACACACACACGTTTATCCACGACTTCAGGGGACACACATTGGCACACATTAATGTTCGGAAAACAAAAACTATAGTTTTAACCATTACTTATTTGCTTTAAACCATGTCTTCTCCTTAAGAAGAATGGAGCTACCCCCATAATGTGACTGTGTAGTACTGACCATAATATCAGTAATACGTGGAGCTGTGCACACACACACACACACACACACACACACACACACACACACACACACACACACACACACACACACACACACACACACACACACAAAGCAACGTTTCCATAAATTCAAATCTTTATTTCCTGGAGACCTCACTATAACTACTTCTGCCTACTTCCAACCCTGCAACCACACAATGGTTTATATCCTCAGAGCATGAGCAGCCTCATTCAACCACATTTGTAATCCACGCACCTTCATTTTTTTTTTTACCGACAGTTATTGTTGTTCTGTTCTTATTGCTCAAACATTTGCATGCACACAGAGCATCATTATCAACACGAAAGGTGTTCCACCTTCAGGCTCCTGTTTCAGTTGTTCTCACAGCTTCAGTGCTAACCTAACCAAGCAATCGCCATTGGCATGGAAACCTCTTTTTTTTTTTTTTTTTTTTTTTTTTTATCTCTGCACTACTTTCACCATGGCTACTGTTTAAGAGATTGTGAGAGTTAATCCTTGAAATGTGAGAAGCCTGGTCCTTAAAGAGCTCAATAACACATCAGGACGGCACTGATGTGGTACCTATAAATGAACACAAGCCATTAGCTGGTGAAAGAAAAACTGTGTTGCCAGCATGCATCCTCTTGTCCATGTTAGTCACGTTTAACCTCTTCTTTCTGATAATTAAAGATAACTTTGACAATAATGTCACAACAATATATTTAGTCTCCTACAGTAAGCCTTTGAAACATCAGTAGAAGCAAGGATAAATAAAATAGGGGAGAAGAACTGTTAATTCTCTGTAAAGGAACAAACAAATATGGTCCAAATTTATTCAGTTTCTGTTTTTAAGTAAGTAGTGCTTGTACAGATCCCTGTGCCATGTCAGTGTTGCAGCCTGTTCCTTGCATTTGTGTCATGAAGATAAGCATTGTGACAGAGACTGAGTGTGTTTCTGACAGACACTGTCATTTGGATCTGTCACTGTCTTTAACAGTTCTGGGAACTCAGATTGTTGTCACCTTAGCTATTCTCAGTTCAGAAGAACCAGGCTGCGTGACTCACATTGAAATGGCATAAAATCGGCATACTGACACACTATACACCTCTGCATTTTATTTCCATCTGCAGTTCACAGGCATCAGTATCATGAGCTGACACTTGACAGACTCCAGGTCTACGTTCTGCCACATTTCAAAACACAATCATTTGATTTTTAAGAAGAAAGAAAGAAAGACTTTTTTTCCCACTGAATGTGAGATTTTTAACTTCGTTATTGCAAAATGATTCAACAGCAGATGTTATTAACCGCGTGAGGTCCAATCCAAATCTTATGCTATCAGAATATATAATGTTGTTCTGTTTAAAAACAGTTCTTCAAAGTCTTAGCAATCAGGGGAAAATAATTCTCACTGATACAGATCAAAAATATTTATTTTTCATCAAAAAACAGCTTTTTTGCCTTTTGCTTGACTCCAAACATTGGGTTTTGGTTAGAGCTCAGTGCTAGGGTTGGCGTCATCAGTGATGACTTACATCCAAGGGGTTTTACGCCCACCAAGACCTGTTTGGGGCTTAGGTTAGGTTTATTTCCACTCCTGCTCATTTACGATTTGCTGACATGAAGTTAAAGTCAAATTAAGAAATTCTTTCTAGAAATCATATAAGTGTATATATGATGCAGATACAGATATATACAAATACATATACAGGTTTGTGGAAGCAGTCTTTTACTAGCCATACAGATTACTTTTGTATGGCTGGTAAAAGACTGGAGCACTTTTTCCTCAGTCACCCAATCACACACATTCATACAAGTACTTTTCTTTCTATATCTAAGCACATTAAGAATATTTCAATTTCACACATTAACCCTCTGAGGTCTAAGTCATCATAGATGATATCCCTACCTTAAGCATGTATTTTGGAGAAAGTTGAAGCAGACTTTTATGGAAACAATATGAACAGCTCTCGATGTGTGAAGGTTGGTGATTATAATAATAATAATAATGATGGATTGCATTTATATAGCGCTTTTCAGGGTCCTGATTACAGATTACCAAGACTCTAGAGAACCAAAGATTATAAAAAATACCACTGTGAGATTTTCATAGGCTAAGGTTAGATAGTTAGTTAGGATAGTTTTAGACCTCAAAGGGTTAATGACTTATAAGTATGGTTTATTCAATCTTTTATGAACTGTGTATAAAACATTATTGAGTCCATTAGAAAGTCTGTATGCATGGCACTGTTTTTGTAAATCAATTGTTACAAATGAGCATTAAATTATCAAGACATGTAGGTTTTTCAGAATATAGCTACAAATTACTTTCATTTGACTAAAGAAATAGCATATCATTGTAAGCTAAGGACCTGCATTAGTATTCAGCCAGCAACACCAATTTAAGTACAATTTACATATTACATGGTACAAATGAGATGGAACAATTAGCTAGTCACCCAATAAGCATCTAATTGATCAATTACCGCACAGAAGATCTCTAAAGCGTTTCTCTCCCTCAAACAGTGTGCACGCAGGCTTGCTCTGCCCCGCTGCTTTCTTACCAGTTATGATTTAAGGAGTTAGGTTTGAATTCTTCGCTGGCCTTGTGATGTCAACTGATGTTTTCAGGCTGTTGAACACAGCATGCACAAGCCTCTTCACAGGAGTAAAAGGCCCAGAGGAATTTTAAATGGCCTTTGAAAGGCTGTGTGTGTATATCTATGTCTGGGTTCAGTGAGCTTGGATATGAAAAAGAAACCGTGCGTCTTCCTGTGTTGTGTGTCTTTACTGTGTAGATAACTCTGTATCTTTGTGCGGTATTTGTCAGACCCTATGCATCACCTACATGTCTGAAGAGTGAAGCCATAAGGGAGCACCTCAGTTGTGACATGTCAGGTGTGACAGAGATCAGCATTACAGGGTGGATGTTGCTTGAATTATCTGGAAATCTCTTAGACATTGCCGGTGCTTTCATAACAAGTACAATAAATTTAGATAATTAATGAAACTGTTCAGGGATTTTTTAAATTAGAGTTCATTTTTTAATCTGTCCAAAATATACGGGGGGTTTATTGTTGTTGTTTTGGGGGACTGATGGAGCCTATCCCAGCTGTCATAAAGGCAAGAGGCAGGTTACACCCTGAACGCCTCACCAGTCATTCATATGGCTAACAAAGAATGAGACAGAAAACCATTCACACCTATGGCCAATTTATAATTACAAATTAACGTGATCCCATGTATGTCTTTGGACTGTGGGAGGCACTTGGCCAGAAACCACACAAGCACAGAAATAAGGTGCAATCACAATACAATCTGCAAAGTTTTAGTTAAACAACTGGAGGTGTATACTGAGGAGCATGATTGGCTAACTGGACACTGTTGTGCCACAGAAAAGTGTGTAAAACAGAACAGTGGGCTGGAAGCATAACTAACTGTGTTGTAAGACTAAACAAATGTCAAAATGAAACAGGAAGTGATTAATACATGGATGGTGCACACAACAGAGAAAGAAACAGGAAATTATGCAACAGAAACCCATCATGACACACATGACAGCATATTGTATATTTACCAAGAATGATTATCATATGATTTGCTAGGATTCCTCTTAAGGTTGAGGTCACTTTGTAATGTATTGTCCCCACTGTGTATTTAATGTGTTATTTAAATATGTAAAATATGTATCTATACAGCGTAAAGCTAATTTAAGTAGTTCAGGTGTCATAGGAAGGACTTTTTTGATGGACACAGGTACGATAGGTTTCCTGTGGTTTCCTGTGGGGCATCTGTGGTGACTGTCCAATATTGTCCGTAACTTGGACAGCATTCTCCTTTCTGACACCGCCATCTGAGAGTCAAGCTCCACACCCACAGCGCTACTGGCCTGGAGGATCAGTTTATGTTGGTTCTGCTACCCTCAGTCTGCTGCTTGAGTGTGCCACGGCATCAAGGATGAGAAATGGCCATCAGACTCGGAACACATCCAGATTTCAAAGGGCCTAAGCTTCCCCAGAAAAGAGAGATGGCTTTGGTCTTTCTTGTCTTGAACTCATCTACACTTCTGACAATAGTAATTCTGAGCAAGGAATAAAAATAGTTACTGATCTTTGAGCTGGACTCAAGGCATGAAGTATCACTAAGGAATAGGTGGTAGTTGTGTTTATAGCAGCACTGAGTTGCCAGTAAGTTCTCTGCAGTCTCTGTTCGTATGCAGCACTTGCCATCTGTTGAGCAGGACTTTTCATTCCCCGAAGAGATAAAACGCCCACTTGTCTCTCAGACTTGATGCTTACTAATCAGTTGACCTGCAACAAAAAGTTGGAAAACAACTAAACATTTTCAACAAACACAGAGGATGCAGTGTGGGGAGGTGCGGGGGCATTTCTCTGTTTTAGAAGGTGATGCAAATAAGCATCTTAAATACCAGTGATTCATAAAGCGCTTATTTACACGTCACAATAATAGTACAGAAAACACTGTGAATAAATAGACATGATATTTATTGTTCTCTGCAAGTGTTTGCTTTAAAAAAACAAACATTATCTTGTACTGCTTAGAGGCTTCAGTTTTGATCACTTACCCGTGACACAGAGAAGAAGGCCATTATTCACATCTTCACCCACAGCCTCATCTCCATTAATGACAAATGATGAATGAGGACCGGAGATTGTGTTTGAGTGCACTGGCCAGTGGAAAGACTAACACTTTTCAAGAGGAGAAAAAAATCAATAGCAGTGTATTTGGGTTTACCTGTGACATGTAGCTGTACACTGTGAGAAATATGAAATCCATAAATATCAACAGACACTCCTATATGTGAAGCACGATCACAAATAAACATAGATAGCAATTCATAAAAACAGACATGTAAATCTATAAAAGAGATGATGGTTTTAAACCCTCCATCATATCTCACCTACTAGATTTTCTCTGAGCTTTTTCCATGTGTATAATTGTCCATTTTCTTCTTCATATGATAGGATACTTGAATATTTGGCTGTGTGATGATACATATGATGTCTCTTTCTTCCCATGTCTGTTTTTCTTATTTTGGCTTCTTCTTTTTCCATGTTCTATGAATGGGTTTGTGCTCATTCCCAGCTCAAAGCATTGTTCTGTAGCGCCCTCTGCCGGTCAATTTTTTAATCGGTTTGTCGTGTTCGGGTAAATGAAAGAGGATATATCCCGGTGGCAAAAAAAATTCGTTTCTTTTAGTGGATTTGTAACAGCCATAAATTCTGTTATTTAGTTGTTTTGTAGTTATTGTGACGCAAAAGGCTTATCTGAATAAGGACACAAAACGTTTTACGACAGCTCCAAAAGCGCCTCTATTTGAAAACAGTCATGCGTATTTGGATAGAAAAACAGTCCCTCCAAATTACTTAAATATTTGTGTTGCCTTCACACACTGATAAAGTGTCATGAGGACTGTGATTCAGGAGTGCATATCTAATAACCCAGTCACATGTTTTTATTTTTAATCCTTTTTTTAAGAACCTATTGGCTTTATGGGTAACAGCAATTTCGGGTCTGTGAATCAGCTCTTTTCTGTGTTTCTGTGACTTAATATCACAGCGCAAGAGATTTAAATGATCTGTACATAATTTATCTATGTGTCCATTCATGACTATTAATATCAGCTATATAAAGGATCAGGCTTTGTTTCAGTCAGCTTTACCTTATGAGAGCAAAATGATCTCTGCTGGCTTCCTGACATTAGTATTATAACCTTAGTATGCAGATGCTCAGCTAACAACAACGCTCCATAACCACTGTAGCAATTTATCTGCAATAAATCATCAGTAGACAAAGCATTTGACAAAGCTTATATTTCTTTGTAATGCGGCTTATATAAAGCCTCTATGGATTGACTTTAGGTTTACATTTTGTAATACAGTAAGCTTAAACAACCCCATGTCAACATAACTTGTCAGAACACAGTAGATTGAGTTCTCTGACTAGCAATCAAAATAATGACCTGTGACTCATTTTCATTAATTAGTCTTAATAGTTATTTTTATTCAACAAGTCATGCAGCAGAACATTAAAATAGTCTATAGTTGTCGTTTGAAAGCAATTTCACACTAAAGCCTTCCAGTCACATCAAGTTACTATGTAAATAAGATGTGGTAATATGAAGGAATTACACAGGTTCATAGACATAACCTGAATATTCACAGTTTCTGTGGAAAGGGTTTTGGTCTCTGTTGCTATGATAACAATGGTAAAGGCGCCTGTGCCGTAAATCTGCTGAAATATGAAAGAGAAGCTGGAGATGAGCTGGTATTCTCATTCAGTCTGTCAGTCATTGCGTTAGTGGGAGCAAGTTTGCTCCATGCTCCAGCTGTCAATAGTTCACGGCCTCCAGCGCGGTGACGTCATATATAGGTCGGGGCAGATATAGGGCTTCGGAGTTGACGTCACGCCGCAATGCATTGTGGGAGCGCGGCGGCATTTTCGGGGTCTACGAATCAAATCAAACACACTGTGTTGGAACGACGATTACAAGATGCTTAAAAGCAGCTTAAAAGAGAATGGACTGTATAGAGACCGATTGCGTCCAGAGGCGAAGCGGCGGTACTTGCAGAAAATAGCGTGCATTGGAAATGTGGACCCGTATGAAATACGGCCGTGGAGTAGAAACCCTGAAGACCAACCGCTATTGACGTTATTTATTGTTCTTAAAGCAGACTGGTTAATAATAATTTCACCACATGATATTTTCAAATTATTTTGTATTTGCTTAAATAAATGCATAATTCAAAGACTGTAATTTTTCATTGTATATCAAATTACAATTGGACATTTTAGGTGTTCCCTAAATTTTAATGTAGGCATCAGGACATAGATATTTTTTATTTTGCTTCTTTTTATTCAGATTCAAGCTGAGTACGATTAAAAGTTGTTGGGGTTTGTTTTTACTTAGACTGAAGTTTGTATTCCTATCTACTGATATTAATTCATTGTTATCTTAATATAGCTTAAGGTGGGGTGCATGCATACCCATATGGAAACGATATATACATAAATCTTATAAAGTCTGTATCTGTCTTGTGTGAAACTTGTATGAAAAGCATACAAGAGTGAAAACAGATATAAGATCCCTTGAAAAATTATATACATGAAACTTGTATATTTTGGATACTTACTAAAACAATATATGAAAGTAATGAGAAAGTGGCCACCTTCATGAGTGAATCGCATAAGCCTTATATGATTCACTATATGAAGTAGGCCACATCTTATGCAAGTCTTTTATAAGTTTTTTCTATTTCTTTTCCATATGGGTATACTTGAGCTTGTATGTATACTTTTTACCCTGTGTGAATAAATTCAAACTTCTGCACCCAATTCTTCCTTTTTAAAGTCATTAAAATGTATACTGTAAAGTTAGAGAAATCATTAAAAGCCCCAAACTACAATATAATATTCATAATCATTATAAGAGCCTCTAAACTTCTCACCACATCTGTATGAAACTCCTGGCACTATTTTTGGTGATCCCAGCATCTGTTGACAAATTTGGGGCGGACATCATAGTAATTTAACCTTAGTTATGGTTCATACTAGGTTTTGCAATATTATTTTATAATTTTACACATTTGACTTTCTTATATATTTCATTATTTTACTATCACTTACCACACTTTATATTTTATCAAAACATTTCTTTCTTATAGCATTTTGTGAGCTGATTTTGGTCCAACTGTAATTATTACAAAAGGACATCTTAACTGTATAATCAGTGTGTTGTTTATACAGTTAAGATGTCCACAACCAACAATGAAAAGAATAAAAATAAACCTTTGAACCTCTCAAGGCGCACCCTTGTAGTTTGATCAGGTGCTTGTCGGTTTACAGAACTTCTCTGAATGGCTGACACCCTTACCAAACGCCGGGTAACTTTACAGTTCTTAATCATACTTGCCCCTTAAAAACCCTCAATAAAATCTGAAATTCAAGTTGGTCTCAGCCGCTCTCCACTCTGGATTCTTTAATAATTGAGATTTCAGCGGTGACTCTGTCTGATCTCAGTTGCCACGCACTCGCCTTCTCCATACTTTGCTCAGACATAAGCGCTCTTTCAGACTCATTGAGTCTACCTGCAGGTTTCCTGGAATCAAAATGAAAGTAGAGAACAAAAATCACTCAAGAAATCTCATCCTCGTCACCAAGATTGTTGTGGAAAAATACACTGAGCATCGACCCAAACTGACTCAGATTTATCGAAAGAAACTTCAAACCTCTGCAAAAGGATCAACACAGCACCAACGGGGTTCGTACCAGCACTGACAAACAGGCAAAATAATAACAGCTCCTCTATAGCCATACAGATACAGTGAAAATGAAAGTGTTTTTGAATTTTATTTTCTGTAAATCATTTGATTTATTTAATAAATTAAATATTATATTTTAGAGGCCGTTCTAATCTGATATTCCATTCTAGGCAAATTGACAGCAAATAAAACTAAGTACACTTTTAAAACTTTTTTTTAAATTCATTTTTATTTGAATTCAATTCAATTTTATTTATATAGCGCCTAATCACAACAACAGTTGCCTCAAGGCGCTTTCTATTGTAAGGTAGACCCTACAATAGTACAGAACCCAACAATCATATGACCCCCTGTGAGCAAGCACTTTGGCGACAGTGGGAAGGAAAAACTCCCTTTTAACAGGAAGAAACCTCCAGCAGAACCAGGCTCAGGGAGGGGCGGCCATCTGCTGCGACCGGTTGGGGTGAGAGAAGGAAGACGGAATAAAGGACAGAAAAATGCTATAATGTAATGTGGTGAAATTATTATCAACCAGGTGGTTCATGAGACAATTATTTTAAAGTAGTCTGGTTTTAACATTAACAATGAAGAATTATAATAAAAATGTAATGCATCTAGGCTACGTCCACATGTACCCAGGTATTTTTGAAAACGCAGCTTTTTAGATGCAGGTGTCAGGTAAACTTTAACGTGTTCGTGAGAAAACCCTAGAGAAGAAATTAGGTCTCTTCAATGGGGCATTTCTTTTGAAACTTTTGACAATCACGTTTTCAATATTGTCTTGGCCATTAAACATTAACTCCAGGACAGTGTTTGGATTTTTCCACTTTTGCCGGAGTTCATTGTACACTTTCACACTGACTTCTTCAGTGTTCTCTAAGGACATTTTAAGCTTTTGGGACAAAATTTTAGCCCAAATCCTGTGGGTAAACCTGTTCATGATGGCTTTATCTGCCCCTGGAGGCAATTTCCTTGCCTCATTTGCGTTGCTTATAGCGTGCAGAACCAAATCTTTAGTGAAGCTTTCAACAACTTTTACGTACTCTTCTCGGTTTTTATATATAGTGAGTACTCTTTTTGGTAAGGCCAACAGGTGTTTTGTAAATGTTGGGACAGTAATATCGTCAAGCTGTTCCCTCAGACATAAAATCAAATACTTCTCCTTGCAGTTATGTGCTTTGCAAAGATTGGTGAAAATGTCCTTGTTGATATTGGTCAGCCTTTTTGGAGATAGATCCAAATCCCTCTCGTCAATCTGAGGCCAGATTTTTTCAAGCAGGCGATCGCTGATAGAGTCGGAGTTGTGGCACCGTGTGAAGTCCTTGTATTTAGACGAGGCTTTGCCTGCGGCCTCTGAAACTACCAACTGAATAACTTTATAAACACAAATCTTTTCTTCAGACAGATAATCAGATGCCAGAGTGACATCATAAGAACCAAAATCTGAATCAGACTTATGGACTGACCTATGTAGTGTTTTCTTCACAGGCTTTTCCAGGGGGGAAGCTTCTATGTTGTCCAAGTCTTTTGAGTAGTTTTTCTTCAAAAAGCTCTTCTTCGGTTCCACTGTGGCTGTGGTGAGGGTTTGAGGAAGAAACATCTGGGACGACACAGACGCTTCTTCCTCAGATGAATCACTAAAACCAATAAAAACATTTAGATATATGTTAGGTGGTGTTGGTGCACGATGCAGTGATATTTCGCTTTTTTCACTGTCAGCTGTGGATGTTTTATCAAGACTGCTCTCCTCTGCAGTCAAATGCAGCTTGAGGTTTTTTGAGTCTGAAGAGTCCTCCAGTCCTGGAGTTTCTGTTTCTTCATTATCACCGTGGTCATCTACAGAAATTTCTTTCAGGATGCTGTCCTTTGCTCCTGTTTCTTCTGTTTTCTCAGGGGACTCTGTGTCCACTGAGTGAAGACAGGCCTCATCAGTCTGCGTGGACACTGGATCTCCCTTCTCCACGGTTGTGTCCATTGCGTCCTCTAACATGGAACAAAGTTTCAACATGTCTTTCAGCAAAGTGGAAGGCAGCTCAGTGTTGCAGTACTCTGGGTTGAACTGCAGAGATTGCCACTGTGGTACAATTGTACCAAAAAAGTGGTCACTTAAGGACTTCCATGTTTCCACTGAGGTGTTACTGTGTGGAGTTGTCATGTTTAAGTTTGTATTACTATTTCTCTGACTCTGAAATGTAGAAGAGGAAATAAATTGTTGGCTGGTTGGAGTTGGACTAGGCATGTGTGCTCTTTGTAAACCAAATGCTTGGGAGTCTGGAAGGCTCCTTTATATAGGTTTAAGCCCCGCCCACGTTCGGCTGCAGCCACTGTGACGTCATCCACTTTTCTTTGACGTTGAACCTTCAAAGGTTTGGGGGCGGGGTTTAAGCTAATAGGGCTTCGGAGCGTGATGTCACGGGGGTGGGCGTGGAAAGGATTTTGGCCCGATTCACCATTTTGGGGGTCTAAGCTAGGAGCGATAGCATAGCCATGGTTCGTACTTGCTGTGTGCTCGGCTGCAATGTTCGATCTTACGACCGGCACGGGAATAAGGTTGGATTGTCTTTTTATGCTTTCCCAACCTGGAAGCGACATGAGGCAGCTCGTGTATCGATGTTACCAAACGAAGGCGTCTAGCCTGGATAGCAGCTGTGAGATGAGCTGACGTGCAGCTCTCTTCCATCTCCAAATATCTGTTGGTGCTCCAGACATTTTCATTCCGGTAAGTTCTAAATATGTTCATATCTCTCTTTATAGCCTATTAGTTTCATTTTCGATGCGCTCTGAGCTCATAGCAAATTAGAACAAACATCCTACTGAGTGATTTTGCAGAACTACCGTCTATTTATAGAGTTGCTAATTATTTGGCATTATTGCAGCAAACCAGCCGATGAAATGGATGAAACATCATGACTGGTTTCCAGCGCTACACGAGGGACCTGCTTCAAACAAACCACCATGCCAATCAGATTACTTCTTCCATGTGAGGGTGAAGAGGTGACCCTTCTGGATAAGATGGTGAAGGTTTGCTGCGTTTGGTGAACAGTGTGATAATAAAACCAGAGAAGAATGAAACCTGCTCCTGTTAAATGTTCTTAAGTCTTGTGCTGTTATTTTTTCAAAAGATACAGTAAATAAAGTAATGTTAGTAGTGGGTGATATCATGTAAACACTCATGATTTGGTGTAAACATCTTGTCATTTGTAAACTGTAAATGACATGGATTCTACACTGTTACTGATGTGATGTTCTATAAAGTGGTTTTAATAAAAAAAAAAAAAAAAAAAGGGCAAAATAATTTAGTTTCTTTATTCAACTTTTGAACAGTGGGACTCAGTCAGTACATATTCAGTAAATGCAAATTATTTACACAGCAGTGCACTACAGGCATACATCTAGACCCCTAGATAAAACATGATGGCATTATAGCAGTGACAACTCCTCCACAGTAGCAGGTGGGGTTTTTCTTTTTTGAGGACGGCTCCTTTTACCTGTCACTACAGATGGTCTGTGTATGTTTTGATCAAGAGCCTTTTTTTGGGCAGCTGAAGAGAAGTCGTCTATCTTATGGCCAACCTCTGGGTGTATCTTGGTATTATTACCAGGCAAAACCCAGTATGCAGGTTCATCTGTAACAGTCCTTGTGCCACGGATCAACACTGTTCCGTCTACTTTAGACAGAAGAGCAGCGACGTGGGTGCAGGTCTCTGCGACTCCGGCCATACAGGTGCAGCGGGCGGCTTCAACCTTCCCTGTGATGCTCATAGTGACCCATGGCTGCAATGCTGGTTCATTCAGTCTTAGAGTGCAGCACCTGAAACACACACAGACAAAGTTCATTTAAAGACAAGAACTATGAGCCAAGGCCGACACAAATGTGTTTAATCTACTTTATCATAAATGTAACAAAGTGTCAAGAAAGTTAGCACATACATGTAATTTTTCATTTCTTTATGTGTCCATCTATAGAACGCTGCATGTTATAGTCTAAATCTGTCTGTTCTGTCAGAAACCTGCCTGCAGAAAATGAACCTAAAGTATGTAATGCAAGGATGTCATCACTTTAGAGATGGAGAAAGCATAAAGTGACAATTATGAATCACTTAATATGTTAAGGAGATTCTGCAGGTCATTAATCAAAGTATAAAACTAAAATAAAATGTATTTTTAGTGACACAAGATACAAATATGGAAGCAAGATGTATAATTAGAATTATTTATAATAAACATTAATAAATCATTGCAATTTCTTTAACCATAGAGAATAACTAAATCCTTCAGGACAGTGTCTCATCAATGCACTGAACTCACTATGTTATCCACCTAACAGTCTCCACATGTTCTCACTGTAATTTCCCCTCATGAATGAATTTATGCTGCAGTAATCTGAATGTTTGCAGGGAAATCAAACGCATTTCACTCGCTGTACTCGAGCTGACTTACCTTTGATTGAATGACGACTTGTACGCGCTGACTCCACAGATAAGGTATGAAATATATCAGGCTACGTCAATAGCGGTTGGTCTTCAGGGTTTCTACTCCACGGCCGTATTTCATACGGGTCCACATTTCCAATGCACGCTATTTTCTGCAAGTACCGCCGCTTCGCCTCTGGACGCAATCGGTCTCTATACAGTCCATTCTCTTTTAAGCTGCTTTTAAGCATCTTGTAATCGTCGTTCCAACACAGTGTGTTTGATTTGATTCGTAGACCCCGAAAATGCCGCCGCGCTCCCACAATGCATTGCGGCGTGACGTCAACTCCGAAGCCCTATACAAGATGATGATTATACCGCCCAGGATGTCATAATTTGTCCAAGTATTAACAAGACCTTAAACAATCAACAATCTAAGAGGCTCTCCGTGGGTCAACTCTTTTTTTTCTTTTTCTTTTTTTCTGTTCACATATATGGACACCCAAATTACAATTCTCTTGGCACCCCGTAGGCGACTAGTTATATGAAAGGAACAGAAATATGTGAAATGTGTTAAATATTTAATCGATTTGCTCATTTATGTGGTTCACCAAACGCATTACAATTTTACTTTGAATGCGTACAGTCTCTGTTTCCGGTTTGCATCGCGTTTGTGTTTAAACTTTGACGTACAGGGGACAAGCGGGTGCTTCTATGCCCTGAATTATATTGTACGTTTTTGTCAAAATCCTATACGATTTCTATTATAATATTTCCAAAGCATTGTTCCTGATGATTTTTTTTCAAGTTGCACATCATTTTTTTGTTAACGTTTTGTATGTATCTAAATGTTAATTTCGAAAAAAATAAATGTGTTGCTGACTTGAAGTGACTTCATTCTTTTTTCTTTCTTTTTTTTGTTTTTTACTTCATTCTTAACCCAGTGTGGGGTTTCTGAGATTCAACCCAGGTCTAATAGCTCAAGATATGCTTTTATTTTGAAGAATATAGACCGGAAAAAAGTGAAGCTGTTGCTGTTGTCGAGCGGAAGCAGCATGTTGTTACCTCGTGTGTGACAGGTTGGTCTTAATACATTTAGCAAACATAATACAACTTAGTCTTAAAAGGTTTTTGTGTTCAGACGGTGGGCTTGATGCATAAATACATATTTATATGGGTTAGCAGTTAAATATAAAAGCGTGTCAGCGGCTAACGCTTCGTGGCTTTGCACGCGAAACCAACTTTTAGTCATTTAAAGCTAGCGTTAGCCAGCTAACTGAAAGCTTTATTTCCCGAGAAGTAACAATAAAGGTCTTTGCTTACAGTGGTTAGGCACACAGACATTCATGCTAATTTAATGCCACTCACTATTTAAAAGACGTTTAAATAGTATAATGCTTCGTCACATATGTCTCCATCCAGGTGAGCTGCAGTGCTTGATATTGATTGTCACAGACACAAGTATATCCGTGTCTATTGAAGATTGGGCCTCATATTAAAATATGTCCTGCGAAGAAGATGGACCTTCAGAGCAGGGCCCCAATTCCGTGGGACCATGCACCTCTTCTTCCTCAGAGACGGATGCCAAAAGTGGAGACGTGATTACTGTGACCATCGGGGCGACTGTGCCCACAGGTTTTGAACACACTGCTGCAGAGGAGGTCAAGGAGAAAATTGGGGTGGAGGCACGAATTAGCAAAGATCGCGGTCGCATATACTTTCCTATAACTACTGACAAGCTTTTCCAGGTAAAAATGTTGCCATGTTGGGTTTTTATGTCTGCTTTTTTCAAGCTTACCAATATAAAATCATTGTGTCTGATTAACTTGGCGTTCCCTGCTGTAGGTTCATCTTCTGAGGTCTGTAGACAACCTGTTTGTTGTCGTTGAGGAATATGATCATTACCAGTTTAAACAATCCAAGGTAAACCAGGCCCGTCTTTATTCTCGATGCTGATGTTAGGTGCATGTCATTGTCAGGATAACAAACACACTGGCTTCTACAGGAGGAGACATTGATGGAGCTGCAGCAGCTCGCCTCCAAACTCCCCTGGACTAATGCCCTTGAGGTTTGGAAACTAAATGGAACACTTAAAAAGAAGAAAGGCCACCGAAAAGGAGGCAGCACCACCAAAGTGAAACCTAGCAGGAACACAGCTGATGTAGCTGCTGCTGACACTGAGCAGCAGCTACATCAGGTGGTGTCTGCTGCTGAAAGCCATTTGGAGGCGGATAGCGCAGCTGACGCTGAGCCCTGCGAACAGGACTCGCAAGAGGCAGCGCCTGAGGCCAGAGTCATCAAGTTTCGCGTGACATGTAACAGGGCCGGTGACAAACACAGCTTTTCCTCTAATGAGGCAGCTCGAGACTTTGGGGGAGCTGTGCAAGAATTCTTCCAGTGGAAAGCAGACATGACAAAGTTTGACATAGAGGTAGGCACGCTTCAGCATTGATAGATGCAAAGTAAACACCATCACATTATATCACACAAAAAAAGAGTGAATATTGCGAGGCATATTAGGGAGTAACAAAGTAATTAACACTTTCCATTAAGGTAAAGTGTTTATATCATGTGACAAGATGAGAAAAATGCTTTAGCACCTTAAAGATTAAAATATTGGAGATGGTGTGTACATTTTGCAAATCAGTGTTCAATCCCCCCCCCACACACCACCACCAAGAAAAACACCTGTCACACTGTGGTGAAAATCACATCTATTAATCTACTACTTTATTACACTCTCCACCACCTCTTGCCAGCTTTTTAGTTTGCTTTTATTTATATCAAACCTTCTACTAACTGTTATTTTCAATTTTTAACGACCTGCAGATCTGTTTCTCTTAATTTAGTCCATATGACAAAGTAAAACATGTCAGTTACAGAACTTTGCAATTAATTAATTTTAATCCGTTAAATAATTTCAGCACACTCACAATGATATAATATAACATATAAAAGTGCTCCAGGACACATTAGTAATCTTTCTCTCCTTATAGGTCTTACTCAACATACACAATGAGGAGATGGTGATTGGTATTGCACTAACTGAAGAGAGCCTTCATAGGAGAAACATCAGTCACTTTGGACCCACCACCCTGCGGTCCACTTTGTGCTACGGCATGCTGAGGTAAGTCTTCTAACAACAATTGCACTGTTTGAGTCCAAGAGTTGATGGGATGTGATTTCCAATAATTTATGTCACATAATGTTTTCTTGACATACTTGCTTTGAAGTGGACATGAAACACTACATGTACAAAGGCTAATTTACACCATGATGGCCTACTCTTTAAAAAAAACAAACAAAAAAAAAACCTCATAGTTTTAACTCTGTCTGTGAAGCTGGACTTAATACATAAATGTTTAAAAGTTTTTGGAGCATGTTAAGCACCGTCTTGTGCCAGGACAGAACATGATGTCACTGGGTTTTTTGGTTGGTTGTTTGCTGCTAATAAGCTTTCATTAGTTTATGTTCGCTAACTTTTGACAGAACTGACAACTCAGTGGAAACTCGTAAGGACACTAAAACTAAAAAGCAGTTTAAGAGGGTCAGTTGTGTCCTGCCCCTGGCTGCAACAGTGAGTTTTACGTTAGGATATTCTGTCCACTTTTACTCTGTCTTAGCAGTAAAAGGCTCTACTAGCTCAAATGAAAATCCACCTGTCAGCCATAATGTTCGGGTTTGTAGAGAAAAGCCCATTTCAGTGAGTTGCACTGGTGGTTCACCGGACCAACAAGTTGGAGTCCAACAGTGTTCGCTGTCCACAAGATGTTATCAGCACCATTTTATGCAATAAAATAGTCTTTCTTTTCCCAGGCACTCCCAAACAGCTTAGAACATAAGCAGCTACTACATCTGCATCACACCACAGACATAACTAAGCTTCTTATTGAAGCATGATTAGGAATCCTGATATCTATTAGCCTGTTTATAGAAGTCTCCTTCACATAGAGTTGGACTTCACTTTTTCTTACTTCTAGTATGATGACAGTGACAATAGTGTGAGATAAGAATTTCTAAAAAAAAATGAAACCACATTAACCTGTTTTTCCTGCCAAGATGCTGATAACAAACCTAGTTATGTTTGCCAATGGACTGAGAACTCGAAAGTGCTTTTGTGCAACGTGCCTCATTCACCTGATCAAGTACTTGATTTACTTTTTCTTTCATAAGTGCTTTTTGTGTAACATTCACACTGTGATGATCGCTCTGATGGAGCAAATTGGGGTTGAGTATCTTGCCCAAAGATATTTGGCATGTACACTGTAGCAGCCAGGAATCGAACCACAAACCTTCGGATTAGTAGATGACCTGCTCTACCTCTACCTGAGCTGAGGTGGTGCGATGTTCATGTAGTAAACTGTTTGGGTGTGACTGATTTATTGCATATAATCAGTCTGATCACATCTTACAGACAGCAGCAGATTCTCTGGTAGAACCATTTATTGCTACAGAGACAGAGTGAACGTTGACAGAATATCCTTTTTTTGTCTCATTGTTTTCCAGTTAATTATCAGTTCTGTCACTAGTTAGCTAAAATAAACTAATGTAGGTCTGTTGGCAGCAACTGACCAACCAACCAATGACCCTAGTGATGTCAAGTTCTGTACTGGCACAAGATGGCGCTGCACATTGTCTAAAAGCTTTAACTTTTAAACTCTTGTTTTTTAAATCCAGCTTCACGGATAGACTTTGTTCGTTTTGTTGTTGTTAACCTGTCAGGCAACCAGAATTATGATCTGAATGCTCTGTTGTGCCAAGCACACCTGCTCTTCCAAGACGAGCTGTATACATTCTGTCTGTCTGTTGTTCATGTTTTTATTTTGCTTGCTTGTTTATTCACTTTCCTTATTATTATTTCTATTATCATATTTTTTCTATTTATTTCAACTACGTCAAAACTGAGAGATGGGAAAAATGTTTAGTCTGTTTGCCTGCAGCCTTTTAATTTCTTTATTTTGCAGATGTGTAGTAAACAGTGGTGCACGTTCACTGTTTGGCATAGTGTCCGATTCCAGTTTCATAGATATGACTGAGGCTCCAAAATCTTTCTGTTAAAAAGTGATGATTGTTGTGTTGATACTAATGAGGTTAGTGAAGGACTCCGACAGGTGGGTGGTGAGGCAGTCATTCTTGGCACCCTGTTGAAATGCAGGCATGTCCAACCATACTCTATTATACTAAGAGGAATTCCTCTGTGTTGCGATGTGTCTCCTAGTCATACGTCAGCCTTTATTTGAACGTGTAACAAAACACAATGAACTGTCCTTCTAACTCACATTTTCCTTAAAGATAAGAATGAGAGACAATAGATTCTAAATTCTTAAGCCTTTGAAACAGAGACGGTGATATTCACTTGAATATTTGGACTTCTCTTTGCATACATTTACAATTGTGTGGTTTGGACGTCATCAGCATGTTGGTGACTCTTCTATTGCCAGTTAAATAAAGCATGCACACATAACATAATAATATTTGGATAAATGAATTTCAAACTGTGAACATTTACACTTCAAGTTGGGAAAAACTTGTGGTCTGGTGGCTGCTTTCACACATAAAATTATGCACATTTTAATTTCTGTTGTAAGGTTAGGTTATTGATGGTGGTTGCCATCATCGCCTCACAGCAAGATAGTCCTGGTTTTGAAACCACCGGCTACCATCCTCCATGTGGAGTCTTTCTCTCCAGCCCTGTGGTAGATTGGTGACCTGTACAGGGTGTACATCCCCTCCATGACAGCTTTGATCCAGCCCAACCGTGACCCTGAAATGGATTGGGGGGGGGGGGGGGAGGAAAGAATTAATAACCACTGATCACTGTATACATAAAATAGGAAGTCTGGCAAAGCAAAATAATCTGCAAATGGCACAGTGGTATGTTATAACAAGAGCTTGTTTGTTCTTATCCCTGTGTTTTAATCCCACATTACCACCATAAAAGCACATTAGCACGTGAAATTCACAGGAATTCCTTCCTAATTTGGGAAAAGGTGAAAATCTGAGAAGCACAGGAATGTAGGGTTAGATTAGTTGTTTTGAAGGTGGGATTACATGAACACTGAACGATTTCTTTAAATATTTATCCATCATTGCTCTCGGTCCCTTTGGAAAGTATCTTGACAGTGTGTATAAAACCTTTATAACACATCACATTTCAACTGTACAAAATAATTTCTGTCAGGTTGTCCCACAGAATCAGAAAACATTGTTTATTGCAAAGCAGTGGAAATTTGTCTTGAACTTTGCTTTCAGTGTATAAAAATAAAACAAATAAGACAGCACACAGCAAGATTAAAACATCGGTTTGAAAAGGAAAATTTATAAAATTCCATTATGAGCTGTTAATAATATTATTAGCAGTTAAGATGAATGATTTCTTGGCCGTTTGGGTCCTGGATGCAGGGACCCTGTAGCAGCAGGCTGATGGAAGGAGTTAAATGAGTAGTTGTATGTGCTGACTTTATGTCTGACTGCTGAGTTGGAGCATCTGAAGCGTGTAATATTGTTACAAAAGAAGCATATGAGAGGTAAATGTGATATAAGATGAAATGCTTATGAAATACGTTGTTCGTTTCCTTGTCTGTTGACAGGCTGTGTAAACCTCAGGCATCCGATGTAATACTTGACCCTATGTGTGGGACTGGAGCTATACCACTGGAGGTGAGACACAGCTTATCGTGACCCTGATAATGACCTTCAACTACATCAGTTTTTATAAGAAAGAGTAGATAATTTTGCACTACATAGTGAAAAGTGTACAAGTCAGTGCTTCCACACAGTTAGATCAATTCTCGTGGGTACCCATAAAAGAACT
Organism: Rhamphochromis sp. 'chilingali'; assembly: GCF_963969265.1. Lineage (NCBI taxonomy): Eukaryota > Metazoa > Chordata > Actinopteri > Cichliformes > Cichlidae > Rhamphochromis > Rhamphochromis sp. 'chilingali'. The sequence goes on from NC_137936.1 coordinate 19,433,185, forward strand.
GACTTGATTAAGAAACTATAGATTGCACACTTCAAATATTGTTTTTGTTTTCTGAGTCAAGTGATTTGAGCCTGCAGCAGTCTGTAACTTATCTCTTGTATATTGCCATCCAAGCACCACATTCTGCAACCTTGCTATTACTGCGATATTGATCACACAACCTGGATACTGCTAAAGGTGGAGATTAACAAATATGTCTTCCGGAGACTCTGCGGAAGGCAGAATTATTCAGCGATAGCCTCAAGATCCAAATAACAATAAACCACAGGCCACTAATTGTGTATTGCTTTTCTTCTCTTCAGGGTGCAATTGAATTCAGCAGTTCATTCTACATTGCTGGCGACAACAATGACATGGCAGTTAACCGCACAGTCAACAATATATGTCACATCCAGAAACGCAGGGCCGACAAGGGCAGGTGAGAGTGAACACAGAGAGAATGAGACTGAACGCAGTACATGTGGTTGATGATCCCCATAATGATGTAATCTCTCTGGCTTCAAACAGAATATCTGGATTGCCTATTGACACAGTGCAGTGGGATCTGTGCAGCTTACCAATAAGGACCAGCTCTGTTGATATTATCATCACTGATATGCCATTTGGCAAGAGGTACCATAACCATCAACACTAGAAGATTTGTTTCCTGTATCTAGATTTTGAATGCTATAAGTGTATGTGTGGGTTTTTTTAATGCCTTTGCTGTTCAACACTTAGAACTAGATTGAAATCAGAAATTTAGATCACAGTATAACAAAAATGCACATGGAAGATGAGGCATTAAACCCACTTTAAAGCAACGCACTAAAGTAGCTGTGTGATGGTGGTTTTTTCCTGTTTTCTTAAAAGGATGGGCTCCAAGAAGAAGAACTGGGACCTGTACCCCTTATGTCTCAGGGAAATGGCTCGTGTGTGCAGACCAGGTTCGGGAAAGGCTGTCCTCTTAACCCAGGACAAGAAGTGCTTTGCCAAGGTAGCCATGTTAATGTTGCAGATAATGCATATTTGGGTATATATTCTCATGAAAGTTTCCAAGGAAGTTGAAATCAGTACAGGAGAAAGACAAAAAAAAAATCCACAGTGCCACAAGTTTTATCTTGCTTTGAACTTTCCAGTAATTCATGTCAGATGATGTTTCCACATCATATTTCCTTAAATCTTGATACAGACCTTGGTTGCTTGCTTTAACCTGCTGAATTTACTTGGAAAAAAGTCATTCAGAATGTCTTTAATTTGCATTTTGTGATGTTCCTGCTAACTAGGCTTTTATTTTTTCATTTTTCAATGGTACGGCTATTACAGTCATTTGTGTAAATCACCCCGACACAGAAGTGGCAGACACACCAGCTTAACAAATCACTGTTGTACCTATTTGCTGAATGTAGCTCAGGATCAGTTGCACCCTGAGCAACCTCTGATGCTTTGTCTCTGACGTCAGGCAGGCATGCGTTCGTAGTACTTTAGAACAATACACATAAGTCACATGCTCCACCTGAGGAAGGTTGTCCTGCGTTGCATCTACACCCATTTATTATTTATTGTTTTGCAGTGAGTTTGAGATGGAGGTGTGTCGAGGTTTAGCCAATACGTGGGGTGTTTGTAAATATGTAAGTTGTCGCCATGGTGCAGTTTTAAAATTGATGCTGTCAGATTTTACGCCTTTTCTGTTTTGAAGTTCCCAGCTAGTTGCGCAAGCCTCACAAACTAACCAGAGCCTCTTTTAATCCCATTTTCTTATTGTATTACTTGCTGTCAGATTTCTGAAAGTAAGACAGTACTTGATATTTCTGGTAAAGAGAAGGCCACATTATATTCTGAGTTTGTAAAAATAAGAGGATAAATATTGTACCAAAAACATCATCAACAGGAAATAATCCCCTAAACCTTAACACATTAAACAGTGTATGACCTTCAAACCTGAGGCCACAGCCCACACTGAAACCACAAGGTTACATGTGTGTTTTAGTATGTCCGGTGATGAAATGTGTTATTTTTATTTCATAGTAAAACTCTGTGCGGAAGAGATTTTGAGCCCAGTCTGGTTGGAGAAATATGTTCAGTTTCTCCAGGACTGCTTCAGTTACATTGACTTTTACTACTTTAATAATATCTCTGATCTGCATAAACTTTACATTTGTCCCAATTATAAATCATGAGTCTCCAAAGCTGTCAGAAATTATCCCAAATATCTTCTTTATGTATGTTGATGTAGATCAATAGGAGGAATTACAGGAACAAGTTAAAAATGAGTAAAAACTTGCTAAACGTAGCTACAAGGACAGTCAGGGAATATGCTCAGTACCAGGTATTTGCTCTGTGTGGAAGGGCGTAAAGTCCCTGATGGGGATGCAGTGCAGTGATCGTGGCCTAATTTGTTGGCTGATGGATTTTTTTTTTTTTAACTGAACTATCACAGTGGGTGAAGGTTAATGGCATTTTAACACGTTCTTGCTTCACTATGTTGCCCTAGGGGTGCATCCTCACCATTTTTTCTTATACACTCAACACATCAAAGCCAAAATGTGATGATTCATTATTGTCATTAGGTTTCCTTTTGACTCCGCCTCCTCAGTAGTCATGAGCCTGATCATGAGCCCACAGTGTGCAAGTCGTACTGCTTGGAATGTGTAAAAGAAAAAAAAGATTAAAATGTGATGACAGATTTTAGGAAGAATTCAGCTGTTATCTCCCTTTTGCTGAGACTTTGTTTAGCAACACTGCTATCTTTGTGTGTGTGTGTGTGTGTGTGTGTGTGTGTGTGTGTGTGTGTGTGTGTGTGTGTGTGTGTGTGTGTGTGTGTGTGTGTGAGACCCCAACAGAGCATGCACTTGTGTTTTCAGCAGCTAAAATATTTTAGTCTAAAGCTAAAGTGGTGGACTGACTGATCATTATTATAGACCCACACTCAGGGATGGGAATTGATAAGAGTTTAGCGCTTCTGCTTCCCTTGTCGATATCACTCTATATGGATTCTCTCTCTGATTCCTATTCATTTCTCATTGGCTCCACTTGAGAGTCACCACCATCACTAAGCAGCTTATCAAAGACATTACATTTGTGCAAATTAATTGCATGCTGTGGGTCAGATGTTTGTTCATGTTGGAGGTATTTCCCCTCTTTTCTGTGATCAGCGTTGGGGTCATTAAATGGTAAATGGCCTGTATTTGTATAGCGCTTTACTCAGTCCCTAAGGACCCCAAAGCGCTTTACACTACATTCAGTCATTCACCCATTCACACATTCACACACTGGTGATGGCAAGCTACATTGTAGCCACAGCTGCCCTGGGGCAGAGGCGACAGAGGCGAGGCTGCCGGACACTGGTGCCACCGGGCCCTCTGACCACCACCAGTAGGTGGTGTTGCCCAAGGACACAACAACTGAGACTGTTGGAGCCGGGGCTCGAACCAGCAACCTTCTGATTACAAGACGAACTGCCGACTCTTGAGCCACAATCGCCCTGTCAAATAAGTAATTATTTCAAATATTATACACAACGCTTTCTTAAAAGTAATGCAGTACGGTACTTAATTATTCCCAAAGGGAGAGGAATTAGTAATACTACTCATTATATTATTTTCACTTTTCTTTATAAAATGACCTGAAACGCATCGTCTCATAATTACCATTTAACAGTATAAACCTGAGTCCCACACACCAACACAAATCTTCAAAGCGATCGCCACGGAGATTCTACTTTAGAAACGTGAACAAGTAGAAATGAAGGCTTCAGCCTGACTGCTCATCACTACTTTTCTTGAACTTTAGGGTCTGGCTGCTGGGCTGGGGTCAGCATTCACTCATCTTTAACATCACTCTGGGTTCTAGGCTAGCTTAGCGTTTGCGTGCTCACAAAGAGCCAAAGTTTGCAGCACAATGCAGATGGCCTTTTTTTGTCTAAAATGCTGTCGACCTTTTAAGATAAAGTATTATCCACACTGTATCCATATCCACCACTATTTTCCTCCTCCGGCACATGACCGGGATGAATAGGCAGTCAGAATTCCAAGGAACTAAATTACTGGAAACCGGTTCTCGCTTCCTGCACTGCTGACATGCCCTGAAAAAGTTGAATGCAGCGGGGAGAAGGTGTCGGATTTACATTGTAGGGTTGAGTTAAAACAGATGATTTTGCAATGTTTATGTATTGTGTTAACAAATCAACATTGTATGTAACAATAGATTGTTGTTAGTTGTACAGTGTAGTTTAAAAAAATCCTCCTCTCCTAAAATATCACATTTTCAAACCAAGCAGTACTGCAGTGAACTTTTTTTTAACCTAAAAAGGTTTGAAGGGTAACAGGAATTAACCTTTCTAACGCAGTGAATAAAATAGTGTGTGGTAAGTTCCCAGCTTTACTCAATCATAAATGATTAATGCCACCAAACTGGAAAAAGCCAGTTCTGCTTGTTTGTTTCACCACTGCTATCCTTTAGCTGTTTAAAAAAAGGCTCATGTTTTATATGTTTACGCTGCTCTTCAAGTTTAAAGTATTTATGGTCGTTCTACTTAATGAATGATTTTTCCGGTTGAATTTGTCTTGAATTGATGTCTAAATAATCCCTCAGATGTTTAAGTAATGTGGGTTTAACTTTGCTCCGTCACGATAAAAAAACCCCACTTTCATTCACTGTTTGTCTATAATTTACATAAAACAAATGTCTAATTTGTTAGTTTGCCTTCATGGGATTTATGTCGTCTCCAGGCTATATCGAGGATGGGAGGGCTGTGGAGGAAGCTGCACACTGTTTGGGTCAATGTCGGGGGTTTACATGCTGGCGTTTACCTCCTCAAGCGGACCGGGGCGGTGTTTGGCCAAACTCCTGAAGATGTCCATGAGTCACGAGGAATGTGTAACACGCAGGGGGATGAAAAGGAAGACAAGGAGCTCTCCTAAGTGACACCCAGCATTTCAGTTGTGAATTTAAATTGAGCCCAGGTTAAAATGATTTTATTTATATTTAGCAATTGAATACATTTTTTTTTTTAAACAAGTTCTCCGCTCAAGCATGCCAAGCAATTTTACTTTGTAATTCACCAAGAAGCTGTCATGATCTGCAAGTTTGATGGTTTTTACACTGTTTTCCTAAAGGTTGTTCACCTGTCATATTACTGTTCAGAATCCTGCTGAAGGTTGAGGCTGTACCCCTCAAATTAAATGTGTCCACTAATAAAGGCTCACTCATATTATCACTTGATTTAGTCATTCTTCACACCATTTGCACCAGTTGTCTCAGTCCACTCTTATCCCAAACACAGGACAGGAAAATGTTTTTTACCCCTCAGCTGTAAAAGGCTGATTGCTGTCACTTCACCGATGAGGTGGGTGTTGTGGAAACCTACGTTTGTGAATTTGGGAACAAGGCAACAGGATTTGTAAATTGATACCATAAGTATATCTTATGCGTTTGAATCTCAGTGACCTTGACCTCAAGGTCAAAGTCAGGTCACGTTTCCTGGAAATGTTTTGAATGCATTAATTATAAAAGGAAGTCACCTAGGGTTTTCAAGTTGTTATGGTAAGTGCACCTAGTAAGCGCTCTCGATTGGGGTGTTCACCTTCCTTTCTTTATCTTTCACAGTCAACGTGCTGACCTGAGCACAACACAAGAAGAGACATGATGAAACATTACTTAAAGAAAACAACTGCATGCGTGAGTGACTCAAGGAGAGTTACAGCATTCAGCTACAGTCTGGTTCTTGCTGGCAGATTTCTGTTAACCTCCAAAGAAGTGTGTCAGACTCCAAGAAGCAGGAACTACACACACTCAAGGGATATTCCCGAGGAGGAAAAACAAACCAAGAAAAATGTTTTCAGTTCTTATGTGAACCTTAATTTAAAAAAAAGAAGAAGTGAGCCTTAATGGAAACGTCACTTTCAGTGTTAAATTTCATGTGGGCCAAACAGGTTTTGGCACCTGATATGAAGCACTGCTTGCCACTTTTTCCACCTTCCCACACCTCTTACATTTTTCTTTCCATAAGTGAATAAGAAACAAAGCTTGTTCAGGCTTTTAGGGTCACCTTACTTTTTTTTTGTCTTTCTTATTATTTCTTTGGGAGTGTCTGAGAGACGTGCAAAACTTGGTCCTAACGCAAACGAGACGAATGACGTTCGAGTCCCTCGTGTCACTGGGTCACAGTTTAGACAAGAGACTTTTTTTTTCTTTTTGTTGTGATGACGCCATCAAATATACAGTGGATAATGGCATGGGAGTTAACAATGACACTGTTATGACTGGGGTTGAGCAACGGGTTGGTATAAATGCAGTGTGAGGTCTCAGGGTGCTCCAGTGACACTCCGAGCGAGCGCAGACGTAACAACGCGAGATGATCTGGACCATCCTCCTGCTCGTCCTACTCATTTTTATTCTAACAAACAGATGGAGGTAAGTAACTCATTCATCCACATGTTTTGTTTATAAATGAATGACGTGCTGTTGTGAAGTCGTGTTTTCTTTAATATCTGAATTTTAACGCGCAATCCCCGTGAAGTGTTAATAAAACCCGGCTTGAATTATTGGGGATTGACCAGGAGCGAATCTGTTTCTTAGTGGGGCTTTTCCCTGCTCCGGTTTGAGGAATGCTGTTAAGCTGTGTGCTTAAACAACTCTGAGCGTCACACCTCACGGGCTTTTGTTTTGCTTTGGTGAATTACGAGCGACAAAATCTATGATGTAGTTGTGACTTTTCAGCTAATTCCAGTTAATGCTATTTGTGCTTTTCCCCTCCATAGTAGGCTACATTCATGAGCTAAAGATCAGTTTTCGCTACAAATTCAAACGGATGTGGAAGACTAAATAAAAAAGAAAATGATGATAATAAAAAAGATTCCAGTTCACTTTGCTGTGAGGAGGAAATGAGTCAGATATAACTGTTGCAACATGCTTTTGTAAACATTAGATTGAATGCACAATTTCGTTTATTTTATTTCCTTTAGATGCAAGGGGGAACCACCTTTAGACAAAGGAGCTATCCCGTGGTTAGGTCATGCACTTGAATTTGGAAAAGATGCATCCAAGTTCATAAATCGCATGAAGATGAAGCATGGTGACGTTTTCACTGTGAGTTATATTATATGCATTTACATATTCAAGTTTAGATGCATAAGGAGCTGTGATTTTATCCTGATATAAAACGAAAATTTCATAGTTTTGTTTGTTTGTTTTAAATATACTTTTAAGTAATTTTCCATGTAGCGGGATCTTTTTACGTTGGAGTCATTCAGAGCACTTAAGGAGCACTGCCATCTGTTCAGTGCATTTTCTAAAGCATATACAGATGTTTTAAGATCCTTTACTCAGTGTCCGCTTTTGGCGCTCCAGGTGCGAGTTGCTGGTCGCTATGTGACGATGCTCCTGGATCCACACTCCTACGACACAGTCCTGGGTGACTCCGATTCCCTGGACTTCACACGTTACGCGCAGGTGCTGATGGACAGGATCTTCAGACTGCGCCTCCCGTATAGCCAGCAGGCTAAATCAAACGAAATCATGAAAAGGTACTGAAGCAATAACAAAAACCACTTTCTTTAAATTTTCAATTTCATTTTTATGTTATTTGGGAAGTGAGAATCTTCTTGGAAATTCACTGGTTAAGGTTTTATAAGTACTAACACTGAGGATATTCCTGTAGAGCAACAGCACATACTTGGAAATCTATTTTAGGTCTTAGTTTGTTATTGTGCAGAACTAACCGGCATGCACATTTTTTCATTGAAGGGTGGAGAAAATCTTTCAGCGTCATAGGTGGATTTTTGGGCACTGTGCTTCTTCAGTTTGCGTCATCCATTTTTCTAATTACCCTGCCTTTATAAATTAGCTCAATCAATTTTTGTTTTCGTTTTAAAATAATGTTTGCTACAACGATGTTTTTAACAATCAATTATTGTCAGCTGATTTGCAAGACTAACCCTCAGCAGAATGGCGTTTAACCTTTTCTTTAATGGTTTATGTCTACAGGCACTTTGTGGGAATGAACTTGGCCACTCTTAACAGCGCCATGAGCAGAAACCTGCGAGCCTTGATGAAAGCAAAGACGACCCAGAACCAGAAAGACTGGAAAGAGGAGGGACTATTTAATTTCTCTTACAGCTTGTTATTTAGGTATGAAAAAGCCTCATCCACCCACACACGCGCACTAATGCTGTTAACTATGTCAAAAGAAGAATGTCAAAAGCTTCCGACCAAACAGTTTACACACCGATCCATCCTGTGGTCATCTGTTTGTAAACCCAGCAACAAAAATGTAGGATGACCACGCTGTGTCATAAAAATGCGTGTGGGTCACTTTTCCGGTTGAACATTTTTGGCTGATGTGAGTCAAAGGTTGTTTTAAAAATGAAAGCTATGGGGATCTTTACTGTGTCATGGGGACTAAATGGAAAAGTACCATTTATAACTGTGTCATGTGCTGGTTATCTTCTCATCGCCCACACACTCACACGTTTTGTGTTTCTTCTTTCCGTGCAGGGCGGGGTACCTGACGCTGTTTGGAGGAAAGCAGAACAACAACCCCATAGACCCTTTGAGTGTCTACGAGGAGTACAAGAAGTTTGATGGTCTTCTAGTCAAAATGGCAAGGGGCACTCTCAGGCAAGGTAAAGAGATGAACTTCAAAATCAAAGGAGCACTTTTAGTTGATTGGCTGTAGAGGTGCCAGCCTTCCCGTAAGCATAATTAGATGACACTGCAGTAATCTTGCCACTCAAAAATAATTACAAACATTGTTGTAAGCTGTTTCATCTAGGAACTATTTACTGTTTACTGAGCTACACCCACGAGCAAAATAATGGTCCTTTAGTCAAGAGGGAAGCTGTAAATATGTCACAGGTAGACGTACGCTTCCTTCCACAGGCTGTAGTTCTGTAAACATAGCTCCCGCATGTGACTGCGTGCACCAAGGTTTGTGGATTTTGCTTTGGAGTAATTGAGTCATGATTGTGAGATTTTTAAATAAACCTTTATGGCATATTGGGCACCACAAGATGAGTGCTATTTAGTTCCATTATATTCAAGAGAAGGTGCACATCTCAAAATGAAACCTGGATGAAAATCTTCCAGATGGATAAAGAACATTACTGGAGAAAAAAAACATGTAAATTTAGTTTTGGGTAGAGTTTTGTGGTTAACTTTTACTAAATGAACACCAAAAGAAGCATGAAGTCGTGAGTCAGATGAGAGTGTTACTTGACGTCACGGTTTACATCATGTCTCGGTTAATGTGGTTTGACATCACCACTGACTGCTCCCATAGATTTGTTTTGTGGTTACCATGGTGGGGATTGCTTACTCACGTGCTTACATAGTGTCTAGGAGTTTGTGTTTCTAAAGACTTCGTCATCACATATGCTGCGATGTCACTCCGCTGATAACTTACTTCATTATCACAACACAGAGCCTGTCGCCTCAGGACTTGGCCCTCGTTATTGTGTACAATTCCATCCGTTCCACCCATTACAAAAATAGCAGAAGCAGCCAGTTAAAATATTAGTGCGTACTTTTGTGCACGTATGCAATAGCATATTTTTGTCTGGCATCTTGCCCAGTGACATTTACTGTGACCTCGTCTGTGACCTGGTTCATTCACTCACTTAATGATGTTTATATGTGTGTAACAGAGGAGAAGAAGACAGCTCAGAGTGTTCAAAACAAACTCTGGGAGCTTCTGGCTCCAGCAGGTCTGACTGACGATTCGGGGTCCAGCCCTTGGTTGCATGCCTACAGGCAGTTTCTGCAGGAAGATGGAACCGATGCAGAGATGCAGAACAGGGCTATACTGATGCAACTCTGGGCCACACAGGTGAGTGAGACAACCTAGAAATGTTGACCTGTTTGTACAAACGAGGGCTTTTTTGGTGATTACACTAGAGCTCACTCAAAATTAATTAATTGTGCCCTTTGTGTCCAAAAAAACTTTATTTGGGTGGGACTGAAATACTCTTCTTTGGCACATGAGGGTGCTGTTCACTACAGATTACAAGGATTAAGCACTATGAGACAGATAATGGTACAGAAGCTGAGTGCACTTTTCAGTGCTGTCGCAGTATTAGATATGACTGATTAACTGCTGAGGTTAGTTTTATTCAAGAGTCAGTATGAAAATAATTAGTGCATGTGTTTGTTATCAAGTAGCATGTACATATAAAAAAATAAATTTTCATATTTTTTAAAACAAAAAGTAAAGCTGGGCTAGTGAGCTGATCTTAACTCCTTGAAGCTGGACTTTGACTCAGAGTCTTTCTCACAGCCCCGCTGGAGAGTTTATTTCATGACAGATTTATCATATATGTGTTTTGGCCTATACAATAAGCCATTTGCTGTTTTATGTCAACCTGTTTTGTTTCTGTTTGATTCATAACACCCATGAACACATTTTCAAATGATTCAAAAAAGAAAAATCAAACACATTTGAAAAATGTGGTCAGGATTTGCTCAACAGTTAATGCAGCAACAACAAATGGTATGTTAAGAAGCCAAAACATCTTAACTTTAAACAGTGGCGTAATTTCCAGGGTGGTGTCATTAATCAGACCCAACTAATATACCCCCTCTAAAATTGAATTATATTGCATAAATAAGCTGTTGATTTTCTTTACTCATTTCAGGAATTACCTATACCTATAATACCTATACCATATTCATCTAGGAATTTGCCCAGATTTCTTTCTTTTTCTAGACAGAGATCTTGACACACACACACCCCCACCCCCCACCCCTTTTGTTCAGCACAAAGTCACGCCAGTGACTTTAAATATAAAGAAAATATTTGTGTCTGGGAAAGCTCTTCCACACTTAGGACTGTGATACATGGGCCAGATGTGTCCTGGCGACAAATCTTTTTGAAGGATACACAAGTGCTGTCATCAGAGATGCTTATGTTTGGTAAAGTGATCATTAATAGTCTTATTAGTGTATTTCCAATAAACTAACAGCCAATTTTGTGATAATTTATTCACTATGTTATGTTTTCCCCCTAAGATAATAGCATCATAGTTTGCTATAAAACTAAATAGCTTCAGTGTCCTGTCCTTGGAAGCAAGCAGATGGCAGGGGACCTCAGGTTTCCAATGGCTTTCCTTTTTAAGTAAACCATTACTGCACTGTGCCTCTGCCAATAGTGAGACAATCCAGAGAGTGGCTCTTCTCATCCCAGACATTCTTATTTTATTATTTTCCAGCAGTGCAAATTCATTACGTTTTTTGTTTTAATGAAACTTATATTTCAATAAAAATAATGGCTTGTTATCACTTCAACAGAAGGTTGTGTAAGTACTCAGGTTGCCGTGTGATGTTTTTATTTGCCGTTACCAAATAACCACCTGCGCTGTCACTATGCAACGCCAGAGTGAGCGACCTTATCATCATCCTCCTCATCTGAGTCTTTGTTTGTTTCCAGGGTAATGTTGGTCCTGCTGCATTCTGGCTGTTGGGCTTCTTGTTGACAAATCCTGAAGCCCTGATGGCAGTAAAGAGGGAGTTTAGCCAGAACACACAGATGGAAACCACCACAGGGACTCCCCTCATGGACAGTCAAGTGAACACCCCAGTGTTTGGTAAGGGCTTTTCTCCAGCCTGTGTAAACAGTAGGTTTATCATAGTGTCAGGAACATAAACAAGATGTTTGAGTTCCTGTCCCCCTCCCTTTACGTAAACTAGCTGCCCCCACAAAAACAAAAGGTTTGAGCAGCAGGTGGATGGGACTGCTGTGTGATGACCATAATGGGGGCATTAGCTCTTGGCGGCATCATATATGTCCAAAAATAGAGAAAAAAAAACAGTCTTAAAGTGTTTAGAGCAGTCTGACCACTTTTGGCTCACATAGACAGATTTGATTATTTAAATGGTAAATGGTCTGTATTTGTATAGCACTTTACTGAATCAATAGCCATGTTTAATATGAGCATGTACCACTGTGCAGCACACAGAAAAAGAAAATAAATAAAAGCCTCATGTGCCTGCCCACTATTAACAAGCGGCCACCACAGTGGACAGAGCCACATATTTGATATACACAGGATTCTCTTCCTGACATGACCCTCTCAGGGATTTGTCTCCTCCCAGTCTTGAGCCTGAGAGCTTTAAGCATTAGGCCCATGTGTTAACCACTACACCAATGAATGGCACAATAATAGACCCCCTTTAACAGGTGCATCCATCTATTTTCTCTAACTTATTCAATTCAAGGGCAACTAGAGCTTATTTCAGCAGTGAGACGCAGGGTACACCCTGGACAGACCACCAGTTTGTCGCAGGACTAACACAGAGATAAAGACAAAATTTCACACTTGCGCCCATTTTAGAATCACTAGTTAACCTGACATTCATGTCTGTGGACTGTGGGAGGAAGCTGGTATGCCCACAGAGATCCCACAGAGGAAAACAGCAGAGAAAGTAGAACCCAGCAACTTCATGCTGTGAGGCGATGCTGCTAACCATCACACCACAATGGTGTGCTTTTAAGAGCATGACTGCAGTTTGTTAATAGCAAGATGGTAGTAGCAAAAGAAATCATATAAAGTTTAGAAATACTGCAGATACTGACCATTTCTTTAATAATAATAATAATGATAATACATTTTATTTGAAAGCGCCTTTTTCAACCCCCTCTCAGATAGTGCCTTGGAAGAAGCACTGAGACTCACCGCCGGCCCGTTCATTACAAGAGAGGTAGTGCGGGAAAAGACCCTCTGCATGGCCGATGGCCGACGGTACCTGCTGAGAAAAGGAGACAGAGTGTGTTTGTTTCCCTACGTCAGCCCTCAAATGGACCCTGAGATCTACCACGAGCCACAGGTTTGTCTTCCTGTCTTGTTTCCAGTCTCTAATCCATGAAAATCTCCCTGTGCTGCCAACAGGAATAGCAGTAATTATCTTATGGACTCATTGAAGGCAGAGTTAAGTGTAATTAGCACCTGCGGTTGTTTATGTAACATGGAAACAACGCCTACACAAAGCTTACCTTGTGCTACCCAGCGAGAGGTCAAGTCCGGAGCTGTGGGCTACCGAGGGATTAGCAGAGCATGGGAACAGAAAATGAGCTGATGGGTGTGGGAAGGGCATAGCAGGGCATACTTAAGAAATAAATGTCAGACAAATGCCAATGCATTTGAGTGATTATTCTGATATTACTTGCATCTAATAGCTGCTTTGCAAAAACTGTGTTTCCTTTCCAGAAATACAAGTACGATCGCTTTCTGAGAGAAGACGGATCTGTGAAGAAGGATTTTTATAAAGGAGGGAAGCGGCTGAAATATTACACTATGCCATGGGGTGCAGGGACCAATGGCTGTGTAGGAAAGCAGTTTGCCATCAATACCATCAGACAGTGAGTGCCCTAGATTTATTTTTACTCTACAACTTTAGGGTCGTTGAGAGCCTCAAAACGTTCCACGCTAGAGTTTTACATTTCTGTTCCAATACCCTAATTCTGTGTTTTATCTGTGTTTTTCCTCGACAGGTTTGTTTACATGGTGTTGACTGACTATGATTTGGAGCTTTGTGGCCCAAATGCTCAGATGCCAGAAATAAATACCAGCCGTTATGGATTTGGGATGCTACAACCTGAAGGAGACTTGCCTGTCCGATATAAACCTCGAAATACTCACTAGGAAAATGAGCAAGAACAACAATTATATGCACATTTCAACACAAAAACTTTGTTTATATTGTCTCTATGTCCTTTGTAATTTTATATTTTCTTATTTATGTAATAAAGTTTGCATTTTTCTTTGCTATTTATCAATAAATATAAATAATATTGTAATCCTCTGCTGTCAGTCTTCTTTAGAGAGGGTGTTTTGGATGCCCATTCTACACCTACCATTTTATTTTTCAGTAAAACCTCATAAGACACTGAAAATTGCCTTCATTTAGGGGGAGGAAACAGTAAAAACGTGCGCACTCTTTTTTGTCAGCTGCAGAGACTGAGTGTAATGAAGGGACTGCCTGTACTGTAAACAGAGCCAGTCACACATCTGTCACACTAACACACGCCTGCTGTTTGCGAAGTGAAGTTTGGATTTATACGCTGTTTGGAAAGCAATGATCAGTCACTGGCAGGAGATGATAGGTCACAGATTGTAAAGCACTGTGCAGGTCTTCAAAGGACAACAATCTTGTGTGTTATATCACTTATTGCAAATGGAGGCGTGGCCATCTGCCACATCAGTTTGTGGTGAGGGGAGGAAGAGAGCCAGAGAAAAGTAATAACTAATGATGCAGAGTGGTCTATAAACACATAGCGAGTGAGAAAAGGTGAAGCCCCCAACAGCACATGCCTATTACAGCATAACTAAGGGTGATTCCAGGTCACCTGATCCAACCTAACTATATACTCTGTCAAAAATGAAAGTTTAAAGCCTAATCTGGAAAGCAGAGAGGATGTCTGTGTCTTAAATCCAGACTGGAAAATGTTCCCGCAGACCTCACTGTGATTGTCTTTTAAATGTTAGCCCATTGTGTGAAGATTAATGAGAAACTTTTACAATACATCAGGCCAAGCCGCAAAACCCAGACTGTCAGATTGTCCTCTCCAAGAGTGAGTTAAGTAGCTGGCCAATCTTCCCTGATGTCAAATATTGTATTTTAATATTTAAGAAGCACTTAAGGATCGAAGAGGTACTTACAGCATGTCTCTTATTTATTGTGATGTGAGTGCAGAGTGCAAGTGTCGGCTTTGAATGACAAGTTGCTTGATTAATGCTAACTCCACAGATTGTCTAACCTGCATGAACTTTGTGAAAGGTTATACTTTGTCCAGTTCTGGCCAGACATGTGAGTTTTGTAGCTCTATAACACTCCAGCACGAAGCACTGATGCACTGAGCTATTACTCGCTGCCTGGGCCCGCGAGGGTTAAACTCACACAGCCTGCGCCGCTGGAGGAGCCCGAGTGAAATCAGCCCCTGCAGGATCCCGTTCACAAAGGCGCCGGCCAGCACGCACGCACACTGTCAGCAGGTGGAGGAGACACACCAGGAGCATTCCCGACTAACTCTCAGGAGCTCTACTTGTTGATTCGCTTCCGGAGCGGTGCACAGGGCAGACTGGACGTGTTGATTCCTGCAAAAAGCACTTATAGTTTTCAACATGTCGGTACGCGGCTCATGATGCCTCCATCAGCTCCCAAAAGAGAGCCGAAGAGCCGGAGAGCAGTAACAAGTTTGAACGCGTTTAGTCTCGAAATGTTGCTGATGCCGCTCCTTGAGGTGAATCGGGATATAAAGAAGACAGGTATGCGTTACGTTTATTTCTTTGTCGTGTGCGATCCTGTTTTAGTTTGTGGTTTAAGTCTTATAAGCTTTGTGATTTTGTAGCGGAGTTCGAGATGCTGTGTCCTGTTCGTTTGGCGTAGCTGGCCATCGTTACAACATGCGCGAGTTCCACTTTCAGCTCATGTGGGTTACTTTAAAATATATATATGTAAATGCAGTTTTGCTGAATGAGTCAGTAGGCATGTTTGACTAAAGGGATAAAAAACAACAACTTTATATCTCAATTATTCCTCTTTTGATAATAACTTGTCGTTATGTAAACCCCGGAAAACCCTGCACTACTGTGAGGACAGTCCACAGAATGGTCTTAGAGGATGATACAGTGTGTTATGAGCCCTTAATCAAAGTTGATAATCGGCATTAGCCCAGCTTAATATCACTCCAGAGAACAGTTCAACAACGTATGCTCATAACAACACCTAACACAAGTGCCTTTGGGCCGAGATTGATAGCTGAGACGTTTCAGCACCGGATTTCGTGGACAGCGAAAAGACGGCGGTCCTGGGAGTGATGGACGTTTCAGCACCGGACAGCGCTCGCAAGTGGAATCCAGTTTATCATTGACTCCGCTCCCCCACCCCGCCATCCTTGTCAGCAAGAAAAGCGGCTGTACCTCTTAAAGCTGATTAAAATATCTATTTGGTTCTCTGATGAGTGGATAAACCACCTGACATTGCTATTGTAGGACACCAGCAGTGCCCGTTCAGCAGCACCCACATTAATTTCCCCCCCTTTTCTTCTTCTTTTTGTCAGGCAAAAGAAACGAAAGGGGACCCTGATGCGGTCATCTCCAGGACCATGTTCTTTTAATCCACCATCCTGCATCTTCCAGTGTTTTCAAGTGACCCAGTGACTTGAGTGAAGATGATCAAAACAGGACCTCGGTTGGGCACCACGCTGCCGCCGGATACAATTGACATCATCCGCAGCAAGACCCACTCCCGCCGGGTGAGACTCAACGTTGGGGGTCTTCTCCACGAAGTTCTGTGGAGGACTCTGGATAGGCTGCCCCGCACACGTCTGGGCAAACTACGAGACTGCAACACCCACGACTCTATCTTGGAGATATGCGATGATTATAGCCTGGATACCAACGAGTACTTTTTCGACAGACACCCCGGCGCCTTCACCTCCATCCTCAACTTCTATCGCACTGGGAAGTTGCACATGATGGAGGAAATGTGCGCGCTCTCATTCAGCCAAGAGCTGGACTTCTGGGGCATCGACGAGATCTACCTTGAGTCCTGCTGCCAGGCCAGGTATCACCAGAAAAAGGAGCAGATGAACGAAGAGCTCAAAAGAGAGGCCGAGAACATGAGGGAGAGGGAAGGAGAGGAGTTTACTACCACGTGTTGTTCCGAAAAGAGGAAGAAACTCTGGGACCTCTTGGAAAAGCCAAGCTCATCATTTGCTGCTAAGGTAGTGTGCCACTCAGCATTTTTTTTTCTTACAGGTGTTCACTTTGGCACAGGAGATCAAGTGAAAGTAGTGGATACTGAGAGATTGTGGCATTAGCAAACAGCCAGCAAGGCTTCTGTCGCTTAAGTTTTAGATAATCGTTTCTCCATATTTGGATCCTGACGACGGGTTTAATTTTAGAAATCTTCTAAAGACAAAAACAACAACAAACCAAAAAAAGAGAGGACGTGAATACCAGTTTAACATCCAGAAGCTGGCGTAAATCTCTCTTTGGGACTGGTTTGATCTAATGTCTGACTTTCTTTTGACCTGAACCAGGGCTTTTAAGCTGTCACTCCCCGCAGCTGTAGCACAGAGGGCAGAAAGAATGAGCGATGGATAGAAAAAGGTGTTGTTGTGCTCAAGAGGTGAACTTCAAAGCTGTCTGCAAAGTTGCTTATTCATCACTCTCTATTCAAATAGTATAGCTGTGGAAACTAATTTTGTTAGCTGTTCTCTGATCAATAATCTAATGCCAACCAGGTGCGCTTTCCTTGGAGAAAGCGCCGGATGCTGTGTTCTCCGGTGAGTCAATTAAACCTCCTTTTGTCTTTTAGCATGAAAACATGACAACTTTCATTATTCCCCTTCACAGGTTCCACTCTAGTGTCTCCCGCGGTAATTACTGAATGTTTGTTTTAAATGGCAACAAAGAGGATGAAGAGTTTCATCAATGTCATAACTGCGAGAAGCCTCCATGTGCACATTATGTATTTTTAGACATCATCACACAACACCTCCTCCTTCCCACTGTCACCCCTCTTGGCTTTATTAGCCACCTCTGTCTCATTTCCAGTTTAGTATTCAATCTTCCAGCTCATTAACAGGCTCACAACACAGTGCAGGAACAAGAGAAGTGCGCTCCTCTGGATCGATGGATGTTGTCGTGTTAACAACTTTTTTAAGTGAACCAACTCGCCAAAGATGTGACTGAATCAGTATTCAGAGTAAATGTTAAAAACAAAACCGGTTCCATGTTAAAGTGTGGCTTTTTGTGAATTCTGCAAATTCCTGTTTAGTGTTTATTTCATTACTAAACAGGGTGAAAAGGAGGTTTTTCCAGACTGAATTTACTTCCTTTTTTGTGTCATCTCAAAATGCCTGAAATATATCTGGTAGACAGGAGAATGCCTCCCCTATGGAACAGCTCACTAAGTATTTTAGAAACAAAAGATCTCATGGCAATATCATTACTCAAAGAAATCTCAAACACCTCCTTGAAACAGGGGTTCCTGCATAATTTATGTAACTCGTCTATTCAAAGAACCTACTCTATCTCTGACCTTGAATTTCTGAAGCTCCTAATTATTTGTCTTTAATATTCAGCCACATTGCTCAAAGAAATTATGTCCCATTATGACACCACCCTCCATTTCTATGCCAGACCTTCTGTCAACACTGGAACAAGCAAGCATTCTTTGTTCTTCATGTCAAATCCCATTAACAATGCAGTTTAAACAGATCATGTTTGAAAACACAACAAAATCTTCCTATCTCCAATGAAATGTTTGTCACTGAGGGTGTTATAATTTTAGTGTCTGGCCACATATTTGTGACGATGGCAAAAATCTGTAAAGATCTACCAAGTTCATTTTGATGAGTAGCAATTTCTTTCTTTCTTTATTTACAGGTGATAAATAACAGCCTTCCCCGACTCACCAGTTTAGCAGGCACTCTTTGTTAAATGTTCACATAGAAACATTTCAATATTTATTAGCACCACCCTTTACACTTATTGTTGAGACTGCAGTATTTAATTATAACTGAAAGCCATGTTAAAATATCACAACCTCAGCAACTGCAAAATCATTTTTACATTTACATTTTTACCTGTGATTACTTATTAAAATAGTTTGTTCCCATTTCTTCAGATGACTCTATGTAAAATGCCAAATATCACAGTTTGACAGGCATAAAATAGTGTATTTGCACCAACAAGGTGATTGCCAAAGAGTTATTAGCCAAAAATTTGGCATATCTCAGCACGGTGTGCAGTGTTGAGAAACCTAGACAAATGGAGGACAAAAAAAGAAGTGGCAGGGCTAAAAAAAATCGAACAAAAAAAGACCAAGAGGAGATGAAGAGTATATGAAAGTCATGTCCTTAAGAAAATATCCAGCAAAGACCTGACATAGAACCTGAAAGATGCACCTGGCCCTTCAGTTGATCATCTACTGTTCAGTGAAGCCTCATCAGAAATGTTCTCAGTGGAAGGGCAGCTGCCAAGAAGCCATTCTTAAGGAAGAGAAACAGGTAGAAAAGGCTGAGGTATGCCGCATTACACAGGACCGCACTACAGAGTAAGAAACCCAAATTTCAAATTTCATTGTACAGAGGAGGTCAGGAGAGAGAGATGTTTAACAGTAAGTGTCTACAGCCATCTGTTAAACATGGCGGGTGAAAATATAACAACTAAACTAAAAGAGCAACTCAAAGAACTAAATAAAAATTAGCTACCAGCCTTATATGTTATATTCCACACCTTGTGAATGTAAACAAATTTAACAGGTTTTATTATTATATTAATACATGGAATAATAAACTTGAGCACAGTGAGACTAAATGTGAAAATAAATGATTGAGTCTGAATAAACTGAATCAGCTTCTATTCACTGCTAGTTATAAAACAGAGATCAGAAGCATGACCAAATACTAATTGTTTACATTGCAAATTCACGCATTACAAATTCATGATAAGCTTGTGACATTGTCCACAGCACAATTATTTATGAATAATCAGTTCAATCTGGCATTCGTGTGGAATATTTGAAAACTATTATACACAGGTTTCAAAAAACATTTTGAAGCATCATTTCCAGCTCATGTATTGCCTCTAGGTTCTTTACATGCATTACTGTACTTTTCAACACTGGTACATGACCGTTTTCCACTAAGGCTGTGCCATCGTGCTTGAATTTATTACACAGCCCAATAGTTTGAAATAGGTGGATAATTTATGTCCGTCCGTGCTTATACTAGTATATAGCACTGAGGTAAACACATAAGAACTGTACATGATGAAGACTGTATATACAATTATGGGGCCCCGAAACATTTGAAGGAAAGCAGCTAGAGGGTAGTGGGTGTTGCTGAGACAAATAGAGGCTTTACCTTATGGGGTGTACAGAAAAAAAGTCCAACTGAGGCTAAATAGCAGCCATTAAATGCAATCTTGTTCCTAAAGCTTAATTGAAAAGTTGCATCAGTGAAGTGGCTAGTTCCCAAACACATACTCTGCCTCATTTATTTTTCAGTGCTGATTAATTTTTTATTGCACATTAACAATGCTTGACTTAATGCCAGAGAGACAAGGTGTGATTCAAAATGTCTATAGCCCCAGATGTCTTCATTCTGGGCCTTTTGGAGTTATAACCACCCCCGAGGTTATAACTCTTTCCCCCATTTTTCATATCAAAGCAGTGAAGGACACATGCAGCACTTCATAGTTTGCACTCATGTTTGGGAGAGTTATGAATAGTTTTGCAAACACTCAAGTCTGGATTTGTAATTGGTCCATCCTAAACATAAACTCTCCAGTAATCATTCCATCAGTAACAGATAAGCTCTTGTTGATACAGGCAAGAGTATACCGAATGTTGTAATATTTATAGTAGTGTGGCCTAGTGGCATGAAAGAGTAAGCAGCTGTGAATGAAATCAGGCTATGTAATACGGCAGATCCCAGGAGAGCTTCTGTTGCTCAGCTCTCCCCGAGGTACAGTTCAGTCTCAGAGGAATCATGGCCAATCAATAAATCACTAAGTCAGGATTTGGCATCAAGCAGGCCTTACTCTAAACCGTGAAACAGTTTTCTGAACATTTTGAGCCAAAAGTAGCTATTACCAATATAACAAGTATTTAGCTCAAGCAAATTTAATTGTTTGTTAATTAATTGAATTCTTACTAAGTAGTTAGAAATAATTAAAAAAAACATTTTAAATGCCTTATTTTTATTTGAATCTGCAAGCAACAGGCAGTATCAGAAGGCAAACATATATACTGTAAGCATAGACAGAGCTACGTTAGCTACCTAGCTTGGTTAGCTTGTGCTAATGCTAGTGCTGATCTAATTATTGCTATCAAAAACACAATAAATAATGATAGAATTTCACTACAGCAGCCTTCTTGAACTGCTTATACAGTTGGACACATAAGTCATAGGAAACCATAGCTTTTTTCTCAAATAGTTGTTTTTAAAAATGCTCCAAAAGGCACCGCCACCACAAACACGTTCAAGAGGTCAAATTTAGCAACAGTTAGCGTTTAGCTACCTACTCGTGTCAGCGTCCACTATCATTCAGTTTGGGCATTTTGATATGGGAGCAAGCTTGTAGTGGCCGTTCGAGGAACTGTACTTTCAGCCACTTTGTCAAACTCATTGTTAAGGGTACAGAGGAGGTTGTTAAATGTCGTCTTTGTGGAGGACAGAGTCAAAGGATATTTCATAAACCATAATGATTATTTTCAAACTTAATGCGAGCAGCTGCTGATAGCTGATGCCATGTTAAATTTCATTTAAAAAAAAATGGGGCACATAAAATCTTCCCAAAACAGCCTTTTTTTGACACTCGCACACTTGAAATGTAAGTCCCTGTCTTCTCAGCGCCTTTCGGTGTTGCCTCTGTACACACTGAAGCTGTGGACCAGAACAAGATACTGAGCAATAAAAACTGACACTTCTTTCTTTTGCCTCAGCAGAGGCTATTTGAACTAATTGCATGGAAACATCTCCTCCCAGTGAGCCAGAGACAACCATGACTAGAGGCATTTAACCGAACTTCTTAGCACACATCAGATATGCCCGACTTACTTCTCTGTAAGCACTTTGCTGTGCTGTTTGTGAAGTCTGAGATCACTCTGTGTGTCTGAGGCTATTGGCTCAGAGCACTGTGCTCTATTACCTGCTGCATATTCACCCTACACGGCTCGCCAGATGACTTTTCATACGGATGGGAGGAAATCAGTGGCAAATACATTAAGATATGAAGTATACTGAATTTATTTAAGAAACGCTCTAGGAAAGCCTAAGATGTATGACTTCCCAAGGGCCATTGTCTGCTGATACTGTTGCCCTGCATGAGGGAATTCACTCCACCTCCAGTAGTGTGTCACAGGGAGCGCAGGAGGATCGAAAGAGATGTGGCAGTACAGTAACGGTGACTCTGTTGTTGTTTTCAGCAGGAGCTTTGTAATGGAACAGAGAGCCGCCTCTGTCTCTGTGCAGCTCTTTCTCGCCCTACCTTGCTTGTGCTGTTTCTGTGTGTAAATATATGCTTAAAATCACACTTAGAGCTATAGAACCGTCTGCATTTTATGAGTTGCTTTCTGGAGTCGTTGCAGAGTGAAGCAGCTCTTCCATTGTGCTTAGGTGAGCTTTCAATAGCCATAAATCAATGGTACACAGTTTCACAGCTGCCAGGCTGATTGCAGTGCCATATAGCATTAACTGGGATAACACAGAGTCACGAGGTTCTCATCCTTGCTCTTCCATCATGCTCCCTGTCACACTCTCATTATTTAAATGCAAATAATCTGATCGGCATATAAGCAATCGTTATTGTGCAAACTATAAACAAAGATTGAAAGGATGCTATAACTGTATTACTTTTATTTGTGTAAATGGAAATAGATAATATCTCACAATCACACATTTAGGAAAATTCCTCTTAAAACTGGTGCCACAACACTAAGATAGAGTGATGTACATTTTTGTGCTCCCTTAGAAGAAATCTGGCTTGCGCTGTGTCAACTACACAGGCTCTAATTAAGCTGTGCTCTAAACTTAGGCATCAGCATTATTGATCTATAACAAGCCTTTGATGCTGTTTGATCAGCTGGCAGAAATTCACCTTAGGAAGTAATTGTCCCATCAGAGTGGCTGCTAATCTATAGAGAATATCTGCCCATCTGTGAGCCGCAGACATGTGGATTAAATTGTTTGTGTAGTGGTCGCAGTGTGTTCCATATGCATCTTCTGTGGTAAGCCTGAATGATTTAACAGAGACTTCAAAGCATTATGTTGCAAGCAGCACTTCCTCCTTGCATAAGAGCTAAGGTTTAGTTAAGGTGATTCTTGAAAGCTTTATTACTACTTTCTAGCATAACAAAGTTGAGATCTTGAAGAACTGCACTGTTCATGGAAGGAAAACCACGTTTCAAGGAGCAGAGCTTCTATAAATGGCTTCCCTCATTGATGAAGGTGCTGTGTTTCCAACATGAACACGCTGCTCAATTTGCCTGCCAGTATCTGTCTTCTCCTTCTGGACCTCTTTTATGGTTGGCTAATTATGTGACTATACAAATCACTCTATGCACAAGGCTGCTATGCATTAGCTAGTTTGTCCCATGCACTGGGTCATATATGTTTTCTATCTGAAGTAATGACATGTAAACCAGCATAATTAGTGTCACGAGCTGACAGCAGCCTAAGATTTCACACAACATGTTAATGAGTTCATTTAGAAACTCTGGTTAATTAAACACCTCTGGCATACGCTCGGTGTCTTCCTCGGCTCTACTCATTATAAGTGTGGGTTTTTTCCCATATTTATGCATCGCATGACTGGGTGTGAATGAAAGGTTAATAATTGCTAATCAGTGCTTGCTCATTACCATCAACAGTTGCAGCCACAGCCACCTGTATTCAGTTGAAAAGCTCTAAAAGCCCATTGTACACCAGCAGCTTTTTCCTGTCAGCCAAAAATAAACACTCGGTTGGGAAACAATGAGCCAGGCGTTTGGTGAAGGGCAAATGAAGAAGAGCGAATATTAGACAGAAACACGACTTCATCGGTGTCTGCTGGGAACTGGTGGCTGAAAAGTTTCTACATTAGCTTACAAGGCATTTCATTTTCAGTAAAAGCGATTCTTGACCACATGCCATACGGCTGAGAGCGGCTGGCCCGGGCTCGAGTCCGACCCTTTGCCTCATGTCTTCCCCCCTCTCTCTTTGCCCCTGCTTTCCTGTCCTCTTCTCACTGCATCTCTCAAATAAAGCTGAAAAAGTAAAAATAATAATTTTCGTGGGATACAATAATTCAGTGAAGTGAGCAGGTAGAGTTAATACACTCAACAAAAATATAAACGCAACACCTTTGTTACTGCTCCCATTCCCCATGGGATGGACGTAGAGACCTAAAATTCATTCCAGATACACAATATAACCATCCCTCCCAAACAGTGGTCACAAATCAGTCCAAATGTGTGGTAGTGGGCACATCTGCTATATTGAGATAATCCATCCCACCTCACAGGTGTGCCACATCAGGATGCTGATCTGACATCATGAGTAGTGCACAGGTATACCTCAGACTGCCCACAACAAAAGGCCACCCTGGAATGTGCAGTTTTTTGCGCTATTGGGGGTCTGGGGACCCAGAACCGGTCAGTATCTGGTGTGACCACCATTTGCCTCATGCAGTGCAACACATCGTCGCATGGAGTCTATCAGATTGTCAATTGTGGCCTGTGGAATGTTGGTCCACTCCACTTCAATGGCTGTGCGAGGTTGTTGGATATTCGTAGGAACTGGTACACGCTGTCGTATACGCCGGTCAAGCACATCCCGAACATGCTCAGTGGGTGACATGTCCGGTGAGTATGCTGGCCATGCAAGAACTGGGACATTCTCAGCTGCCATCTGCCCTGAACAATGTGAACCATGATTCATCCGTGAAGCGCACACCTCTCCAACGTGCCAGACGCCATTGAATGTGAGCATTTGCCCACACAAGTCTGTTACGGCGACGAGCTGGAGTCAGGTCAAGACCCCGATGAGGACGACGGGCATGCAGTTGAGCGTCCCTGAGACGGTTTCTGACAGTTTGTGCAGAAATTGTTTGGTTGTGCAAACCAATTGTTCCAGCAGCTGTCTGGGTGGCTGGTCTCAGACGATCTTGGAGGTGAACCTGCTGGATGTGGAGGTACTGGGCTGGTGTGGTTACACGAGGTCTGCGGTTGTGAGGCCGGTTGGATGTGCTGCCATATTCTCTGAAACGCCTGTGGAGACGGCTTATGGTTGAGAAATGAACATTCAATGCACGGGCGACAGATCTGGTTGACATTCCTGCTGTCAGCATGCCAATTGCACGCTCCCTCATTGCTTGTGGCATCTGTGGCATTTTGCTGTGAGACAAAACTGCACATTCCAGGGTGGCCTTTTGTTGTGGGCAGTCTGAGGTACACCTGTGCACTACTCATGATGTCAGATCAGCATCCTGATGTGGCACACCTGTGAGGTGGGATGGATTATCTCAATATAGCAGATGTGCCCACTACCACACATTTGGACTGATTTGTGACCACTGTTTGGGAGGGATGGTTATATTGTGTATCTGGAATGAATTTTAGGTCTCTACGTCCATCCCATGGGGAATGGGAGCAGTAACAAAGGTGTTGCGTTTATATTTTTGTTGAGTGTAAATATTGTATTTCAGTAAAGGAAAGAGTGCTTCCTCCTACTTTTAGGAAGAAGTAGGCAAATGAAGGCTTCTGAAAGCTTTCATTACTGGTTTCCATGGAGGGAGGTGATCTACTACGCTACATTAGCTTATCACACAAACCAGCTGGGGCTCGCACACACATGCACCACACAGTCTAACTATATAGTACGTCTTTTTGTTAGACCTACAAAAAGCCATGTTTTATTTTTAGTACAATGCCTTAGCTTATTTTTCGCATGCTCCTCGCTGATGTAACTGGGTTTGTAGCTGCAGAAGTTTTCACTGATGCTGACATTTAAAAGGTGACAGGTCAATAGCAATGGGATGGAGGCATGACTACTTTAATGCAGAACTTCATTCATTATTCAGGCAGACTTGTCAGTAAGAGAACATCACTCAAGAAGATGCAGAGTGGTGTGGGGACCTGTGATACAACAGAACTTTCCAGAGAGTTGGATGTTTGAACCCAAACTAATTTCCTGCTACAGCTTTTTTTTTTTTTTACGCTACATTTGCCAGTGAGGTTTTCATTGCTCCCTTGGCGGGCTGTGATTGAAAAGGTCAGTTTCTAGCCACCCTCTAAGAAAAGACTGGCTAATGTCATGAAATTCTGTTGTCAGTCCAGTGCATTTCTTGTTTTTTTGACAGAAGATATATATTCCTGTGGAGCTTAAACCTGTGTAATCCGTCTCTGAGGCATTACAGACTGTTCTTTACATGACGCTCTTTGATGTTAATCCTCTGCCTTCATCCTAACTGAAGTGCTACACGTGTGTTAACTCACTCCTGTTCAGGTGGTGACAGCAGAAGATAAAAATGTTTTTTGCATTTCATCCTCAAGCACCTAGCTTTCAAACAATTGGTGAAGAAGCACAATGAAGTAACAAGGACGTTCAGGGCTCAACTGATTGGACGTCAGCATGACTTTCTGTTTTGACAGCTGCAGAATCCAGAAAATAAACCTTCCCAGTGTTGTGTTTCTAGAAACTAGCCTCAATATTAATGTGTAACTTAACCCAAGAAGTTAACATGTTGTTATTATAATGAAATTTTGGTGTGGTGGTCTTTTCCACGTAACTTGCCAAGGGACTGGAGATATAAATCAGCTTTAAACTCTGGGACAAAATATTAAATGTCCCTTTATTCAATGAAACCAATATATTTGTTAATTAACAGCTGTAAGCATTAACATCCACAGCTAAGCCCATAAACTGTAATCTAAATTTGGTGTGGTATGCCAAGTTTAGTTATAGCCCACTGATGGCTCTAAAAATGGTTGCACATTACAAAAAACAATCACTTATGTCCTGAGGTGCATAAAAAGCTGATGATTGGTCTAGCAGTGGGCTACATTAATATGAACTCAGGACAAGATGAGGTCTCAGACTAGAAATATGCATTTTTAGTGAAGAGCCCATTGTCACAGCTTTTCATTGACAACTTATACGGTTGCTCTATGACAACAACAGGATGTGCATTTCCCGTATGAAAGCTTACTCGATGTCTTTTTTCTGGTATTAAAAAAATATGTTTATGCCTTTCATGTGTACAGTGGGGCAAAAAAGTATTTAGTCTGCCACCGATTGTGCAAGTTCCCCCACTTAAAATGATGACAGAGGTCAGTAATTTGCACCAGAGGTACACTTCAACTGTGAGAGACAGAATGTGAAAAAAAAAATCCATGAATCCACATGGTAGGATTTGTAAAGAATTTATTCGTAAAGCAGGGTGGAAAATAAGTATTTGGTCACCTCAAACAAGGAAAATCTCTGGCTCTCACAGACCTGTAACGTCTTCTGTAAGAAGCTTTTCTGTCCCCCACTCGTTACCTGTATGAATGGCACCTGTTTGAACTCATCATCTGTATAAAAGACACCTGTCCACAGCCTCAAACAGTCAGACTCCAAACTCCGCCATGGCCAAGACCAAAGAGCTTTCGAAGGACACCAGGAAAAGTATTGTAGACCTGCACCAGACTGGGAAGAGTGAATCTACAATAGGCAAGCAGCTTGGTGTGAAGAAATCAACTGTGGGAGCAATCATCAGAAAATGGAAGACATACAAGACCACTGATAATCTCCCTCGATCTGGGGCTCCACGTGAGATCTCATCCCGTGGGGTCAAAATGATCATGAGAACGGTGAGCAAAGATCCCAGAACCACACGGGGGGACCTGGTGAATGACCTGCAGAGAGCTGGGACCAAAGTAACAAAGGTCACCATCAGTAACACACTACAACGGCAGGGAATCAAATCCCGCAGTGCCAGACGTGTTCCGCTGCTGAAGCCAGTGCATGTCCAGGCCCGTCTGAAGTTTGCCAGAGAGCACATGGATGATACAGCAGAGGATTGGGAGAATGTCATGTGGTCAGATGAAACCAAAGTAGAACTTTTTGGTATAAACTCAACTCGTCGTGTTTGGAGGAAGAAGAATACTGAGTTGCATCCCAAGAACACCATACCTACTGTGAAGCATGGGGGTGGAAACATCATGCTATGGGGCTGTTTTTCTGCCAAGGGGACAGGACGACTGATCCGTGTTAAGGACAGAATGAATGGGGCCATGTATGGTGAGATTTTGAGCCAAAGCCTCCTTCCATCAGTGAGAACTTTGAAGATGAAACGAGGCTGGGTCTTCCAACATGACAATGATCCAAAACACACCGCCCGGGCAACAAAGGAGTGGCTCCGTAAGAAGCATTTGAAAGTCCTGGAGTGGCCTAGCCAGTCTCCAGACCTCAACCCCATAGAAAATCTGTGGCGGGAGTTGAAAGTCCGTGTTGCTCGGCGACAGCCCCAAAACATCACTGCTCTCGAGAAGATCTGCATGGAGGAATGGGCCAAAATACCAGCTACTGTGTGTGCAAACCTGGTAAAGACCTATAGTAAACGTTTGACCTCTGTTATTGCCAACAAAGGTTATGTTACAAAGTATTGAGTTGTATTTTTGTTATTGACCAAATACTTATTTTCCACCCTGATTTATGAATAAATTCTTTACAAATCCTACCATGTGGATTCATGGATTTTTTTTTCACATTCTGTCTCTCACAGTTGAAGTGTACCTCTGGTGCAAATTACTGACCTCTGTCATCATTTTAGGTGGGGGAACTTGCACAATCGGTGGCTGACTAAATACTTTTTTGCCCCACTGTATCTACGCGTACTTTATTTTTCTGTCTCACTGTGCGCTGCTCTGGACTGTCACAGTACAAAATGAGGGCAAAATAAACCTGCGATATGCTTTCATACACTCCAAAAATATTTATGCCCAAAATGCAGACTTCAAATAATTTGTTTACATATATTCTTTTCCATGTAATTTTGTTAGCACAGTGTAAAATATTAAAAATTACGGAATCTCATCAGATTAAATATATTTGTTGGGTACAGATTCAGTTTATATCAAGCATATTTTCCTTAATGATTAATTATTTGAGTAAATAAACCATCAATTTCTTTATATTATACTTAAATTATTGCTTCATGCATATGAGGGCCTATAATTAATTTTTGTGTGTGCGTATATCTAATATTCAGTGCTGGAATAGTACAAACCCTCCTTCGTATGTTGTTTTAATCAATGTAACATTTACACTTAATGCCCTGCAGAACCTTCACTTTTGACCCACTTAGCCTGAATTTTCCTTCAGGAACAATGTCTTGATGTTGGATCTCTTGGCAAGTGTTTAATTCTTGAGAAAAAAGAACGACTCTTCCTAAATGATTTCTTCTCAGTGAAAGAGCAGACAGAGAAATGTAGTGTAATTACACTCCTGCGGTTTACTGCTGTGCTGAGCTGAGTGTACGGTATCTTTGGAGTAATGCTTATCTCCTGTAGGCTTCCTATTTAAGATGAGACAGGTCACATGATACGCAGGGGTAGACAAGGTTCAGCACACACACTCAAATCAGCTTCTTCCTTCTAGGTCCATTATCTTATTGTTGTGTGTGCCTGTCATGACAAGATATGCCGTGGAAGAAGAAAGTGTAATGTTGTGCTGAATGACAATAAAGGCTGTACTTAAAGTGTTTTCACAAAAACAAACCAGCCTCTGAAAGACAGCATGTAAAAAAATTCAAACCGCAGCAAACAACAAAGTTCACATTTCCTTGGAATAAAATGCAGTCGTGGTATTTGAAGTTCCTCATCTTTGAAGGCAGGAGTAAATCCACGTGCACACTGCTGCTCGCAGCAACTTGCAGCCTGAGAAACAGTAATTACCTGAACTTGATACAGAACACCTAAAAGCTCCATGAACAAATGGTCAACGACAGGGTTGAATTAACAAAAGATCACCTCCAGTGTCTTGCTGTGGGGCATCACTCTACTGCAGTATGCAGGCTGAGTTAAATAAACGACTCAAGTTACAGATGTGCCGAGCATATCACCTTGGATCAGCAGGTTCTTGTGCATAAAACAAACACGAAATACAGTTTCTAAATGAACTGATGCACATGATAAAGCGGTGGGGGGGGGGGGGGGAACTAAGGCTTTAAACAAGATGTAATGGAGATAAAATAGCTATCGAGCGACAAGAGAGAGCAAAGTGACTAGAAAAAGCACAGCAAACACAGGAACATTTACACTTCTCATTTTACAGCTAGAGCTGTGTCCATTCGGCTTTTAAGCCAAAGCTTTTGCTCTGGTTGTCTGTCACGTGAGGACGATTCATTGAGCCCCCTCGTGAGGTGTTTGCTTGGCTTCTGAGCCTTTATATGGGAAATGTAGCTCTTCAGGTCCGACTGGTTTCAGTGGAAATGATGGAAGAGATTTTCCGCGTGGCCCTGTTGTCACAGATTAAGCCGGGAAATGGACATTATGTCTTTGTTCTGTTTTGCTTTTTTGTGTGTTTGTTGATCTCATCACCCCTCTGTCAGTTTGGACTTTAAAGGTTGCACATTAGCCTGTGCGTTGGCAAAAGTTGTGTATCCTACTCTATCGAGAGAGAAACTGTCTTGGAGAGTTGAGTTCGATTTTTGAATCAATGCAGCCTCCTACTCCCTTTCACTCTTATGGAACAAAATAAGTCATTCAAACAGAGGGAAGGCAGAATCAAAAACCTGCCTGTATATGTTTGTTTTGGGGTGTTTTTAAAAACAAAAGCTAAAACGAAAAAAACACACAATTA
Organism: Rhamphochromis sp. 'chilingali'; assembly: GCF_963969265.1. Taxonomy (NCBI): domain Eukaryota; kingdom Metazoa; phylum Chordata; class Actinopteri; order Cichliformes; family Cichlidae; genus Rhamphochromis; species Rhamphochromis sp. 'chilingali'. The sequence goes on from NC_137936.1 coordinate 19,463,489, forward strand.
ATTTGCACGAGAAAGCATGACGTAGTATTTTCACACTTTTATGCCCTGAGGAGATGTGCTGTGTTGTTAATAACAGAGTTTACCCAAAGACATTTAGAAGAAGACTGCAGCAGTGAATCAGTTCTTAATTTTGTGCAGGGTGTTGCCCACCCTAATGAGCCGTCGCTCGCACAAAGTTATGAAGCCACCTCAGACTGGCATCCAGCCCAGCCCCACCAGATTTCCTACCATAGCACGGTAATGACACTCTGCTCCCAAGGGGCTTCTATAAATAAATGCACTGTCACACACATGTGGACACAGACGCGCAGGTACACAAACACACATACGTACACATTTTCCCATCTTGTCACCGGCTTTCTGTTTCAGCCTGTTATTTTCACACTCATTCCCCCCGTGAAACACACGCACGCGCATATCTTTAAATAGACACATTGATGTTGTAATTTAGTTGATTGTTTGTGACAGACTGGAACCCTTTTTTTCTCTTTTTTTTTTATACTGGGCAACATTGAGCTATTTGGAAGTCATCGAATTTCACCGTGAGCAGGCTGTCAGATTCAGAAGAATGCTTCATGTCTAAATCAGCAGAACGTACAGCAGAGGTGTTCTTTGATACCGAGGCGAAGACAAAAAGGGAGTGTGAGGGGAGATAAGACAGGCTGACGCTCAGCTGATTGGTGTAATAGCGCCGTGCCTGAAGACGGAAAATGGTCTGAAGGTGGTGTTTTACAGTGCTCTTTACTTGCTCACACTTTGTGTAAAGGAAAATAAGTTTAACGAAATGTAATTTTATTTGAATTTTTATATGGGGAGATATCCTTTATCGATTTTTGTTGTCATGTGATACATGGAGACTTCAAGTAGCTCCGGCAGTGCTTACCAACAAGTTTAAATTAAAAGAGAGACTGACAATTTTTGGTTATTATTCATCTTTAAAGCCACAAATTCACAATATTCACATAGCACATACAGTTGTATATGTGGTTACATTCATATATATGCATTTAAAATATGGGAACTGTCAAAACTGTGACTATAGCTATGTCCTGCTAACAGTATCCTGATCCTTTCTATATTTACAGCACCTACATCTATCAATACATGTACAGCACATGTTGATTTTATCTGGTTGTACTGATAGCATAGAGTTTTACTTTTAAACATCTTACCTTTAAAAAGTACATCTCAATCTTCTGTGCTGCTATATCTATATGGCACAGCTACCATATGTTGCTAACTACTGAAACTATTGCGAGGCTCCATGATATGACATTGTGGTTAAAAAATAAAAAAAAAATTTAAAAAAATTTAAAAAAAGGTCTATTGGCATGAATGGAGATGACGCAACTCTTCTATTCAACAGCTCTAAGTCTCCACACATGAAATATAAACAGCTAGAACAGCTGTCTACATAGAACCAAAGCAGGTCTGAAGCAGGGGGTGTGGATACAGGATCTCTGGGTTGTCTCTGAGGGACGTTGGCAGGACATCCTTGGGTGACTGGGTTGCAGGTTTTGGAGCAGAGTCACGGTTTGGTCTCTTTGTCCCGGTCAACAAGTCATTCCTTGGCACCGGGTCTAATTGGGTGGTATACTTGGTCTGCAGCACTGTTTGGGTGACTGTTCCAACTTAGCATCCACAATAAGTCAGGACCAAAGGTTTCCCAGCAGAGCATTGTTATTCACTTCAACTGTCAGTGGTTTTAATGTAGTGGCTGTTCTGCGTCACTGTACAGCGTGTGGGTGTGTGAAGATTTTCTGGGTCAACAAAGTTGTAGCTGATTTTGCCTCTATTTTTTTAAAGGGATATAATGGTATATTTTTCCGCATGAGAGTAAGTTTTGGTTCTGCTGCCAATCATCTGTGTGCTTTATCCTCTGGGCTTCAAAGTAAAGTTGTCATCCAGTGAAGCAAATGGGAAAACAGATGCACTCCTAGGCCTGACAGTCAAATAGTGTGAGAGAGAGCAAACGTCAGTTCAAAATATGCTCAATCCAAAGTGAACACATGGTTAAGTGAAAAAGGATCAAAGGCCACATCCCTGTGGTATTTGTATGCTAATATTGGTGGTAATTATGTAAGACTCCTGTGGTGCGCTGACTGAAGAGGAACTAATGCTGTAATTACATTCAAGAGTAGCGCTTCAGGTAGCAGAGTAGTGCAGACGAGCCATACGAGCCTCGGGAGAACATCATAGTGGTACATGACTGCCAGGATAATACAGAGGAGGTCTTTGGGGAGCAGCTGAAAGCAGTGCACCTCCTCGGGTAGCTCACATGAAACCCTGTAGCCACTCAGCACATCGAATTACTGGCATGCACGGGTTTCTCATTAATTTGCATCCATGCGAATTTAACTGCTGTCCTTAGCATACCGCACCGTAAGAACCAGTGAAGCTGACAGTCAATGCCGAGTAGGTGGATTGTGTGAGTTTCAGTCACTATCCCACTAATCTCCAGGCAGCAGTCCCAGGAGTCCCTGTTTTCTTTAGTCCACTGCCAGAGCCACAGCCTACTCGCTGTTCTCATTTCTCGTCTCTCCACCTACCAGACACCAGTCAGAAGCACATCAGTCTACCTCTGTCTGGTGTGTGATATACATAGGCATATTGGTCTTAAGTGGGCCAAGGAGGAGAGGAGAAGATCAGCTGATGGTCTGTTACTAATACTATGTGCCAGCTGTCTCTATTTTCTCTTTTAATCTTTTGTAAAAACCTACTTTAATGGCTTCTTTTTATTCTATCAACTGTATGTAAAAGATGGAAGGAGTCCAATTATATTGAAGTCCAAGACAAAAATACCTACCGGTAATTACTTACGATATATTTTGTGGAGGTGGCAGTAAGAACATTACTTACTGCATGACATGTATCTAAAGCTTCAGGTTTAAACTCCTCATCACAGGACATTCATCATCATTATTGCCTACCTCAGGCAGCTTCCTCTTCCATGTGAACAGGAGGTAAGACTGAATGGCTCCTGTGAAAACTGAGCAGCCGTGATGTAAATTGAAAGAGTTAGTGATCCGTGGGAAACATGACTCCCTTGTTGTTAACACATTTGTGGTTCCAGATGCAGCTCTCTCTGGACCCAAACACAGACTGAGCTTAGACGATTTAGAAGATCAACGTGTGAAGATCATATTAGCATGAACCCGAGGAGAGGAGCGCTAAGATGGAATTGATTTATTTACCCCTGGCCCATCTCAAGTTTTCTGTATATGCTTAGCATTATTCATTTTTTTTTAAATATGTGTTGTTTAGAGTTGGATTGCATTCAGTTCTGGACAAAACCTAATTTCTCAAGTACCTTTTATCAGCCTTTTGATAGAGTTTGATTTTGTTTAATTTTCATATAGGACTTTGTTATAGAAGTCTGCTGATTTTCTTTTTGTAGGTTTCTTTTCAAATGGCCTTTCAAACCTGTTTTCTTTCTCAGGTTTTTCCCTTTGGCATCTAAAATATCCACAAAGTCTTTTTACCTTTTGGGACTTGCTACAGTCGTCAGAGAGGCCGATCTCACTCCCAGCACCCTTTCACTGCTTTTCCACAGACAGATTTGAACAAATGTCACACAGCAGTCGGGGTCATTCTGTGAAAAGAAAATCATGGAGGACTGAGTCTGTGTGCTGCGCTGGTGGATATCTTGTGGTAGCCCCTCCCACACCTGCTCAGCGAAAAGAGGAAAACTGAGACATTCCCTTGTCAGGATGCCTATGCCTGACATACCATCCTTTTTTATGTGTACTCATTTATGTGCTGTGAAAGGTCATATTTTAACTGTAAACTGACTGAGTACTGTTAGTGATTCAAGTAACCAACAAACAAGGGAAAGTGAGTGAGAACAAACACAAACAGCGGTTTCATCATTGACAGGCTTGTCTTTACAACACCGCCATCCTTCCCACCATCTTTAGTGAACTTGTTGGTTTTTCAAGCAGAGCACTTTGCTTACAGCATTCAATATTGCCGTGGCCCGTGCACCAAATATGCCTTTTCTGGTGGCTGAGGCATTAGTCAATAAAAGTTCTAAGGCTTGAGCTACAAAAGGTTTCAATTGTCACAAGGTCTGCGTGCAGACATGCACCTGCATTTGCAGATTTGGCAACACCCACATCGCTTCAGCTTCTGTCGTTAATCATCACCGGGATTGTGCAGTTGTGACTGGTGAGTCAAATAAATAACAAGCGCCCTCATGTTTAAAGGAGTTAATATTGACAGACTTCATCCTCGGTTTTTCCCATCTGAGACAAAGTGATGCTGACAAAGACAGCATGTCCAAACTATTTATATCTTATTATGCTTATGTAATACCGTTCCTCCTGTGGTCAGTCCAGAGGGTTTTTGAGCAGGACGGGACTTTAAGAAAATGAGATGAAAAGGGCTGCTTATTAGAGCCTCTTCATCAAACCTCTACCAAGATCAAAATCAGTATTAGATGGAAATCCCAGGGCAACCTTGGCTCTTTGGATAAGGCCAACAACAGTTTTGCCAAATCTCTAAGGATTTGCCTTCTAATCTGAGTGTGATCTCACACTTCCTGAGTCTAATGCCAAAAGTGATTACGGAAATACTCGCTCGCTGTAGAACATACACTATTTAAGAGAACATAATCAAAGAGAAGGATGGTGACACATGGTGATACCGGACTGCTAACAGACATAACTTTCTGTCAAGTGAAATTTATTACAGAATTGTTTGACTGATTTTCGATATAGTACATAGTCTGGTTACGTGGTCACATGGGAGACTTGAGCTGAAATCCTGAAAGATCAGCTGAAGTGATTATTTAGGAAGTGAGCCTTGGAAGAAAGGAAAGTGACTGTTATCTAAATGATTTAAGAGTAACCACAGAAAAATATAATTGCAATGAATTGTTTTTACCTTTAGAACTGGGAATAATTAAATTAAGAGGGATAATTGCTAGTTAAAGGGGCATAGAGAAAGTGCTGGCGCTGTTGTTTGGAGTGTCATTAAAATCTGGCTAACATTCAGCTACAGCTTTGTTGGATGGTTTCACCTAAGAGGAATTTTTATTGGCTGACAAATGAATCACCACAAAAAGGATAAATAAAAAAAAAAAGCATGTTTGTTTTTTTCACTTGGATATTTCATTGACATCAAAGTGTGGAGTCACAGCAACACAGCCGGTTGGACGCCTGTGAAAATGCTCCAGACTCCAAAAGTAGGGGTGAGAGGAACTCTGCGACTGCCGGGAAACTCTGCATCTGCTCTTTAATAAATTAACCAAAACAGTAGTTGGTAGACAGGACAGCAGCTGTACTCGCAGCAGAAGAGGCAGATTAGTAGTGAGAAGGATAACAGCTGCAAATTAAAACAGCTCCCTGATTGATTTCTTTCATAATAGGAAGCGCTGTGACTGCCCATCGGACAGGCAATAAAGTGGTGTTTACTCAGCCCGAAGTAAAGTTTGATCAGTAAGAGCGACTGTGTGTGTGTGGCGACTTACAGGAGGTGATATCATGCAGGTAAGCTGAGAATCAGCTGATATGGGTGGTAATGGAGGTCGAACGGATCTTTTATAAGAAAGTTGTCTTGATGAGAGGGTCAGGTGCGACAGCAGAAGACTCGTTCACTGTGTTTTAATCTGAGGTCAGAATCTCCATGTATGGCAGCGACTGGCTGGGCCGGCATGCTTGACTGTCGGCCAGTTTACAGCAGGCTGGATGGATGGCAGTGTGTGGAGCATCATCCAGCAGTCTGACATGTGTTTAGCCTCTTATTCAGTGAGTGTAGCTTTCTTCTTGAGCATGATGTGTAGGAAACTAAAGTTAGGGCTCATACCTATGAGACAATAGTGTACTTTTTTTAAAAGAATGGCATGGTTAAATTATAGCTACTCATTTCTTACAGGCTTTTCTCACTCGGTTGCTGTCCAGTATCTCCGCCCCATGATGCCAGCGATGGCACCAGCATTAAAAACATTCTTTAATTTAGAGTTTTGTTCCACTTGCAAATCATTGTCTCCGTCATTTCAACTTTATACAACTGGGATGCACAGCCCGACTGAAAATCAGCAGTCTGCTACAGTCCATGTTGGCTTGGCAGCTTTTTCTGACATTACTTATTCTTATGGGTATTTCATGAATGAGGACCTATCGTGCTAATTTTCAGCTCCATATTTTTGTTATTGGACTCAGAATTGAAAATAACCTTTATCTCATTCTGTGCCTAGGTGCGTCCACTCAGTTCACCTCTGAAATAAGCTGTTTAGCTTCTCTCCCCTTAAGCCAACTGTCCAATTAGTGTAATGGGATGGTTGCCTGCTGATTGGCTGAACATCAGGTGGGTGGAATTTCTGTGCTTCCAGAGGTGTTTGCCTGAGATTAATTTCTAAAAGATATTTTCTCTCCCTGACATCATACGGAGCCAGGAGTAGAAAAGTCTGGCTTCTGACTCACAGGGAGGACTTTTTACGCTGAGCACATCATTTGAAACTTTGGTCATGTGTAATATGAGCAGCCACCAGTAAAAACTAGGGGAATGGTTAATAGATCTCCTTTAAGGCAAAAAAAAAAAAAGAAGCTATATATTAAACATTTAAAGCTACGTTTAACACACTAAGATAGTTTTTTGTTTTAAGAAGTGTACACACAGCCTGGGACAATTCAAAAATTGTATTAAGAATGATACATTAGTAACATATTTGTGTTAAAAGCATCTTGGCTCCCTGTGAGACGGCTTTCAGAGGAGTAAAATCAATTTTCTTCTCCACAGAGAATTTAGCATTTTTTTTTGTGCTTCCTCTAAAAGGGGTCTAAGCTTGATGCAAGTGTTTTTTTATCCTTTATTGCTAAGATAAAAGTAGCACAGTGAGGTTCTCTGAAACTGACTTGATACATGCTCAATAATCCAAGTAAGGAAATCCAAAAAGTCGAGTCTGTTCAATCTTGAAATACAGTTTTTACTGGGAAAATCTGTTCATCACTCAGCCTCTCACTGAAAATGCTGCGTCCAGATAAACAGCAGTAACTTCTTATATAAATTATTATATAAGAATGTAAGAATAAGCTAAGAATATTATTGATTAGTGTCAGCACGAGTAACTGTATACACTGAAAGACCGTAGTAGCATTCTTCTTGCTGAGCTGACACCATTATGTTTATGAATACACATTCCTCTGTGTGTGTGTGTGTGTGTGTGTGTGTGTGTGTGTGTGTGTGTGTGTGTGTGTGTGTGTGTGTGTGTGTGTGTGTGTGTGTGTGTGTGTGTGTGTGTGAATAATCTACTGATTATTATGAAAACAAACTGATTGTTAAGGTCTGTGTTGATGACTTCTGATACTTCTGCTTGTACTATTATACTACTGCTATTCTATACAGTATAATATACTGCTATAATGCTGTTTCTATATCCTACGTTCAGTATGTAAACCACTGACTTGTGATAAATAATTATTTTTATTCTTCTTGGAAACTAAAAATTATACATCAAACCTGCACAATGAGAAATCTCTGAGCTGTTTTGCATTGACTGCTACATCTGTTTTATTTACAGCCTATGGCACATTTAAACAACAGAAGTTGAACCAAACTGCTTTAGAGAGAGGCACATGTATACTCCAGATCTTTAAAAAACACTTTGAAATACATGGAAAGCTGAAAGGTGTGTTTGGCTGTATTAGTTATTGTGGAAAGTGAAAATCACAGTGGTCATTAAAATGTGTTCTGAATATTTGCAGATTGATGATGATTCGTCCCATAAATCATGGCACACTGCTCTCCCCTACATAAGCTGACTTTATAAGTTCAAAGTATCGGTATGTTGGTATCTGCATACTGACCCTGTATTTACTTGGTATTGGAACCATACCAAAATTTAACAGCACTAGACATTCAGTGTAGAAATTTTTAAAACTGGAACAAAATAATGTTTTGGGTTTTTTTTATATTGCTCAACTAAATGATCCGATAATCTAATAAATTCTAATTTTCGTAGAATTCGCACAGCATGCCTGGAGCTTTTTTTTTCTAGCCGCCTACTTAAATGTCGGAAATTGAACAGAAATAAGATTTTTTTTTTTACCCTCTGTAATCTAATTGGGATATTGGATGTGGTCTTCAGAGAATCTAGTCTTACTGGCTTCTCAAACAGCTTTACACTGTAAGCCACATTCATGCACTCATGCAAAGCTTTGTCTACCACACACACAGAAATAGAACATTGCTGGTCACAAGCCAGTGTACTCCTAGTGTCAGTCCTAAGCCCCGATAAATTGAGGGGATTGCATCAGGAAGGACCTTAGCCATTGGTGCTGGTGACCAGTGAGGCGGAGTTGGAAAGAAGAGAGAGAAGAAGAGGGCAAAGGTGCATTCAGAGTCAGGGAAAGAAGAGGAAAGGTGGGAACATGGAGGTGAGAGTAGGGACGTTGCATGTAGGGACTATGACTGGCAAAGAAGGAGAGCTGGCTGAAGAGAGGCAAGGCTAAGATAATTTGGACGTGTGCAGAGGAAGAATAGTGGATAAGTTGGACACATAATGTTAAAAATGAAGCCGCCAGGCAGAAGGAAAAGAGGAAGACCAGAGAGAAAGGTTCATGGATGTAATGAATGAGGAAGAAAGCAGAAAGTTAATGTGAATGAAGAAGATTGGATTAGCAGATGATTGGCTGTGGCAATCCTAAAAGGAGCAGCCAAAAGAAAAAGACAAATCTTGGCCATGATGATCTTTGACATGTAGTGTAGATTTCTGTACCTCTAAGCTCCTTAGATTTGATTTATAAATCATTTTGAAGTGACCGATTTGTTTTAAAAATCCTGAGTGCCAAACAAGCTCCTTTGAGCCTCCTGAACACGTCTTAATAGAAACATGTCAGTCAGTGCTGTAAATCGTACTGTAGTGTCTCCTGTTTGTTTCAGTGTGATAACCTGCCCCCTGGCCTCTGTTTTTTTCCATGTCCTCTTTTTTATGAATAGCTGCATCTGTTATGCAAATTCTTAAAAGCCTCGAGTCACCATGGAAACTATCTGCTGGGTTGTACGCTGAAGTGCTGCAGTTTCCTCATGAGGATATCTGGGTGCAACTGTGCTGCTGTCAGGGCATTTGTGTTCTTATAACTATGTTATAAATACAAACAAGGCGGGGGATAATTCTGCATGTAGCAGTGATGTTTTCCCTCTTTACTGTTTGTACATGATGACTATTAATCTAATCTTTCCTTTTCCTGTGTTTTTTTTTTTTAAATAATCAGTGTCCAAATCCTGGTCCAGTGATTCAGACAGATCATATGCAGTTGCCTGCCTTTGTTTGCACTCAGCATATGCTGTGGCAGACAGCTGGCCATGCATCTCTCATTGAAATCTCTGTCCACTCCTGTTACAGCATGATTGAAAGGCCACGCAGCCCTGATGTGCAGAAATCTACCATTCTCCTATATCGCTGTAAATACAGTTGTTTTATAGCTTACTGGATGTAAGTATCCTTTGCTCCTGCCATTTTCTCCTGTTCTTTTTCAGCCTGCATTGAAAGGCTCCATCACAAAGTCAGATGTAATGAACATTTTATTTTTGTATCCCAGGCCTCTAAGCTCTGAACTAATGTTCATTTTAAAGGTTAGATCCCTCTAAACTGTTCCTATGGTAAATGTCAGGCTCTCAGTTCTTTCTTTCTTTAAGTTGCCCGTTATTGCACAACTTCTTTTTAACATTTCACTGAGGTATTTACGAAAATAGGTCACTTCCAAAGTTTCTCTTCTGCCTGTTGCCTTAGGGCTCCTTAGTGTCTGTACATCTCAGCTGCATACATTATACACCATACACTGCACTTCAAACATCTTCTTTTGCTGGTTCCTTTCTACATTATGTATTTCTGACTTCATTTTACCATTTTACCACGGAGGACTAGCAGGTGCCTCGGAGTGCTGTTACCTCAGCTGGACAGAAATGAGCAGCTTGACACTGACACAGAAGCCTTACTGTATGAACACGAGACACACTGCTGAGATCGACTGTAGTCACGAAGGAAATCTCTTGGTCTGCCTTTCCACTCTTCTAAATCCTTTAGGAGGAAACACTGGCTGGTTTACAGCAGGAGTTTCATCTGTACGGAAAGGAAAATAGATGTTTTTATGATGCACTTTGCATCTGTGTAAAGTATGTAGCATGTAAGATCTTAGATCCTTATGAGGGCAGTTAATGTTATTCAACTAATAAAACACTAGGTGTTCTCCCACAGCAATAGAGGAAAAAAGCCCAAGGTGGAATCTGCCACTCACTATACTCATATACTATATTACACTCATATATGCTATATATATATTTACTGTCATATTATCAAGGTAACCATTTTTCTCTGCAAAATCCAAAGATTATATAACAACCACGATGAAAAATAGTCTAAGCTCTTGGCCCATTCTCCAAACTCCCCACACACAGATCTAATCCAAAGTCCCTTCCCTTTCACCCCTACTTGTAGATCAACCCAAAGGACTTGTCCCATTGCCAGACTCAGTAACCAAATGCAAAAGGTCTCATTCCCAGTTGAAAACAGCAGAAAAGATCCATTCTGCTTTTGTGCACCACAGTGTATTACATTTTCAGGTTGTTTTTTAAAAGTTCCATTCTGACCACCTGCACTTTTTACCTGTCCACCACAGACCTCAAACGTGCACAAAGGGCAGGGTTAAATATAGAAATTTGTACACCAACCTTACCATGATACTATGATACAGTGTTATTGAGGATCATCAGTCACAGTGTAAATGGACTGACTCTTAAAAAACACTTTTGTACTCAAACATGTCCCATTCACTCGTTCACTTAAGCACTTTTCCATGTCTAAGCGCTTTCTATCTAACATTCATATTCCCACAAACACATCTGAAGCAACTCTGGGTTCAGTAGCCAAGGGTTGCTTTGGCATGCAGACTGAATCAGTCAAGGATAAAACCACCAGCCTTCTGATTAGTAGATGATCTGCTCAACCTCCTGAGCCACAGCCACCTCCGTGTCAGGTAGATTTCCAGCTATGACTCTACGAGACAAAAACAAATGTTAATGGCCACATGCTTGCCTGTTGCCTCTTTTTCAACAGCAAGCAGGCTCTGCTTGCGGCAATCCTTCCCCTACTTACTTGATTTGTCTACCTGCACGTTCATTCTCTTCCCCAGAATGAAATTCAGGTTGATGGGTTACTGTTTCAATAGTTTTGACACTGGAGCAGACCAGTTCAGTGGTCAGAATGGGACTTCCAGGTTGTGATCTAAAAATAGCAGTCATGCTGGGAGAGCTCTAGATGTAGAAGAGGCGGTGGCCTTGATGACCTTGAAGGGTAAACTGACCTGACGCAAATCAGGTACACTAAAAGTTGTGATTTCAGCTTTTACTGCAGAAGTCATTACCTCACAACACAGACTCTTACATTAGTATTAACGATCCAAAAAAATTCATCTTCATCAGTTGCCATGGAAATTTGTGATCATACTTTTTATTAGGCAGAATGGTTTAATATTGTGGTTGAAAGGTATGTGAACCTGACAGTGTCTAATAGAGCAAAGTGCACGTTGCAGCAGGTATTAATTGTTATGTCTAACTATTTACTTACTTTCCAATGCTTTTACATTTTTACAAACCAGAAAAAAACTATATGATACACACGCACATAAACCAAGAAAGACATAAAGGAAAGGAAAAGGAACGGGAACGGAAGAAAATAGATTTTGCCAGGCATCCAGTGGCGCAGCACTTTCTATAATTGCAACCTGGTGAATTTGTTGTCATGGCTACACTGAGTAGTGGGTCTGCACACTGGGACCAGTTAAGATAATTTTAGTTTTGATGCATTAGTAGTTTCACAGGCTCGCAGACACACATATAAATGTGAGATGTTACCAGGATTTCTCTACTGCTCTACTAGATTATGTATCCAAAAATAATAATACTTTAAAATCAGCAACAGGGACATATTGTAAATAATGAACCTCTTAACATCCACCAGGGTTCAATATGACCAAGGTTACTGGACTGGAGGAGACGGGATCAATCCACTGACCTTCTGATTGGTAGATGACCTGGTCTATCACCTGAATATCAGCTGCCAATATATAGTGTGCAATTTGGGATTACAGGTTAAATGCTGTAAGATTATTATTTGGGGATGATAAATGGATGGGTAAACCTAAACTAGTCCCACAAACAGGTCACTAGTGAACCTGTGGATATTCATAACCGAATTATATAACAGATTATGCAATGTCTGGCTGAGAGTTAGAAGAGAAATACCAATCTCATATCTGTATATTCAATATAAACCATTAGCTGGTTAACTTAACTTACCATACAGAATGGAAACTAGTGAAAGCAGCTAGCCTGGTGGGGTCTAATGGTAAAATTTACCTAGAAAGGCCTCTGCGAGCTGTTAAGGAGCCAGGTTAGCTGTGTCCATCTGTAATTACTCTGTGTGATAAACAATAGACTGCATGAATTTTCAACAATCATTCAGGGCTTTGCATTTTGCTGCATTAGCATTTTGCCCGCTGCCCTTTAGTATTTAACTAATCATGAGAGTAACAGTCAAAATCTTGAACTGTTCCCTTAAGTTATTTCACAGCACCACTGCACAGTCTATCGTGAAGTCATTGAATGTCCAGCACAGAAACCGAAAACTTGTTCATGTCGCCCGGTTGGCATCACAGCCACAAAAACCAGGCCTCTCCTGTTGCAGGTAGTGTTTACAGTAAATGTCACGAGTAACTATCTCCACTCAGTGCTGACACCCAATCCTGTCACAGGAACCCACTGACATTTAGTCTTTGTGGTGAACAAGGACCATTATGAAAATAGATTAAGTTGTATTTGTTTTACTATGACTGACTCTTTGATTCCTGCTTTTGCTTTGTAGTTATTCTAGTGATAACTCTCAGTTTTGAAATTCTCTGTTTTGGGTAATATTCTGTTATTAGTAGTAGTACTTTTCAGCAGTACCTCTGTGATTCCCTGACTCTGTCTTGTACTTCTGTTAGTGTCTGTCCCCCTTCCTGTCATTGTGTCTGATGTCAATCTTCTTGTGTCTGTGTTTATTATTTATCTTTTAGTTACTTCCTGTTTGAGTTTGAAGGTTAGATTTTGTTTTCTTGTGTCTCGTTTCACCCTCTGTTTTTCCCTCTTGTGTGATTGTCATCCTGGCCTACCAGTCTTCACCTGTGTTACTTACTTTCAGATGTGCTTCGTTCTCCAGCTGTCTCCTGCTGTCTTCTCATTTGTTGTCGTCAGATTTTCTGTTATGCTCACATGAGTCCAGACGCCGAGTAAGGATTTTGTGTTATCCGGGTAAACTGTTGGTTAATTCTGGGTTTTCTGTACTACAAAGGGGCTTCCTTTTTTGTCCTCGTTGTCCTACCACCATGGTAACTTGTGCTGCAAACCTAACCTGCTTCATAGCTGGTTAGGATCCAGATTAGAGATCAGCAGGTACAAAATTTACCACCTACTGACTAATTGATCCCCTGGAAAATAACGTAACCATCACTGGAAGTTCTCTCAGATGTGTATGTGTGGATAGGGGGATATCATGTCTTTGTGTTTATAGTCTTAGATGTAACTTTGTTTCTTGTTTTTTTTTTCTGCAGGCTGCAAAGAATTTTTTAACAATTTCATTATTCTCTAAGCCTCAACATATGAGCCTAAAATTATTCACCTACGCTTTACTTGCTTATGACATTTGTAACAAATTTGCACGTATAGCCTGTATTTAAATTTCTTTCTAAATTAGTCTTGCTCTCAGACCATTAGATGCCACCTGTGAGGGCTAAAACCTTAAACCGTCCTTTTAAATTTTTTTAATTTAATGAAACGCTTAATTATAATACATCAGTATTGGCAGTGATCCTTTACTATCCGCTCACAGAGATTCTCAGGGATCTCCCAGGAAGGTGGTGCTATTTTCTTGGTCACGAGGCGTTGATTTCGTACCTGCCTGCTAGAGAGCAGGTTAACCACCTTCATAATACTAAAAGCCCAGTTATAAACCTGAAGTTACCTGAATAAGACAAATCCTCTCATTAAAAAGCAAGTCAAGACAGTAAAAGCCCCACCCATGTAAGTAATCACCATTCACTGCTAAATGATAGCGTCTGATGGCTGCTGAATCTCTTTAAGCAGCTCTTGATGCTGATTATCGTCTCTAATTACAGGTAAACCTGTTTTCACTGGAATATTAATTACAACAAGCTCTGGTTACTTTCTCGACTGGTACTTTTGTCTAATTAACATCACCCCAGCCTTCATAGACGATAAGCAAGAATCTCATCGCTCTTGTTATGCACTACAGCACCAAATGGTCCATTTTCACAGAGTAATGATTCAGCTGAAAAATTCTGTTCGTTTTCCATTCACCTGCCAACACTGCTGCCACTTTCATAGTGAGCAACAACCATAGCAACAAGAGACAGCTGGAGCTCCAGCCTGCAAAAAAAATAATAATTATAATTATAAGTATCGAGAACAAAGACAGATTTTGAGAACTTGTCATTTTCAGCTGGGTGTGATGTGTCTTCACTGAGAGGAGATGTGAGATGGCTGTGAGCCTTGCCAGTGTGCTGAATTTCAGCAAGCAGAAAAACGCCCACTGTCTAACAGGATTGTACATCTGAGGATCACAGACACCATACTTATTCCATTAGCAGGGCTCACCCATGCAGACTGTATTTTTTTCCCCATCCAGCTCGGAGGAAAGCTTCCCAAGCTTATTGTGGGTTACCACAGTAGGTTTATTTAAACAGGGACATGCTGTTTGAAAGCCCAGCCTGTCTCTGAGGTTCAGCAGAGAGTGCAGCCAGCATGCAGTTCATTAAAGGTTCGCAGTTCTTCAGACAAGTTTTCTCTTTTCTCTAAAGTCTTTGTGGTGACACCCGCCCACTGACTTGTCCATCAACACAATCCTAATGAAATTGGTAGAATTTATTACAAGAATCATGTGTAATTGCTGTACGTTATGAATGATTCTTACATGAGGTGGAGCAGTGTCACCTCACAGCAAAAGGATCCTGGGTTTGAATCCACTGATCGCTCTGTGTAGTTTGCATTGTGTCGCCGTGCCTAGGTGGGTTTCCTCTGAGTAATCACAGTTCAAAGTCATGCATGTTGTAGGCTGCGTTCCAGATACAGCACAGAGTGACGCCACTCCCGAGTTAATGCGTTCCAGACAAATGAGGAAAAACAGGATTTATTTCAGTTCTTTAGATAAGTAGAGTCATTCATGTTCATCACTGACAATACAGCAAAATACTTGCCTTCTGACTTTACTTCTGACAGGAGCACAGCAGTAGGTTAACCCGTGATTCTAAATTGGCCTTAGGAGTGAATGTGAGTGTGAATGGTTGTCTGACTCTCTCTGTTAGCTCTGCAATAGACTGGTGAATGTTTCGGGGGTGTAACCTGACAACTGGGATAGGCTCCACCCCCCTCTGATCCTGAATTGCATAAGTGGTTAAAAATGGGTGGAAAAAATGATCTAGAATACTGTCCACATATTTTATAGCAACACTGCAAAAAAAAAGTCCAATTTTTTTTATGTCAAAAACCAATTTAAAAAAAAAAAGAAAGAAGAAAATGTAAAACAGGATTTAGATATGAAACTTCTGAATGGACCACTCTACGTGAGATTTGTTCTTTAAAATCTCTAAAACAGTTTATAATAAACATCTGTTTTGTAGGCCACCGTGCTAGAGATCCTTCAGTCTACATCATCTAGTGCAGGTGCTCCAGATATATCAGAACCAAGGTTTCTGTGGCCTCAGGTTGGAGTACAGATGTTTTATCAAGGAGATTGATGCTCACATGGTGACAGCAGCGCTGGTGCCTTTTGTGCTCGTCATCCATAGGGAATAATCTCATTTCACTTTCTCACTTCTCCCATATTTTGTCTTCATTTTCACCGAGCCACCTCTGTTCTTTATGCCACCTCTCACCTTTTCTCTGCCATCCTCGAAAGGCAGGTGTCTTTAGCTTCTGAGAGCCTGATGATGAGCTCCTAATACAGTGAAAAATCAGATGAAATGCACTGCAGACTGTTAAATATTAGCCCAGATCAGGTCACTTTCAGTTTTTTACAACTCGTACTATAATTTCAGACATTTTGGGTGAAATGAATTTAATAGTATATCTTAAATTATACTTTACCTTTTAAATCTGAACTGGATAACCACTAAAATAATGCAAAATATTGTGCATGTTATACTTCTAGAGGTTCACAGAAAGGCAGACAAAAAACAGAAATCTGTGAGTGCACACTTAACGCACTTCGTCCTCAGCGTTTTAGCACCACCTTCACACCTTCAAAAGGACACATCCTGTGAGTAGCCGCGAGCTCAGTAATCTATCTCCCTGTCTTCTCAGTACATAGCACAGGATATACAAAGGCTCTCTGTGGAGATGCTCAAAGTTGGGACAGAAAAGGTTGCTAGGTAAGGTGAAAAGAAGCAGGGGGGTACGCCTGTGTGGGACACAGAAGGTCTTGTCAATTTCGATGCTCAAGTTAGACTCGGAGTAAGTTTTTTGTTTAAAAGCTGGTTGTTGCTTTTCTGTATTATAGTACTGTAGAAGCGACTTTCATCTGTCACCTCATTCACCACAGGTCACAACAATGGGTAGCTCCGCATATTTGATTTGGCAGATGCCCTTCCTGTGTTGTAAGACTCTGTATGTTCCAAAAACACATCAGGTTCCGTTTACTTGATTTTGAGGGGGCGCTCTTGTGCGCTGTTCTGCTACTATTCAACTCACCAGTATCATCATGTACATTTTATTTAATATTCTAAGGTTTGGTTTGTGTTCCAGGTTTTGGTGGTTGTTGTTATATTTCTGCTCTGTTTTATTTTCTGGTCTTAGTTTTGACATCTAGTCTGTGTGTGTGTTAGTTCCTGTTTTACTTTGATAGTCTCCATCTCGCGTGTACTATGTTTAGTTTTGCTTCCCCTGTCAGCTGTCTTCCCATCCGTGTCCTGTTCCCTCGTTATCCTGTGTATATATTCTGTGTTTCCCTCTGTTCTCTGTTGTGTTCTCCCTCATTGTAGTTGGTTGGTCTGTCTTTAAATCAATTTATGCAGTTACGACACATTTTATTATAACCTAATCCTTAAATGGATTCAATGCCGTAGAGGCCCACAGACTGGTTAAAGTCTAAAAGTCTTTTTGTAAGGTTTGTTCACAGTTGCAAAATATTAAAAAATGTAAACAATGTTGTCCCAGAAACTATAAAAGCACTATATGGGAAATAAAAGGAAGGACAGCATGTTCAGGGGTTCATCATAATTATATTATGTAAGAGCAGCAAGTGAGAGCAGTTTTTATTGCACCGCAGTCCCTTTGTGGAACTTTCCAAGAAGGTGATTGTAAGTTATAGTGTTTATAGCTGCAACAGGCCTTTTCTCCACTAAGGAGAGGACTTTCCACTTTATTTATTAGCAATGTAATACCATCCATCTGTTCCCCTGTCTCTATTAAAAAAACAAAAACACTCACCCAGTGTCCCGCAGAGGAAATAACTGCAGCACCACAGCAGCCCCTGTAGGAGGACGGGCCAGTCGTTTGCATAAAGGGCAGGAAAACATTTATTGGCCAGACACAGACAAGTACAACAATAAGAGGATTAGAGATGCCATCTTGCACTCAACATGCACACATAAAATAAAATGAAGTGAATCACTGCGTGACATAATCCCCCCTATTGATTCATCTCTTGTTGCGAAAAGGGCAAATCCAGTTACAAAGAAGTGAATCATTGGTTCACGCAGCGTAACGCAGTGGAAAATCCGTTCTTGATGTCAGATTTTACATCATGGGCTACATCCAGACCACTTTGTGGCGGACCAGTGAAAACTCTCTCTCTGCCAGTGTACATAGATGAGTATATTTTAAAAAAAATTATGTGCTATTTCAACAGAAAGACATCTGTAAGCATGACTCTTTGAAGTAAGAAGTAAGTGTGTAAAATTACAGAAATCTATAAATAATTACGTTGGTGTAGCATGAATGGCCATTGGGGGGGGGGGGGGTCTTTATCAGTAAAATGCAAAATACTATTAAAAGTCTAAAATTTCTTTTCTCCTTCACATTTTCCAAAGTCATCCTGTGGACCAGATTGGAGTTTTTACCGGCCAATTCCGGCCCCTATGCCTCATGTTCGAAACCCCTGCCTTACTACATGTATTTCTGTATTCATATCGTCCTCAGTTGTAATAACTCTGTGATGATTACTTTTTAAGTAACAGCTCTTTAAGCCAAAATGTAAATGTGGTCAAAGGTTAGTTTCTGATTAAATGCCCCTAAAACTGATAATACTCCCATAATGCTGACTTGTACTTTGTGCTAAGTGCCAATTGGCAAATCTTAGCATGCTTAGGCTACACGTTGCTCTGAGAACATAAATATGATCTCAGAGATGCCAAGAAACTGATGGAAAGCTGATGGGTGAAATGTGCTGCAGAAGCATTTGAAAGCATTCATATTGTGATGCATTTCCTCCCCATGGAAACATCACTTCACTTTTGTAAGTAAGTGCTCTGCCTTCATAATGCATAAGTTTTATAGCATCTGTCTTGATGGAACAAGCCACAAACTTGGGCAAAGTTTGACATTCATTTTGCCTGAAAAAAAAAAAGAATCATTGTTTAGGGGCTGGCAATTTTTTTCCTAAACAGTCACTACAACAACTTTGGCCTTGTTGCTTGTCCAAGTTAATTATTAACCATATATCTGAACTCAACACCAGCGAGAAACAAAATAACATATGTCTGATAAAATATAGAGGTGAGGACACTCGTTAAAAATAATGAAATGCTTTGTTTTTTCCATCCTGGCAAATGAGCACAACTCGGTTACACAACTGTATCAGTGTCAAGGCCCCCTTCCCTCTGTCTTCCGGTCCTGGCGGGACACTCCTTCCCTGTGGAAGCCTCCTGCCAGGTGTTAATAGACACCCTGCTTTCCTGTCCATTCCTCCCTCGATCAAGCATGAAGTTGAACCAACCCCCGAGTGGTGAACGCAGTGTGAAAACTAGGCTACATCTCTGGTTCTGCAGTCCGCCATGGCCCACTGAGGATCCTGTCATGCACACCTTTTCCAGGACAGCAAAGCTTGCACTTGAGGAGGATATTAAATATTCAGTCTCCTGCCTCTACAGGCCTGCAGGGAAAGGAGGCTTGGGGCTAATTACTGAGCTGGAGGGGGGGAGTGTGTGTGTGTGTGTGTGTCTCTCTCTCAATATGTTTGTGCTTGTTAGGGGTGAGCGTGTGCCATGGTTGTGCAGAAGCAGCAACAGCCTTGATCAGATTTATCTTCCATTTATGCAAACAGGAAATGGGACGGGCTGTCCTCATGACTCCAGTGCTTGTCATTAAGAGCTAATGAGGTAACACAGCACTGACCATAACCCTCTTTAGCAGCGCATCTGCGTCTTAATGTCCCTGCTGTACTGTAATACATTTGCCCATACATATTTCACCTTTCAGTTGTGCACTGTGTCAGCTACATAAAGACACTACTGATTCATTTTAACTTTAACTTTGGAACACAATCATATTGCACCCCATGTGTCCTTACCACAGGGAGCTCATTGGTTTCTGTTGCAAAGCACAGACTGGGTTAGCCTCATTTTCCCTTCGTCACAGATTTGTCACAGCGCCGAGTGTCCTCAGCAGACATCCTTCTCTGCCTGTGTCTATCTGTATCACTGTAGCGAGCTTGCGTTCCTATAATCTCCTCTCTGGCTGACCCTAGTTGGCTCACTACCAGGGTGTGAGGAGAAAAGGTGAGCGAGGGAGATAATTTGATGGGAACTGGAGCTCATCATCCTTCAGGTGCTCTCTTTACACAACACAGCCAGGTTTCAGCGTGATACATTAAAGTGCTCTCCAGCCTGCTAGAAAAGTCCTGATCTGTTGAGCGCGGTTTCCACTGAACACTTCAGGCTCGGTCTTGAGTCCCAATCTGATGCTAAATCAGCGCGCTCCCTGCATGATTTGCTTTTCCCAAAACTCCCCTTTAGGGCTTCTGCTAAGTTGTGTGACCTCCACATTCTCGCAAAACTACTGAAAACAATGCTGCAATCTTTTACCTTTTACAGTTAAGGGTAACGTTTGTGTTTTTTATAACTTTAGCTGATTTATTCTCTTGAGTGTGATTATTTAGTTACCTGAAATCTACCTCTAACAGGTCTTATTTCAGAGTTTAATCCATCATTTTGACTCTCTTGGGACCCACACCTGGAGGCAGGCTATTTCAGGGAAAGCTCTGATAAAGTTTACATTTCGGGGTGCCCTTTAATTCCCTCTTGCTTCTAAACTCCTGTCCTCTCTTGCCTCATCCGAACAAAACTTTCACTGCTTTTAGCCCCTCTCTCTTTAAAGGCCAAGCTAGGTGTGGAAACGCTCACCTGTCAAGATTAATTAAAGCTTATAGAGGTTGACTGGCACAAGGGAATAATCCCGCTCTCCAGTCGCCTGGGACATGGCCTCGACAGTGACCTTGTGCTGGATTTCACACTGACTCCAGGACAGGAATAATAGGTGTGGCACACCTACACAGCCACAACGGTGTAGGCTTCCTAATCCCCAGCACTATGACTAGACCCTGTTGTACTCAGCAGATTATATCATTAGTAGGTAGCTCAGTGCTTTAAAAGGTCTCCAGTAGCCTTTCAGTGGGTCTCGCTTGCTACGCATGCTGTCCTTTGCAGCAAAGTAATTCATCCGGGTTTTCTTGAAGCCCGGGGCATTGAAGGATTGTAGCAGAATGAATAGAAATGGAGACAGAGGTAGTAAAGTCTCAAAGGGTTTGTTTGTTTGTTTGTTTGTTTGTTGGGTTTTTTTGTTTTTTTTTTCAGGAGTATCGGTACAATCAGAAACTCCCTCTCGCTCTCTTGCTTTCTTGTCTTTTGCTTACACTCTCTTCCAGTGTAGCGCAAGACACAAAAAGAAAAATGCCCCAGAGTTCACATTAGCTCCGACCCTTCTTTTGAAATGCTGACATGAAAGTAGAAAAGCTAAAGGGGCCGTGAACTAATATCATCAAAAGGATGAACCAGGGCGTTTTAGCTATTTCTGAAAAACGCAGTTAAATGCTACAAATGGAGCAACACCAGTTCTTCTCTTTGATACTGAGTTTCTCTCAGGAATGACCGTCCTTGCTGCCATACAAGACTCAAACTCTTATATCAGTTTTGATTCAGTCAAGCATCTTACCTGATCCCAGCCCTGAAGACCAGCTGTACTGTGCCAGTGCAGAGTTGGAGTGGCAGTGTTTTTCCCATTCATCAGCAGACACCCAATCATAGACCTGACTGTCAGTTTCCATTAGCCGGCGATGCTTGAAGAAAAGCCAGAAGGTCAATTGAAGACACTGAGTGTTGTTCTGAAAGAAGCTTTTCAAACCATCTGGTCTAAAAAAATATCCCATCAAGGCTGTCATCATATCAGATTTTCTCTACATGATTAACTCAGCCAAACGATGGTTTTAGTATCTGCACTGATATTCGCTGTGAATTGCAATAAAGCAAAATGACTCCCCTGAATGTACAGCAATGTCTGATGTATCTGTGATACTTTTCCTCTTTGTTGCAAATAATAACTTTGATGAATCTGGTTTTGAAAATAAAAACTGTGGTGCGAGCTCCACATTCAGGGTAATGAGAAGGAGCCTTCCATGAATACAAAACAGATGGCTTCAGACTTGTTGCATACTCTGTGCAGTCTTTTAATCTCTAAGTGTTCATTTCTGTCTAGACGGCCATCGGTTAAGAGATATTCTGATGATCAAGCATTTGCTTCTTGTTTGTGTAAGATTAACAAAATGGATTGGGCAATTACTCCGAAACCATCCACATTTGGCATGCATGTGCTGATCAATATCACACTTTTTGATTTGTTCAGCTCAGCTTCTGTAGTCTAAAATGTGAGGAATTTTACAAATAGCTGAATTTTAGCTAAATGTTACTAAAATAGAAGTAATTGACACTGCTAACATGCTAAAGCTCCTTGTTCCCCCTTCAGGTTTACCACAGCGATGGACTATGGAGTGCTGTTAAACTATTTCAGTGTGAACCAAAGGGGAGAACTGACTGACCTGCACTGTTCTGGGGAAATAGCAATAGATGAGTACAGAGCAGTGGAAGTTTATACCGCAGACATTTTTTTAAACATTTTTCTCTCTGTGTTTTCCAGATCCTGGCAATCATCTCCATCCTCTTCATTGTGTTGTCCACCATTGCCTTGTCTCTGAACACACTTCCAGAGCTGCAGGACACAGATGAGTTTGATCAACCCACCGACAATCCACAACTGGCCCATGTGGAAGCCGTGTGTATCGCGTGGTTTACTATGGAGTACCTCCTTCGCTTTCTCTCTTCCCCCAGCAAATGGAAGTTCTTTAAAGGTCCTTTGAATATTATTGACCTGTTAGCCATCTTGCCCTACTATGTCACCATCTTCCTGACAGAATCCAACAAGAGCGTGCTGCAGTTTCAGAATGTCCGCCGTGTGGTTCAGATTTTTCGGATCATGAGGATCTTGCGTATTCTGAAGCTAGCCCGTCACTCCACAGGTCTTCAGTCCTTGGGCTTTACTCTCAGAAGGAGTTATAATGAGCTGGGTCTCCTTATCCTCTTCTTGGCCATGGGAATTATGATATTCTCCAGTCTGGTGTTCTTCGCTGAGAAAGATGAAGAAGACACTAAGTTTAAGAGCATCCCAGCTTCCTTCTGGTGGGCTACCATTACTATGACCACAGTGGGTTACGGAGATATTTACCCAAAAACTTTGCTGGGAAAGATAGTCGGCGGGTTGTGCTGCATTGCGGGGGTTCTGGTGATCGCCCTGCCTATCCCCATCATTGTAAATAACTTCTCTGAATTCTACAAAGAGCAAAAGAGGCAGGAGAAAGCCATCAAAAGAAGGGAGGCTCTGGAGAGAGCTAGGAGAAATGGTAGCATTGTCTCTATGAACATTAAAGACGCATTTGGCCGCAGTGTGGAGCTCATGGACGTAATGGTGGAGAAATCTGATGAAATGAAGGAGAAACTCCAGGATAACCATGTGTCTCCTAATATCCACAAAGGGACTCCGAAAAACAAGTCAAAGACCAACCCAGGCAGCCCCACCAAGACCCTTGAATCAAACTATGTAGAGCAGGCCAAGCCTTCCAGCAGCCCCCAGCACCTCAGTGCACAGAAACTGGAGGAGCTGTACAACAAGATGACCAAGGCCCAAACGCAACCCAGCCTCACCGGCAAGGAAAAGGGGCAGCCGTCCAAATGTAGAGAAAGAGCTCAGCTTGAGATGGGAAGCATCCCCAATGAAGCTATCCCAAGCACAGTGGAGGTTGTGACAGACATGAAGAGCACGTCCAGTATCGACAGCTTTATCAGCTGTGCCACTGACTTACCTGAGAGCTCTCGCTTTTCCCAAAGCCCCATCAGCAACATCCCGGGCAAGGTCAGTACAAACCCGAGCCTGGAGACCACCCTGGAAAATGAGCATGAAGGCGCCACAACACCCTTGACAGGCAAAGGTACAAACTCCAGAGGCACACACATCAACAACCCACTCAAAAGTCGTTCTCATAAAGTCAACTTCCGAGGCGGTGAGGATTCGGGGACGGGAGTCCTGTCAGACAGCTCGTCCGTGCATAGCCCCGAGGCATCCATCTACACGACCGCCAGCAGCAGAACACCCAGCAAGAGCCCAGAAAACTTACTGCCTAGCATGTTCACGTTCCACGATGCCTCCGTCAGTAAGTTCATTGATGCTGACACAGATGAGGAGGAGCACCCGCATGATGGTTCAGTCGCCAGCCCAGCCCAAAGACTCCTGGAGAAATCCAGCCCCAAGTTTGGCCATCGCTCCACTTTCCAGCAGGCTCCCAACCACATGGAGGGCCTCCAACGGAAGCTGGGAAACAGCACACTGCCGTTAGAGGGGCAGGAGAACCACGTGGCTCAGGAACTTCAGCCACTTCAGGGAGAGAAGAGTCACTCTAACTCTTAAAGAACCAAAAGAAAAGAGACAACAGACAGAACGTGAATAGAAAGCAAAGGAGGTGACAAGCAAATAAGAAGCGCTGGGAACCTCCCAGCGTTATGAAAGGCACGGAAAACATTTGCGGGAACATTTAAAGACTTACAAAAATACTTCTATCCCGTGAAGAAACAGTAACTGTGCACACTGGGAAAGAATTTTGTGTCCTCTTGAGCTTCTTTCTACTAATAACTCGTAAATAAATCCTTTTAGCAGAGAACTCTTAAGAGATTTTAAAAAAAGAAGCAAGGAATACATTCTGAAGAGTTTTACAATTTATACATTTCTTTTAGCCTGTCCAGTTGACTACAGTTAATCTTTTTCATAAGGCAAAAACCTACTTTCCCGGCATCCCTGGATAGCACTTTGACGCCACAATAGCAAAGGCTGTCAAATCAGTAGCAAACCACAAAGGGCATTGAAACCTGGCATATTGAGTTGTAAGGGGAATACACATTTTCTTTTACTTTCTACACAGTGTATAACCTATATTCAGCGTATACGATGAAGTGGTGGGAAAATGCGTAGTTTGTTTCCTTTAACTTCCTTCCTCGAAACTGGCCTTAGTACACGTCGTCTCCTGTGTTTTATGTTTGTACGGCAGAGCGAAATCCAGAAATTAACAGGCAGTCAGGCAGCATGCACGTGTGCTTAATCATTACCTTTCATATCTACTATATTTATTCCTATGTAACGTTTGTGGTCTCTTGTCTTGAGTGTGATCTCGAGTAAGACTCAAGTGTTTCAGTCTGTTGTCGTCAAAAAGTTCAGTGTCCTACTCGTTGATCTCTTTTCTTCTTTTCTTTTTTACTGCACAGGTCACATTAAACAACACAGAGACACACTGTGAGGTTATATCCGTGAATGTCCTTCCTGTTCTCGTTGTGCCAGGCTGCTGGCGAGAAAGAGAGAGAGAGCACTTTTTTATTATTAACACAGAAGAAAAAAGCGTTATCTGTGCTTGTGTACCTATTTTCTTTGTTTCTAAATGTTTTTTGCATGTCTCTTAGACTTCATGTCCGATGTGGAGGAAACTTAAACGGAAAAAAAACTGTCTGACACTGATGAAAAGTTTCTTGAAGGAGCTGAGGGGGAGTCGCCATTCCTGGTGTAGCTGATAAACTTTGCATTAAATGACACTGCTTATGAGCATCAAAACAGCTGGAAAGACAGCAGTGAAAATCCCAGAGATTTGAGCTTCCGAGTGTGAATATTGTACATTTCTAATTACGCAAGTAGAATCTGTTACAACGATACACATTTATTGTACAAGGTAAAGAATCAAAATAATTTATATTTTTAAGCTATTTTCTAAAAGAATGGATTCTTAGATAAATATATTGTGCATAATCTCATAGTTTTGCATTTCAAGTACTGCATTATTTCAATGGAGCTGCATTTATTAGACAATAATCTGCAGTGCATACCTTTGTATTGTTTGCTACTGTCTCCCAGTAATTCTCTGTCCTTCTGTTCTTTGTGTGATGTGAAGAACCAAAGAATTGTTCTGTCTGATAACTCATGCTGATGATTTATCTCAAAGAATATTAGAAATTGAAGCATTCCTTTTCTAAACAGCAGAACGTGACATATATCAAGGGGGCATACTCGCTCATTGGGGACAAACATGTGAGCCAGAGAGAGCGTGCTGGCCCCTGAAGAAGACGACTGCTGATGGAGGATGAAATAGGAAAATGAAAAAGGAAGGCAGGAACGAAGCACTTTATTTCAGATCCATTTAGAAAGCTAATTTGATTATTTACACTCTCTGGATCCTGGCAAGTGGTTCGCTTCCAGAAATCCAAAACATTATGCTCACTTGAGTCCACATGACATCTCTTATAAACTTAAAGACACCTTGCAGCTATGTGCAGCTTGCCACTCTGATACACAAACAGCAAGGAGGTACATTAGGCCACTATAGTTCAACCAAAGGGATCCGTCATCCCGCTTTTCTGAACACACATGATCACTGGACACATGAGCGATCCGGGCGTTGATCATCCGGTGCTCTCATGCTCTTTCTTACAGAAACCAAGCAAGTATCATTTTTTTATTATTGCAACTTACAACATATCATGCAAGCCAGCTACAAGCAGTCGTTTTCAGTAGTGGACCTTAAGCTTAAAAGAGATATTCACTGCTGTGCAATGTCTGCAGTCATTAGACGTAATATGAGTTAGATAATTTGGTGCCTTTGCTTTTAAGAACGCCTACTCTGCACGCTGAATCTGTCGCTGTGCCCTGTCTAATGGAGCCTGAATGACAATAAAACAAACAGCGAATAAACACATAGAGAACTGGGTCATCATGTTGTCAGACTGATATATTAGATATCTACAGCCCTTTCTCTCATGTCTTTCCTGTGCACTTTCACTCAAAAAGCACCAAACGGGTGCACGGAAAAGGCCCGGTCCACACAAACAAACAGGTGGGGACTCGCTCGGTAGAGTGAACAACCACTGTTTCCATGGTGATGGCTGAGATGACTGAATGGCTCAGATTTGATGCAAGCAAGTAGTCGAATTTGTAGAGATGGAGTCCTTAAAGACTCAAATAGCATATTGAGAGTGCAGACAGCATTCACATTCTGTTCATTCCTCTCAGTTTGTTCCCTGCTCGCTTGTCACTCAAGTGTGGTGAAGGCTTAAAAACAAATGTGTAAACAGAAAACTGGATTATGGGCCTCTTAAAAACAGTCACATATTCCCTTTTTTTTTCATAGAAACATGGACACATTTCAGCAAATTACAAGACAGCAGACAGAGTACGAACATATGCCCCCATCTATGGTGATGCAGTTAATAAAGACTTCAGCTTCCTAGCTGTGCAGTAGAACTGTTACCCTGATTATAACTGACGTTCCTCTGCTCCTTCACCTCATGACCAACAAAGACAGAAGTTAATCATTCAGAGGAGAGCATGGAAGTATTAACAAAGAAATTTCCTTTTTTCTTTCGCTCATTTTTGGGAAGAGTAAAGCGTCTCTCAGGCAAAAGAACTGCCTTGACATTCTGTCAGTAAGAAGCAGAGTTATGCAGTCAGATTATATCACTCGTATGCATTTTCCATTACAAGGCCCAGCCTTGTGCTCGAGTCTTCTGTGAAGAATGACAGTGCAAAGCAGGCAGATGAGGCAACCTTTTGAGGATGTGTTCAATTCAGTGAGTCTATAAATACAATCCTGGGCATGCACCGGAAAGGTCTGAGCCTGCAGGAAAGGCTCAGTTACAGCAGTGTGTTTGGTCAGATGGCGTCATGCAGTTTTTGAAGAACAAACTTTGCCTGCAAGTCTGGCAAAAGGGGTGGCTTGGAGGAAGCTACACAGCTACACCGCTGACTGTGTAGTTACTTTGCTTCTTTTTTTTCCTTGCAGCCCAGCCCAATGCTGCATTGTAATAGAATAAAAATGTCAAACTGACAAATGGTCATATAACTTTGGCTGCTGAAGGTGCTAGGGACATAAGAAAAGAACAAGGAAAGGGGGGAGCATGTGTCACACGGTGAAGAATGAAGGCTCATTAGCATTCAACAGTCAGACATGCAGTAAATAATATTTTGGAAAATGAGCCTCTAATCTAGTTGACTTTCTAAACAAGCCATAGTCTATTTGAATACATTTTTTCTGTGTTGGATGAATGTTAACAATGTCCTTGTTGCTTTTTATATAATTTCCTCTTGTTTTCTGAACTGCACTTTATTTATTTTGCCTAAATTAAGCCCTCGGCTTCTTAACGAGAATAGGAATAACAACACAAAGAAAAAACTGAGAAAATACAAACTTACACATTAGTTCATACAACTCCAGAAAGCACAAGTTTTATCACTGAGTAAGCATTTCAAGCCAAATACAGACACTTCATTTGATTTCAATCCTTTTCTTCCCCCTCCTTCAGGGAAATAATCATTCTGTTCAACTCACGCAGGTCTGTACGTCGCCCCATCTGTGTCTGGGAAAATGTCTCTTTTGTAAAGTTTAGTACTTTGTACCAGTTGACTTTGTAGAATATTTGTGATTTCCCATTGTTCAGTGCATGTAGCGCTATGAAACTTTGACACACAGAACTTATAAATATTATCTAAAAAAGAAAAGAGAATAAAAAGCTATAGGAAAATGTCTATAATGAGCAGTTTTGAAGCAGATTTCTCATTTTACTGACTGATGCTTAATAAAGACAATAATCCAGTGTTGGTCCCGCGAGTCTCACTCTTCTTGTAAGACAGTTCATTATTTAAGCACAGAATTCTTTATTTCGATGCCCGTGGCTCTTGTGGTCCTCCATACATAACAACGTGTGACAGCAAACTGCAGTGACTGCACAAGCCTGAGCTAAAGGGTCGAGGATAAACACTGCTTGTTTTATACAATAGCTCCCTCTAGTGGTATGTTTTCGTATCCATTAAGATGTGTACGGATCCGATGTCTCTGACTAAACTTTCAGGAGTGGGAGGTTAAGTTTCCCATGACGCCACATGAGAAACACGGACTGTTGTGGAGGGGTTCACCAGTAAGTTCATATAGAGAAATACTGAGCAGATTTGGTGCAACTCTCCACAGCAGTCTCAGTATGCCATTAATTTACATGGAAGAACAAACTGTATTTCCTGCATCAAACACAGTACATCTAGTTTTAATGATGAGTGACCAGTGAAGTTTCCATTCTGTGCCAGCAATGACCACCAATACCAACATCAACACTTAATTACTTGTTGATTATTTTTACAGTTATTATTTTTATTGCATTTTTCAAAATCTTAAGGTGACGTGGATATCAATTCAAGGTAAAAAAAATATGCATCCAACTGTCCATTTTCTTCCATAATGGAGCAAACACTATTAGAACACTGGGACCAGAACAATATTTTTGCTTGACTAATGAGCCCATGCTTTGGCGAGATACTCAACCCCAAGTTTGGTCTAATGGATCCATTGTAGTGTAAGTGTGAATGCATGAAAGCAGTATATGAACAATATGGGAAAGAGCAGAGACACAATTTAATTTAATGACATACAGTAGTGGGGTTACAAACACACTGGGTGTGCAAAGACAGGAATGGAGAAGAAGTGCATCATGGGAAGTCCCACATTCTACTTTTAGGATCTCTCTGAACCACCAGGAAGTGTGCAGTCTGAGAACGAAGTGCTCTGATTGGACAATATGGTATTATCGGGCCTTTAAGATATGATGTGGTCTGATTGTTCAAGAGTTTTATGCGAGGAGACAGGTTTTATATTCACTTCTGGATTTAACAGGAAGCCGATAAAGAGAAGTTGATATAGGAGAAATGTGATCTCATTTTCTAATCCCTTTTAATATTGTCACTGTAGAGATTTCTATGGAAGGTTCACTCTAAAAATTTTATAGTCTAACCATTTTAAAAAGAAGGTTTACAAGATCGTAGTGAGCCTTGCTATGATGTATGTTTGGAGGCGGTGGGACTGAAAAAAAGGACAGGAGGCTAAGATGGAGGTGGCAGAGTTGAAGATGCTAAGATTTTCATTGGGAGCAAGCAGAATGGACAGGATTAGAAATGAGTGTATCAGAGGGACAGCTCAGGTTGAGTGGTATGGAGTAAAGTTACAGAAGCAAGGCTGAGATGGATTGGCCATGTGCAGACGAGAGATAGTGGACAAAATGGATAAAGGATGCTGAATATGGAGCTGCCAGGCAGGAGGAAAAGAAGACGACCGCAGAAGAGGTTCAGGGATCTAGTGAAGGAGGATGTGCAGAGGGCTGGAGTGACAGAGGAAGATGCTAGTGATAGGGTGAGATGGAAGCAGATGATCCCCTAAAGGGAGCACCCAAAAGAAGAAATTGTTAAAGACTATAAGCAAACAACAAAAACTATTTTTCAGTGACTGTAAAAGTTATGTTACATCATTCTACACCATGACCGAGGTTGTGAAAAGGATTAAGCTACAGTAAACGCCAGCAACAACCTTAACTGAAGTAGTCATGTCTGTTACACGAGCACTGCAATAACACAAAAACATTAAGTGTGACCTACAGCAGATCACGAGAAAATATTCCAAGAATATGAGTTTATGAAAAACGCTACTTATTAGAGATTTGTGCGCACATGATGAACAGTTTATCAGCTTAACATTTTGTACAGAGTTGGATAATCCACCTCACATCATGGATCAGGAATAACTTCTATACTAAGATGAAAGGAGAGGAATGTATATCATAAAGTCGTTTACTGTAGTAACTGTGACACGTTTAAACTAAAGGTTATAAGTCGCACTTTGAAATAAGACCCTGTTTATTTATTATAAGGAGGACAGATTTTTTTCTTTTACCTCAAAATGTATAATTAGAAAATAGTCATAATAATTAATACTTTTAAAATATTTTTAATAAATAAAATAAAAATATATAAGTTAAACTCTTAAAATATTTCATTTAAATTAAATACAAAAATAAAATCTACACTTGAAATAATAAACATTTTGTGAACTTACAAAACTGCACAGCCTGCTTGATGAGGCTTCCGTGCACGTTTGTTGATTGGTTACGTCATGACTTCGAGGTCAGCTGTCTTCTTCGCCAAGTGTTTGCATTGTAACACCTATTCCGATGGTCATAAACGCCGACAGAAACCGTATTGTATTAAAATGACCGAAAGCAACAGTGAGACTACTAAAACGTTTATATGAGCAGATTCCCCCCGAAAACTTTTTGATTCTAAACTACGATGAAAACATGAACCCAAAACTAAAATAACAGCTCAGAAAGTAAAAGACTGCAATAACTCTGGGTCCACTGAGTGTTATCGTAATCCCTGCCTCAATCCCACAGCCGCTCTTTATGAGTGTATTCAAGCGAGTCACTCAGCTCTTCATTTATCAAACAAAAAGCTGCTCTATTGGCGGCCGCCATCAGCCGACCGTCCTATAATCCGGCACAGTTACATAAAACAAGCCTCCAACCCCAACGTCACACGGAGAGGTAACTACACTCCAAAGCGTGGCATTCTTTTTTGTGTGACTCGTTGGCTTCTCCTGGACGCAGAAGGAGCAGGTGTGTCTAAGCGTCATGATTGTGTTAGTAGACTTGTTGCTGATGCTAATCGACCTAACCGGCTCTATCCTGAGTGCCATCCTGCAGACTTTCCTTCGGCCGAGGCTTAAATGCATCGATGGGGAGCTGTGTCTGATCACGGGAGCCGGGGGCGCGCTGGGTCGGCTGTTCGCCCTGGAGTTTGCCAAAGAGGGGGCCCACCTGGTGCTGTGGGACTGCAACGCGGCTGCCAACGAGCAGACTGCCAGGCTGGTGCGAGAACTGGGCGTCCGGGTGCACACCTACACGGTGGACCTGTCCAAGCGTCGGAACATTTACGAGACAGCGAACCGGGTGAGAGCGGAGGTCGGGCATGTCTCCATAATGGTCAACAACGCAGGCGTAGTGGCTGGACGGAGGCTGCTGGACTGTCCGGATGAGCTTCTGGAGAGGACTCTGCTGGTGAACTGCCACGCGCTTTTCTGGGTGAGAGCTGATGCTTTTTTTACGCACACATTCGTGAACCACCACTTTAAAGAAAAAAATTAATGGGCGATCCACCGGTCTCACAGGAGTTATGTAACACCCATTTAGTGTCCTCCTCGCTGGTTCCGGTTGGACTTGTGCACTGATGTGTCATAATGATGATCATAACTCATGTACACATGTAAATAAAAACACGCTACAAGCCAGCATCAAGTTAGGTACGTGATCCTGCTTTTGATCCTCCTAAAGCCTCAATCTGCTGCTCATAAAATAAGTGACAATTAGCGGATTTGCGTAAAATCGACGAGAGACAAACGGTGGGCGGCTTTTCTCTTTATTGTTATCAAATAAGCTACACCTGATCCGTCAAATGAGACTTGTTTCTCTCCTGTTTAACCACGTGTTAGCTTTTATTCCAAGTTTCACTGTTTGAATACATATTCATAGCACAAATACAGTATCAGTTAAAGTCATAAAGCTGTGAAACATCGACAACGTCCCATTTTCAGTTTTCAAAACCAAGATCCTCCAAACAATAAAACCAACCTTCATGTGCATATTCCCATATCTTCGTAGGTTTTGGGGGGTTGGTATGTAAATACACAAGCTATTTTACACTAAAGCCTACCTGGAGTCAACTATTTTTCTCTGCATGTCTAATCAAGAGTTCATTTGCCATTAATAGCCTTTCTTTGGGAATGTCCTCACTTGACTTTTTGCCCCATTAAATGGCTTTTAAAGCATTCTTAAATTGCATTTAAAAGGAGCTTCTGTGCAAGTTTGCAGCTCCATATTTTTATTGTTGGACTTTGTAATTGTCTTGTGAACTTGGCCTGATGCAGCCTGACGGTTCCTCGTCTGTCTTAAACAAGCCCTTTTAGCTCCTATATTTTTAAGTCCTCTGTCTTTTAGCATACTTTGCTCCAGAGCTGTGTGCAGGTACTGATGTCTCTCTCTCTATGATGTCACACAGAGCCAAATGCCCAAAAAAACAGTGTGAGAAAGGTAATTTATAACAGTCTGGAGTCTGAGTACTTACTTCTAAATATCATCACTGCACGAGATCAAAATAAGGAAAAGCACAATAATTCCACTTTAATTTCTGAAAAGTTGTAGACACATAAAGTATGCAAATCAGATTTTGAGCTTTAAGCAAAGGTTTATGGTTCCTGGCCCCCATGATAAGCTTTACTGCTTCACTTACTGCTGCAACCTTCCTAATTTCACCCAACAGATGACGAAAGCGTTCCTGCCACGGATGAAAGAACAAAATCACGGCCACATCGTGACCGTCGCCAGTGCACTTGGACTGTTCAGCACTGCCTGCGTTGAGGTACACTGCAAAGAACTGTTCGAGCACAAACTTAACAGAAATACTTTCCAAAGCGTATGTTAACTGACCCGACAACTCATTTAAAGGCTCCTCTCTCTGGTCTTTCTACTTCCCCCTACAGGATTACTGTGCTAGTAAATTTGGAGCTGTTGGATTCCACGAGTCACTGACACATGAGTTGATAGCAGAAGACCTGAATGGCATCAAAACCACTTTAGTATGTCCTTATATTGTAGACACAGGGATGTTCGCAGGCTGTGAAATCAGGTGAGATGCAATTATTCACAACTGGAGCTTGCTGGGTGGTAATAATGAAGTAAAGCTGCATTTCAGTATGTCCTTTAATGCCTCTGTATTGCATTTACCAGGAAAGAGCTTCGCAGCATAATTCCACCTCTTGAGCCTCTCTATACTGTGCAGCAGTCTATGAAAGCCATCCTAGCAGAACAGCAGATGATCTGCATTCCTCGTCTTATGTACATCCCCTTTCTTGCAAGAGCGTAAGTACTAAGTGGATTATATGACATGATCAGCTGCTTTTACCAAGGCTTAAATTAATATGGGGCTTTTGTTTTCCATTTCTTGATGGATGTACAATAGAGCATGTTAGCTCATATAAGTACTTGGGCATCTATATTGACACAATGTTGATGTTTTTTTGTTTTTTTTAATGTGAAAAATTGCCTCATAGGCGCAGATTGTTTGGCGTGAGCTCTAAAGTTTACTTACAGTAAAGTCAAAATCAACAATTGAGAAACAGGTAAAAATTGCCATGAAAATCATAGGAAACAAAGAACACCGGTCTCTCAAACCAAAATATGAGAAAGCTGTTGTTCATCAGGTTCAGAAAATTGTTGATGATCCATCCCATTTCCCTTTTCAAGAGTTATTTCTCTCATGGAGACTGTATAGAGCACTGATGTCAAACTTATTTTGAATGAGATGATCTAAATAGGGCGGGGCCAGTGAGGCTATCCTGTCTGCTACTGAAAACGGTTAAACTACACATTTAATCCCTGAGACGTCTAAACAATGTTCCTCAGCTTTTCTACATGATAAAGAAATGCTTCTGTAGTAAATGAAAGAAATCAGTCAGCATGACTCTTTGGGGTTAAACTGTCAGAGAAAAAAAAAAAATCAAACAGCTGTGGTAGCTCATTGCACACACTGTGCTATAATTTAAAAAAACGAAGTTTCTGTTACTTTACGGGAAATATCCTACTGTGGACACATTGTAAAAATTTGGCTGTCTTTTAATTGCTTATCTTTTACTTCATTATTTTATCAGCATGAAAAAGCTGTTAAACCTATTCAAATGCATTTTAAAGGTCAGAAACTCGTGCCCTTCTTCACATTTTCCAAAGCTGCCAATAGTGGATCAGATTGGAGCCTTTGCTGGGCCGATTAAGCCCCTTGGGCCTTATGCTTGACTCCTGGTATAAAGCAACCAACTGTAAAGCAAACCGCTATAAGCACTTAGTCCTCTCAAAATCTATTGTACTTCTAAATAAAGGCTTGGAACAGTTTAAAAGGTCTGGAATTTATCACAGCGTACCTGAATGTTTGCTGGAGTTGCATTACAGGAAAGAGGTTTAATTTGTTGGTTTTTATTATGTGTGCAGCCATTCAGCACTGCATACCCAAGAGGAAAAGAAATCCCAGTTTTAAAACAAAGTTCATTCTTTTTTTCCTTCTAGCTTACTACCTTGGGAGGCAAATGTTGCAACGTATCGCTTCATGGGAGGCGACAAGTGCATGCTACCATTCATCAAGAACATTGAAATGAAGACCTCCAACGGCCATACCAAATTGTGCTAACGTTTCTGATGGTGTCTTTATAATATTCTGTGAAAATCTGCTTACGTTCGTTTTTTCCAGGACTTCCCAAAGGCAAAATTGTATGAAGCAATTTGTCGTGAATGCTGAGCTGTTTAAGTATCCACTGCTGATGCTAAAGGGCCTCGCAAATGAAATAAAAACAATTCACAACAGTGTGGATAGAATAGCGACTGCAGTGATAACAGATCCATACAAGTGCCTCTTTTTATTCACATTAACAACAAAGACATTAACAAATAAAGGGAAACATGCAACAGAAAAATATTAAGCTTTATGTTTGAGCCACAGACTACAGCCTCATAACCGTAAAAAGGAAGTCAAACATACAAAAGAAATGATTTAAACCCTCCTGTTTGAAATACATGTTCAGCGTCCCACACGTTCAATTTCTTTTATTTATTTTTACATCTGCTGCTGTTGCTGATGTTTTTGAAATAAACTGGTAAGTGCTTCACAACCTGACATTCAAATCCTTGTTAGCCTTTATCACATGAAAAGAAAAAGGCCCAGATATCTTAAAGTAATTCAGTTTTGGTCGTGTTCCTTTTTTCCTTTTCTTAAAAGAAAAACCTTAAAATGACTTCCATTGGAGTACACACCCTGAATTCAGGCAAAATTTACTTCTCTGGTAAATCCATTTAACTTTCAGATCTCGAGTTCAACTGAAGCAGGTCTGTCATGTGACCGAGGGGTCATTGTGGCTATTCCTGCAGGGTACTGAGATTTTGCTTTGGTTTTAAACCAGCTGCACAGTAGCCGCCTGTAAGTAGCCCTGCAGGAACTGGAGAGCTTCTGCATTCAGACTCGTGCTCAGCATTGAAGGAACCTGCACAGAGGAGGAGGGGGGTACAATGTTTATCAATATGGTTTCCAAAGTGACAATTCTTGGATTCCAAACACATTGAATCAAACCAGAAAAAGAACAAAACTGCCTGCATTTGTGAACTTACCCTTCCAGGGCAGGCAGTAGAAAGCTTGTGCAGTGACTGGGCCAGCAGGATTTTTGGATTGCCAACAGCATCTCCAATTGGGTCGTGCTCCTTCTTCCCGGCAAAGGCCAGCTGTGAGAAGGCAGTCTGATAGCCCGGTGTGTCTTCGATGTCAATGAAGTGCTCATCGTCTGGGATGCTGTCGTCTTCAGGAAGCTCAAAGAAACCGATGAGGGCCTGGAGCAGTGGGGTCCTGAAGAGATACAATAACTCGTCTTTGTTTTACTCAGGACAACAAATAAACATTGGTATCTACTAATATGTAATATTCCCAGCAGCCATCTCCCCAAGGAGGAACAGGAGGAGTGCTGTGGGTTACGTGTGCGTGTTTGTGGTCCCAAATCCTTTAGTGGGACCTTTGCTTACATCCCAGCATCATCTGGCATTTTCCAGAGAACACCTGAAGTGCAAGGAGCCCATTATTTCCCATAGCATCTTCAGACTCATGTGCTCAGTGTGAACTAGGGCTGCCACAATTTGTCGACTAGTCACGATTACGTCAACTATCAAAATCGTCAAAGATTAATTTAATAGTCATCTGAAGCTTTGTAAGATCCTGAAAGATGCAGGAATAAGTAGCAGGATTTAAGAGTGTAATAACTGACTGAAACAGAAGAAGGCAGCACTGCATGTACAAGGATGCCAGCTGCTGTTAAACCCCGAAGAAGAAAAATGAGTCTCCGGTATCGTAGCGTGTCCAAATTCAGGGGCCGCATCTTTTGGAGGCCACATTTGTTGGCCGATTACGTTACAGCAACGCAAGGAAGGCTGTCCAAATTCAAAGACTCCTCCAAATTTGTCCGTCATTTCCAGTTTCCAACAATGGTGGCAGCTACTGAGTTTTAATATTACTCTTTCTTGGTCACAAAATAAACTTTTAACTTATTTTCAGGTGAGAATGTAGCTGTGTGAACTTTAAATATCTGCTTGGTTTATTAAGACACCAGATTTTTGCACAAGTGCTCCGATGTTTTTGGAGACACCTGTTACCCACTAGCTCGATAGCTAGCCGGGGGTTCAAGCCTCACTAGAGCCGGCGAGAACAAACTCCCGGCACATTGTTTTCAGATCCCCGCTCAGATCTTCTGCTACTCAGGTTAAACACTTGGATAACTTAAAAATATTTTTGTTTGGCTTTTGTCAGTATTTTACTGAGAAAATGGTTGGCTGAGATTAAAGTTATAATTTTCACACAGCTGAATAAACAGAAAACAAAGAAGGGATTAAACAGAAGTGTGAGATGGTAGAATATACTCCAGTGTCCTGTTATATTTTAGATAGCAAGGAGCAGACGGCTGAGTTTATTAAACTCCACCGAGACAATCTGCAAATTTCATTAAAGGTTTAATAAACTATCATCTTTTTAGTTAGCACAAACCTTAAACACTTTAACCTGTAAGCTAATGATAGTTACATAAGAGCAGATGCATGCTGGTGCAATAAACTTTACGTTTTATGTCCAGGGGATGCATGATCTGATTAGTCGACTATCAAAATAATTGTTTGTGGCAGCCCTAGTGTGAACCTGCTCTCTTTGCAGATGAAGTGGATTCAGAGCGGTTTATAGTTCCTAACTGGACAAGCTGACGTCCCTGAAGTTTAACTGATTTTGGGTTACTGTAATATAATGATCCACTGTCCACTTCAATCTCAGGCAGTGTAAATGAAAAGTGTGCATTGCTGCTGTGTAAAGTTTTTAAATGTTCGAGCTTCATGTTTTCTTACCAGAGTTTCGTGTACTCCGTGTCCATCATTGCAGGACACTCAGTGAGGATCTTTGTAATGCCAACAGCACAGATCTTTTTCTCGACTGGTCCAGACACCTTCTGAACCTCTGGAATAACAATTTTCTCCAGCACCATACCAAACATTCTGCAACACAAAGTCAGTGAATTTAATACACTTTCAAATCGATCTTTGGTTTGAAATTAAATTACAGCTACTGGTAACTACTGCACTCTATAATCACACACACTTTGCAATGTCATCACTTCAGTCAACTATAGTTTTAATTTTGCCATAAGCACCAGAGCTAGTGAAGAAACTAAAAGAGGTGCATGATTAATTAAGTTTTGACATAAGTGTTACTTTTAAAATAGATCAGCAAAAATTGTGCGTCTTTGCAGTAAGTTTGAAAGCCATCAAATTAGCTTATCAACAGAACTTGTAGCTTCTTTTGTGCAACTGATGGATCAAACAAGATTTTGTTTTGGGGTTTGTTTGTTTTTTGGAACACTTACTTTGGCTGGATGCTGTCAAAAATCTCCTGAAGTGCTATAGCTCCATATTTGACACAATACAAATTGACAAACACCAGGAAACCTATGAGAGGGGAGATAAAAAGGTTCAGTCGCTGGCACTGCTAGAGCAGATTAAAGCTTGAATGTTGCTAATGGTAATGGTATACTAACTCTTGATGAACTTGGTGGTTTTGGAACCTTGTAGCCTCTGGAAGAGCAAAATGAAGATCTGTTTCCTGTACTGAATGAGTGATTCTCTGGCAAAAGAAAGGGAAAACATTAACAACAGCAAAAACCAAAAACCTAAACATTTTTTGCCAAAGACAACACTTTAGAAATGAACCACTGAGGAGAAGATTTATCAGCTTACGGGGGCATGTGCTCTATGATACTGTTGAGAAGGTAAAATCCTTGATGATCATTGGCCTTGGATGCTATAAGCTTTTGGAAAACTCCAAGCAAGCCAGGCTGAGGAAAAAAGTCGACAAAAAATAAGAAAAACATGCCATCTTTTTTGCCGAGTAAGAAAACGAGAATCAGAAGAAAACTTGTATAGTTATTTTACTGATTAGCAATTAAAGTACTCGGTTGAGCTAGATTTTAAATTAGTCATCTTCTGGCCAAAAATAAATAAATATTTTAAAAAAATAACTTGTAAATATAAAATTTAAAAGTATTTGTTCGCGAAATTTCAGTGAAGGAGGAGGAGGTGGTTGTGCCATACTCACTATTTTATCAGCAGCAGACCTAGCAATAGTTTCACCTCCCTTCTCCAGGTAAGCCTGAAGGAGGCGCACCAGAGGGGGGATGTTCCCTGTTCGTTCCCAAAGTACAGGCTGCAGCAAATGAGGGAATAAGGCCATATAGGAGGCGGGAATAGAGTTAGAGTGGATCTCTAGGAGGAGAGACATCACCTGGAACACATATGGAAGAAACTCTGCAAAAGAAGACGGATAAAGATGTTGAGTTGTCCCTAAAGAGGCACCAACTGTGTTTTAACACAATCTACACTTAAATAACTGACGTACCCTGAACATCGTTCTGGAGGATCTCCGTGAAGACGGGGAAGAGTGCTTCCTCAAAACTGCTGACTGTAGCGGGGTTCGCCTTGCAGGTGATGCGGACAGACAGGCACAGGGACTCAAACAGGTAGTGGTTAAAGTGAGGTTTGCTGGGATTCTGAAAGCAGACGAAACATTTTTCAATACTTGATGCGTTTCCCCTCAAAACAAATCTATCTGTATCTATAAGTACTAACAAACATTGTGTTACCTTGCTGACTTGGAGAAGCTTATGAGTGAGCTGACCAATCAGCGTAGGGATGTAGGGAACAATGGACTCCTGCAGCAGGGAGAAGCTGCGCATGATGGCTTTGAAAATGAAACGAAAAAAATTAACATGCACAATTAGGCTATGTTATTAACTTTGGACTTCGTGTGACAGTGAGTGAGGAGCATTTAGATAACAGGCAAGTCAGGCTCACCTTTCATAATGTATTCATTTTCTGCAGAACCAGGAAAAGCCAATGCCTTGAACAAGTTGTTGAGCAGCTGTTCAGTACAGGGTGCCATCTCTGCAGCAGTGATACTGATAACACACAAAGAAGAAGACTGACTGCACTTTGGAATCCTTTCATCTTACAGTTTAATACTAAATGGATGGAGAAAACGATACTAACGGGTAATATAGCCACTACTAGGCATGAGTGCTCACAACATTACAGGATTAATACACAGTTTTCCTCTTTAATGATTGAGACAACATTCTAATGAGAATAAATGCTCTTTATTGCAAAGGAAAAAATTAAGTTAATATTAAAATTTACTTCACTAACAGGGTTTGACATACATTTGCGGCTATAACAGACCTGTAATTGTACATGTACTCTTCCTCATCACATCTGTTTTTGATACCAAGATGGTGATGGCAGAAACTCTTATTAAGGCTTCAGTACAGACTTCAGAAAACAGTGAGTATTGAGTAGTGAGCTGATAACTAGTCGCTGTAAGCTTTACCTCAGCAAACAATGATCAAAACAGTCCCTAGTTTGACGTTAGTTACCTTTAACTATCACCAAACATGATGCAACACATTAAAATCTGTTCTTTCCTGGCATTGTGCAAACTTACATCCACACCAAAGGCCATGAAAACTGATTAATCTCCCCACAGAATTAGGGTTGACATTTCCAGGATTTTCCCCAAAATGCTCCACCCTAAATGTCCATGACTTTTGCAGGCTTTTTACAACTGTAGAAACTCTGGTGTTACATTTGGGTAGGGCTGCCACAAACGATTATTTTGATAGTCGACTAGTCACCGATTATTTTTGCGATTAGTCGACTAATCAGATCATCATCCATTGGACGTACAGCGTACAGCTTATTGCACCAGCAGCATCTGGTCTTATATAACTATCATTAGCTTACAGCTTGAAGTGTTTGTGCTAACTAAAAATAAAGACAAGATGGTAGTTTATTAATTTTTAATGAAATTTGCAGATTGTTTCGGTGAAGTTTAATAAACTCCTTGCTTTCTAAAATATAACAGGACACTGGAGTATATTCTCCAGCGTCTCACACTTCTGATAATCAGCTGTCTGCTTGACAGTTTTAGCTGTGCAAAAACTATAACTTTAATCTCAGCCAAACCGATTTACTCAGGAACAAATAAAATACTAAAGAAAGCCAAACTAACATTTTTAAGTTATCTAAGTGACTTATATATATGTTTAACCTGACTAGCGAAAGACGGCGGTGGGTTTGAAAACGATTTGCCGGGAGTCCGGTGTTCTCACGGCTCTAGTTAGCCTTGCCCCCGCCTAGCTAACGAGCTAGTGGGTAACAGACGTCTCCGAAAACGTCGGAGCGCTTTTGAAAATATGTGGTGTCTTGATAAACTGAGTAGATATTTGAGGTTTACACAGCTACATTCTCGCCTGAAAATATGTTAAACGTTTATTTTGTGACCCAGAAAGAATAATAAGAGTAAAGTTAAAACTAACTAGCTGCCACCATTGTCGACAACTGCGCTGGGCTGCGCTATGAATTCTGGGACACAGCTTCTTCTTCTTCGGGGTTTAACGGCAGCTGGCATCCTTGTACATGCAGTGCTGCCATCTTCTGTTTCAGTCCGTTATTACACTCTTAAATCCTACTACTCATTCCTGCGTCCTTTGTGATCTTACAAAGCTTCAAACGATGCGTCGACTATTAAATTAGTCGTCGACGATTTTAATAGTCGACATAATCGTGACTAGTCGACTAATCGTGGCAGCCCTACATTTGGGAAATGTAAACCTTCTTATATGCTGATTTTAACATGCAGCTTTATTTCATAGATCAGTCCAACTCATTAACCACTAATTTAAATTTATGTTCTGTATCACTTGTTTGTTTGTTTTTAACTCAAGAAATGGCGATGGACAAAATGGGACTATAGAGTCTTGCATTGTGTGTGCACTAAAGATGGCACTGCTTAAAAACAATTGGTGTTATAACCAATTTGCACCAACACAATTTGCAGTGCACTCTTTTCTGCTCCTTTCTCGGGTTAAAAAGCCAAAACATCCCCACAGCAGTCCTCTGACCTCCCTTTGTTCTCGGCGTTTTGAGCCTTGGGCCGTGTCTGCTGGGGTGTCTTCTTTGGTAACACCACTGCTCGAGTTTTAATCAACATTTTTTACTTTCGGTTTTTTCTATTATCCCTCTCACACTTTCAACATACTGGGGCATACAGCTACAGTAACACGTCCTGCTGCCAGATGCTTCTCCTATGCTCTGTGCTGCATGCATCAATTTAACCCAACATGGCTCTATTCCAGCCACATGACTGGTTCAGCATTATTGTCACTATAATTGGCCTTTTGTGTTGCCTATCAAAACATGGATGGAAAGAAGTTCCATTAACTTTGCCTTACATGTCTATCAAAGATGATAATTATTATTCATGTGTTACAATATTATTTGATACTTACAGTGTTGTGTTGTTGGGTCCCCTCATAGTGAACAGTCTCTCCAAAGCATGTGCAGCATAAGTGTGCTCCACTGTGCTCTCTGCCTGCAGGTGAGTTATTAGTAGAGGGACTGCCTGCAGCAGCTGCTCTTTAGGAAGCTAAAGACAAAAAAAAAAAAAAAAAAAAAAAAAAAAAGATAGAAGCACTCTTGGTATTGGATTTTTTTTTTTTCTGAAACTGAGCTGGTCATTGGGGAGGAAAAAAAAGCAGGAAGTCATACCTGGCTTCTGAAGATCATGACATACTTGATGGCATCAGCCTTCAGCACTGGGAACTCATTAACTACAATGAAAATGACATGAAGAAAATTCACATTTTCGTTTGTAAATGGCAGAACATTTACACAATATCTCAAAATCTTTAGGATCTCAAAATGAATAGTATCTCTATCATCCAGCTGGTTACAGAGGAATAAATGTGAAGAAACTGCTGTATCGCACAGGCATTGGCACATTAAGATGTGAAGTATTAGCAGTTTTCTTACCATTGGGGGATTTTAAATCAGGGAGAATGTGGTTCACAAAGAACTCTGTCAGATTCACCAGTTCGTTGGCTTGTGTTATTCCATGCTGTTTGGATAAGATAAAGGATTTCACATTTAACACAAATGTTTTAGCAGTTACATATGATATATATCAAATTCAATAACTTTGGAGTGCGTATGTCAACCACACCTTTTGTGTCTGGGCTTTCGATGCCAGCGATGTGACCAAATAGATGGCAGCATCCTTGTGTTTCCAGTTCTCCCGAGGTGTCTTGGCGTACTCGGCCAGCATCGAGTTCACGTAGCCGGAGAAGATTGCTGTGACTGGTCCCTCAAAAAATTTACAAAGTCCTCTCACCAAATCACACGCAGCCCTACGGCGAGTGTCGATGTCTGAGAAAGGATGGCAAAATAGGATTATCATCAAACATTTTGATAAAATGTTTTATAACAACTATATAACATCATTATACCTTTTTAAGATCATTTTAAATTAAGTAAAAAGCAAAACTTTTTTCATTCAAATTTAATTTAAGAGATGGTGATGCATTTTTACCAGATCCCTCCAGGTCTCTTCGGATGTACTCCTCTGAGTTATCTTCAAAGGCCTCCTCATCCGCACCTAATCCGACATTAAATGTCAATCTGGTCAGTGACACTCAGCACATAAGCATGTGTGTATCCAAGCAAGCAGCGCCCTGAATCTCTAAGCACTTCCAGGTGTAATTTGATGGCTTACTTCTGAACTCCATGTTGGGCACAATGACCTTCTCACAAATGCTTGTGAGTGTATTCTGGTCCTCAAACAGATGCTTATAGTGTGGCCTTTCACAGACCGATGCCAAGAACTGGATAGCATTGCTTACGAGCTGCAACAAAGACAAGGTGAACTGTAAGTATGGGCTAAGTGAACTTCAAAAATAACAGAAACACAGTCAGGTCTCACTGTTCTCACCAGGTCATATTTGACTTCCTGGCCAGTAGAAACTAGAAGGTTCCAGATTGCAGTAACAAAGCGTGGCAGGTATGGCTGAAATTCCTCATCGTACTTCTGAGCATAAAGAGCCGCATTGTCACAGATCTGAGACTTCAGCAGCTCCAGGAGACCTGCCTCCTCCTCATCCTGGGAGACGCACACAAATGTCAGAAACACTTTTGCAATAAGTGATTAAACTATGTTGCAGTAAATGTAAAGGAGAAGATAACTCACATCTGTTTGTAAAAGTTTATTATCCAAAGTCAGTAGGCCATGGAAATTGGTCATCCAGGTTTCCATATGGTCTTCAAAAAACTCTGGAAGGTCCTGTGTGACACGGCAGAGTTTACTTGCAGTGCACATGAATAAATTCCTAAACAGACTGAAGCTAACCAGATGTTACTGGCAACATAGTAGTGCTACCTTTTTTGTAACTATCCTGACTTATCAATAATTACTATACAACTACATTAATTTTTTTTTTTTTTTAATATTATTATTTCAAAGAACTGACCTGAAAGTTAAGACTGTAGAAAAGCTTGG
The DNA here is from genome assembly GCF_963969265.1 of Rhamphochromis sp. 'chilingali'. Lineage (NCBI taxonomy): Eukaryota > Metazoa > Chordata > Actinopteri > Cichliformes > Cichlidae > Rhamphochromis > Rhamphochromis sp. 'chilingali'. The sequence continues at coordinate 19,507,424 of NC_137936.1, forward strand.
CGATAAGTGTGAGTGATGAGAAGAGGACCTTCAAGGCATTGACATCTGTAGCATGAGTTTGACACAGCTCGATTGTGGCCTGCAATAAAGACAGATGTATTCCTAAACCTTGTTTAAAAGTTTTATTTTGTTAGGTGTTACATAACATTTGGTTTAATTGTGATAACAAACCTTGAATAGTTCAGTCAGAGGTAGCGCAAACGTGTCCAGAACCAGTTTTATCTCAGACCAAAGCTCATTTGACTTGAACTCATGGCGATACCTTAAAAAGAAGAAAAGGTGCAGAACACATTAAATTGTTTTATGAAAACAGATTCATAAAAGATTTTAAAATCACTGAGAAGAGAGTTCTACCTCTTGAAGAGTGAATGTGCAGTGCGCAGCACACCGTTGATGATGTGGAAATCTCCACTTCTGAAGCGAGTCACCATCTCTGTTAGAAGGTCTGGCCATTTTTGTGGAAAGTCTTCACGTCCTATGATGCTGATGGCATCACTTAACTGTGAAGACAGATTGGACACATGAGTAGGAGTGAATTTATGGATATTCTTCCTTTGCTTTAAAGTACACCTTTTAGGGACAATGGCGTGTTGGGACGCACCTGTTTCTGTATCTGTTCCGGGCTGCTCAGCATCAAATTTACAATGTTTGCTTTTATTGCCGTTCGGTCAGGATCAGAGATTTTGTTGGGTTCATCTTCAACCTGTGAGTAAACAAACCACAGAATTAGGCCAGCATAAACAAACCTGCTCACAGGTGTTAAATTGTATTACACACAAACTTTTCGAGAACCTCAGCAGACACATGACAAAATCAAAACAATTATTAATGGAATAAAGAGGAAAAAAATCTTAATCTAGATCACTACAACCGATCAGCTTTATACTGTGCTGTTAAAGTGCTGAATACACTGCCTATGTAGTGCCATGCCGGTGTAAATGAATGGCAATGCATTTTTAACTGCCCCCACCCCTGGACTGCGAAGCTGAAGGGCTTATGCCACACTGCTAACACTGAGGTATTTTATGTGCATGGGAGAGACAAAGGAGACTGTTTCTTTCAGTTTAGCAAGCAGATAACAAAAGTGAACTCTAACAATTTCAAATGGACCTGGGTTCAATGATAACACAGTGTATTTCTATTCAAAGATATTAAACATGTGCAGAGAAAAACACTTTCAATCAGGCTGTTATTCAGCAAGACTCACAATTCTCCAGTTTCTCTTTATATAATTTTTGAATGTCACAGCAGCACAGACGCGGATCACGTTGTCCTGGGACTTCTCCAGCAACGTGAGAAGTAACAGTGGATAGTTCTGGTTTCCTTCTACAGATTCAAGAAACTTTTCAGCTGTAAGGGAGGAAAAAAATGTTGTAAAGGAAGTATTAGAGCAAATATTAGAGTAAATGAAGTAAATAAATTATTCATAGCTCAATAAATAAGTGAACAACAACATTCATTGTAAACTCCTTTTTGATATGCAAGCTGTCATTAGAGTGTATTACCAGGACGTCTGACTGTTGGATCTGGGTCGAGGGTTTTTCTTAGGAACTGAGTCAGGGTCTGTAGGTTCGCATCATTCAGCTCCATGATCAAAACTACAAGGGAGTGGAAAAAAGACTGAAAGAGTAAATTACTGAAAAACAAAAAGTGCGTTGCAAGAGACTAAATGCAGTACCTCATATAGGTTGACAACATGTAACGATCTAACTAAATCTACAACATTTTTAGCAATGCCTTAAAACCTGTGCATTGTTTCCAGCAAAATAACATAAAAGTTCCCATGTGCATACGTAATTTGACTTGGTTTGATTGAAAGCCGTTTCATTGCTCTAACAACCCAACTTAACTCTTGACTCCTAAGTTTACAGTGTGTCTGCTAGGCTAAATCATTCATGCATTCATTTTAGCCTGGTAGCAGCTAAGCACTATAGACTGCCAATGCCAGATTGAGGTAATGTAGCCATAATTTGGCACCGCTGCTGACTCCAGATCGGTTTATGCGGCGTAGCGTCTGAGCTAGCAGGCTAAAGGCTGTCTAGTCTCCTGCGAGTTTTAATATAAGCACATGGCCGTCGCAGATTCGCATGTATTGGACAGTATGCAAGGTCTACGTTATATTAAACCATTTCATCACTGTCCCGAACAAAGCAAAAAGGGGAAAAAAAGCATATTCAAAGCAAGATGGAAAGCAGGATCTCGATTCCAGTGAATAGACTGATCCAGCAGCCGGTCCTGTCCAAGTCATCCAGCTACAGTTAGCACTAGCTTGCTAATGTGTTTGCTGCTAACCATAAAGTTAGCTAATTTCCGAACAATATGAATTTCCTCTTAAGTTATTGAACCGTAACAAATGTCAGACACTGAATTAACTGTCACTGAATACCACAACTGTTAAAGCAGTGGGACGCCTTACCGTGATAGTTAGTTTAATTTAGGATGGGATGGAGAGCCACCACAAGTCGTACAGACGTACCGCTTCCCGAGCCAGCTTTCAAATACCTTGAGTAAAAGGAACTGCGCGGTTAGAGTACTGCGCAAGCGCAGATGTCACGCCAACGTCGTAAGGCACGCCCCTTGTCTAGGTTTAAGTGTAGCAGCACTAAACGGTTATTAGGGCCCGAGCACTGAGAGTGCGAAGGCCCTATTGTATCTGCTCCGTTTCTTATTATTATTATTATTATTATTAGGGCCCGAGCACTGATAGTGCGAAGGCCCTATTGTAATTGCTCTGTTTATTATTATTATTATTATTATTAGGGCCCGAGCACTGATAGTGCGAAGGCCCTATTGTAATTGCTCTGTTTATTATTATTATTATTATTATTATTATTATTATTATTATTTCGGCAAATGAATTGGCCGTTTGAGGGCCTAAACATGCTCGAAAACTCATGAAATTTTGCACACGCGTCAGGTCTGGTGAAAATTTACGTATTTTAATGTTCTCAGACATGGCCAGGGAAAATTAGCTCAGTAGCGCCACCTAGAAAAATGAAAAACGCGAGCCCCCGGTATGGGTATGACCTACATGTTTGAAAGTCGGTACACCTATATAATGTTCAGAGTCGAACAAGAAAGTCTATTATGGCAATGTCCTAAACCCAACAGGAAGTCCGCCATTTTGGATTGAAGGTGACATTTTGGCTCTGATTTTACCATTTCCATGCCTCGAACTTTGACGAACTCCTCCTTGGGGTTTGATTTCATAACCTTCATATTTGGTCAGTGCCAACTACACCCTTGTGCCATGTTAAATTGCGGAGCTTTTGAGTTTTCACAATACTATGAGGCCGTGGCGCCATGGCGAATTTCGATGACTCGCCATGAAAATCTTATTGCCTCTCATTTTGTCATAGATTTTCTGACCTTGACCAAAGTGAACACATATGATAAGGCTCCACCCCTGAACATATTTCAACTGCCATATTTGACACCAGGGACAGCGCCACCTAGTGGGAACAGGAAATGTCATGTTTTACACTTTGGGGTACAGTATAGTGATGGGTGACACCTGCAGCCTCAAATTTCTCCAGGAAAGCCTTAAGGAGTTGGTCTTGGGTTACAGTGAAAACTGTGACTTTTCACAAAAGGGTGTGACCCCAGCAGCATGGCGAACTTTGATGTCACGCCATGAAGAAACAAATTAGTATACCTCAATGAAATCCAGTCTGTTCAGTACCAGACTTTACAGGCATGATGTCAGACCCGCCCTGAACAGATTGATGTGCCCATTGTCGGGAATACGTACAGCGCCACCTAGTGGCAACAGGAAATGTCATGGCTTTAATTTTGTTGTACTGATTTTCACAGGTTCATCGTGGCCACCTCAAAAGCGGTGAATATCACCATCAGTCCCTCGTGATGCTTCAGTGCAAAAATTGTGACTTTAAACTGAACGGCGCACCCTGGTGGCAACGCGGTCCACCATGAAAGATGAAGTGGCTTTTGAGGGGCTTGGAAAGTATATAGAGGCTTGAAATTTAGCACACCCCTCCAAATGGATGAAGGCTTTGTTGTCATGTGATCATTTTTATTGAATAGCGCGAAATGGCTCCACAGCACCCCCTACAAAATTTCAAAACCACAGCCCCAGCTCTGTGTTTTATGTATGAGTCTGAAACCTGGTAAGCTTATAGGAGATATCAAGATGTACAAAAAAGTCTCTTGGTGCAATATCCCAAATCCAACAGGAAGTCAGCCATTTTAAAATTAATGTGTAATTTTGGCGACATTTTCCCCTCTTTTCAGGCTTCATACTTTGACGAACTCCTCCAAGGGATTTCATCATATTGAACCATTCTCCAGTGTGTGGAATCTAAAGACCTTTGTGATGTTAAATTGCGAAGCTTTTTACGTCCAAGGAAACGGGGTGGTCATGGCGGCACGTGGAGTTTCAATCACTCGCCAAAAAGCAGTAATCTGCTGTCACTCAAAGACACAAAGTCCAATCTCTCCCAAAGGTCGCAGGCGTGATGAGACTCGAGCTCGGAAATGTTTGTTATGCCCTTTGTCTATAATGGTTAGAGCGCCACCTAGTGGGACGACTATACTCATGGTTGAACCAAATGAAATGTTAACTGGTGGTTAAATGCATGAATTCCATCAATGTGACATCAGATCGGACGTGCTGGTTTCAGGTGTTGGGCGTGGCTCGACGCGCCGGGGGTGCGAGGGCCCTCATAACGCTGCTTGCAGCTTTAATTAGGGCCCGAGCACTGATAGTGCGAAGGCCCTATTGTAATTGCTCTGTTTATTATTATTATTATTATTATTATTATTAGGGCCCGAGCACTGACAGTGCGAAGGCCCTATTGTAATTGCTCTGTTTATTATTATTAGGGCCCGAGCACTGAGAGTGCGAAGGCCCTATTGTATCTGCTCCGTTTCTTATTATTATTATTATTATTATTATTATTATTATTATTATTATTATTATTATTATTATTATTCAGGCGAAACAAGGGCCTTTTTGAGGGCCTAAACATGCTCAAAAACTCATGAAATTTTGCACACATGCCAGGTCTGGTGAAAAATTTTGTATTTTAATGGTTTTACATATGAGCACTGGGAAATGGCTCTACAGCGCCACCTATGCCTTGTTAAATGCAGCCCTACGACCATATCGTTTCAGCTACATGTATGAAATTTGGCACACATGTGTATCATGCCGAGTCGAACAAAAAAGTCTGTGGGCCCATTGATGCAAACCCAACAGGAAGTCCGCCATTTGGAAGAGAAGGTGACATTTTGGCTCTAATTTTGCCATTTCCATGCCTCGAACTTTTGCGAACTCCTCCTTGGGATTTGGTTGTATAAGCTTCATCTTTGGTCAGTGTCAACTACACACCTGGGCCATGTTAAATTGCGGAGCTTTTGAGTTTTCACAATACTATGAGGCCGTGGCGCCATGGCGAATTTCGATGACTCGCCATGAAAATCTTATTGCCTCTCATTTTGTCATACATTTTCTGACCTTGACCAAAGTGAACACATATGATAAGGCTCCACCCCTGAACATATTTCAACTGCCATATTTGACACCAGGGACAGCGCCACCTAGTGGGAACAGGAAATGTCATGTTTTACACTTTGGGGTACAGTATAGTGATGGGTGACATCTGCAGCCTCAAATTTCTCCAGAAAAGCCTTAAGGAGTTGGTCTTGGGTTACAGTGAAAACTGTGAGTTTTCGCAAAAGTGTGTGACCCCAGCAGCATGGCGAACTTTGATGTCACGCCATGAAGAAACAAATTAGTATAACTCAATGAAATCCAGTCTGTTCAGTACCAGACTTTACAGGCATGATGTCAGACCCGCCCTGAACAGATTGATGTGCCCATTGTCGGGAATACGTACAGCGCCACCTAGTGGCAACAGGAAATGTCATGGCTTTAATTTTGTTGTACTGATTTTCACAGGTTCATCGTGGCCACCTCAAAAGCGGTGAATATCACCATCAGTCCCTCGTGATGCTTCAGTGCAAAAATTGTGACTTTAAACTGAACGGCGCACCCTGGTGGCAACGCGGTCCACCATGAAAGATGAAGTGGCTTTTGAGGGGCTTGGATAGTATATAGAGGCTTTAAATTTAGCACACCCCTCCAAATGGATGAAGGCTTTGTTGTCATGTGATCATTTATATTGAATAGCGCGAAATGGCTCCACAGCGCCCCCTACAAAATTTCAAAACCACAGCCCCAGCTCTGTGTTTTATGTATGAGTCTGAAACCTGGTAAGCTTATAGGAGATATCAAGATGTACAAAAAAGTCTCTTGGAGCAATATCCAAAATCCAACAGGAAGTCAGCCATTTTAAAATTAATGTGCAATTTTGGCAACATTTTCCCCTCTTTCCAGGCACCGTTCTTTGACGAACTCCTCCAAGGGATTTCATCATATTGAACCAATCTCCAGTGTGTGGAATCTAAAGACCTTTGTGATGTTAAATTGCGAAGCTTTTTACGTTCAGTGAAACGGGGTGGTTATGGTGGCACTTAGAGTTTGAATCACTCGCCAAAAAGCAGTAATCTGCTGTCACTCAAAAACACAATGTCCAATCTCTCCCAAAGCTCATAGGCGTGATGAGACTCGAGCTCGGAAATGTTTGTTATGCCATTTGTGCATAAGGGTTAGAGCGCCACCTAGTGGAACGACTAACAAATCATGAATGAATGAGTTGAAATGTTAGCTGGTGGTTAAATGCATGAATTCCATCAATGTGACATGAGATCGGAGGTGCTGGTTTTAGGTGTTGGGCGTGGCTCGACGCGCCGGGGGTGCGAGGGCCCTCATAACGCTGCTTGCAGCTTTAATTATTAGGGCCCGAGCACCGAGAGTGCGAAGGCCCTATTGTATCTGCTCCGTTTCTTATTATTATTATTATTATTATTATTATTATTATTATTATTATTATTATTATTATTATTATTATTCAGGCGAAACAAGGGCCTTTTTGAGGGCCTAAACATGCTCAAAAACTCATGAAATTTTGCACACATGCCAGGTCAGGTGAAAAATTTTGTATTTTAATGGTTTTACATATGAGCACTGGGAAATGGCTCTAGAGCGCCACCTATGCCTTGTTAAATGCAGCCCTACGACCACATCGTTTGAGCTACATGTATGAAATTTGGCACACATGTGTATCATGCCAAGACGAACAAAAAAGTCAGTGGGCCCATTGACGCAAACCCAACAGGAAGTCCGCCATTTGGAAGAGAAGGTGACATTTTGGCTCTAATTTTGCCATTTCCATGCCTCGAACTTTTGCGAACTCCTCCTTGGGGTTTCATTTCATAACCTTCATATTTGGTCAGTGTCAACTACACCCTTGTGCCATGTTAAATTGCGGAGCTTTTGAGTTTTCACAATACTATGAGGCCGTGGCGCCATGGCGAATTTCGATGACTCGCCATGAAAATCTTATTGCCTCTCATTTTGTCATACATTTTCTGACCTTGACCAAAGTGAACACATATGATAAGGCTCCACCCCTGAACATATTTCAACTGCCATATTTGACATCAGGGACAGCGCCACCTAGTGGGAACAGGAAATGTCATGTTTTACACTTTGGGGTACAGTATAGTGATGGGTGACATCTGCAGCCTCAAATTTCTCCAGGAAAGGCGTAAGGAGTTGGTCTTGGGGTACAGTGAAAACTGTGAGTTTTCAGGAAAGGGTGTGACCTCAGCAGCATGGCGAACTTTGATATCTCGCCATGAAGAAACAAATTAGTATAACTCCATGAAATCCAGTCTGATTAGTACCAGACTTTACAGGCATGATGTCACACCCGCCCTGAACAGATTGATGTGCCCATTGTCAGGAATATGAAGAGCGCCACCTAGTGGGAACAGGAAATGTCATGTCTTACACTTTGTTGTACTGATTTTCACAGGTTCATTGTGGCCACCTCAAAAGCGGTGAATATCACCATCAGTCCTTCATGATGGTTTAGTGCGAAAACTGTGACTTTAAACTGAACGGCGCACCCTGGTGGCAGCGCATTTCACCATGAAAGATGAAGTTGCTTTTGAGGGCCTTGGAAAGTTTATAGAGGCTTTAAATTTGGCCCACGCCTCCAATGTGATGAAGGCTTTGTTGTTATGTAACCATTTTCCTTGAATAGCGCAAAATGGCTCCACAGCGCCCCCTACAAAATTCCAAAATATCAGCCCCTGCTCTGTGTTTTATCTATGAGTCTGAAACTTGGTAAGCTTATGGAAGATCTTAAGATGTACAAAAAAGTCTCTTGGAGCAATATCCCAAATCCAACAGGAAGTCAGCCATTTTAAAGTTAATGTGTAATTTTGGCGACATTTTCCCATCTTTTCAGGCACCGTACTTTGACGAACTCCTCCAAGGGATTTCATCAGATTGGACCGATCTGCAGTTTGTGGAATCTAAAGACCTTTGTGATGTTAAATTGCGAAGCTTTTTACGTCCAGGGAAACGGGGTGGTTATGGCGGCACTTAGAGTTTGAATCACTCGCCAAAAAGCAGTAATCTGCTGTCACTCAAAAACACAATGTCCAATCTCTCCCAAACGTCTCAGGTGTGATGAGACTCGAGCTTGGAAGTGTTTGTTATGCCATTTGTACATAATGGTTAGAGCGCCACCTAGTGGAACGACTAACTAATCATGAATGAAATGAGTTGAAATGTTAGCTGGTGGTTAAATGCATGAATTCCATCAATGTGACATCAGATCGGACGTGCTGGTTTTAGGTGTTGGGCGTGGCTCGACGCGCCGGGGGTGCGAGGGCCCTCATAACGCTGCTTGCAGCTTTAATTATTATTATTATTATTATTATTATTATTATTATTCCGGCAAATGAATTGGCCGTTTGAGGGCCTAAACATGCTCGAAAACTCATGAAATTTTGCACACGCGTCAGGTCTGGTGAAAATTTACGTATTTTAATGTTCCCAGACATGGCCAGGGAAAATTAGCTCAGTAGCGCCACCTAGAAAAATTAAAAACACGAGCCCCCGGTATGGGTATGACCTACAAGTTTGAAAGTCGGTACACCTATATAACGTTCAGAGTCGAACAAAAAAGTCTATTATGGCAATGTCCTAAACCCAACAGGAAGTCCGCCATTTTGGATTGAAGGTGACATTTTGGCTCTGATTTTACCGTTTCCATGCCTTGTACTTTAACGAACTCCTCCTTGGGATTTGGTCCTATAAACTTCAAATTTGGACAGTGTCAACTACACCCTTGTGCCATGTTAAATTGCGGAGCTTTTGAGTTTTCACAATACTATGAGGCCGTGGCGCCATGGCGAATTTCGATGACTCGCCATGAAAATCTTATTGCCTCTCATTCTGTCATACATGTTCCGATCTGGACCAAAGAGCACACATATGATAAGGCTCCACCCCTGAACATATTTCAACTGCCATATTTGACATCAAGGACAGCGCCACCTAGTGGGAACAGGAAATGTCATGTTTTACACTTTGGGGTACAGTATAGTGATGGGTGACATCTGCAGCCTCAAATTTCTCCAGGAAAGCCTTAAGGAGTTGGTCTTGGGTTACAGTGAAAACTGTGACTTTTTGCAAAAGGGTGTGACCCCAGCAGCATGGCGAACTTTGATGTCACGCCATGAAGAAACAAATTAGTATAACTCAATGAAATCCAGTCTGATCAGTACCAGACTTTACAGGCATGATGTCAGACCCGCCCTGAACAGATTGATGTGCCCATTGTCGGAAATACGGACAGCGCCACCTAGTGGCAACAGGAAATGTCATGTCTTACACTTTGTTGTACTGATTTTCACAGGTTGATCGTGGCCACCTCAAAAGCGGTGAATATCACCATCAGTCCCTCGTGATGCTTCAGTGCAAAAATTGTGACTTTAAACTGAACGGCGCACCCTGGTGGCAACGCGGTTCATCATGAAAGATGAAGTGGCTTTTGAGGGGCTTGGAAAGTTTATAGAGGCTTGAAATTTGGCACACACCTCCAAATGGATGAAGGCATTGTTGTTATGTAACCATTTTCCTTGAATAGCGCAAAATGGCTCCACAGCGCCCCCTACAATATTTCAAAACATCAGCCCCTGCTCTGTGTTTCATCTATGAGTCTGACACTTGGTAAGCTTGTGTAAGATATCAAGATGTACAAAAAAGTCTCTTGGCGCAATATCCCAAATCCAACAGGAAGTCAGCCATTTTAAAATTAATGTGTAATTTTGATGACATTTTCCCCCCTTTTCAGGACTCATACTTTGACGAACTCCTCCAAGGGATTTCATCATATTGAAGCATTCTTAAGTGTGTAGAATCTAAAGACCTTTGTGATGTTAAATTGCGAAGCTTTTTCCGTTCAGGGAAACGGGGTGGTCATGGCGGCACGTAGAGTTTCAATCACTCGCAAAAAGCAGTAATCTGCTGTCACTAAAAACAAAATGTCCAATCTCTCCCAAAGGTCGCAGGTGTGATGAGACTCGAGCTTGGAAATGTTTGTTATGCTATTTGTCAATAATGGTTAGAGCGCCACCTAGTGGCATGACTATAATCCTGGTTGAATAAGATGAAATGTTAGCTGGTGGTTAAAAGCATGAAATCCATCAATGTGACATCACATCGGACGTGCCGGTTTGAGGTGTTGGCAGTGGCTCGACGTGCCGGGGGTGCGAGGGCCCTCATAACGCTGCTTGCAGCTTTAATTAGGGCCCGAGCACCGAGAGTGCGAAGGCCCTATTGTATCTGCTCCGTTTCTTATTATTATTATTAGGGCCCGAGCACCGAGAGTGCGAAGGCCCTATTGTATCTGCTCCGTTTCTTATTATTATTATTATTATTATTATTATTATTATTATTATTATTATTATTATTATTCACCCCAAACAAGGGCCTTTTTGAGGGCCTAAACATGCTCAAAAACTCATGAAATTTTGCACACATGCCAGGTCTGGTGAAAAATTTTGTATTTTAATGGTTTTACATATGAGCACTGGGAAATGGCTCTACAGCGCCACCTATGCCTTGTTAAATGCAGCCCTACGACCACATCGTTTGGGCTACATGTATGAAATTTGGCACACATGTGTATCATGCCAAGACAAACAAAAAAGTCAGTGGGCCCATTGACGCAAACCCAACAGGAAGTCCGCCATTTTGGATTGAAGGTGACATTTTGGCTCTGATTTTACCGTTTCCATGCCTTGTACTTTAACGAACTCCTCCTTGGGATTTGGTCCTATAAACTTCAAATTTGGACAGTGTCAACTACACCCTTGTGCCATGTTAAATTGCGGAGCTTTTGAGTTTTCACAATACTATGAGGCCGTGGCGCCATGGCGAATTTCGATGACTCGCCATCAAAATCTTATTGCCTCTCATTTTGTCATACATTTTCTGACCTTGACCAAAGTGAACACATATGATAAGGCTCCACCCCTGAACATATTTCAACTGCCATATTTGACCTCAACGACAGCGCCACCTAGTGGGAACAGGAAATGTTATGTTTTACACTTTGGGGTACAGTATAGTGATGGGTGACATCTGCAGCCTCAAATTTCTCCAGGAAAGCCTTAAGGAGTTGGTCTTGGGTTACAGTGAAAACTGTGACTTTTTGCAAAAGGGTGTGACCCCAGCAGCATGGCGAACTTTGATGTCACGCCATGAAGAAACAAATTAGTATAACTCAATGAAATCCAGTCTGATCAGTACCAGACTTTACAGGCATGATGTCAGACCCGCCCTGAACAGATTGATGTGCCCATTGTCGGAAATACGGACAGCGCCACCTAGTGGCAACAGGAAATGTCATGGCTTTAATTTTGTTGTACTGATTTTCACAGGTTCATCGTGGCCACCTCAAAAGCGGTGAATATCACCATCAGTCCCTTGTGATGCTTCAGTGCAAAAATTGTGACTTTAAACTGAACGCCGCACCCTGGTGGCAACGCGGTTCACCATGAAAGATGAAGTGGCTTTTGAGGGGCTTGGAAAGTTTAAAAAGTCTTGAAATTCGGCCCACGCCTCCAATGTGGTTAAGGCTTTGTTGTTATGTGATCATTTTCATTGAATATCCCAAAATGGCTCCACAGCGCCCCCTACAAAATTTCAAAATCACAGCCCCTGCTCTGTGTTTTATGTATGAGTCTGAAACCTGGTAAGCTTATAGGAGATATCAAGATGTACAAAAAAGTCTCTTGGAGCAATATCCCAAATCCAACAGGAAGTCAGCCATTTTAAAATTAATGTGCAATTTTGGCAACATTTTCCCCTCTTTTCAGGCATCGTTCTTTGATGAACTCCTCCAAGGGATTTCATCATATTGCACTATTCTTCAGTGTGTGGAATCCAAAGACCTTTGTGTTGTTAAATTGCGAAGCTTTTTACGTTCAGGGAAATGGGGTGGTTATGGCGGCACGTAGACTCTCAATCACTCGCCAAAACGCAGTAATCTGCTGTTACTCAAAAACACAATGTCCAATCTCACCCAAAGGTCGCAGGCATAATGAGACTCGAGTTCGGAAATGTTTGTTATGCCATTTGTACATAATGGTTAGAGTGCCACCTAGTGGAACGACTAGCTAATCATGAATGAATGAGTTGAAATGTTAGCTGGTGGTTAAATGCATGAATTCCATCAATGTGACATCGATCGGACGTGCTGGTTTTAGGTGTTGGGCGTGGCTCGACGCGCCGGGGGTGCGAGGGCCCTCATAACGCTGCTTGCAGCTTTAATTATTATTATTATTATTATTCAGGCAAAACAAGGGCCTTTTTGAGGGCCTAAACATGCTCAAAAACTCATGAAATTTTGCACACATGCCAGGTCTGGTGAAAAATTTTGTATTTTAATGGTTTTACTTATGAGCACTGGGAAATGGCTCTAGAGCGCCACCTATGCCTTGTTAAATGCAGCCCTACGACCACATGGTTTGAGCTACATGTATGAAATTTGGCACACATGTGTATCATTCCAAGACGAACAAAAAAGTCTGTGGGCCCATTGACGCAAACCCAACAGGAAGTCCGCCATTTGGAAGAGAAGGTGACATTTTGGCTCTAATTTTGCCATTTCCATGCCTCGAACTTTAACGAACTCCTCCTTGGGATTTGGTCCTATAAACTTCAAATTTGGACAGTGTCAACTACACCCTTGTGCCATGTTAAATTGCGGAGCTTTTGAGTTTTCACAATACCATGAGGCCGTGGCGCCATGGCGAATTTCGATGACTCGCCAAGTAAATCTTATTGCCTCTCATTTTGTCATACATTTTCTGACCTTGACCAAAGAGCACACATATGATAAGGCTCCACCCCTGAACATATTTCAAGTGCCATATTTGACATAAGGGCCAGCGCCACCTAGTGGGAACAGGAAATGTCATGTTTTACACTTTGGGGTACAGTATTGTGATGGGAGACATCTGCAGCCTCATATTTCTCCAGGAAAGCCTTAAGGAGTTGGTCTTGGGGTACAGTGAAAACTGTGAGTTTTCGCAAAAGGGTGTGACCCCAGCAGCATGGCGAACTTTGATGTCTCGCCATGAAGAAACAAATTAGTATAACTCAATGAAATCCAGTCTGATCAGTACCAGACTTTACAGGCGTGATGTCAGACCCGCCCTGAACAGATTGATGTGCCCATTGTCAGGAATATGAAGAGCGCCACCTAGTGGGAACAGGAAATGTCATGTCTTACACTTTGTTGTACTGATTTTCACAGGTTCATCGTGGCCACCTCAAAAGCGGTGAATATCAACATCAGTCCCTCGTGATGTTTCAGTGCAAAAATTGTGACTTTAAACTGAACGGCGCACCCTGGTGGCAACGCGGTCCACCATGAAAGATGAAGTGGCTTTTGAGGGGCTTGGAAAGTATATAGAGGCCTTAAATTTAGCACACACCTCCAAACGGATGAAGGCTTTGTTGTCATGTGATCATTTTCATTGAATAGCGCGAAATGGCTCCACAGCGCCCCCTACAAAATTTCAAAACATCAGCCCCAGCTCTGTGTTTCATCTATGAGTCTGAAACCTGGTAGGCTTATAGGAGATATCAAGATGTACAAAAAAGTCTCTTGGAGCAATATCCCAAATCCAACAGGAAGTCAGCCATTTTAAAATTAATGTGTAATTTTGGCGGCATTTTCCCCTCTTTTCAGGCTTCATACTTTGACGAACTCCTCCAAGGGATTTCATCATATTGAACCATTCTCCAGTGTGTGGAATCTAAAGACCTTTGTGATGTTAAATTGCGAAGCTTTTTACGTCCAAGGAAACGGGGTGGTCATGGCGGCACGTGGAGTTTCAATCACTCGCCAAAAAGCAGTAATATGCTGTCACTCAAAGACACAAAGTCCAATCTCTTCCAAAGGTCGCAGGCGTGATGAGACTCGAGCTCGGAAATGTTTGTTATGGCCTTTGTCTATAATGGTTAGAGCGCCACCTAGTGGGACGACTATACTCATGGTTGAACCAAATGAAATGTTAACTGGTGGTTAAATGCATGAATTCCATCAATGTGACATCAGATCGGACGTGCTGGTTTCAGGTGTTGGGCATGGCTCGACACGCCGGGGGTGCGAGGGCCCTCATAACGCTGCTTGCAGCTTTAATTATTATTATTATTATTATTTCGGCAAATGAATTGGCCGTTTGAGGGCCTAAACATGCTCGAAAACTCATGAAATTTTGCACACGCGTCAGGTCTGGTGAAAATTTACGTATTTTAATGTTCTCAGACATGGCCAGGGAAAATTAGCTCAGTAGCGCCACCTAGAAAAATGAAAAACGCGAGCCCCCGGTATGGGTATGACCTACATGTTTGAAAGTCGGTACACCTATATAATGTTCAGAGTCGAACAAAAAAGTCTATTATGGCAATGTCCTAAACCCAACAGGAAGTCCGCCATTTTGGATTGAAGGTGACATTTTGGCTCTGATTTTACCATTTCCATGCCTCGAACTTTGACGAACTCCTCCTTGGGGTTTGATTTCATAACCTTCATATTTGGTCAGTGCCAACTACACCCTTGTGCCATGTTAAATTGCGGAGCTTTTGAGTTTTCACAATACTATGAGGCCGTGGCGCCATGGCGAATTTCGATGACTCGCCATGAAAATCTTATTGCCTCTCATTTTGTCATACATGTTCCTATCTGGACCAAACAGCACACATATGATAAGGCTCCACCCCTGAACATATTTCAACTGCCATATTTGACATCAAGGACAGCGCCACCTAGTGGGAACAGGAAATGTCATGTTTTACACTTTGGGGTACAGTATAGTGATGGGTGACATCTGCAGCCTCAAATTTCTCCAGGAAAGCCTTAAGGAGTTGGTCTTGGGTTACAGTGAAAACTGTGACTTTTCGCAAAAGGGTGTGACCCCAGCAGCATGGCGAACTTTGATGTCACGCCATGAATAAACAAATTAGTATAACTCAATGAAATCCAGTCTGATCAGTACCAGACTTTACAGGCATGATGGCAGACCCGCCCTGAACAGATTGATGTGCCCATTGTCGGAAATACGGACAGCGCCACCTAATGGCAACAGGAAATGTCATGGCTTTAATTTTGTTGTACTGATTTTCACAGGTTCATCGTGGCCACCTCAAAAGCGGTGAATATCACCATCAGTCCCTCGTGATGCTTCAGTGCAAAAATTGTGACTTTAAACTGAACGGCGCACCCTGGTGGCAACGCGGTTCACCATGAAAGATGAAGTGGCTTTTGAGGGGCTTGGAAAGTTTATAGAGGCTTGAAATTTGGCACACACCTCCAAATGGATGAAGGCATTGTTGTTATGTAACCATTTTCCTTGAATAGCGCAAAATGGCTCCACAGCGCCCCCTACAATATTTCAAAACATCAGCCCCTGCTCTGTGTTTCATCTATGAGTCTGACACTTGGTAAGCTTGTGTAAGATATCAAGATGTACAAAAAAGTCTCTTGGAGCAATATCCCAAATCCAACAGGAAGTCAGCCATTTTAAAATTAATGTGTAATTTTGATGACATTTTCCCCCCTTTTCAGGCCTCATACTTTGACGAACTCCTCCAAGGGATTTCATCATATTGAAGCATTCTTCAGTGTGTAGAATCTAAAGACCTTTGTGATGTTAAATTGCGAAGCTTTTTCCGTTAAGGGAAACGGGGTGGTCATGGCGGCACGTAGAGTTTCAATCACTCGCAAAAAGCAGTAATCTGCTGTCACTAAAAAACACAATGTCCAATCTCTCCCAAAGGTCGCAGGTGTGATGAGACTCGAGCTTGGAAATGTTTGTTATGCTATTTGTCAATAATGGTTAGAGCGCCACCTAGTGGCATGACTATAATCCTGGTTGAATAAGATGAAATGTTAGCTGGTGATTAAAAGCATGAAATCCATCAATGTGACATCACATCGGACGTGCCGGTTTGAGGTGTTGGCAGTGGCTCGACGTGCCGGGGGTGCGAGGGCCCTCATAACGCTGCTTGCAGCTTTAATTAGGGCCCGAGCACTGACAGTGCGAAGGCCCTATTGTAATTGCTCTGTTTATTATTATTATTATTATTATTATTTCGGCAAATGAATTGGCCGTTTGAGGGCCTAAACATGCTCGAAAACTCATGAAATTTTGCACACGCGTCAGGTCTGGTGAAAATTTACGTATTTTAATGTTCCCAGACATGGCCAGGGAAAATTAGCTCAGTAGCGCCACCTAGAAAAATGAAAAACGCGAGCCCCCGGTATGGGTATGACCTACACATTTGAAAGTCGGTACACCTATATAACGTTCAGAGTCGAACAAAAAAGTCTATTATGGCAATGTCCTAAACCCAACAGGAAGTCCGCCATTTTGGATTGAAGGTGACATTTTGGCTCTGATTTTACCGTTTCCATGCCTCGAACTTTAACGAACTCCTCCTTGGGGTTTGATTTCATAACCTTCATATTTGGTCAGTGCCAACTACACCCTTGTGCCATGTTAAATTGCGGAGCTTTTGAGTTTTCACAATACCATGAGGCCGTGGCGCCACGGCGAATTTCGATGACTCGCCATGAAAATCTTATTGCCTCTCATTTTGTCATACATTTTCTGACCTTGACCAAAGTGAACACATATGATAAGGCTCCACCCCTGAACATATTTCAACTGCCATATTTGACATCAAGGACAGCGCCACCTAGTGGGAACAGGAAATGTCATGTTTTACACTTTGGGGTACAGTATAGTGATGGGTGACATCTGCAGCCTCAAATTTCTCCAGGAAAGCCTTAAGGAGTTGGTCTTGGGGTACAGTGAAAACTGTGGCTTTTCACGAAAGGGTGTGACCTCAGCAGCATGGCGAACTTTGATATCTTGCCATGAAGAAACAAATTAGTATAACTCCATGAAATCCAGTCTGATTAGTACCAGACTTTACAGGCATGATGTCACACCCGCCCTGAACAGATTGATGTGCCCATTGTCAGGAATATGAAGAGCGCCACCTAGTGGGAACAGGAAATGTCATGTCTTACACTTTGTTGTACTGATTTTCACAGGTTCATAGTGGCCACCTCAAAAGCGGTGAATATCACCATCAGTCCTTGATGATGCTTTAGTGCAAAAATTGTGACTTTAAACTGAACGGCGCACCCTGGTGGCAACGCTGTTCACCGTGAAAAATGAAGTGGCTTTTGAGGGGCTTGGAAAGTTTATAGAGGCTTGAAATTTGGCGCACACCTCCATTGTGCTTAAGGCTTTGTTGTTATGTGATCATTTTCATTGAATAGCGCAAAATGGCTCCACAGCGCCCCCTACAAAATTTCAAAACATCAGCCCCAGCTCTGTGTTTTATGTATGAGTCTGAAACCTGGTAAGCTTATAGGAGATATCAAGATGTACAAAAAAGTCTCTTGGAGCAATATCCCAAATCTAACAGGAAGTCAGCCATTTTAAAATTAATGTGTAATTTTTGTGACATTTTCCCCTCTTTCCAGGCACCGTTCTTTGACGAACTCCTCCAAGGGATTTCATCATATTGAACCAATCTCCAGTGTGTGGAATCTAAAGACCTTTGTGATGTTAAATTGCGAAGCTTTTTACGTCCAGGGAAACGGGGTGGTTATGGCGGCACTTAGAGTTTGAATCACTCGCCAAAAAGCAGTAATCTGCTGTCACTCAAAAACACAATGTCCAATCTCTCCCAAACGTCTCAGGTGTGATGAGACTCGAGCTCGGAAATGTTTGTTATGCCATTTGTACATAATGGTTAGAGCGCCACCTAGTGGAACGACTAACTAATCATGAATGAATGAGTTGAAATGTTAGCTGGTGGTTAAATGCATGAATTCCATCAATGTGACATCAGATCGGACGTGCTGGTTTTAGGTGTTGGGCGTGGCTCGACGCGCCGGGGGTGCGAGGGCCCTCATAACGCTGCTTGCAGCTTTAATTATTATTATTATTATTATTTCGGCAAATGAATTGGCCGTTTGAGGGCCTAAACATGCTCGAAAACTCATGAAATTTTGCACACGCGTCAGGTCTGGTGAAAATTTACGTATTTTAATGTTCTCAGACATGGCCAGGGAAAATTAGCTCAGTAGCGCCACCTAGAAAAATGAAAAACGCGAGCCCCCGGTATGGGTATGGCCTACAAGTTTGAAACTCGGTACACCTATATAACATTCAGAGTCGAACAAAAAAGTCTATTATGGCAATGTCCTAAACCCAACAGGAAGTCCGCCATTTTGCATTGAAGGTGACATTTTGGCTCTAATTTTGCCATTTCCATGCCTCGAACTTTAACGAACTCCTCCTTGGGATTTGGTCCTATAAGCTTCAAATTTGGACAGTGTCAACTACACCCTTGTGCCATGTTAAATTGCGGAGCTTTTGAGTTTTCACAATACTATGAGGCCGTGGCGCCATGGCGAATTTCGATGACTCGCCATGAAAATCTTATTGCCTCTCATTCTGTCATACATGTTCCGATCTGGACCAAAGAGCACACATATGATAAGGCTCCACCCCTGAACATATTTCAACTGCCATATTTGACATCAAGGACAGCGCCACCTAGTGGGAACAGGAAATGTCATGTTTTACACTTTGGGGTACAGTATAGTGATGGGTGACATCTGCAGCCTCAAATTTCTCCAGGAAAGCCTTAAGGAGTTGGTCTTGGGTTACAGTGAAAACTGTGAGTTTTCGTGAAAGGGTGTGACCCCAGCAGCATGGCGAACTTTGATGTCACGCCATGAAGAAACAAATTAGTATAACTCAATGAAATCCAGTCTGATCAGTACCAGACTTTACAGGCATGATGTCAGACCCGCCCTGAACAGATTGATGTGCCCATTGTCGGAAATACGGACAGCGCCACCTAGTGGCAACAGGAAATGTCATGGCTTTAATTTTGTTGTACTGATTTTCACAGGTTCATCTTGGCCACCTCAAAAGCGGTGAATATCACCATCAGTCCCTCGTGATGCTTCAGTGCAAAAATTGTGAGTTTAAACTGAACGGCGCACCCTGGTGGCAACGCTGTTCAACATGAAAGATGAAGTGGCTTTTGAGGGTCTTGGCAAGTTTATAGAGGCTTGAAATTTGGCACACACCTCCAAATGGATGAAGGCTTTGTTGGCATGTGATCATTTTCATTAAATAGCGCGAAATTGCTCCACAGCGCCCCCTACAAAATTTCAAAACCACAGCCCCTGCTCTGTGTTCTATGTATGATTCTGAAACCTGGTAAGCTTATAGGAGATATCAAGATGTACAAAAAAGTCTCTTGGAGCAATATCCCAAATCCAACAGGAAGTCAGCCATTTTAAAATTAATGTGTAATTTTGGCAACATTTTCCCCTCTTTCCAGGCACCGTTCTTTGACGAACTCCTCCAAGGGATTTCATCATATTGAACCAATCTCCAGTGTGTGGAATCTAAAGACCTTTGTGATGTTAAATTGCGAACGTTTTTACGTTCAGGGAAACGGGTGGTCATGGCGGCACGTGGAGTTTCAGTCACTCGCCAAAAAGCAGTAATCTGCTGTCACTCAAAATCAAAATGTCCAATATGTCCCAAAGGTCGCAGGCGTGATGAGACTCGAGCTGGGAAATGTTTGTTATGCCATTTGTCAGTAATGGTTAGAGCGCCACCTAGTGGGACGACTATAATCATGATTGAATGA
Organism: Rhamphochromis sp. 'chilingali'; assembly: GCF_963969265.1. Classification (NCBI taxonomy): domain Eukaryota; kingdom Metazoa; phylum Chordata; class Actinopteri; order Cichliformes; family Cichlidae; genus Rhamphochromis; species Rhamphochromis sp. 'chilingali'. The sequence continues at coordinate 19,527,573 of NC_137936.1, forward strand.
GATGAAATGTTAGCTGGTGGTTGAATGCATGAATTTCATCAATGTGACATCAGATCGGACGTGCTGGTTGTAGGTGTTGGGCGTAGCTCGACGCCATGGGGTGCGAGGGCCCTCATAACGCTGCTTGCAGCTTTAATTAGGGCCCGAGCACTGATAGTGCGAAGGCCCTATTGTAATTGCTCTGTTTATTATTATTATTATTATTATTATTATTATTATTTCGGCAAATGAATTGGCCGTTTGAGGGCCTAAACATGCTCGAAAACTCATGAAATTTTGCACACGCGTCAGGTCTGGTGAAAATTTACGTATTTTAATGTTCTCAGACATGGCCAGGGAAAATTAGCTCAGTAGCGCCACCTAGAAAAATGAAAAACGCGAGCCCCCGGTATGGGTATGACCTACATGTTTGAAAGTCGGTACACCTATATAATGTTCAGAGTCGAACAAAAAAGTCTATTATGGCAATGTCCTAAACCCAACAGGAAGTCCGCCATTTTGGATTGAAGGTGACATTTTGGCTCTGATTTTACCATTTCCATGCCTCGAACTTTGACGAACTCCTCCTTGGGGTTTGATTTCATAACCTTCATATTTGGTCAGTGCCAACTACACCCTTGTGCCATGTTAAATTGCGGAGCTTTTGAGTTTTCACAATACTATGAGGCCGTGGCGCCATGGCGAATTTCGATGACTCGCCATGAAAATCTTATTGCCTCTCATTTTGTCATACATGTTCCTATCTGGACCAAACAGCACACATATGATAAGGCTCCACCCCTGAACATATTTCAACTGCCATATTTGACATCAAGGACAGCGCCACCTAGTGGGAACAGGAAATGTCATGTTTTACACTTTGGGGTACAGTATAGTGATGGGTGACATCTGCAGCCTCAAATTTCTCCAGGAAAGCCTTAAGGAGGTGGTCTTGGGTTACAGTGAAAACTGTGAGTTTTGGCGAAAGGGTGTGACCCCAGCAGCATGGCGAACTTTGATGTCACGCCATGAAGAAACAAATTAGTATAACTCAATGAAATCCAGTCTGATCTGTACCAGACTTTACAGGCATGATGTCAGACCCGCCCTGAACAGATTGATGTGCCCATTGTCAGAAATACGGACAGCGCCACCTAGTGGCAACAGGAAATGTCATGGCTTTAATTTTGTTGTACTGATTTTCACAGGTTCATCGTGGCCACCTCAAAAGCGGTGAATATCAACATCAGTCCCTCGTGATGCTTCAGTGCAAAAATTGTGACTTTAAACTGAACGGCGCACCCTGGTGGCAACGCGGTTCACCATGAAAGATGAAGTGGCTTTTGAGGGGCTTGGAAAGTTTATAGAGGCTTGAAATTTGGCACACACCTCCAAATGGATGAAGGCATTGTTGTTATGTAACCATTTTCCTTGAATAGCGCAAAATGGCTCCACAGCGCCCCCTACAATATTTCAAAACATCAGCCCCTGCTCTGTGTTTCATCTATGAGTCTGACACTTGGTAAGCTTGTGTAAGATATCAAGATGTACAAAAAAGTCTCTTGGAGCAATATCCCAAATCCAACAGGAAGTCAGCCATTTTAAAATTAATGTGTAATTTTGATGACATTTTCCCCCCTTTTCAGGCCTCATACTTTGACGAACTCCTCCAAGGGATTTCATCATATTGAAGCATTCTTCAGTGTGTAGAATCTAAAGACCTTTGTGATGTTAAATTGCGAAGCTTTTTCCGTTAAGGGAAACGGGGTGGTCATGGCGGCACGTAGAGTTTCAATCACTCGCAAAAAGCAGTAATCTGCTGTCACTAAAAAACACAATGTCCAATCTCTCCCAAAGGTCGCAGGTGTGATGAGACTCGAGCTTGGAAATGTTTGTTATGCTATTTGTCAATAATGGTTAGAGCGCCACCTAGTGGCATGACTATAATCCTGGTTGAATAAGATGAAATGTTAGCTGGTGATTAAAAGCATGAAATCCATCAATGTGACATCACATCGGACGTGCCGGTTTGAGGTGTTGGCAGTGGCTCGACGTGCCGGGGGTGCGAGGGCCCTCATAACGCTGCTTGCAGCTTTAATTAGGGCCCGAGCACTGACAGTGCGAAGGCCCTATTGTAATTGCTCTGTTTATTATTATTATTATTATTATTATTATTCCGGCAAATGAATTGGCCTTTTGAGGGCCTAAACATGCTCGAAAACTCATGAAATTTTGCACACGCGTCAGGTCTGGTGAAAATTTACGTATTTTAATGTTCTCAGACATGGCCAGGGAAAATTAGCTCAGTAGCGCCACCTAGAAAAATGAAAAACGCGAGCCCCCGGTATGGGTATGACCTACATGTTTGAAAGTCGGTACACCTATAAAATGTTCAGAGTCGAACAAAAAAGTCTATTATGGCAATGTCCTAAACCCAACAGGAAGTCCGCCATTTTGGATTGAAGGTGACATTTTGGCTCTGATTTTACCATTTCCATGCCTCGAACTTTAACGAACTCCTCCTTGGCATTTGGTCCTATAAACTTCAAATTTGGACAGTGCCAACTACACCCTTGTGCCATGTTAAATTGCGGAGCTTTTGAGTTTTCACAATACCATGAGGCCGTGGCGCCACGGCGAATTTCGATGACTCGCCATGAAAATCTTATTGCCTCTCATTCTGTCATACATGTTCCGATCTGGACCAAAGAGCACACATATGATAAGGCTCCACCCCTGAACATATTTCAACTGCCATATTTGACATCAAGGACAGCGCCACCTAGTGGGAACAGGAAATGTCATGTTTTACACTTTGGGGTACAGTATAGTGATGGGTGACATCTGCAGCCTCAAATTTCTCCAGGAAAGCCTTAAGGAGTTGGTCTTGGGTTACAGTGAAAACTGTGGCTTTTCACGAAAGGGTGTGACCTCAGCAGCATGGCGAACTTTGATATCTCGCCATGAAGAAACAAATTAGTATAACTCCATGAAATCCAGTCTGATTAGTACCAGACTTTACAGGCATGATGTCACACCCGCCCTGAACAGATTGATGTGCCCATTGTCAGGAATATGAAGAGCGCCACCTAGTGGGAACAGGAAATGTCATGTCTTACACTTTGTTGTACTGATTTTCACAGGTTCATAGTGGCCACCTCAAAAGCGGTGAATATCACCATCAGTCCTTGATGATGCTTTAGTGCAAAAATTGTGACTTTAAACTGAACGGCGCACCCTGGTGGCAACGCTGTTCACCATGAAAAATGAAGTGGCTTTTGAGGGGCTTGGAAAGTTTATAGAGGCTTGAAATTTGGCGCACACCTCCATTGTGCTTAAGGCTTTGTTGTTATGTGATCATTTTCATTGAATAGCGCAAAATGGCTCCACAGCGCCCCCTACAAAATTTCAAAACATCAGCCCCAGCTCTGTGTTTTATGTATGAGTCTGAAACCTGGTAAGCTTATAGGAGATATCAAGATGTACAAAAAAGTCTCTTGGAGCAATATCCCAAATCCAACAGGAAGTCAGCCATTTTAAAATTAATGTGTAATTTTGGCGACATTTTCCCCTCTTTTCAGGCTTCATACTTTGACGAACTCCTCCAAGGGATTTCATCATATTGAACCATTCTCCAGTGTGTGGAATCTAAAGACCTTTGTGATGTTAAATTGCGAAGCTTTTTCCATTCAGTGAAACGGGGTGGTCATGGCGGCACGTGGAGTTTCAATCACTCGCCAAAAAGCAGTAATCTGCTGTCACTCAAAATCAAAATGTCCAAACTCTCCGAAAGGTCGCAGGCGTGATGAGACTCGAGCTCGGAAATGTTTGTTATGCCCTTTGTCTATAATGGTTAGAGCGCCACCTAGTGGGACGACTATACTCATGGTTGAACCAAATGAAATGTTAACTGGTGGTTAAATGCATGAATTCCATCAATGTGACATCAGATCGGACGTGCTGGTTTCAGGTGTTGGGCATGGCTCGACACGCCGGGGGTGCGAGGGCCCTCATAACGCTGCTTGCAGCTTTAATTATTATTATTATTCAGGCGAAACAAGGGCCTTTTTGAGGGCCTAAACATGCTCAAAAACTCATGAAATTTTGCACACATGCCAGGTCTGGTGAAAAATTTTGTATTTTAATGGTTTTACATATGAGCACTGGGAAATGGCTCTAGAGCGCCACCTATGCCTTGTTAAATGCAGCCCTACGACCACATCGTTTGAGCTACATGTATGAAATTTGGCACACATGTGTATCATGCCAAGACGAACAAAAAAGTCTGGGGGCCCATTGACGCAAACCCAACAGGAAGTCCGCCATTTGGAAGAGAAGGTGACATTTTGGCTCTAATTTTGCCATTTCCATGCCTCGAACTTTTGCGAACTCCTCCTTGGGGTTTCATTTCATAACCTTCAAATTTGGACAGTGTCAACTACACCCTTGTGCCATGTTAAATTGCGGAGCTTTTGAGTTTTCACAATACTATGAGGCCGTGGCGCCATGGCGAATTTCGATGACTCGCCATGAAAATCTTATTGCCTCTCATTTTGTCATACATTTTCTGACCTTGACCAAAGTGAACACATATGATAAGGCTCCACCCCTGAACATATTTCAACTGCCATATTTGACACCAGGGACAGCGCCACCTAGTGGGAACAGGAAATGTCATGTTTTACACTTTGGGGTACAGTATAGTGATGGGTGACACCTGCAGCCTCAAATTTCTCCAGGAAAGCCTTAAGGAGTTGGTCTTGCGTTACAGTGAAAACTGTGACTTTTCGCAAAAGGGTGTGACCCCAGCAGCATGGCGAACTTTGATGTCACGCCATGAAGAAACAAATTAGTATAACTCAATGAAATCCAGTCTGATCAGTACCAGACTTTACAGGCATGATGTCAGACCCGCCCTGAACAGATTGACGTGCCCATTGTCGGAAATACGGACAGCGCCACCTAGTGGCCACAGGAAATGTCATGGCTTTAATTTTGTTGTACTGATTTTCACAGGTTCATCGTGGCCACCTCAAAAGCGGAGAATATCACCATCAGTCCCTCGTGATGCTTCAGTGCAAAAATTGTGACTTTACACTGAACGGCGCACCCTGGTGGCAACGCGGTTCAACATGAAAGATGAAGTGGCTTTTGAGGGGCTTGGAAAGTTTATAGAGGCTTTAAATTTGGCACACACCCCCAAATGTATGAAGGCTTTGTTGTCATGTGATCATTTTCATTGAATAGCGCGAAATTGCTCCACAGCGCCCCCTACAAAGATTCAAAATATCAGCCCCTGCTCTGTGTTTTATCTATGAGTCTGAAACTTGGTAAGCTCATGGAAGATATTAAGATGTACAAAAAAGTCTCTTGGAGCAATATCCAAAATCCAACAGGAAGTCAGCCATTTTAAAATTAATGTGTAATTTTGGCGACATTTTCCCCTCTTTTCAGGCTTCATACTTTGACGAACTCCTCCAAGGGATTTCATCAGATTGGCCCGATCTGAAGTTTGTGGAATCTAAAGACCTTTGTGATGTTAAATTGCGAAGCTTTTTACGTTCAGGGAAACGGGGTGGTCATGGCGGCACTTAGAGTTTCAATCACTCGCCAAAAAGCAGTAATCTGCTGTCACTCAAAAACACAATATCCAATCTCTCCCAAACGTCGCAGGTGTGATGAGACTCGAGCTCGGAAATGTTTGTTATGCCATTTGTCAGTAATAGTTAGAGCGCCACCTAGTGGGACGACTATAATCATGGTTCAATGAGATGAAATGTTAGCTGGTGGTTAAATGCATGAATTCCATCAATGTGACATCACATTGGACGTGCTGGTTTTAGGTGTTGGGCGTGGCTCGACACGCCAGGGTGCGAGGGCCCTCATAACGCTGCTTGCAGCTTTAATTATTAGGGCCCGAGCACTGACAGTGCGAAGGCCCTATTGTAATTGCTCTGTTTATTAGGGCCCGAGCACTGACAGTGCGAAGGCCCTATTGTAATTGCTCTGTTTATTATTATTATTATTATTATTATTATTATTATTATTTCGGCAAATGAATTGGCCGTTTGAGAGCCTAAACATGCTCGAAAACTCATGAAATTTTGCACACGCGTCAGGTCTGGTGAAAATTTACGTATTTTAATGTTCTCAGACATGGCCAGGGAAAATTAGCTCAGTAGCGCCACCTAGAAAAATGAAAAACGCGAGCCCCCGGTATGGGTATGACCTACATGTTTGAAAGTCGGTACACCTATATAATGTTCAGAGTCGAACAAAAAAGTCTATTATGGCAATGTCCTAAACCCAACAGGAAGTCCGCCATTTTGGATTGAAGGTGACATTTTGGCTCTGATTTTACCATTTCCATGCCTCGAACTTTGACGAACTCCTCCTTGGGGTTTGATTTCATAACCTTCATATTTGGTCAGTGCCAACTACACCCTTATGCCATGTTAAATTGCGGAGCTTTTGAGTTTTCACAATACGGTGAGGCCGTGGCGCCATGGCGAATTTCGATGACTCGCCATGAAAATCTTATTGCCTCTCATTTTGTCATACATTTTCTGACCTTGACCAAAGTGAACACATATGATAAGGCTCCACCCCTGAACATATTTCAACTGCCATATTTGACATCAGCGACAGCGCCACCTAGTGGGAACAGGAAATGTCATGTTTTACACTTTGGGGTACAGTATTGTGATGGGTGACATCTGCAGCCTCAAATTTCTCCAGGAAAGCCTTAAGGAGTTGGTCTTGGGTTACAGTGAAAACTGTGACTTTTCGCCAAAGGGTGTGACCCCAGCAGCATGGCGAACTTTGATGTCTCGCCATGAAGAAACAAATTAGTATAACTCAATGAAATCCAGTCTGAACAGTACCAGACTTTACAGGCATGATGTCAGACCCGCCCTGAACAGATTGATGTGCCCATTGTCGGGAATACGGACAGCGCCACCTAGTGGCAACAGGAAATGTCATGGCTTTAATTTTGTTGTACTGATTTTCACAGGTTCATCGTGGCCACCTCAAAAGCGGTGAATATCACCATCAGTACCTCGTGATGCTTCAGTGAAAAAATTGTGACTTTAAACTGAACGGCGCACCCTGGTGGCAACGCTGTTCACCATGAAAGATGAAGTGGCTTTTGAGGGGCTTGGAAAGTTTATAGAGGCTTTAAATTTGGCCCACACCTCCCAATGTGATGAAGGCTTTCTAGTTATGTGACCATTTTCCTTGAATAGCGCAAAATGGCTCCACAGCGCCCCCTACAAAATTCCAAAATATCAGCCCCTGCTCTGTGTTTTATCTATGAGTCTGAAACTTGGTAAGCTCATGGAAGATATTAAGATGTACAAAAAAGTCTCTTGGAGCAATATCCCAAATCCAACAGGAAGTCAGCCATTTTAAAATTAATGTGTAATTTTGGCGACATTTTCCCCTCTTTTCAGGCTTCATACTTTGACGAACTCCTCCAAGAGATTTCATCAGATTGGACCGATCTGAAGTTTGTGGAATCTAAAGACCTTTGTGATGTTAAATTGCGAAGCTTTTTACGTCCAGGGAAACGGGGTGGTTATGGCGGCACTTAGAGTTTGAATCACTCGCCAAAAAGCAGTAATCTGCTGTCACTCAAAAACACCATGTCCAATCTCTCCCAAACGTCTCAGGTGTGATGAGACTCGAGCTTGGAAGTGTTTGTTATGCCATTTGTACATAATGGTTAGAGCGCCACCTAGTGGAACGACTAACTAATCATGAATGAATGAGTTGAAATGTTAGCTGGTGGTTAAATGCATGAATTCCATCAATGTGACATCAGATCGGACGTGCTGGTTTTAGGTGTTGGGCGTGGCTCGACGCGCCGGGGGTGCGAGGGCCCTCATAACGCTGCTTGCAGCTTTAATTAGGGCCCGAGCACTGATAGTGCGAAGGCCCTATTGTAATTGCTCTGTTTATTATTATTATTATTATTATTATTATTATTATTATTATTTCGGCAAATGAATTGGCCGTTTGAGGGCCTAAACATGCTCGAAAACTCATGAAATTTTGCACACGCGTCAGGTCTGGTGAAAATTTACGTATTTTAATGTTCTCAGACATGGCCAGGGAAAATTAGCTCAGTAGCGCCACCTAGAAAAATGAAAAACGCGAGCCCCCGGTATGGGTATGGCCTACAAGTTTGAAACTCGGTACACCTATATAACGTTCAGAGTCGAACAAAAAAGTCTATTATGGCAATGTCCTAAACCCAACAGGAAGTCCGCCATTTTGCATTGAAGGTGACATTTTGGCTCTAATTTTGCCATTTCCATGCCTCGAACTTTAACGAACTCCTCCTTGGGATTTGGTCCTATAAGCTTCAAATTTGGACAGTGTCAACTACACCCTTGTGCCATGTTAAATTGCGGAGCTTTTGAGTTTTCACAATACTATGAGGCCGTGGCGCCATGGCGAATTTCGATGACTCGCCATGAAAATCTTATTGCCTCTCATTCTGTCATACATGTTCCGATCTGGACCAAAGAGCACACATATGATAAGGCTCCACCCCTGAACATATTTCAACTGCCATATTTGACCTCAAGGACAGCGCCACCTAGTGGGAACAGGAAATGTCATGTTTTACACTTTGGGGTACAGTATAGTGAGGGGTGACATCTGCAGCCTCAAATTTCTCCAGGAAAGCCTTAAGGAGTTGGTCTTGGGTTACAGTGAAAACTGTGAGTTTTCGCCAAAGGGTGTGACCCCAGCAGCATGGCGAACTTTGATGTCACGCCATGAAGAAACAAATTAGTATAACTCAATGAAATCCAGTCTGATCAGTACCAGACTTTACAGGCATGATGTCAGACCGGCCCTGAACAGATTGATGTGCCCATTGTCGGAAATACGGACAGCGCCACCTAGTGGCAACAGGAAATGTCATGGCTTTAATTTTGTTGTACTGATTTTCACAGGTTCATCGTGGCCACCTCAAAAGCGGTGAATATCACCATCTGTCCCTCGTGATGCTTCAGTGCAAAAATTGTGACTTTAAACTGAACGGCGCACCCTGGTGGCAACGCTGTTCAACATGAAAAATGAAGTTCCTTTTGAGGGTCTTGGCAAGTTTATAGAGGCTTGAAATTTGGCACACACCTCCAAATGGATGAAGGCTTTGTTGGCATGTGATCATTTTCCTTGAATATCCCAAAATGGCTCCACAGCGCCCCCTACAAAATTCCAAAATATCAGCCCCTGCTCTGTGTTTTCTCTATGAGTCTGAAACTTGGTAAGCTCATGGAAGATATTAAGATGTACAAAAAAGTCTCTTGGAGCAATATCCCAAATCCAACAGGAAGTCAGCCATTTTAAAATTAATGTGTAATTTTGGCGACATTTTCCCATCTTTTCAGGCACCGTACTTTGACGAACTCCTCCAAGGGATTTCATCAGATTGGACCGATCTGCAGTTTGTGGAATCTAAAGACCTTTGTGATGTTAAATTGCGAAGCTTTTTACGTCCAGGGAAACGGGGTGGTTATGGCGGCACTTAGAGTTTGAATCACTCGCCAAAAAGCAGTAATCTGCTGTCACTCAAAAACACAATGTCCAATCTCTCCCAAACGTCTCAGGTGTGATGAGACTCGAGCTTGGAAGTGTTTGTTATGCCATTTGTACATAATGGTTAGAGCGCCACCTAGTGGAACGACTAACTAATCATGAATGAATGAGTTGAAATGTTAGCTGGTGGTTAAATGCATGAATTCCATCAATGTGACATCAGATCGGACGTGCTGGTTTTAGGTGTTGGGCGTGGCTCGACGCGCCGGGGGTGCGAGGGCCCTCATAACGCTGCTTGCAGCTTTAATTAGGGCCCGAGCACTGATAGTGCGAAGGCCCTATTGTAATTGCTCTGTTTATTATTATTATTAGGGCCCGAGCACTGACAGTGCGAAGGCCCTATTGTAATTGCTCTGTTTATTATTATTATTATTATTATTATTATTATTATTATTATTTCGGCAAATGAATTGGCCGTTTGAGGGCCTAAACATGCTCGAAAACTCATGAAATTTTGCACACGCGTCAGGTCTGGTGAAAATTTACGTATTTTAATGTTCTCAGACATGGCCAGGGAAAATTAGCTCAGTAGCGCCACCTAGAAAAATGAAAAACGCGAGCCCCCGGTATGGGTATGACCTACATGTTTGAAAGTCGGTACACCTATATAACGTTCAGAGTCGAACAAAAAAGTCTGTTATGGCAATGTCCTAAACCCAACAGGAAGTCCGCCATTTTGGATTGAAGGTGACATTTTGGCTCTGATTTTACCGTTTCCATGCCTTGTACTTTAACGAACTCCTCCTTGGGATTTGGTCCTATAAACTTCAAATTTGGACAGTGTCAACTACACCCTTGTGCCATGTTAAATTGCGGAGCTTTTGAGTTTTCACAATAGTATGAGGCCGTGGCGCCATGGCGAATTTTGATGACTCGCCATGAAAATCTTATTGCCTCTCATTCTGTCATACATGTTCTGATCTGGACCAAAGAGCACACATATGATAAGGCTCCACCCCTGAACATATTTCAACTGCCATATTTGACATCAAGGACAGCGCCACCTAGTGGGAACAGGAAATGTCATGTTTTACACTTTGGGGTACAGTATAGTGATGGGTGACATCTGCAGCCTCAAATTTCTCCAGGAAAGCCTTAAGGAGTTGGTCTTGGGTTACAGTGAAAACTGTGAGTTTTCGCGAAAGGGTGTGACCCCAGCAGCATGGCGAACTTTGATGTCACGCCATGAAGAAACAAATTAGTATAACTCAATGAAATCCAGTCTGATCAGTACCAGACTTTACAGGCATGATGTCAGACGCGCCCTGAACAGATTGATGTGCCCATTGTCGGAAATACGGACAGCGCCACCTAGTGGCAACAGGAAATGTCATGGCTTTAATTTTGTTGTACTGATTTTCACAGGTTCATCGTGGCCACCTCAAAAGCGGTGAATATCAACATCAGTCCCTCGTGATGCTTTAGTGCAAAAATTGTGACTTTAAACTGAACGGCGCACCCTGGTGGCAACGCTGTTCACCATGAAAGATGAAGTGGCTTTTGAGGGTCTTGGCAAGTTTATAGAGGCTTGAAATTTGGCACACACCTCCAATGTGACGATGGCTTTGTTGTCATGTGATCATTTTCATTGAATATCCCAAAATGGCTCCACAGCGCCCCCTACAAAATTTCAAAACCACAGCCCAAGCTCTGTGTTTTATGTATGAATCTGAAACCTGGTAGGCTTATAGGAGATATCAAGATGTACAAAAAAGTCTCTTGGAGCAATATCCCAAATCCAACAGGAAGTCAGCCATTTTAAAATTAATGTGCAATTTTGGCAACATTTTCCCCTCTTTTCAGGCATCGTTCTTTGACGAACTCCTCCAAGGGATTTCATCAGATTGGACCGATCTGCAGTTTGTGGAATCTAAAGACCTTTGTGATGTTAAATTGCGAAGCTTTTTACGTCCAGGGAAACGGGGTGGTTATGGCGGCACTTAGAGTTTCAATCACTCGCCAAAAAGCAGTAATCTGCTGTCACTCAAAAACACAATGTCCAATCTCTCCCAAACGTCTCAGGTGTGATTAGACTCGAACTCGGAAGTGTTTGTTATGCCATTTGTACATAATGGTTAGAGCGCCACCTAGTGGAACGACTAACTAATCATGAATGAATGAGTTGAAATGTTAGCTGGTGGTTAAATGCATGAATTCCATCAATGTGACATCAGATCGGACGTGCTGGTTTTAGGTGTTGGGCGTGGCTCGACGCGCCGGGGGTGCGAGGGCCCTCATAACGCTGCTTGCAGCTTTAATTAGGGCCCGAGCACTGAGAGTGCGAAGGCCCTATTGTATCTGCTCCGTTTCTTATTATTATTATTATTATTATTATTATTATTATTATTATTATTAGGGCCCGAGCACTGACAGTGCGAAGGCCCTATTGTAATTGCTCTGTTTATTATTATTATTATTATTATTATTATTATTTCGGCAAATGAATTGGCCGTTTGAGGGCCTAAACATGCTCGAAAACTCATGAAATTTTGCACACGCGTCAGGTCTGGTGAAAATTTACGTATTTTAATGTTCTCAGACATGGCCAGGGAAAATTAGCTCAGTAGCGCCACCTAGAAAAATGAAAAACGCGAGCCCCCGGTATGGGTATGACCTACATGTTTGAAAGTCGGTACACCTATATAATGTTCAGAGTCGAACAAAAAAGTCTATTATGGCAATGTCCTAAACCCAACAGGAAGTCCGCCATTTTGGATTGAAGGTGACATTTTGGCTCTGATTTTACCATTTCCATGCCTCGAACTTTGACGAACTCCTCCTTGGGGTTTGATTTCATAACCTTCATATTTGGTCAGTGCCAACTACACCCTTATGCCATGTTAAATTGCGGAGCTTTTGAGTTTTCACAATACCATGAGGCCGTGGCGCCATGGCGAATTTCGATGACTCGCCATGAAAATCTTATTGCCTCTCATTCTGTCATAGATTTTCTGACCTTGACCAAAGTGAACACATATGATAAGGCTCCATCCCTGAACATATTTCAACTGCCATATTTTACATCAGGGACAGCGCCACCTAGTGGGAACAGGAAATGTCATGTTTTACACTTTGGGGTACAGTATGGTGATGGGTGACATCTGCAGCCTCAAATTTCTCCAGGAAAGCCTTAAGGAGTTGGTCTTGGGTTACAGTGAAAACTGTGACTTTTCGCAAAAGGGTGTGACACCAGCGGCATGGCGAACTTTGATGTCACGCCATGAAGAAACAAATTAGTATAACTCAATGAAATCCAGTCTGATCAGTACCAGACTTTACAGGCATGATGTCAGACCCGCCCTGAACAGATTGATGTGCCCATTGTCGGAAATACGGACAGCGCCACCTAGTGGCAACAGGAAATGTCATGGCTTTAATTTTGTTGTACTGATTTTCACAGGTTCATCGTGGCCACCTCAAAAGCGGTGAATATCACCATCAGTCCCTCGTGATGCTTCAGTGCAAAAATTGTGAGTTTAAACTGAACGGCGCACCCTGGTGGCAACGCTGTTCAACATGAAAGATGAAGTGGCTTTTGAGGGTCTTGGCAAGTTTATAGAGGCTTGAAATTTGGCACACACCTCCAAATGGATGAACGCTTTGTTGGCATGTGATCATTTTCATTGAATAGCGCGAAGTTGCTCCACAGCGCCCCCTACAAAATTTCAAAACCACAGCCCCTGCTCTGTGTTTCATCTATGAGTCTGAAACCTGGTAAGCTTATGGAAAATATCAAGATGTAGAAAAAAGTCTCTTGGAGCAATATCCCAAATCCAACAGGAAGTCAGCCATTTTAAAATTAATGTGTAATTTTGGCGACATTTTCCCCTCTTTTCAGGCTTCATACTTTGACGAACTCCTCCAAGGGATTTCATCATATTGAACCAATCTCCAGTGTGTGGAATCTAAAGACCTTTGTGATGTTAAATTGCGAAGCTTTTTACGTTCAGTGAAACGGGGTGGTTATGGTGGCACTTAGAGTTTGAATCACTCGCCAAAAAGCAGTAATCTGCTGTCACTCAAAAACACAATGTCCAATCTCTCCCAAACGTCTCAGGTGTGATGAGACTCGAGCTCGGAAGTGATTGTTATGCCATTTGTACATAATGGTTAGAGCGCCACCTAGTGGAACGACTAACTAATCATGAATGAATGACTTGAAATGTTAGCTGGTGGTTAAATGCATGAATTCCATCAATGTGACATCAGATCGGAGGTGCTGGTTTTAGGTGTTGGGCTTGGCTCGACGCGCCGGGGGTGCGAGGGCCCTCGTAACGCTGCTTGCAGCTTTAATTATTATTATTATTATTATTCAGGCGAAACAAGGGCCTTTTTGAGGGCCTAAACATGCTCAAAAACTCATGAAATTTTGCACACATGCCAGGTCTGGTGAAAAATTTTGTATTTTAATGGTTTTACATATGAGCACTGGGAAATGGCTCTACAGCGCCACCTATGCCTTGTTAAATGCAGCCCTACGACCACATCGTTTGAGCTACATGTATGAAATTTGGCACACATGTGTATCATGCCAAGACGAACAAAAAAGTCTGTGGGCCCATTGACGCAAACCCAACAGGAAGTCCGCCATTTGGAAGAGAAGGTGACATTTTGGCTCTAATTTTGCCATTTCCATGCCTCGAACTTTTGCGAACTCCTCCTTGGGGTTTCATTTCATAACCTTCAAATTTGGACAGTGTCAACTACACCCTTGTGCCATGTTAAATTGCGGAGCTTTTGAGTTTTCACAATACTATGAGGCCGTGGCGCCATGGCGAATTTCGATGACTCGCCATGAAAATCTTATTGCCTCTCATTTTGTCATACATTTTCTGACCTTGACCAAAGTGAACACATATGATAAGGCTCCACCCCTGAACATATTTCAACTGCCATATTTGACATCAAGGACAGCGCCACCTAGTGGGAACAGGAAATGTCATGTTTTACACTTTGGGGTACAGTATAGTGATGGGTGACATCTGCAGCCTCAAATTTCTCCAGAAAAGCCTTAAGGAGTTGGTCTTGGGTTACAGTGAAAACTGTGAGTTTTCGCAAAAGGGTGTGACCCCAGCAGCATGGCGAACTTTGATGTCACGCCATGAAGAAACAAATTAGTATAACTCAATGAAATCCAGTCTGATTAGTACCAGACTTTACAGGCATGATGTCACACCCGCCCTGAACAGATTGATGTGCCCATTGTCGGAAATACGGACAGCGCCACCCAGTGGCAACAGGAAATGTCATGGCTTTAATTTTGTTGTACTGATTTTCACAGGTTGATCGTGGCCACCTCAAAAGCGGTGAATATCACCATCAGTCCCTTGTGATGCTTCAGTGCAAAAATTGTGACTTTAAACTGAACGGCGCACCCTGGTGGCAACGCGGTTCACCATGAAAGATGAAGTGGCTTTTGAGGGTCTTGGCAAGTTTATAGAGGCTTGAAATTTGGCACACACCTCCAATGTGTCGAAGGCTTTGTTGTCATGTGATCATTTTCATTGAATATCGCAAAATGGCTCCACAGCGCCCCCTACAAAATTTCAAAACATCAGCCCCAGCTCTGTGTTTTATGTATGAGTCTGAAACCTGGTAAGATTATAGGAGATATCAAGATGTACAAAAAAGTCTCTTGGTGCAATATCCCAAATCCAACAGGAAGTCAGCCATTTTAAAATTAATGTGTAATTTTGGCAACATTTTGCCCTCTTTCCAGGCACCGTTCTTTGACGAACTCCTCCAAGGGATTTCATCATATTGAACCAATCTCCAGTGTGTAGAATCTAAAGACCTTTGTGATGTTAAATTGCGAAGCTTTTTACGTTCAGGGAAACGGGGTGGTCATGGCGGCATGTGGAGTTTCAGTCACTCGCCAAAAAGCAGTAATCTGCTGTCACTCAAAATCAAAATGTCCAATATGTCCCAAAGGTCGCAGGCGTGATGAGACTCGAGCTCGGAAATGTTTGTTTGCCATTTGTCAGTAATGGTTAGAGCGCCACCTAGTGGGACGACTATAATCATGATTGAATGAGATGAAATGTTAGCTGGTGGTTGAATGCATGAATTTCATCAATGTGACATCAGATCGGAGGTGCTGGTTGTAGGTGTTGGGCGTAGCTCGACACGCCAGGGTGCGAGGGCCCTCATAACGCTGCTTGCAGCTTTAATTATTAGGGCCCGAGCACTGACAGTGCGAAGGCCCTATTGTAATTGCTCTGTTTATTATTATTATTATTATTATTTCGGCAAATGAATCGGCCTTTTGAGGGCCTAAACATGCTCGAAAACTCTGGAAATTTTGCGCACGCGTCAGGTCTGGTGAAAATTTACGTATTTTAATGGTTTTACATATGAGCACTGGGAAATGGCTCTAGAGCGCCACCTATGCCTTGTTAAATGCAGCCCTACGACCACATCGTTTCAGCTACATGTATGAAATTTGGCACACATGTGTATCATGCCAAGACGAACAAAAAAGTCTGTGGGCCCATTGACGCAAACCCAACAGGAAGTCCGCCATTTTGGATTGAAGGTGACATTTTGGCTCTGATTTTACCGTTTCCATGCCTTGTACTTTAACGAACTCCTCCTTGGGATTTGGTCGTATAAGCTTCAAATTTGGACAGTGTCAACTACACCCTTGTGCCATGTTAAATTGCGGAGCTTTTGAGTTTTCACAATACTATGAGGCCGTGGCGCCATGGCGAATTTCGATGACTCGCCATGAAAATCTTATTGCCTCTCATTCTGTCATACATGTTCCAATCTGGACCAAAGAGCACACATATGATAAGGCTCCACCCCTGAACATATTTCAACTGCCATATTTGACCTCAAGGACAGCGCCACCTAGTGGGAACAGGAAATGTCATGTTTTACACTTTGGGGTACAGTATAGTGAAGGGTGACATCTGCAGCCTCAAATTTCTCCAGGAAAGCCTTAAGGAGTTGGTCTTGGGTAACAGTGAAAACTGTGAGTTTTCGCGAAAGGGTGTGACCCCAGCAGCATGGCGAACTTTGATGTCACGCCATGAAGAAACAAATTAGTATAACTCAATGAAATCCAGTCTGATCAGTACCAGACTTTACAGGCATGATGTCAGACCCGCCCTGAACAGATTGATGTGCCCATTGTCGGAAATACGGACAGCGCCACCTAGTGGCAACAGGAAATGTCATGGCTTTAATTTTGTTGTACTGATTTTCACAGGTTCATCTTGGCCACCTCAAAAGCGGTGAATATCACCATCAGTCCCTCGTGATGCTTCAGTGCAAAAATTGTGAGTTTAAACTGAACGGCGCACCCTGGTGGCAACGCTGTTCAACATGAAAGATGAAGTGGCTTTTGAGGGTCTTGGCAAGTTTATAGAGGCTTGAAATTTGGCACACACCTCCAAATGGATGAAGGCTTTGTTGGCATGTGATCATTTTCATTGAATAGCGCGAAATTGCTCCACAGCGCCCCCTACAAAATTTCAAAACCACAGCCCCTGCTCTGTGTTTTATGTATGAATCTGAAACCTGGTAGGCTTATAGGAGATATCAAGATGTACAAAAAAGTCTCTTGGAGCAATATCCCAAATCCAACAGGAAGTCAGCCATTTTAAAATTAATGTGTAATTTTGGCAACATTTTCCCCTCTTTTCAGGCTTCATACTTTGACGAACTCCTCCAAGGGATTTCATCATATTGAACCATTCTCCAGTGTGTGGAATCTAAAGACCTTTGTGATGTTAAATTGCGAAGCTTTTTACGTTCAAGGAAACGGGGTGGTCATGGCGGCACGTGGAGTTTCAATCACTCGCCAAAAAGCAGTAATATGCTGTCACTCAAAGACACAAAGTCCAATCTCTCCCAAAGGTCACAGGCGTGATGAGACTCGAGCTCGGAAATGTTTGTTATGCCCTTTGTCTATAATGGTTAGAGAGCCACCTAGTGGGACGACTATACTCATGGTTGAACCAAATGAAATGTTAACTGGTGGTTAAATGCATGAATTCCATCAATGTGACATCAGATCGGACATGCTGGTTTCAGGTGTTGGGCATGGCTCGACACGCCGGGGGTGCGAGGGCCCTCATAACGCTGCTTGCAGCTTTAATTATTATTATTATTATTATTATTATTTCGGCAAATGAATTGGCCGTTTGAGGGCCTAAACATGCTCGAAAACTCATGAAATTTTGCACACGCGTCAGGTCTGGTGAAAATTTACGTATTTTAATGTTCTCAGACATGGCCAGGGAAAATTAGCTCAGTAGCGCCACCTAGAAAAATGAAAAACGCGAGCCCCCGGTATGGGTATGGCCTACAAGTTTGAATCTCGGTACACCTATATAACGTTCAGAGTCGAACAAAAAAGTCTATTATGGCAATGTCCTAAACCCAACAGGAAGTCCGCCATTTTGCATTGAAGGTGACATTTTGGCTCTAATTTTGCCATTTCCATGCCTCGAACTTTAACGAACTCCTCCTTGGGATTTGGTCCTATAAGCTTCAAATTTGGACAGTGTCAACTACACCCTTGTGCCATGTTAAATTGCGGAGCTTTTGAGTTTTCACAATACTATGAGGCCGTGGCGCCATGGCGAATTTCGATGACTCGCCATGAAAATCTTATTGCCTCTCATTCTGTCATACATGTTCCGATCTGGACCAAAGAGCACACATATGATAAGGCTCCACCCCTGAACATATTTCAACTGCCATATTTGACATCAAGGACAGCGCCACCTAGTGGGAACAGGAAATGTCATGTTTTACACTTTGGGGTACAGTATAGTGATGGGTGACATCTGCAGCCTCAAATTTCTCCAGGAAAGCCTTAAGGAGTTGGTCTTGGGTTACAGTGAAAACTGTGAGTTTTCGCGAAAGGGTGTGACCCCAGCAGCATGGCGAACTTTGATGTCACGCCATGAAGAAACAAATTAGTATAACTCAATGAAATCCAGTCTGATCAGTACCAGACTTTACAGGCATGATGTCAGACCCGCCCTGAACAGATTGATGTGCCCATTGTCGGAAATACGGACAGCGCCACCTAGTGGCAACAGGAAATGTCATGGCTTTAATTTTGTTGTACTGATTTTCACAGGTTCATCTTGGCCACCTCAAAAGCGGTGAATATCACCGTCAGTCCTTCATGATGCTGCAGTGCGAATATTGTGACTTTATACTGAACGGCGCACCCTGGTGGCAACGCTGTTCACCATGAAAGATGAAGTGGCTTTTGAGGGGCTTGGAAAGTTTAAAAAGTCTTGAAATTTGGCGCACACCTCCAATGTGCAGAAGGCTTTGTTGTTATGTGATCATTTTCATTGAATAGCGCAAAATGGCTCCACAGCGCCCCCTACAAAATTTCAAAATCACAGCCCCTGCTCTGTGTTTTATATATGAGTCTGAAACCTGGTAAGCTTATAGGAGATATCAAGATGTACAAAAAAGTCTCTTGGAGCAATATCCCAAATCCAACAGGAAGTCAGCCATTTTAAAATTAATGTGCAATTTTGGCAACATTTTCCCCTCTTTTCAGGCATCGTTCTTTGACGAACTCCTCCAAGGGATTTCATCAGATTGCACTATTCTTCAGTGTGTGGAATCCAAAGACCTTTGTGTTGTTAAATTGCGAAGCTTTTTACGTTCAGGGAAACGGGGTGGTTATGGCGGCACGTAGACTCTCAATCACTCGCCAAAACGCAGTAATCGGCTGTTACTCAAAAACACAATATCCAATCTC
The DNA here is from genome assembly GCF_963969265.1 of Rhamphochromis sp. 'chilingali'. Lineage (NCBI taxonomy): Eukaryota > Metazoa > Chordata > Actinopteri > Cichliformes > Cichlidae > Rhamphochromis > Rhamphochromis sp. 'chilingali'. The sequence continues at coordinate 19,546,903 of NC_137936.1, forward strand.
TCCCAAAGGTCGCAGGCGTGATGAGACTCGAGCTCGGAAATGTTTGTTATGCCATTTGTACATAATGGTTAGAGTGCCACCTAGTGGAACGACTAGCTAATCATGAATGAATGAGTTGAAATGTTAGCTGGTGGTTAAATGCATGAATTCCATCAATGTGACATCGATCGGACGTGCTGGTTTTAGGTGTTGGGCGTGGCTCGACGCGCCGGGGGTGCGAGGGCCCTCATAACGCTGCTTGCAGCTTTAATTAGGGCCCGAGCACTGAGAGTGCGAAGGCCCTATTGTATCTGCTCCGTTTCTTATTATTAGGGCCCGAGCACTGACAGTGCGAAGGCCCTATTGTATCTGCTCCGTTTCTTATTATTATTATTATTATTATTATTATTATTCAGGCAAAACAAGGGCCTTTTTGAGGGCCTAAACATGCTCAAAAACTCATGAAATTTTGCAGACATGCCAGGTCTGGTGAAAAATTTTGTATTTTAATGGTTTTACATATGAGCACTGGGAAATGGCTCTACAGCGCCACCTATGCCTTGTTAAATGCAGCCCTACGACCACATCGTTTGAGCTACATGTATGAAATTTGGCACACATGTGTATCATGCCAAGACGAACAAAAAAGTCTGTGGGCCCATTGACGCAAACCCAACAGGAAGTCCGCCATTTGGAAGAGAAGGTGACATTTTGGCTCTAATTTTGCCATTTCCATGCCTCGAACTTTTGCGAACTCCTCCTTGGGGTTTGATTTCATAACCTTCATATTTGGTCAGTGTCAACTACACCCTTGTGCCATGTTAAATTGCGGAGCTTTTGAGTTTTCACAATACGGTGAGGCCGTGGCGCCATGGCGAATTACGATGACTCGCCATGAAAATCTTATTGCCTCTCATTCTGTCATAGATTTTCTGACCTTGACCAAAGTGAACACATATGATAAGGCTCCACCCCTGAACATATTTCAACTGCCATATTTGACACCAGGGACAGCGCCACCTAGTGGGAACAGGAAATGTCATGTTTTACACTTTGGGGTACAGTATAGTGATGGGTGACATCTGCAGCCTCAAATTTCTCCAGGAAAGCCTTAAGGAGTTGGTCTTGGGTTACAGTGAAAACTGTGACTTTTCGCCAAAGGGTGTGACCTCAGCGGCATGGCGAACTTTGATGTCACGCCATGAAGAAACAAATTAGTATAACTCAATGAAACCCAGTCTGATCAGTACCAGACTTTACAGTCATGATGTCAGACCCACCCTGAACAGATTGATGTGCCCATTGTCGGGAATACGTACAGCGCCACCTAGTGGCAACAGGACATGTCATGTCTTACACTTTGTTGTACTGATTTTCACAGGTTCATCGTGGCCACCTCAAAAGCGGTGAATATCACCATCAGTCCTTCGTGATGGTTCAGTGCGAAAATTGTGACTTTAAACTGAATGGCGCACCCTGGTGGCAGCGCAGTTCACCATGAAAGATGAAGTTGCTTTTGAGGGGCTTGGAAAGTTTATAGAGGCTTTAAATTTGGCGCACACCTCCAATGTGACGAAGGCTTTGTTGTTATGTGACCATTTTCCTTGAATAGCGCAAAATGGCTCCATGGCGCCCCCTACAAAATTCCAAAATATCAGCCCCTGCTCTGTGTTTTATCTATGAGTCTGAAACTTGGTAAGCTCATGGAAGATATTAAGATGTACAAAAAAGCCTCTTGGAGCAATATCCCAAATCCAACAGGAAGTCAGCCATTTTAAAATGAATGTGCAATTTTGGCGACATTTTCCCATCTTTTCAGGCACCGTACTTTGACGAACTCCTCCAAGGGATTTCATCAGATTGGACCGATCTGCACCTTGTGGAATCTACAGACCTTTGTGATGTTAAATTGCGAAGCTTTTTACGTTCAGGGAAACGGGGTGGTTATGGCGGCACTTAGAGTTTGAATCACTCGCCAAAAAGCAGTAATCTGCTGTCACTCAAAAACACAATGTCCAATCTCTCCCAAACGTCTCAGGTGTGATGAGACTCGAGCTTGGAAGTGTTTGTTATGCCATTTGTACATAATGGTTAGAGCGCCACCTAGTGGAACGACTAACTAATCATGAATGAATGAGTTGAAATGTTAGCTGGTGGTTAAATGCATGAATTCCATCAATGTGACATCAGATCGGACGTGCTGGTTTTAGGTGTTGGGCGTGGCTCGACGCGCCGGGGGTGCGAGGGCCCTCATAACGCTGCTTGCAGCTTTAATTATTATTATTATTATTCAGGCGAAACAAGGGCCTTTTTGAGGGCCTAAACATGCTCAAAAACTCATGAAATTTTGCACACATGCCAGGTCTGGTGAAAAATTTTGTATTTTAATGGTTTTACATATGAGCACTGGGAAATGGCTCTAGAGCGCCACCTATGCCTTGTTAAATGCAGCCCTACGACCACATCGTTTGAGCTACATGTATGAAATTTGGCACACATGTGTATCATGCCAAGACGAACAAAAAAGTCTGTGGGCCCATTGACGCAAACCCAACAGGAAGTCCGCCATTTGGAAGAGAAGGTGACATTTTGGCTCTAATTTTGCCATTTCCATGCCTCGAACTTTTGCGAACTCCTCCTTGGGGTTTCATTTCATAACCTTCAAATTTGGACAGTGTCAACTACACCCTTGTGCCATGTTAAATTGCGGAGCTTTTGAGTTTTCACAATACTATGAGGCTGTGGCGCCATGGCGAATTTCGATGACTCGCCATGAAAATCTTATTGCCTCTCATTTTGTCATACATGTTCCGATCTGGACCAAAGAGCACACATATGATAAGGCTCCACCCCTGAACATATTTCAACTGCCATATTTGACATCAAGGACAGCGCCACCTAGTGGGAACAGGAAATGTCATGTTTTACACTTTGGGGTACAGTATAGTGATGGGTGACATCTGCAGCCTCAAATTTCTCCAGGAAAGCCTTAAGGAGTTGGTCTTGGGTTACAGTGAAAACTGTGAGTTTTCGTGAAAGGGTGTGACCCCAGCAGCATGGCGAACTTTGATGTCACGCCATGAAGAAACAAATTAGTATAACTCAATGAAATCCAGCCTGATCAGTACCAGACTTTACAGGCATGATGTCAGACTCGCCCTGAACAGATTGATGTGCCCATTGTCAGAAATACGGACAGCGCCACCTAGTGGCAACAGGAAATGTCATGGCTTTAATTTTGTTGTACTGATTTTCACAGGTTCATCGTGGCCACCTCAAAAGCGGTGAATATCACCATCAGTCCCTCGTGATGCTTCAGTGCAAAAATTGTGACTTTAAACTGAACGGCGCACCCTGGTGGCAACGCTGTTCACCATGAAAGATGAAGTGGCTTTTGAGGGTCTTGGACAGTTTATAGAGGCTTGAAATTTGGCACACACCTCCAATGTGACGAAGGCTTTGTTGTCATCTGATCATTTTCATTGAATATCCCAAAATGGCTCCACAGCGCCCCCTACAAAATTTCAAAACAACAGCCCCTGCTCTGTGTTTCATCTATGAGTCTGAAACCTGGTAAGCTTATGGAAAATATCAAGATGTACAAAAAAGTCTCTTGGAGCAATATCCCAAATCCAACAGGAAGTCAGCCATTTTAAAATTAATGTGTAATTTTTGTGATATTTTCCACTCTTTCCAGGCACCGTTCTTTGACGAACTCCTCCAAGGGATTTCATCATATTGAACCAATCTCCAGTGTGTGGAATCTAAAGACCTTTGTGATGTTAAATTGCGAAGCTTTTTACGTTCAGGGAAACGGGGTGGTCATGGCGGCATGTGGAGTTTCAGTCACTCGCCAAAAAGCAGTAATCTGCTGTCACTCAAAATCAAAATGTCCAATATGTCCCAAAGGTCGCAGGCGTGATGAGACTCGAGCTCGGAAATGTTTGTTATGCCATTTGTCAGTAATGGTTAGAGCGCCACCTAGTGGGACGACTATAATCATGATTGAATGAGATGAAATGTTAGCTGGTGGTTGAATGCATGAATTTCATCAATGTGACATCAGATCGGAGGTGCTGGTTGTAGGTGTTGGGCGTAGCTCGACGCGATGGGGTGCGAGGGCCTTCATAACGCTGCTTGCAGCTTTAATTATTATTATTATTAGGGCCCGAGCACTGACAGTGCGAAGGCCCTATTGTAATTGCTCTGTTTATTATTATTAGGGCCCGAGCACTGACTGTGCGAAGGCCCTATTGTATCTGCTCCGTTTCTTTTTATTATTATTATTCACCCCAAACAAGGGCCTTTTTGAGGGCCTAAACATGCTCAAAAACTCATGAAATTTTGCAGACATGCCAGGTCTGGTGAAAAATTTTGTATTTTAATGGTTTTACTTATGAGCACTGGGAAATGGCTCTAGAGCGCCACCTATGCCTTGTTAAATGCAGCCCTACGACCACATAGTTTGAGCTACATGTATGAAATTTGGCACACATGTGTATCATGACGAGCCGAACAAAAAAGTCAGTGGGCCCATTGATGCAAACCCAACAGGAAGTCCGCAATTTAGAAGTGAAGGTGACATTTTGGCTCTAATTTTGTCGTTTCCATGCCTCGAACTTTAACGAACTCCTCCTTGGAAATTGGTCGTATAAGCTTCATATTTGGTCAGTGCCAACTACACCCTTGTGCCATGTTAAATTGCGGAGCTTTTGAGTTTTCACAATACCATGAGGCCGTGGCGCCACGGCGAATTTCGATGACTCGCCATGAAAATCTTATTGCCTCTCATTCTGTCATACATGTTCCGATCTGGACCAAAGAGCACACATATGATAAGGCTCCACCCCTGAACATATTTCAACTGCCATATTTGACATCAAGGACAGCGCCACCTAGTGGGAACAGGAAATGTCATGTTTTACACTTTGGGGTACAGTATAGTGATGGGTGACATCTGCAGCCTCAAATTTCTCCAGGAAAGCCTTAAGGAGTTGGTCTTGGGTTACAGTGAAAACTGTGACTTTTCGCAAAAGGGTGTGACCCCAGCAGCATGGCGAACTTTGATGTCACGCCATGAAGAAACAAATTAGTATAACTCAATGAAATCCAGTCTGATCAGTACCAGACTTTACAGGCATGATCTCAGACCCGCCCTGAACAGATTGATGTGCCCATTGTCGGAAATACGGACAGCGCCACCTAGTGGCAACAGGAAATGTCATGGCTTTAATTTTGTTGTACTGATTTTCACAGGTTCATCTTGGCCACCTCAAAAGCGGTGAATATCACCATCAGTCCCTCGTGATGCTTCAGTGCAAAAATTGTGACTTTAAACTGAACGGCGCACCCTGGTGGCAACGCTGTTCAACATGAAAGATGAAGTGGCTTTTGAGGGTCTTGGCAAGTTTATAGAGGCTTGAAATTTGGCACACACCTCCAAATGGATGAACGCTTTGTTGGCATGTGATCATTTTCATTGAATAGCGCGAAATGGCTCCACAGCGCCCCCTACAAAATTTCAAAACCACAGCCCCTGCTCTGTGTTCTATGTATGATTCTGAAACCTGGTAAGCTTATAGGAGATATCAAGATGTACAAAAAAGTCTCTTGGTGCAATATCCCAAATCCAACAGGAAGTCAGCCATTTTAAAATTAATGTGTAATTTTGGCAACATTTTCCCCTCTTTCCAGGCACCGTTCTTTGACGAACTCCTCCAAGGGATTTCATCATATTGAACCAATCTCCAGTGTGTGGAATCTAAAGACCTTTGTGATGTTAAATTGCGAAGCTTTTTACGTTCAGTGAAACGGGGTGGTTATGGTGGCACTTAGAGTTTGAATCACTCGCCAAAAAGCAGTAATCTGCTGTCACTCAAAAACACAATGTCCAATCTCTCCCAAACGTCTCAGGTGTGATGAGACTCGAGCTCGGAAGTGATTGTTATGCCATTTGTACATAATGGTTAGAGCGCCACCTAGTGGAACGACTAACTAATCATGAATGAATGAGTTGAGATGTTAGCTGGTGGTTAAATGCATGAATTCCATCAATGTGACATGAGATCGGACGTGCTGGTTTTAGGTGTTGGGCGTGGCTCGACGCGCCGGGGGTGCGAGGGCCCTCATAACGCTGCTTGCAGCTTTAATTATTAGGGCCCGAGCACTGATAGTGCGAAGGCCCTATTGTAATTGCTCTGTTTATTATTATTATTATTATTATTATTATTATTTCGGCAAATGAATTGGCCGTTTGAGGGCCTAAACATGCTCGAAAACTCATGAAATTTTACACACGCGTCAGGTCTGGTGAAAATTTACGTATTTTACTGTTCTCAGACATGGCCAGGGAAAATTAGCTCAGTAGCGCCACCTAGAAAAATGAAAAACGCGAGCCCCCGGTATGGGTATGACTTACATGTTTGAAAGTCGGTACACCTATATAATGTTCAGAGTCGAACAAAAAAGTCTATTATGGCAATGTCCTAAACCCAACAGGAAGTCCGCCATTTTGGATTGAAGGTGACATTTTGGCTCTGATTTTACCGTTTCCATGCCTTGTACTTTAACGAACTCCTCCTTGGGATTTGGTCCTATAAACTTCAAATTTGGACAGTGTCAACTACACCCTTGTGCCATGTTAAATTGCGGAGCTTTTGAGTTTTCACAATACTATGAGGCCGTGGCGCCATGGCGAATTTCGATGACTCGCCATCAAAATCTTATTGCCTCTCATTTTGTCATACATTTTCTGACCTTGACCAAAGTGAACACATATGATAAGGCTCCACTCCTGAACATATTTCAACTGCCATATTTGACATCAAGGACAGCGCCACCTAGTGGGAACAGGAAATGTCATGTTTTACACTTTAGGTTACAGTATTGTGATGAGTGACATCTGCAGCCTCAAATTTCTCCAGAAAAGCCTTAAGGAGTTGGTCTTGGGTTACAGTGAAAACTGTGACTTTTCGCAAAAGGGTGTGACCCCAGCGGCATGGCGAACTTTGATGTCACGCCATGAAGAAACAAATTAGTATAACTCAATGAAATCCAGTCTGATTAGTACCAGCCTTTACAGGCATGATGTCAGACCCGCCCTGAACAGATTGATGTGCCCATTGTCGGGAATACCCACAGCGCCACCTAGTGGCAACAGGAAATGTCATGGCTTTAATTTTGTTGTACTGATTTTCACAGGTTCATCGTGGCCACCTCAAAAGCGGTGAATATCACCATCAGTCCCTCGTGATGCTTCAGTGCAAAAATTGTGACTTTAAACTGAACGGCGGACCCTGGTGGCAACGCGGTCCACCATGAAAGATGAAGTGGCTTTTGAGGGGCTTGGAAAGTTTATAGAGGCTTGAAATTTGGCACACACCTTCAATGTGATGAAGGCTTTGTTGTCATGTGATCATTTTCATTGAATAGCGCGAAATGGCTCCACAGCGCCCCCTACAATATTTCAAAATATCAGCCCCTGCTCTGTGTTTTATGTATGAGTCTGAAACCTGGTAAGCTTATAGGAGATATCAAGATGTACAAAAAAGTCTCTTGGAGCAATATCCCAAATCCAACAGGAAGTCAGTCATTTTAAAATTAATGTGCTGTCACTCAAAGACACAATGTCCAATCTCTCCCAAACATCGCAGGCATGAGTCGAGAGTCAAGCTCAGAAATATTTGATATGCCATTTGTCAGTAATGTTAGAGCGCCACCTAGTGGGACAAAAATAATGATTGTTGAATGAGATTAAATGTTAGCTAGTGGTTTGGCCATGGTGCCACAGTGAGTTTTGATATATTGCCATAAAAATTATCTGTTTTCCTATTTTATTCATGTTTTATGGTCAATGTCATGGATCAATGCAAACATTTTTGCATGTTTTTGACTTTAAATTGTGATTCTTGCAGCATTCTGTTTCACATTTTAGGCCTTGTAATTTCCCTCATGTAACATCCTAACACATATACAAAATTGTGTTAGAAATGTGCCCTCAACCAGAATTTAGTGTTCCATTTGGAATTATTTTGGTCATTATGACACATTTTTGCAATTTCCAGGTTGTATACTTTTGTACTCATTGTAGAGGTCTGCGAGTCACATGGAATTCCTTTCCCTTTCAGCTGTGGCTTCTACAAGAATTGGGTGAAAAACATAAAAACAAATAAAAAACAAATTAATTAATACCCTTGAAACATAATATAATCTGTGCCACAGGTTCAATGTGGTAGAGAAGACAAGACAACCTCTCTTTGTGTGGTGTTTGCACATTAGCGAGTGAGAGTTTGCAGTTAAAGTTTACAGAGAGTGACAAAAAGAAAAGGTACTGTAGAGTTTCTCAAGAGCCCGTTTTGGGTGAAATATTAGTGTTCAGCTGTATATTGTGTTCACTGCCTCCAGAGGAATAAAGTTCTGCTGGTGCATTCTTACGTCATCCCTCTCCATCTGTCTGCTAAGGTTCTCAATTCGATGATATGGGCGATTTATTTATTTGCCCATAAGTAAGTTTGCTAATAATGATGGAGCTAATAGAAGCAGTTAAGAGGATAGAAATTACAGCACTGTTTGAACACCACCTTTTTTGCACTCTCCTCAGAGTGTGCCGAAGTGCAGTGATTCAATTACTGAAATTCAAAACAGACACAAAGAAAGGCACGAGCCTATGTTAGAAAAAATGTTTGGATGGTGGACACATACATGCTCATGCAAGTTAGTCGTGTTTGATTCCTTTGCTTGCATTATACATCTGCACAAGTAGCACACTGTTTTGGTAGTCAAATAAAATCCTAAATTGGTGACTTTATTTTTTATGGCAATTAGTTTGGACTTCTTTGTTGTAAACGTTCAAATCAGTCTGTGCATGATTACATTGCCCCGCCCATCAAAAAGTATGCACATGCATGTATATATATCTTATATTGTTGATTGTTGGACTTAAAATTGTTGGTTGGCAAATTTTTACATATCACTTAACCCTACTTTACACTTTGCTATTAGACTTTATTTGCCCAGACCAGAAAGCTAATTACAAGCTACAAACCAAACTCGAAGCACTAATCATCAATCAGAAGCACCCTCGATATAGATGTAACTGGATCGACATGGTTGTTTATTACTTTAATGTAAATGTAATGGTCAATAGCATGTATTAGTCCGTTATAGCCATAAGCAAGGACACCACAGGGAGTCGAACCCTATCCCAGTAAACCAGGAGTACCATTACCAGTGTCTTTTTGCTTTTTAAGGCTAAGTGGATAAAGCAAAACCTGCATTAACAACATGTGAGCATGACTACTCTGTTTGATAGCACAACTGTACTATGTGCTATTTAAAAGTGAATACTTACTGCTATCTTTAGCAAATTGTACATTTTATTTTTCTATGTGTGATGCATACATTGTATCTGAAAGATGAATGAAAAAACAGTTACAGTTATTTAGAAGTCTATGGACAGAATTTCCTCATGTGCACAAGAACCCAGTAAATTATTGTGAAATACCCAAAGATATCTACAAAAAACTTTAAAATATTGCGTTTATTAATTAATGGTAAAGTCACTTAATGCAGGAAAAAAAAACCACTGTAATAGCAATTGGCTGAGGTTAGTCATTAAGAATGAGTGTGCACAGAATTGGGCTGACTAACATATAAAGCATAGCTAGAAGTGAGGTGTAACCTTTCCACTTCCATCCCTTACTCAGCCATTGTGATTCAGTTAAAGGACTAGATATTACAGTCCCTGATAATGCATTGCTTTAGGATAGGAGAGAGCAGAGAGGAGAGCTAGAAGGGGGGCTGCACCAAGACACCAGACGTTCAACCTCCCTCCTGTAGGCAGACTCGTCCCCGTCCGAGATGAGTCCAATAACGGTGGTGTCATCTGCAAACTTGATTAGCTTGACAGATTGGTGGGTGGAGGTGCAGCAGTTGGTGTACAGGGAGAAGAGCAGAGGAGAAAGAACACAGCCCTGAGGGGAGCCGGTGCTGATGGTCCGGGAGTCCGAGACATTCTTTCCCAGCCTCACATGCTGCTTCCTGTCCGTCAGGAAGTCAGTGATCCACCGGCAGATGGGATCAGGCACATTCATCTGGGAAAGCTTGTCTCGGAGATGGTCTGGAAGGATGGTGTTGAAGGCAGAGCTGAAGTCCACAAACAGGATCCTGGCGTAGGTTCCTGGGGAGTCCAGATGCTGCAGGATGAAGTGTAGGGCCATGTTGATGGCGTCGTCTACAGACCTGTTGGCTCTATATGCAAACTGCAGGGGGTCCAGGAGGGGGGCCGTGAGGGTCTTGAGATGGGAGAGAACTAGGCGCTCAAATGACTTCATGACCACAGATGTCAGAGCCACGGGTCTGTAGTCATTTAGTCCAGTGATCCTAGGTTTCTTGGGGACAGGGATTATGGTAGAGGACTTGAAGCAGGCAGGCACATGACATGCCTGCAGTGAGGAGTTGAAGATGCCATGAGTCCACAGAGGTGATGGGGGTGTCAGTCAGGATGATGGGGGGGAGTGGGGCTGTGTGCTTCCTGAAGTCCACAATAATCTCCACTGTCTTCTGGGCATTCAGCACCAGGTTGTTGTGGCTGCACCAAGACACCAGACGTTCAACCTCCCTCCTGTAGGCAGACTCGTCCCCGTCCGAGATGAGTCCAATAACGGTGGTGTCATCTGCAAACTTGATTAGCTTGACAGACTGGTGGGTGGTGGTGTCATCTGCAAACTTGATTAGCTTGACAGACTGGTGGGTGGAGGTGCAGCAGTTGGTGTACAGGGAGAAGAGCAGAGGAGAAAGAACACAGCCCTGAGGGGAGCCGGTGCTGATGGTCCGGGAGTCCGAGACATTCTTTCCCAGCCTCACATGCTGCTTCCTGTCCGTCAGGAAGTCAGTGATCCACCGGCAGATGGGATCAGGCACATTCATCTGGGAAAGCTTGTCTCGGAGATGGTCTGGAAGGATGGTGTTGAAGGCAGAGCTGAAGTCCACAAACAGGATCCTGGCGTAGGTTCCTGGGGAGTCCAGATGCTGCAGGATGAAGTGTAGGGCCATGTTGATGGCGTCGTCTACAGACCTGTTGGCTCTATATGCAAACTGCAGGGGGTCCAGGAGGGGGGCCGTGAGGGTCTTGAGATGGGAGAGAACTAGGCGCTCAAATGACTTCATGACCACAGATGTCAGAGCCACGGGTCTGTAGTCATTTAGTCCAGTGATCCTAGGTTTCTTGGGGACAGGGATTATGGTAGAGGACTTGAAGCAGGCAGGCACATGACATGCCTGCAGTGAGGAGTTGAAGATGCCAGAAAACACTGGGGCCAGCTCGTTTGCACAGTGTCTGAGGGTGGCAGGAGACACACCGTCTGGGCCGGGAGCTTTCCGAGCATTCAGACTCTTAAACTGCTTCCTCACATCTGCTTCATGATTTACGGAGGATTTACGGAGGATAACTTCTTCAACGGGATAGAATAGGTGATAGAGAGAAGTAAGACAAAAGGGACAAGATAGGAGAGAGCAGAGAGGAGAGCTAGAAGGGGGGCGCCTGGTCTGGCTTCCCACACCTTCCCGCCGGTTTAGGCTGTACGCTCTACCTCCCCACTGCGTTCCAGAAAAGGGAAGAAGAGTAGAGGGGAGAAGAGCGGAATATTTCTTTTCTCTTTAGCATTTACGGAGGATAACTTCTTCAACGGGATAGAATAGGTGATAGAGAGAAGTAAGACAAAAGGGACAAGATAGGAGAGAGCAGAGAGGAGAGCTAGAAGGGGGGCGCCTGGTCTGGCTTCCCACACCTCCCCGCCGGTTTAGGCTGTACGCTCTACCTCCCCACTGCGTTCCAGAAAAGGGAAGAAGAGAAGAGAGGAGAAGAGCGGAATATTTCTTTTCTCTCATGGTTAGCTGTGCTTTTTGTACTTTTAGGTCATTATTTACATAAATTTACACACACACACACACACACACACACACACACTGCTGCTCACTGCCCTTTTGTCATGTAGGAGTCTTGGATTTAAACGTACAAAAAATCCCTTCATGGTCACTAAAATATGTTGGAAAGACTACAGCTTTTACATTATAATGTGTTGTTTTAACATACACATGATCAATTAATGTGCCCTTCTCTGTGGTGGGCTGTGTTACATGTTGAATGAATCCTTTGTCTGTGACAAACTTGCAAATACTTGAAGATTTTAGAACATTGTCATTAAAATCTCCCATTACTACTACTGTATTACTTTTTTTATCTAGCCAATCAAGTAACTTTCCTAGGTTTTGTTTAAACAGTGCCATGGTATAAGAAGGAGGCCGATAAATAACTGCTATTAAAATGTTCAATGTACAATAGTTGCAAAGTAAACATTCTAAATTGGCATCTGGTATAGCTATAATTTCAGATGTCAAACTGTCTGCAGTATACATGCCAACGCCACCATGCTGTTGGCTTTGTATTTCAATAAATGTTGGGTTACTTCTAGTGTAAGATGCACTTCGTGGATTATGCTGAAACCCATAACCGTCAATTTTTACAGTGTCTAATGAAGAATCGGCAGACATCCATGTCTCTGTAACAGCAATACAGTTAGGCTGCAAATGCTGTGTGCACAATACCAGATCAGCTACATGTAGAATTAAATTCTGCACATTCATTAACACTACTGTGAAATCGTGTGTCTTAGTACATGCTGTATTTTCAGACAAAAATTGGGGCATTCTTTCGATTACATCCTTTACACCACCTTTAGAGTAAATAGCTTTTTCATTGAAATCTTGAATTATTAAACCTGACAGACTCCTAACACGACTTAAGGCAACATATGCCTGTCCTGGAGCAAACACATTTTTAAGAGACACTACTGCATCATCAACAGTAACTCCTTGTACCTTATGTACTGTACAAGCCCATGCAAGTTTCAGTGGAAACTGCCGTCGCAATCCACCTTTCTCAGTTACCTTTTCTTCTTCTGCTTCAATACCTGTAGAGCCTATTTCAACTGCTGGGTAATACACACAGTTTTTCCTCCTTTGTGCACCTATATGATTGTCATCAAATTTTACATAAATGGTTTTGGGAAGCTTCTTGTCCTCAGTAACATAAACTATGTGTGTTACCGTACCACATACACCATTAACAAGACCATCCATTACATCTACATTTTTACACAACATTACGCGGGCACCTTTCCCCAAGAGAAGCTTTTCATTCAAACACGTGTTATATGTTTTGGCATGATGTCCAGTTTTTAACTCCAGTTTCCCTGTTTTCTTACTATTGACAAAATCCTGAGCAGGTATCTCAACATAATCAGGACACAACTTAAACAACTGCTGCATATTATGCTCATTTACTTGTTTGTTTGTTGGAAAAATGTGTAAAGCTGAGCTAACTTCACCAGTTTCACAATGCTTCAAGCTTTTAATGTCCTTTTCTAATAATGGAGCCCCTTTAATGTGAGTTCTTAACCTGTTTAATAATTCTGCAAACCCAACATCGCTCTGCCTTACTATTTTATTTAGTTCAACAACCCTAAATAGACTAGACCACAAGTTCATACCAACATCCTCAACATACAGGGGTTTTCCTTTTACTGGAGGCAACTGAAAAAAGTCTCCAACAGTAATAACACTAACATTTCCAAAAGGCGAAAAATCTCCAATTTGTTTAATCTGTCTTAATCTACCATGGATGTAAGCCATTAGTCTCTGATCAACCATGGAGATTTCATCAATTATCAGGATCTGCAGATCACAATATTTAGCACGTAGGCAATTTAACTTTTCTTCACCCAGAGGGGTGTAAGGTAAGCGGACATCTTTACCAATGCTAAATGTGTTGTGGATTGTTGTTGCATGTAAGTTATATGCAGCAATCCCAGTAGGCGCAGTTAATAAAACACAAACATTTTCAGGATGACGACACATTGGTGACAATAACCTTGCTGCTTCATAGTGAATTGCTTTAATCAAATGGCTTTTCCCTGTTCCTGCACCTCCAGTAATAAATACATGCAATGGATCTGGGTTTTTGCCTACTGTCTTATCCAAGCACCACTGCCTAATCTGATAAAAGACTGAAAGCTGTGTCTCATTTAGAGATCTAATTAAAGCCAAACCGTCTCTTCTGGGCATAATGTCATTTCTCTTTTCTAAATGTGAAACCTGTTGGCTGCACACAGCTAAATCTGGAATATTCTCATTGTCTTCTTCCCCTATTTGCTCTTTATCTTTCCATTCCTGCTCACACTCTAAACGCTCCAACTCCTGTTCTGGACAAAGCTCACACCAGGCATCTTCTGTTACACCATCCAAATCAATTGTATTTTGAATGTTATCCAGTTTATCTGCGTTTATTTCAAACTTATGTCTATTTGCATCAACAACTGATTTCACTGAATGCAGAAATCCATCGCTAAACTTCACAACGCCATTCTTGTAAAACTGTTCAAATGTTGTATAGTTTGAAGGCTTTAGTTCCTGATCTACACGATATGGCAAAAACAACTGCATAATACTCTGATAAAACAATTCAGTATTTTTAGTCTCTGAAAATCGTGCATAACGAACAACTGCAGGTTGTGACCGTGTTCTCTTAGTAACAAAACCACATCTATTGTTCAACTGTATTGGCTTAGTGGATTTTTCACTTTTACTCAAAACACGATATTCGGAGGCAAATGTGGCCAAGCACATATCATTAAAATCAATGTTTTTTGGTCTATTCTTATACCGGTCTACAATACTAGTCATCCACATGTCCTCTGCTGTTAAATCCTGTGATGTTGCTTTTTGTCTTAACACTTTTAAGGGCAAACTCATTTTAACTACACTGTCCCCTGTTGGCACAAACACAACTTTCCTAGAACATTCTTTTAGATGCATATTTGTTAATCTATACACAGCCTCCTGAGCACTAACATCTCTGTTATGAAGGTATACACTGCCTAATGACTTCAAAGCCTCCCTTGCACTAACATTTCCATCTTTATATGCTTCCTTCTGAGTATTACTTAACAACAAACCCATCTCTTTTTCAGATTTTGACATGTAAGAAATTATATAAACACAGCAGGCATAAGCATCAATTACAAATTGAATATCCAAATTAGCATTGTAACATTTCAACAGTGGCTTATTATATTGATTTATCCAAACCTCGTTTAACTTCCTTTTCAACACAACATGTGTATTTCGACTAAAGCATTTGTATGCCTCCTCAAAAGTTGCCTGATTCATACCTAAACTCTGAAACAAATGCTCCACACTTTCAAAACTCCTACTCTCATCTGAAAGAGCCTTCTTGATTGTTGTTAAGATATCACTTGCCTGCTTTCTTCTCATCTTAATAGAGTCTTGCTGACGCTGACTTTCACAGGCACATTGTTGTAAATCATCTTCTCTCTTATCGACTTGACACTTGCATTTTTGCTCGGAAACATCACTTTTCCTACGACATATAAATGTTCGACTAGATGGTGGCCTGGGAAAATTAAACCGGCAAACTGTGTTCTTTTTTTTGCAAGTTTTAGAATGCCGCTTTGAATGCTGTTGTACAGATGAGACAATGTCCAATAAAGTCTCATCTTGTGAAGGCAATTCACATGTTACATATTCATCTATAAACTGAATCACCTCTTCATCTGTATTTTTATCAATCTGCGGAGCATTCTCTATCCAAAACAGACAGTGCACATGTGGTGAACCTCGCTGTTGAAATTCCACTCTGTAAAAGTAATCCTTAATCTTACCAATCGGATGCAATGGAGACATGAGTACCTCCTTCAGAAAACAATGCCACCGAAAGTCAAACATCCTTGCTGCAGTCACAGGATTTCGACGCAGCAAATCACACCTGTCTGCCCACTCTAACTGTTCAACTGTTTCTGTTCTACCTTGCTGATTCAAAATACTATAAAGAAGATTTGTCCATCGCATGTCAGCTGACGAAAATGAACAAAACCATGTGGGGATACCAAGCTGACGAACACAAGCTAAGAGGTCACGCTGTGCTGCCTGCCAAAAAGCTGGAGTACCTCTAATAGGCTTAAGAAAACGGTACCCATCATCAAACTCCAACAACTTCTTCAAAGACTCTTCATCTTTCAACAACTCATGGCTAACATTCTGATATGTACAATCACCTTTTCCTTTTCGCAATGCTATTGAAACATTTGAGATAACCTGTTCAATCTCAGACATATACTGAGCAAAAAAGATATATTCGACATTTTGTGCAAACCTACCATCAGCATGTAAAATCCGGTTATTAAAATAACGGGACAATGTCAAACGCTTCTCTCTGTTTTCATGATACGCATTCAACCCATTTGGAAACAACACTGGGAAACATTTGGCTTCATTTGCATGATCTGAAAGTAATTTTACAGGATTATTCCCTTCTGCTGGAGCTAGATTTAATATGTTAGTAAAATATTGATCTAGTGCTTCCTGTCCAATATCAACAGGCATGAGACATGTGTCCTGAAACATACAGTGCTGCTGTCTGTCATGCAAAAGCTCATCATCAACATTTGAAGATGCAACACCGCTTACTGCATTTTTATCACTCTCCTCTTCCACAGCTTCCTCTTGCTGCATACAAAACTGATTTTGCCAACTTTCATTGAACTCTACATCTTTATAATGCACATTTGACCCTTTTAAATATTGCAAAGCCTGTCTTATGTGGATAGAGTCAACAAACTGGTATTGATAATGGCCTTTATAAGTTAACTTGCGCTTTAGTTTTACTGGTAATAAAGAGCCTTCCATGCTAGAACGGGGTAAGACATTGGTGGTTTCTACAATGTTTGCTGGAACACATGTCACGGGTCCATGTACTCCATTTTGTCCACCCTTAGGTAAGGCTAGCATTTTCATAAATGGTATGTGTAAAGCTATTAAATGTTGTTCTAAGCTATTTAAACATGCCAATTCAGGTGGAATTGGATGCAATTCTAAATTATTTTTTACAGACTCTGGAGGCACTTCATTTTTATTAATTTTATAATGGCATGTATAACAGATCCACAGTTTAGCTTTAGCTGTGTCCAACCAGTGACATGGATTTATACAATCTTTATTACATTTGTGTAAATAGTCTTCAGTTATACATTTTTCTGCAATCATTACTGCAGTTTTAGTTTTGTTATAATAGTTTTTTTGACAATGTAACACCTGATGTCTAAATAACAACCTATGGCAGACACAGCAAACAAAATCTGGTCCATCTTTTACTTTATCTAAAAAAAATTCCATCACAAAATCAGACTGCTCTGCCTTTTCTTTCATTTGCTGCCTTTTTAATTTGACACCAGCAATAACACGCATCTTATGTTCTGGATTTCCATGATACTTTCTAGCTGCCATTGCATTTATTTTTTTCCTGTGCAACTCATTTGATCTGTATTTACTAATGCTCATTTGTTTTACCTTTTCTTTATGCGACACATTTTGTTGATATTTACTAATGCTCATTTGTTTTACCTTTTCTTTATGCGACACATTTTGTTGATATTTACTAATGCTCATTTGTTTTACCTTTTCTTTATGCGACACATTTTGTTGATATTTACTAAGGCTCATTTGTTTGACCTTTTCTTTATGCGACACATTTTGTTGATATTTACTAATGCTCATTTGCCTTACCTTTTCTTTATGCGACATGTTTTGTTGATATTTACTAATGCTCATTTGTTTGACCTTTTCTTTATGCGACACATTTTGTTGATATTTACTAATGCTCATTTGCCTTACCTTTTCTTTATGCGACACATTTTGTTGATATTTACTAATGCTCATTTGCCTTACCTTTTCTTTATGCGACACATTTTGTTGATATTTACTAATGCTCATTTGCCTTACCTTTTCTTTATGCGACACATTTTGTTGATATTTACTAATGCTCATTTGCCTTACCTTTTCTTTATGCGACATGTTTTGTTGATATTTACTAATGCTCATTTGTTTGACCTTTTCTTTATGCGACACATTTTGTTGATATTTACTAATGCTCATTTGCCTTACCTTTTCTTTATGCGACACATTTTGTTGATATTTACTAATGCTCATTTGCCTTACCTTTTCTTTATGCGACATGTTTTGTTGATATTTACTAATGCTCATTTGTTTGACCTTTTCTTTATGCGACATGTTTTGTTTATATTTACTAATGCTTATTTGTTTTAATCTTGCTTTACGCATGACATGTTCATTATAGGTCATTTGACTGTGTAAACATCGTTTAGTTTTTAAATACTTTGAAAAACAATAGTTAGTATTTGAACTAAAGGTATCTGAATTATCCTTTGCTTGTTCTTTTGTTTTTATTCTACACATATTCTGTTGTGCAGATGAATTAGTCTTGCTACATAAACCAAAACAAACAGCCTTATGAACATCTTGCACACAAATTACTGGCTCAAAATGACCATTTTGACACGTTAAATATATCCCTTCATTTATGACAACAGGAGTCGTGCAGCTGTACTTTTTCCATTTGTCACCATTATATATTAATATGTCCAATCCACAAGCATTTGCTGCAGCCTGAAATTCTGTGTCAGTAGCAGAATGTCCAACATACTTTATCTTTGACTTTAAAATATACTCTGATATTGAAGCATAATCTTTTCCCACAAACTTCATGTACTTTTCACCATTATTCTCTATATACTTTACAACAGCAAGCCTTATCTTCCTGTGACTCTTCTGAGAACCACTGATTATATGAGACAAAGCCCTGAAGAAACTATTTCCATCCTCTACAACCTTATCTGTTTCACAAACAACACCTAAAGGACCATACACAGAATGAACGTTTTTATCCTGCTTCTCAAATTCAACATTAAATTTGCAGCATAAAGTATGTGCAACTCCATTAGAAAGAGGACTAAAGCTAATCTTTTTCTGACCTTCATCATTCAAAACCTCAACATCAGCATCTGTATCTAGTACTACTGCATCTGCACAAAATGTGTGATCCTGTGTTTTCTCAAAAGTACTTTTATCCTTACTATGAGACCTAGTGCTGTATCTTCCGATAACAGATGGACTGGTTTTGCAGTAGCCATAACAGGTCTGCTCTTCAGGCTTAAGAACACAAACCACCGTCTCATAATGATTCCCATGACGATTTTCTAAATAGATTCCCTTTTCTGACAAAAGCTTGCCATTACAGCCGTATTTTAGCCAACGCTCATCATGAAATGTAAATACATCAACTCCTAAACAATTAGCAGTTGCTTGGATTTCAACTTCTGTAGCCCAGCTGTTAACATTTCTCATTTTAGATTTCTGAATGTAGTCTGCAACTGTTGAATACTCTGATCTTAAAATATTTCTATATATTGCAGCATTCCTCTCCAACTCTTTCACAATGGCAAGTCTTATCTTGCGATGGTGCTTTTGTGTGCCAGTCACAACCTGAGAAATAGCTCTGAAGAAACAGTTCCCATCAGCCACTATACTTTCATTTTTGCATGGAACACCTAACAAACCAACACATGTAGACGCTGGTACACTAATTTTTTCAAACTCCACATTTAACTGTGTGCACAAAGCCTGACAAACCCACTCAGAAATGGGACTAAACACCAGCTTGTTGTTTGTCACTTCACTAACAAATTCAACATCTGAATTCACCTGAGACACATCATACTGTTTTAACTTCTTAGCTTCACTGTGACCCACTGAAATCTTGCGCTTTCTTGTTGCATCATTACATAATAACCCCAAATTATACTCAGAACAACTCAAGGTCTTTCCAGACGTTTTGCAACTCTCTGCCTCTATTAAAGACTCCACGATGATAACATCTCTGATGTTTGGTTCATTCTGGATTGAATCACAACTTGATTCTGGTGTAAAGGTTTTGCACGTTTTTTCACAACTGTCTTTGGGTGTGGCACTATCAGACACCATAAGGTACCTAACACAAACACCAGCTACTTCAAAAGGCTTTTGCTTCTGACTCAGGCCCGTTGCCAGCTGGCAGATGTGTCTGACCACATCTTCAAGTGACCTGAAGCACAAAACAACACTTCTTCCCTGCTCACTGACCAAACCCACAGCACTGCGTGCATGAGAATCAACTAGTGCATATTGTCCATTCTCAGAAATGACTGCACATGTACTGCCACACAATGTCAGAAGACATGTATTATACATGGCACAGATCTTTTGCAGCCCAGTCTGCAGGGTAGTGTAGACACCACTCTCAATGAGTTCCCCTTCAAGCACATCAATATCCCCACTGACAAAATCTCCATACTCAAACTCAAAGTTTTGCCCATCAATACAATACTTTTTAGGCAAATCAGGGACACACAACACACTGGATGAGTTGCTTATCATGTTGCAGTCTCTCAAATTGGTGTACAAAAGGTCACCTAAAACTACAACTCTGTCAAGAACTTTTGTCTCCCATGAAAAGACGCTATCAACTTTATGTTTTGCCAGGCTAACCAGACCTATAGCCATACACTGAACTCCTCCATATTTAAATCGATCATCAGCCTGGTGAAATGATCCTCTCACACTCTTTATAATGCAACAGCTATCCTCTGCTCCAACTCCTGTGACAGCATTAACAGTTTCAAGGTTGACAGAAGTGTTATCAACTTTAGCTGTAAGATTCGTGTCAACATCCCTGTCCACAAACACTGCACTGCTCTCCACGTCAACATCAACTTGACCTGCCTGCACAGAAATGCTGCTAACAGCATACCATTGTGCATCTAAAGACGTCTGTAAATTTCTGATGTGAAGCATCAGGTCGTCAAGGCATGTGTTAAAAACAGCCACAGCTGTGCCAATCTCAGATGCCAGCCCAGCTGCATTACGTGTGCCACAATCAACAACAACAAAATAATTCTTGTGATGAATGATGACACTAACTGCAGTGTGAAGATCCAACAGACACATGCCATCCCTCAACAGATGTTCCTGCAGCTTTTCATACAACACAGCCTCCCCTTCCGACAGCCCAAAATCTATGTAAACTGGCGGGCCAATATCAACTTTCCATTTTTGGCCAAACACAGTGTGCTGTCCAATCAGCCTGCAAACGCTATGCTTGCTGCCAATGTCCTGTCTTGCCTTAGCTATATACCTAACTAATTGGCACCCCTCTACACATATATCATCAACATCCTCCGGTTTCCATGTACACACTGGAGCTATCATATGCTTGATTGCAGCCACAACACTGCAGGCAATTAAGGCATTCACATCTGAAGTGGATGGTGCACATTGAACAGCAGTCCCAGCAACAATGGATGCTTGCAACTTCTCTGCACAAATGCAAACATTTGGGTTAGCATTGGACTTACCAGAGGTGATTCTTGGTGTGCGCCGCATGCGAAAACCCTTTTTTCTTGGCATCTACAATAAAAAGAGAAAAAAAATATATTAAACAAACATCCACACTCCAGCTCACATGTTAGTTTGCTCCAAGCATTTACACAAAGGTCAGTGTTTTGTAGTAGCTAATATGTCATTCTTCATAACAGAATTGTTGATATAGGTTACAAGCAAGTCTGGCGCTGAACAGAAATTGTCGCGCTATGCGCCTGTGTTTATTGTGCATAAATACTGAATTGTCCTGACACAATATTGCGTTTCGTTTCTTTTATTACCATGGTACATTAACAAAAACATATACTTTTATTCACAGGATAAAACTTTTTTTTTGTATCACTAATTGCCCAGTACGATTACAGCATACAATATTATTGTCACTGCTACATTTCTGTAATGAACCAGAAAATATTTCCACTACTAATTAATTACCGTTGAGCTTAAAGGTCCTATTAATAAATGGTTAACGAATGTGTATTTATGAAGACGATTTGTGAGACTGGTAAACTTATGATAGGTACGATGGTCTTTCATTCTACACGGTGCATTTCAAGGTCCTGTACCCATCTGTCGGTAAACTGTACCTGGGCTTGTTAAAGTGACCTGAAGTTACTAAAAACTTCATGAGTGTATGCACTCACTCCAAGAACCGTATGATTATCAATTTGAGCGTGGTGAAAGTTGGGCTCTCGCTAACTCTTTTGTCCACTCTGTGTGCTCGTAAGGGTCTAACCCTTTCACTCTTTTGATTTTTTTCCTCGTATCTTTTCTTTGACTTTTCATCAAGTTTGTCTTTGTACGGAGCGGTATTGTTCTCCTTCGTTTTTGTACATACCTCTTTTGGGGGGCAAAGTAAAAGCAAGAAGGTATTAGAACCGGAGAATGAACGTTTTGCGGTGCTGCAAATGCTTGCATTTGATGCATTGCTTTAATTGTTTTGCCACTAGTGCCCGGCATGCAATGCATGAAAGTCATGTGGTCTGTCAATCTCTATTATGACTACGAACACTAAAGTAAGGGGGTGGAACATGACCTTCCAGTCATGTTCAAATCAAACCTGACCATTTTAAAACTTAAGACACTCATAAATATTGTCATTTACATTTGATTGCCTAAAGGCTTTATGAGATTCTCCACACTATTAACTTATACAAGTGATGTGGGGGGGGGAGTGCATTGAGATTAGAATCTCACCCCCCCTACCATTGACTGAACAAACGACTGAATAGCCCACTGAACGACTACTTAACGACCCACTGAACAATACTGGAGAACATTTTTTAAACCTTCTCTTTCCACTTTTTGCTCTTAACAGGAAGCATCAAAAAACGTCAAAAAACCCTTGTTAAAACCTCAAGCATGTAAGGCTATAGTCAGCATTTTTAACAACTTACCTTGGTTCACACCAAATCCAGCTGTTCTGCTGAAAGTTCACAGCAAGCCTTCTGAAGTATCTGTACGTGATGTCCCTTAGGAAGTTTGATCTCCTAATACAAAAAAGATATTGTACAATTAAACATTATTGACATAAGATCAGAAAAAGGTCATTTTCAGACTGAAACAGAAATAAAGAAACCTTAACCCTAGCAATTAAAATTGTGACAAAGACAAAACCCCACCCATAAATGGCATGGTTTTTTTAATGACCAGTTATGCTCAGGTTAAAATCTATACCTGTGCACCTACCAAAAATAATTAAACATCAGATTCACAAGGCTAAAATAAATGTGAGACAATAACAAAATTTTCTCAATACCTGCATAATTAGCATGATGCAAATTTAACAACTCACAATGAACGCACAACAAATCACAGCTATGTGAAAAATTACAATTATCCTCTTACGCTCTATAGCCACCAGTACTGTGGCTCAAGAGTTATGCAAAAACCTCCATGTATCACACCTTTCATGCAAATATCACGTAGTATCCACAGAAGCCTTATAATTTTAGCTAAATGGTCATATAAACCATTTCTAAAACTACCAAAGACAGCAGAAACAAGCATGATTGAAATAGCAGTTACTAAATTGCTTAAAATATGCTAAACACACATAAACCAGCCAAAAATGTTCCACACTTCATGTATTTCATTATATTCATGTTGTCCTTTACTTGAAATAAGAAATCAGTGGCTAATTACCCGGCCTAGCTTTCACAGATTTCAGTCTTTCAAAAAAGACCACAAAATGGCTTAATGGCCCAAATTCACTAAAACAGAAAACCAAACCAAAGACTTTTCACCGGTAACCCTCCCACAAACAATAAAAAAATAACTTAAATACAAAGTAAATTCTGTTACTGAAATTTAAAATGTGGTTTTACACCAAAAATAAAATTCAATTTACAACAAATAAAACTTACCAAGAATTGCACAAGGGCAGGGTTTTTCAAAAATAATCTCTTGTGATGTTTGTTATAGTGGTCTAAAATGATGTCCTCGAATCCTCAGAATGTTAAAATCCAAAGCTCTCCTCTTCTCGTTTGCTAAAAGCAAAGTGGCTTACAAACCAATGGCACAGGTATTTATTGAAATCATGAGGGACATTCAAAAAACTTCAAATGATCCAATCACAGAAGCCAACAGGGGAGGGACTGTCACAAAGTAACCAGTGAAGTTACAATGCAATAAACAGTACTCAACACCTTTTTTCCCTTGAGTAGTTAAAACCTTTATTCAGCAGTACACTAATTTCCATAGCTGTTGTCCACACCCTTGGCCTTGCCAAAAGACACAATCCAATCTTTTGTCTCAGACTCAGTCTCACCTTCGTTTCACAGCCTTACAACTTATTCATTTCAACAGTGTGACCTCAAGTTTGCCCCCCGCTTCCCCTTCACACATGAAAACAAAAGACAGCCATTGATAGTCTCTACCACTAACTGTCTCACCACACCTATTTCTGAATTAAAAATTACCCAAAGTGACCTAAAACATGCCACTTTGGGTCAAATGTGAAAAAATATATTAATCTAAGAAAACTTAGCATTATTATAAAACATCTGTCACAAGTCTTCGTCTGTCTGAGTGGTGGCCTCTGTCACATCTGAACAAAACAAAAACAAAGGGGGAAAGGTGAGGGGTTATACTTTTCTACATCACTGGTTGTTTGTTGTTGGCTTTAAACAAAATAACCAATAATTATTACAACAATTAAGCAGCATTACTCAATTTCTTCCTATTATATAAAAATGAAGCCAATATCTGGATGAGCTCTAATTACATGAATTAGCCGTGATATATGCCAATATGTCAATATGTATGAGAAATACAATATGTCAACATAATTTAAAAAACACAATCAATGAAGATTATTCCAGAGTCTCGGGCATGCCAGGGCATGTCAGGGTAAACTTCATTCAACTACAGAGGATACTTGCAGTCAAACTAAAAGAAGCTGTCAAAATGGACAGCAAAGTTGCTTTCATGTTTTAATTAAAAACAGTCTGGAAACACAACAAACAGTAGTCAAGACCTTTTTTCCCCTTTAGTAGTTAAAAGCTTTAATCGGCAGGGCACTAATTTCCACATCTGTAGTCCACATCTTGACCTTCTCAATAGACAGTTTTAACAGCTTCTCCCCCCCCCCCCCCCCCCCCCCCCCCCCCCCGCTTCCCCTTCACACATGAAAACAAAAGACAGCCATTGATAGTCTCTACCACTAACTGTCTCACCACACCTATTTCTGAATTAAAAATTACCCAAAGTGACCTAAAACATGCCACTTTGGGTCAAATGTGAAAAAATATATTAATCTAAGAAAACTTAGCATTATTATAAAACATCTGTCACAAGTCTTCGTCTGTCTGAGTGGTGGCCTCTGTCACATCTGAACAAAACAAAAACAAATAATATTTTTTGACAGTTAGTATTTATAAACAACTTTAACAAATATACATGGGTAAAACAGACATTTGCATATATCTAATCCTTATAAAATCACAAATGAAGAAAACAAAACATGATACTAATCATGGATTTAATATTTTCTCCAAATGATTTATCATAAACTAAAATAAATAATTCGCATTCATGTTTATTTGTATGTAGACAGTCGTTCAATAGTAATTCATAGAGTATTTTTTCTAAGTCCCATTTCTTAAAATAAGACACTGAAGCCAACATTCACTGTTTATACCATCCAAACAATACATTAAGACTTACCATCACGTGCGAATGTAATCGAAGCTTGCAATGCATCCAGCTCCTGGGCAGTGTTATTCAGCATTTCTTTTTCAGCATCCAGCTGTTCTTTTAAAACAGAAATCTTTCTTTCGGCTGCACGCCTGAGCCGCACCTGCCGAACCAAGAGGTCCATTGCCTTGGCATGAAGTTGCAAGCACCTTGTATATAGATCCTCTCTGCTGACCCCTGGGTCCAAGCAGGCATACTGAAATTACAAAATATTTTGGATCATAACAAAATTAGAAAACAGTTATTCGCTTCAATCTATGCTGCCGCTACAATGTAATGTTTGTAGTGCCAGATCACAACAACAGCTGTATAAAAGTCTCAGCTTAACCTTGTGCCATCCTTTAAAAAACTTACGTTGATCACCCTGGGGACCCAAAAAGGCCCCAGTATGGCACAAGGGTTAACAGTGACTTATATGAAAGAGCAAACAAACAAACAAACAAACACAAGAAACACTAAACACAGCATCCTGCCCAGCTCTGTAACAGGTAATGTAGCGTAAAAACAAATTTTTCTACACTATAAATAAAATTTAAGAAATATTTGTTACTTACAGTTGATAGTTGAAATTCTTGACGCAATGATTCAACTTCAGGATCATTAATCCCAGCAAACTTCGTTGGGGAAGCATATGCCATTCTCTATTTATGATAAAGTATGAGGTTAATTAGTTACATTTTACACAACATTCAAACAATATACAAACATGAGAGCATCAAAGAGACTTTACTTACACATAAACATGTAGTTAGTTCACAATAATGATCAGTAATGCAATTACATTCATTCAAAAAACACAAAACATATATATAAATGGTAAATGGCCTGTATTTCTATATCGCTTTACTAGTCCCTAAGGACCCCAAAGCGCTTTACACATCCAGAATGAAGGTGTAAATTAGTCAATGTATGACATTAAGATAATGCTCACCAACTCTTGCTGTCTGCTGCTCAAATTTGCTTAAAGAAAAGGATTGAACGCACAACAAATCACAGCTATGTGAAAAATTACAATTATCCTCTTACGCTCTATAGCCACCAGTACTGTGGCTCAAGAGTTATGCAAAAACCTCCATGTATCACACCTTTCATGCAAATATCACGTAGTATCCACAGAAGCCTTATAATTTTAGCTAAATGGTCATATAAACCATTTCTAAAACTACCAAAGACAGCAGAAACAAGCATGATTGAAATAGCAGTTACTAAATTGCTTAAAATCTGCTAAACACACATAAACCAGCCAAAAATGTTCCACACTTCATGTATTTCATTATATTCATGTTGTGCTTTACTTGAAATAAGAAATCAGTGGCTAATTACCCGGCCTAGCTTTCACAGATTTCAGTCTTTCAAAAAAGACCACAAAATGGCTTAATGGCCCAAATTCACTAAAACAGAAAACCAAACCAAAGACTTTTCACCGGTACCCCTCCCACAAACAATAAAAAAATAACTTAAATACAAAGTAAATTCTGTTACTGAAATTTAAAATGTGGTTTTACACCAAAAATAAAATTCAATTTACAACAAATAAAACTTACCAAGAATTGCACAAGGGCAGGGTTTTTCAAAAATAATCTCTTGTGATGTTTGTTATAGTGGTCTAAAATAATGTCCTCGAATCCTCAGAATGTTAAAATCCAAAGCTCTCCTCTTCTCGTTTGCTAAAAGCAAAGTGGCT